>NC_142471.1:82443333-83071000 GCF_049115385.1 Moschus berezovskii
TGCTTTCATTGTATAGCCCTTTATCATCTGTCTCCCCCTGGACGGAATGTGGGCTCCTTGAGGGCAAGGCCCTTTCCTGTTCCTCACTGTATCCTCAACATACAGAACAGCGTCTGGCCCAGAGAAAGAACCAGAAAATACCTGGGGAATTAATCAGCTATTCAGTGATGCTTTTGTACACATCAACTTTACTTATAATAGCTTCAAATGGATAACCAACAAAGAACTACTGTATAGCACAGGGAACTCTGCTCCATATTCAGTAACAATCTAATTGGCAAAAGAATTGGAAAACGAATAGTTACATGTATATGTACAGTTGAATCACTTTGTTTCACACCTGAAACTAACACAACATTGTTAATTAACTGTGTGTACCTTGCTTCAGTTGTGTCTGACTCTTTGCAAACCTATGGACTGTAGCCCGCCAGGCTCCTCTGTCCATGAGATTCCCCAAGCAAGGATAATAGAGTGGGTTGCCGGGCCCTCCTCCAGGGGATCTTCCAGACCCAGGGATTGAACTTGTGTCTCCATCATCTCCTGAATTGTTAGGCAGATTCTTTACCATGGAGTCACACACCAATGTAGAATAAAAAGTTAGGGAAAAGAAAAAGATAGAAGGCAAACTGAGGAGCCATCTGTGTGTTCCACAGGTTGACTGAGACAGACCTGTGGTCTCAAACTCCTTGTAGAATGTGGGTGAGCTGGGGACCAAGGGGGAGGAGGAGAAAAAAGGAGCCGTCAATCAAAAAGCTCCTTCAGGCTCCTTCGGGTCCCAGAGTTCTAGAATTCATCATTTCACACTGTCTTGAATCCAGTCTCTCCCCAGAGTTGAAGGAAAATCAAAACAACCTGGTTTTGACCTGTGCAGCTCACAAAGCATCTCACACCACGTGTCACCTCATGCCTGCCTGCTGATGGGCCTATGAGGTAACCAGGGCAGGCGGAGTGTGACCCCAGTTCACAAGTGAGGGAGACCGAGCCTGGGAGGGCAGAGGGCATCAAAGAAAAGGGGGTGCTTTCAGAAAAGCAAGTGAGCGAAAGCCCTGGAAACCAGAGCGTGGGCTCGGGGCCTCTTCTTCCCAGACGACTGTAGTCAGCCCTTCCCGAATGTGACAATGACGACAATGAGCTGAGAAAACCATGCAGGCCCAGAGTCCCTGCCACAGTGCATTCCGACGTTTAGGCACACAGGCTGTGTGTGCAGGCCAGTCCTCCCCGCCCAGTCTGACCAGCCGGAGGTGGCTCCTCCAGTCTCAGCTCCCACTGGTCTCCTTCATCGCCTGCTCTCTCACATCACACGGCCTCAACCTCTCCTTTCCCTGCCTAGAATGTTCTTCCCACCCAGACCAAGTCTGACCCCCATTACTGGCTCTTATACAGCCCCACCTGTCTCTCCTTATGAGCATTCATTATACCTGGAACTTTCTATGTATGTGATTTTGTCTCTCTCCCCTGCTAGACTATAAACTCCATGAGGACAGGGCCGATCTGTGTTCATCATTATACCACCAAGTATCTAGTCAGGGATGGCACATGTGAGGTTTTGAGGTCTGGAAATGCTGAGGACCTTCTGTGACCATGAGGGAGGAGCATGCAGTGGTAGGAAGATGTTACCCTGCAGCCCCTGGAGGGGACCCTTTGATGCCAAGGGCAGATCCAAGAGTGAGAAGGTCAAGAAGCCGTGTTCTTGGGGACAGTGTTCACCATTCAGTTCAATTCAGTTCAGTTCAGTCACTCAGTCATGTCTGACTCTTTGTGACACCATGGACTGCAGCACACCAGGCTTCCCTATCCATCACCAACTCCCAGAGCTTACTCAAACTCAAGTCCATTGAGTCGGTGATGCCATCCAACCATCTCATTCTCTGTCATCCCCTTCTCCTCCTGCCTTCAATCTTTCCCAGCATCAGGGTCTTTTCAAATGAGTCAATTCTTTCATCAGGTGGCCAAAGTATTGGAGTTTCAGCTTCAGCATCAGTCCTTCCAATGAATATTCAGGACTGATCTCCTTTAGGATGGACTGGTTGGATCTCCTTGCAATCCAAGGGACTCTCAAGAGTCTTCTCCAACACCACAGTTCAAAAGCATCAATTCTTTGGTGCTCAGCTTTTTTTACAGTCCAACTCTCATATCCATACATAACATAAACCCACTTAATCTCTGGATATTTTGCATAATCTAAGAGATAATAATTTATCATTCAAGCCTGTTAGGGGTGAGTTTTCCACCATTTATAAGACAAAGAATCCAACAGATGTACTTCTTTAACAAAATTGTTAAGTTCCCAGCCTAGTTTTTGTACATTTCTGTTCCACCGAAGTGCTGGACATGGAAGAAGTACTGAATAATTTGTTTTCACCTACCTGGCTCTAGCTCGCTGCACATCCATTAACCCATTTATTCACTCGACAAACTTTTGCTAGGTGCCTAAATGTGGCTTCCTCGGACTGAAGAGAGAGAAAAGGACAAGCCAGACGGCGTCCTTGCTTTTATGCAACTGAACATTCAAGTGAGAGAAATAGGCAAACAAGAAAATCAGCCACAGAGTTTTGGACAGTGATAAAACCTGTGAAGATAACGAAACAAGGAGATGGAATAAGGAAGGAGGGGGAAGCGAATTACTTATGTAGGTGGTTATGGAAGCCCTCTGAGTTGAAAATGACGAGGAATCAGCCAAAGGAAGATAACACAGAAGAACACTCCAGACAAACAGGGGAAGCCAGAGCAAAGGCTCTGAGACAGAACAAACTCGATGTGTTTGAGGGACAGGAATAAAAGCAGAGTGGCTTAAGAACCTATCACCCTCCCTGGGAGAGACCAAGACAAGATCAGGGACAAGACGAAGCAGACAGGGACTCAGTTACTTCAGAATTCTTCTTCCAAGGAAGTCAGATGCCCGCAGGAACAGAGTCATCACGCCTTCAACTTTCCCCGTCCTCAGGCATGACTCACTTGGACACACCGCATATGTCAGCTGGGAGAGCAATGAGTGTGGGCCTTGGCCCCAGGATCAGTCTGCCCCCTTAGCAAGCCCCTCAACCATTCTAGTCTCCAGTCCAGTCATCCATTCATCAGCGAAGGGCCTGGACTTGGGGATCAGAAAAGACTCTTTTACCCTCAATGGTCTATAATTAACTTCCTTTTCATTGTCTTTAAAAAAGGCAAATCAATGGAAACCATAAACCCAGACTTGAAAGAGAACTCTCATTTAAGAATTATATTTTCAAAACATATATCAGGAGGGCAACAGAGCAAAGTCAGAAACACTCAAACACAAAGTCTCCAGGTCCAACCCCAGCAGCTGCTTTGCTCATACCTCAGAATTCTAGAGCGGTTAATGTAGACATGGAACCTTTCTTGTGTAAGGTGCGTGAATGCGCCTCCCCAAAGCAGGAACCATGGCTCCAAAGTCTCCTAGTGCTCTCTGGACCCCCACCTCCACCGTGGCTCCCTTCTGACCCATGGTGTCAGCCTTGCCCCCATCACTGGACCCCTGCCCAGGGCAGCAGCAAGAGATCATCACTGACAAAACAGTACAAGTCTCCCACCACGCTGGCCTCCCTGTTCACAGAGAGGGCACCTGGGGGCCTCTGCACTCTGCTAAATGCACTCCGATCAGTGCTGAGAATAGGTAGTTCTTTGTCATTTAGGTCTCCGGGCAAAGTCACTTGCTCAGGGAGGCCCTCTTATTGTCCTGGTGCTATGGGGTTACCCTCTCCCCTCTATTTGCTGTCATATTGGTCCAGCTTCTTCAGATTACTTAATCAAAAACCACTAACTTCTTTGAACTCATTATGCCTCCTCCACTAGACCATAAGCTTCCTGAGTTCAGAGCCCCATCTGTCTTACCCATACAGTGTCCTCAAGACCTAGCTCTGTATCCAGTCCATAGACAATTGACTCGGTAAAAATTTGTTGATGAACGGAAGGAAGAAGTCATCCTAAGATCCCTGACAAAGCATCAAAGACCACAAGGCAGGTCAGAACTGACAAGTTCCCAAGGAAATCATGCAGTTGTAGCCCAACAATTTTCAGCCAAGACAGAACACCTGGGGTGGGGTGGGGAGAGCCATCACTATATCATAAACCTGCCCCATAGGTCGATGATGATACGTAATGCTCAATGATGCCAGGTCAGAACCACTGGCATGGCCCATACACTGCTTTGCCAGAGAGGAACAGAGGGGTCGAGGAAAAGGAAAGTTAACTCCTTTAATGGGATGCTCAGAGTCTCAAACCCAGGTGTCTGACACCTGCATAGACCCTCTCAAGGCCCCCAGTGCTGGGCTCCTTGGAGTTTAAATAACCCAGTTGAAAGAAGCTGGAAACCGGTGGGGAGGGAAGTCTGCCAAAGCCAGCATCCCACAGTTGGCACGTGGAGATCCACGAGGAGGGACAGGTGAGTTGGTGCCAGGTCCACGGTCTGGACATCCAGAGCAGAAGAGCAGAGTCACTGGGGATGGGAGTGGGAGGGAAGGGTACATGTCTAAGAGGGGCATGGGGTAACGGTGGACGGAGAAGGAAAGTTCCAGAATGGGCAGGCCAGGAGGGTACAGCTCTGCTGTCATTCCACTTTACAAAAGGTAGCTCAGAGGAAAGGGGAAACAGCAGTCGGCTTTTTTTTTTTTTTTTTTTTTACAATCATCAGATATAAAACCCTGAGTGTAAATTTTTCTATTTTAGGGTTTCTAAATAACAGTTAACTTAGTGAGTGCTTTACATCTAGGGTAAATATTTGCCTGGCGTTTCTAGCCCACGCCACAGCGCTTATCTAAAAAGCTCTTTGGTTCTGCTCCTGATAGGAAAATTCTACATTCAACTCAGCATCCTCACCCGGCATGTGAACCCACGAAGCACTCTCCTTCCCCCAGTCTCCAAGGTGCACCCCGACAGTAGTAGCCACAGGATCTGCATAAGAGCACTTTCTGGAAGGTCTACCCGTGTGTGCTGCACTTTCTCTTAATTAAGGGCAAGGGCATGGAGGAACAAGTCCAGGACCGACCCTACTCCACCAAGCTGCAGAATGTTTGGGGAAATCAAGGAGTTGTAAGGCAGGGCTTCAGATGACAGCAAGAAAACAGAAACAGCCGGCGCAGCTCGGCTTCATGAGCTGAACCAGGCCACTGGTCACCACACATCTCAAGGTGGCAACTGCAGATATACTAGGAGGTCCGCAGAAAGCAGTCACCTGGTCTGAGGGAAATCTAGAAGGCTGCATCCCTTCCTGGATGCAGTGCACTGTCTTGAGGCTGAGGAGTAAGTTCTCATTTTTTTTAGTAAGAATCTTTTTTTTTTTTTTCATTTCTGCGTGTGTGTGCTAAGTTGTTTTAATCATGTCTGACCCTTTGCAACCCTATGGACTGTAACTTGCCAGGCTCCTCTGTCCATGGGATATTCGAGGCAAGAATACTGGAATGGGTTGCCATTTCCTTCTCCAGGGGATCTTCCCAACCCAGGGATCGAACCTGCATCTGCTGTGTCTCCTGCATTGGCAGGCGGGTTCTTTACCATCAGCGCCACCAGGGAAGCCCTCTAACATTTCTACTTAAACTCAATGTCTCACAACTCAGATCAAGTTCTCACAATGACCCTGCAGCATAGATATTATCCACACTGGAAAAAGCAAGAAATGGAGCTTGTAAATAACTTGCCGAAGTTATGAGACGATGACGTCAGGATGCAAACCCAGGTCTGACTCCAAATCCACATCCTTTCCACTTGGGCACTACTCTCCTCAACCTATGAAAGTATCTCCCTAAAGGTTCTAAACAAGCCTCTTCCTGGTTCCCCAGGTTTGGGAGAAGCGAGTTCAACATGGAGCACATCTGAGTTACGACCAGAATAACTCCAATACTTGGTGGCACCACTCAGCATGAAGTTGGATGGACTAGCTCAAAGAAACTCAAAGAGGGCTCCTCAAACTAAGAGTACGAAGACTTCAAGGGAGATATTGGTCAGAGCAAGGGACTCAGAATAAAGTCCAGAGGAGCTGCATCAGCACGTAGGTGGAAGCAGAGACCCTGAGAGCACCCACAGGCCAGACCCAGTCAGTCCAGCCAAGGGAGGTACTCTGCACACTACACCAGAGTTCAAGGGCAGGGAAGTATCTGGGAAAAAATTTGGCCAAGTCCAGGGCATCTTCCTTGTTGCTCAGTCACTAAGTTGTGTGTGGGTGTGAACTAAGTCACTTCAGTTGTGTCCAACTCTTTGCAATCCCATGGACTGTAACCCTCCAGGCTCCTCTGTCCAGGGGATTCTCCAGGCAAGAATACTGGAGTGGGTTGCCCTGCCCTCCTCCAGGGGATCTTCCCCACCCAGGGATCAAACCCGCATCTCCTGTGGCTCCTGCATTGAAGGCAGACTCTTTACTGCTGAGCCACCTGGGAAGCCCTGCTGGCTAAGTTTCAAACCGCTTTAAAATTAGAAAGATACTATTGTTTCTATTCGAATACAATAGTGCTGAGACCAGAGGCAACTGAGAACCCATCTAGTATTTGGTTGCTTTTGTTCCTGACCTAACAATAAATAAAAGCAACAAGCAGAAGAGCTTACCAGAACCCAGGTCTTAGGAGCTAGACAAATTTGGCATGAATTCAAGATTTTCCAAAAACTAGTTGAGTGGCCCTTGGCACGTCACTTGACTTCTCTGAGTTTGGGTTTCTTCTTTCATAAGATGGAAATAATGCTTCCACCCACCCCAGGCCAACACTCAGGATGAAATGAAATAATCTAAGGAGGCATCTGGTATCCTACTGCTGGGAAGCCAGCAGGCATTTCACAAGTGATGTTCTTCACAATTGCTCTCTGGCAATCATAGCCAGCTTTGACTCTGCCCTCTCAGCTGGGACGTGAGTTACTGGGGACCATCCCCTTCAAGACTGAACAGGCTTTCGTTGGACATCTCAATCCTTGCTGGAAATGCCTATTTCCCTAAGGCAGAATCTTGTCACATACACACAGAAAAAGGTACTTCAAAAAGCCAGAGGCTCAGAAACAGTGCATCATGTGACCAACAGGCCAGCATTCAGGAAGCAGTTGCCACTAAATCCAAAAGGATGTCATTTCCAGGCAATACTCTTCTCAGAGAGGATTCTAGAGGGATCGCAAACCCAGACAAAGGGGGCTGAGATGAATGGGCAGCGCTCAAGAATCCTGACCCTCACCTGACCCCGTCCACAATATAGTAGCAGTAACTTCACTTTCTCTGCACAGTGACACAGCCCCCAACAGCTGCGGAATGTCAAAAACAAGGCTGGTCGGGTCTAAAGTTACCCCTCCTCCATCGGGAGAGGAAAGAAAACACATTTCCGAGTCTCTCCTTCTTTATGTTTTGCTTATGAGGAACAAATGTCGACAAGATATAGGATACGCTGCTCTGTTTGCCACCAAGATGCACAAAACATAATTTTATATGAAGCTACACCCGCTTAATTGTGATGCATTAAGTATTATGTTCATTGTTTCTGAAAGTGGGTAGAAATGAATAATTTATTTCAGACAAAGGAAACTCTTGAATATGAAATGCCTCATTTTTTAAAATTACAATTTGGAAGACAAGGATGAAAAAATACCCATAGCCAGTGAACCTTATACGGCTAATAGAAAACAATGCTTCGACTGTTTCTACTTTGTTTGCAAACATTACATTTTTTAAAACATTCTTGAGAATAATCAAGAAAAAGACACACTAGGTTTTCAGCATGCTCACAGCTGCTCAACACAGGGCTAGCCTATCTTCTGTTAATTTTCTGTGCTGGGTTTCCTTTCCCTTTCTACCAGTGCCCCTTGGCTCACCTGGAGTCCACTCCTCGCATCCCTACACCTCCCTACACCTCCCTCTTCCAGAGCTTTCCTCTCTTTAAAGCATCCTACTTCCCTTTGTGGCTCCTCCTTCCCGCTCCCTCCCTGGCAATCCCTGTGCTCTGCACCTTCTTCCTGGTTCCACCATCTCCCCAGCAACTAGCCCAGTGCCAGGCACAGAGGAGGTTCTCAGAGAATGCAACTACTATTATTTTTAGAGAAGATAATTGATGTTTTGGACTCAACTGAATTGGTGATCATCATTTCCCGTATGGCTACTGGTGTCTTTTTTTTTCTTTCAGAGCAGAAAAGAAATCTACATCCACTCAAATAATCTACTATTGCTGTTTCATGCTAATAAATTGGGAGAGGAGGGAGAAGGCAGGAAGTTAGGACGCATATAAAAGGAAGCTCCTGGCAGTCATTCACCTACCATTTCCCAAGCACTTTTCAGTGCTCATCCTAAGTGTTACTGCCAATAACCTTATAAATTGGATACTATTATTATCCCCACTTATAGGCTCAGTCTCTGTTAACCCTGGGTCCCACAGCTAGTAAGTGCTGGAATGTGGAACTCAAATCTGGGTGTGTTTAACCCCAAGACTTTGCTCTTTACCACTGCTATTCTGCATTCCATAATTTCCTAGGGTCACTGGGACCTCATTCCCCTGCCCCTCCCCAGCCCCACCCCAATCTCCGGAATGAATACAGATGGTCTGCCCAGTGGCTCTTGAGCAAAGAGCTCCCTAGCTCTGGGTGCGTTCTTAACAGGAGATCGGCAGCAGCCATAAAAGGCAAAGTACAACCTCTTCCTGCTCCTACCCCAGTGGTATCATTAAAACACCATCATAAACACACTTTGGGCTCAAAAAACGACAGAGAGAGTTTGGTTTCTTCTCAGGAACCACTCCGTGAGCTTCAGTAATTACTGGCTGCAATCCCAAAGGCCCTCCTTCCTCATCCTTCTCTCACTGGGCTTACCCTGGGGTCAGTGGGCATCTCTTTCAATTAAGACAACTCCCTGCATTTAGAATCTTTGAGTTTTCATTCAGACAGACTCTTGCGAAACATTCTGAAGCAGGTCGAGAATGTGGTGCAGAAAACTGCCAAGTGAGACCCAGGAATGGAGCCAGAAGAATAAAAGAGTATCTAGAAAAGAAATGCAGAAACAAGCCCATACATCGAGTCCTCCCAAAAGGTGGCCACAGACAAGTTGATCAGGGCCATCTCTGCCAGCCCGGAGGACAACTCTGACCTGGAGATCAAACCTGACCCATGACTGACCACTGTCCCCAAGTCAAAAAGCAGAAGCCCATCCTGATTCCTTGCTGGAGGACAGCACTGGGGTTGGATTTAGGCACTGCAGAAGGTAAACGGGCAAGCATTGGAAAGGTTGAGATGGCGGTGGTTTAGTCACTAAGTCCTGTTCAACTCTTGCGACCCTGCGGACTATAAAGCCTGCCAGGCTCCTCTGCCCACGGGGTTCTCCAGGCAAGAATACTGGAGTGGGTTGCCATTTCCTTCTCCAGGAGATCTTCCCAACCCAGAAATTGAACCCTGGTCTCCTGCATTGCAGGCAGATTGTTTACCAACTGAGCTATGAGGGAAGCCCGGAGTGGCTGACAGGTAGAGAATCCACTGCCAATTCAGGGGACACAGGGAAGATCCCACATGCCTCAGAGCAACAAAGCCCATGTGCCACAAGGACTGAGCCTGCACTCCACAACAAGAGAAGACAGCGCAATGAGAAGCCCATGCGCACAGAGAGCAGCCCCCGCTCTCTGCAACAGCCCCCGTGCAGCAGTGAAGATCCAGCATAGCCAAAAATAGATATATTTAATCTTAGGGGGGGAAAAAAAAAGAAGGCAGGTGGGGAGCCATTCCTCTGGGGGATCCAAGACTGTCCACATTCCCACTGACCTCCAAGCGACCCACCAGCCAGATCATTCAGTGTCTAAGGGGCTCCACTGAGCAATTTTCCACGACACCCTTTCTCCCGCCACAAGTCAATATGTCTCCGATAACACCATGAAGACTTTCCATAACCCAGCCCCAGACCACCCTGCTTCCCGCACTTAGACCTGCTGTCACCTGCTCTCCAGGTGCCCCACTCCCTTTCTGAGACCACCCTGTGAGATCCAGGTGGCCTCACTGACTCCGGCTCTTCTGCCTGCCCTGGGCACCTAAATGGGGAGCTGTGTGCACCGGGCGCCTCTGGCATCTTCTCCCCCCAAGGAGAAGGTCTGAAAGACAGAAGCTTAAACTTGACCTACACTTGCTCTGTGGCCTTCAGGAGCTGAGGTAACCAGGTGCCTTCTGAGATGAGGACTTACGAACCTTAACCCTCTGTCGTTCTCCAGTCTGGGAGCATCCAGACCCCTACATTCTTTTATGACACAAAACTATATGAGGTTGAGCCATAGGAAATGTGTGCTGTTCTACCATGCTGACCTGCAAAAATGGCAGTTTCATATGATTCAACCTAAAAATCACGATAGTGCTAAGATACACGAGCCATCATCCTTCCCTGGTTCTGCTGAGACAAAGGCCAAGCCTCTGGGCGTGAAAAATCCACCTCTCTGCACAGCTTGTCTCCCACCGCTGGTCATCCTGACATCTCCAGCAGCTTATTCCTGCAACCTGGACGTTCAGCACCTTTGCCCATGCTGTTGCCCCAGCCTGGAATGCTCCCCACCAACCACCTCTATGTAGGAAACTTCTATCCACTCCTCAAAACCCAGCTCAAAGTCCCCTTCAGAAGCCTTGTCTGGTCCATATCTCCATCTAGTCAGGTATTCTCTCCTTA
This sequence comes from Moschus berezovskii, assembly GCF_049115385.1. Taxonomy (NCBI): domain Eukaryota; kingdom Metazoa; phylum Chordata; class Mammalia; order Artiodactyla; family Moschidae; genus Moschus; species Moschus berezovskii. The sequence continues at coordinate 82,453,943 of NC_142471.1, forward strand.
GGGCTACATCTGAGCCTGTACGGAGTTCCACTCATTTGCCTACCACTTTGCAACATAATCTGCTTCTTTTATACCTATCCACAAAACCTATTTTTTTTTTGTTTTGTTATATACCTATAACCTATTTTGTTTTGTTTTTTTTTATTCCTATCCCTAAACAAGAAGAAAGAAATCTTAAAAGGCAACAGCAGGGTCTGAATCACCTAGGCCTCTCACTAGGCTCATCATATGTTCTCAGTAAGCGTGATGAGTGAATTTGACAAAAATGCCACTCCATCACACCAAAATACTCACAGTCAACAGAGATCACAGAAACCAACCAATTCTTCTCTTCGTTATAGGGTACTTATTTTATATATAATATATATTACCTGTGTATATCGTACACATCATGCTGCTGCTGCTAAGTCGCTTCAGTCGTGTCCGACTCTGTGCGACCCCATAGACGGCAGCCCACCAGGCTCCCCCGTCCCTGGGATTCTCCAGGCAAGAACACTGGAGTGGGTTGCCATTTCCCTTCTCCAATGCATGAAAGTGAAAAGTGAAAGTGAAGTTGCTCAGTCGTGTCCGACTTTGCGACCCCATGGACAGCAGCCCACCAGGCTCCCCCGTCCCTGGGATTTTCCAGGCAGGAGTAGTGGAGTGGGGTGCCATTGCCTTCTCCGATCATACAAATACACCCATATATATAACTCAGTACAAAATGTCTATGACTTCATGCAATGTGTGCTCTTGACTTTCAGGGACTCTCTCTCCTGTTACATGGATGCAAAGGGACACTACAGCATGGGTTCTGGAGCCAGGCCTCCTGGGTGAGAATGTGGCTCCACCCATTCCTAGCCATGTGCCCTCAAGCCAGTTCCCTACTTGGCTCTCAGTCTTCTTGGCCATGAAGTGGGGCTAAGAGTACCTTCTACTAAACAAGGTTAACACAAGCTGCTGCACGGAAAACACCTAGCTCGCTGCCTCTCATAGCTGTTGCTAATTATTCATTTTTATTTTCCTTAAGGTCTCATGGGGAGGGTAACCATTTCCATCAGGAGTATGTTTAGAGTTCACCTGGTCACTCCTCCCATTCAAATCCCCCTTGCCATTCCTAAACATATGAAAATAGAATAATTCCATGAAGAACTCTCCAGAATTCTCTGATCTCCTGGTATCTTCTTCATCAAGAGTTTATTTGAAACTCATACGAACAGGGATCAATGAAACATTTCATAAACATGGGCTTTAGGAAACCTGCTGGCCTATTCCTACAAAGAATGCAATCAATACTTATTTTCATACATTAATAACTAAACACAAAACAATAATGTACACAGGGCAACAGGAATAACAGTTGGCATGGTATTTCTTACACCATCAGAGGGACGTGAAGGAAAGTGGTACCAGTATGATGGAAGACAAATAAATAGCCTATTAGGTCACCTTAAAGTGGGACTAAAGTATGTATTCCTTTCTTTACCACTGTGTAATGCTATTTATACAACAACATGACAAAAAAATGGCTCAAGGCATTCTGCTCTACTTTAGAATCCCTCCATCTCACACTGAAATGGAAAATAAAAAAAAGATACAAACCAGAAACTGCTTCTTTGGTTAATATTTCTGCAGTTCCGCAGGAATGGTTTTAATAGCACGCGTGTTCTGGATTTTACTTGTCAATTAAGAACCCATCGGAATGCAGGGCTAAGTACTAAAATAATAGATATTGGTTTATATTTCAACTTTAAAGGCCTTTTGTCAAATAGTGCTTTAAGGTGGAAGACAGAGGAAAGGAAACTGGGAATTAAGGGAAGGCAGCAGGAACTACATAGCTTCCTCCTTAATAAAGGATCAGGTCTGTGCTTAAAATTTCATCACATAACAGTAGAAAGGGCACAGGCTTTGAAGATGAGGGAATAAGATGTGAGACTTAACTCTTCTACTTATTTGCGGTGTGGTGCTGAGAAAGTTAATCAGCCTCTCTGACCTCAAGTTTCCCTTTCAGAAATCAGAACGTTATACCTACCTTTTAGCATAGTGGTTTGTTTTGTTTTTTTTTTTTTTGTCGTAAAGATAACATTTCTTTTTTTCTTTTTTTTTCTAAATTTAATAAATGGCATAAAGTTAACTGTTCAGTCAAGTTCGACTCTTTGCGACCCCATGGACTGTTAACCTGCCAGGCTTCTCTGTTCATGGAATTCTCCAGGCAAGGATACTGGAGTGGATTGCCATTCCCTTCTCCAAGGAATCTTCCCAACCCAGGGATGGAACATGTCTCCCACATTACAGGCAGATTCTTTACTGTCTGAGCCACCTGGGAAGCTCACCTTTTAGCACAGGTGGGGATCAAAAGGAAATAATGGCCTTGAGGGCACTCAGCAGGGGCTCCCCTAGGAACTCCCTCCCCACAGTTACATCCTCTTTAAAGAGACAGCGGGTCTGGAGACAACACAGCTCTAGGACTAAGGGCAGAGCCCCAGAGGCAACTGTGGTTTGACCAGAAATAGGCCATTTGACCAAATGATTAAACGTCTGTCATATGCTAATGCTTGGACGGGGCGGACCGTGGGCCAATTTAGTGGGAGTAAATTGCAATTGATTTTCGAAGAAATTGCTTGTTCTCTTGCCTTTCCTCAGCTGTGTCACACTCTCTCACACACAGCTGTCTTTGTCACAGCCAGAGCCGACTGAAACACGTGTCAAGGAAGATCTTTTAGAGGCAAAATGTTTAATAACACAGACATCCGCACTCACACACGCTGCGAGTACACACATGTGCACATCAACAGGCAGGCATATCAACATATCTCTAACTGTGCATCTGGATATACCTGTTTATATAGATGTTTCCAGAGGGCTCAAATTCAGTAACAATTCTGCACCATGACTGTACCCTTCTGTGTGTTTTACAAATCCCTCTGTGGTTGGAAAGCTACCCTGAGTCATTTTTATTTTTACAACAACCCACTGTTTGAAGAAAGATCAGAAAAGAGCACACCCCTAAAATCTCCTCTCCCTGCACTCCCCAGCTCTATCTGTGCAAATCCCTGGATATGAAAAGAAAATGGTTAAAAGATCACAGAAGATAAAAAATCATAAGAATAAAGGTTAACAATGGCTGCTTTCACCCCTAATTTCTGATATGGTGATAGACCCTCTTAGAACATTAATTAGAATGGGAAGAGAGATGAAAGAAATGCCCAGGGGACATAATAAATTAGCCCCTTATGCAAATTACCCATTCGTTCTCATCACTGACCCAGCTAGTTGAGTCTCTAAATTACGGGAAGTGGTTAGTTTCTTTAACAAAAAAAAAAAAAATCCAGACAAAAGATTAATTTTTTAAAAAATGTGAAGGCTGGGCAGGCTTAAAGCAACAAATAATTTCTTCGTTTTCATTACAGACAATTCTGAAGGGGGTCAAAAGATAAGAAAATGAACATTCTGGCCACTGGGTTCTGTTGCCAAACAGAGACCTATTAATTAACCCTTGTTCTGAAATAATTCCGAAACAATGGACCACCAACCCTTTAACTGAAGTCAAAGGCTGTGATTCTCGCTCTAACTGTGAGAACAAAGTCTGGCAAGCTAAAAGGGTGCATGGCTGAGGAGCAGGTGAAGGACAGTTTAAAGGAGGTGAGGAAATGCCAGGAGATGGAGAATTTCAAATATCAATTTAAAAACAAACACATACCTAATTTTACTTGTCATCACTGTCCTCGACAATTTATGTTTCACCGTCCTGGAAATTTATGGAACTCTCAGTTTTCTTATCAGCAAAATAAAAGGATTGGACTAGAATGACCTCCAAAAGTCCTATGGCATCTACCATCAGGGATTATATTTATTCCTTTGTTTTCCACTGTACTTCCGATAATTTGATTTGTTAAAACATAATGTTATGACATGCATTTTGTCTTCACTCCTGGCTTCCTTTTCTCTTTCCCACTCTCGTTTTCCCTTCTTCTTTATTTTCTCCACTTTCTTATTTTATCTTCTTGCATGTATTCAAATGAGATGCTTTAAATACACTCTGGTGCAAAGTAAGGTACATATTGAATAAATCACGCTTTATAAATGTTATTAATATGAAAATATATATGGTGAGATGATGATTTTCTCTGGTAGGAAGAAAAGGCTGGATAGAGAAACAGTAAGTCACAGAATAACACAAGATTCCATAGTCAGGCCCTTAGAGAAAGAAGGAAGACATCACAGGTCATCTTCAGCTGCTGCCCTCATTTTACAAAAGAAGGTGTCTCTCTGGAAAGGCAAAAACTTGCCCAAGGTCACTGGCTAGCTGCTGGAGGCAGAACACAGGCTCTTGATTCCTGGACCAGCAGTGCTCTTTGGATAAAACAATCCTGATGACTTCTCTTGACGATTCTCCACTGTATCCCAGAGAATAGCAACAACAACAGAAAAAGGACATCCTTTGGAAAAAATAAGCTTCGACAGCAGAAAAATTAAGAGGTGGCAGAAAGAAATACTTCAGAAGACTGAGGAGAAGGAATGAGGGCAGACATATTGGCTATAAATAATTTTGCACCTTGTAACAATCTTCAGTTCATGCAATTACCTGCCACTCACCGATGTTTTATCTCCCCTCTTTGGGTAACAGGACCCACAGTAATTCTATGCAAAATATCTGACTGTCTCTACTTTCACAGCCTGCACTGGAACATTCCAGCCGTTGCCAGAAGTATCGAGACACTGGAAAGACCCGACGCCTTACTCATGAAGCTTCTCAAGGTTGACAGTTCATCTAAATAATCAAGCTTGCCTTTAGGAAGTGGTCAGCGACATAAGAAGACCCAGATTCCTCAGGTCACGAGGCAGGGAATAAGAAAGCATGTGCAGACTACGACTTCTTGTAAAAAAAAGATAAATATATATGTACACACACAGTTATATATATTCATATATATAGGGGAAAAGCTGCAAAGGCTCATATCAGATGTTTACAGTGGTTATCTTTGGGAGCTGTGACTATGAATGGTTTAAATTCGCGTTCCTTTCCTACCTGTTTGTAATTTCTTACTGTCGTACCATAAACATGGATCGCTGAGGGGCCGGAGAGTGAGAGAATAAAAGCCAAAAGTAGTGGTCTGTGAAAGTGAAATGGAAGTGTACTTAGCAGGGCCTGTGGAGACAGAAGCCTTTCCCAGGTTTAAGGCATGCCCTTCTCAGGCAGCAGTAATTCTTCCCGCTATGAGGGGCGTTGCAGAGAAGATTTATGGGGAGAGGTTAGAAGAATGGGAATCAGTCAAGCTGAGAAGGGTAGGCTGATCACAAGAATCCTTAAGTACAGGAAAAGCTCCCACCCGGGGTGACAGCCAGCTGCAGCAAAGAGCCAAAAGAAGGATCCGGCCCCAGAGGAACAGGGGGATCAGAGCAGGCAAAAGGAAGACCCTCCCCAAGGGGGACTTAAGACTCAAACTGGGTTATTAAAAGTTAGGGCTTTCCTCCAGGGCCCTTTAGATATTGGATAGATTTCTTCTTTCTTGTCCAAGCCAGTTGATGAGCAGCCTTTCTGAAAGCTTGGGGCTGCTATGCTTTTCAAAACATAGCATCATGGTTCGATGATCAGGGAATCATGTGTGTATGTTCAGTCACTCAGTTGCATCCTACTCTGTGTGAGCCCATGGACTGAAGCCCACCAGGCTCCTCTGTCCATGGGATTATCCAGGCAAGAATGCTGGAGTGGGCTGCCATTCCTCCCCAAGGGGATCATGCCAAGCCAGGGATCGAACTTGCGTCTCTGGTATCTCCTGCATTGGCAGGCAGATTCTTTACCACTCAGCCACCTGGGAAGCCCTGACCAGGGAATATGGTCTGTCGAAAATGAGCCCCACTTTTGGAGTCAGGAGTGAGCCAACAGCTAACACGGCTTTGGCACAGCATTAAAAATGACTGAGATTTTATTGAGGACCAATTATATTTCAGGCAGGAGGCAAGGCTTTGTACATATAGCCTTTTAATCCCCAAGAACCTGTAAAGGAGGTATTATCACCATCTCATCTTATATTCACGGATTCCGAGGTACAGTGAGATCAAATGACCTGCCCAAAACAAGCAGCAGAGCTGGAGAGCTGCTCAGGTGAGTGCAACTCTGGAGGATGTGTCCTTTCTCCAGCACCAGCACGTACAAAGATGAAAGAGGCACAAAGGTGCCCAGAGGACTGGTGGGACAGCAGCTGGTCGACCTAGTTTGTTTAGACATGGGCGACTGGGGTGAGATGGGAGGTTGACTAATAGAAGAATCTAACAAGGGAGACTGAAACCAGATCACTCCTGGAAGTCACCAAGGTGCTAAGGTAACATCTGGTGATGAGTGGCCAGGTTGAACAAGGAGAAACTAGACACAGGCGTGGGGCCAGTAAGAAGGCCAGTGCAGAGCTCAAGTGAAAGATAAGGTAGGTAGACTACGGGAATGGAGAGAAAGGCAATTCAAAAAACAGCAGGTAATTTCAGAAGGGCTTAGTGATGGGCCCAGTGGAAGGAGTTGATGTGGGGAGGGGAGGTGGTAGAGATGATTCCAAAGCTTATGAGTTAGGCAGACAATGCCTTTATGTAAGACAAGAGACTCAGGGAGAGGAGGATGTAAGGAGAGAGGGGAGAGATGATGAGATCCATTTTGGATGCACTGAGTTTGAAGTAACTGAGATATATCCTGATGGATTCAGCTAGGATTCAACTGGAAATGCTGGTTTAGAGCTCAGGAGGGCTGCAGAGGAGTAGGAGGGAAGGCTCTGAATCATCAGTGTTCATGGTAACTGAGGTCCCAGAGATCAATGTCTGTTCAGATAGTAGGCAGAACAGAAAGAGGCCAATGCCAACATCCTCTAAGGCAGTACCAGATCCAAGTAAAGGTTCTGGAGGAGACCCTCAAGCAATGTGGCCCAAGCCAAATAGCTTCCCATCTCTGAACTTCAATTTTGTAAGAGCAAAGGATTGGACTAGATCTCTAAGGCTCTTCTCTGATATTCAACCACCTATGGTTGATAAAGGCTTCCCAGGTGGTACTTATGGGAAAGAACCTGCCTGCCAATGCAGGAGGTGTAAGAAATGCCAGTTCAATCCCTGAGTCAGGAAGATCCTCTGGAGTAAGAAATGGCAACCCACTCCAGTATTCTTGCCTGGAGAATCCCATGGACAGAGGAGCCTGACGGGCTACAGTCCACGGGGTTGCAAGAGTCGGACAGGACTGAAGTGACTTAGCACATATGGTTGTGCTAATGCCTGCTCAAAGCCAGGAAGAATGCTCGATCCTGAGCAAACACCTGGCATCACAAGCAAATCCTCGACTTTCCAGTGAGAAAGACAGACGCATAAATAAGTCCTCTCGATAGGCTGTGATTAACAGCTATCATAAAGGCAAGAGGGAACTGCAGAGTGAGAGAATCCTGAGTGGAAGTGCCTGTCTGGGGGAACTCCAGCACAGCCCTCAGAGATGAAACCTGATCTTGGTCTTGAAGAACTAATAGAAACCTCCCAAACGGAGGCAAAGCCAAGTGTCAAGGCGTGGGAAAGCAAACACACACAAAATACCTGGGAATGGCCTACACAGTGAGCTTAACTGGAGAGATGAAGTGGCTTCGAGAGGGAGGGCAGAGCCAAGGTGGCCTAGGAAGATGGTTGTGTGCTGTGTGTGCCGTCGCTCAGTCGTGTCCAACTCTTTGCAACCCCATGGACTGTAGCCTGCCAGGCTCCTCTGTCCATGGAACTCTCCAGGTAAGAATACTGGAGTGTGTTGCCATTTATGCTCTTGGGGATCTTTCCAACCCAGGGATCCAATCCGCATCCCTTGCTTCTTCTGCATTACCAAGTGGATTCTTTACCACTGCACCGCCTGGAAGCCCCGTGAAGGAGTTTAATATATGCCAGAATAGAGAACAAAAGACTTACAGGGGTTCTCAACATAGGGACATATGATTAGAGAGCTGAATAAAAGGGAAAGGACCAACACACAGCTTGTACTTACAAGCGTTTCTCTCTTGTCATGATTTGACAAGACAGCAGATGGTCTTATAAGGCTCTTCTTCAACATGTAAACATTTTAAGAAACTTTTCATTTAATAGTTACATAAATACGATGGTGTATTATAACAGAAATGTTAAACTTGGCTCATGATTTACAGCATCATTCAAAAAGGAGCCAGACTCAAAAGAGCTTAAGGGCATCTGATGCTGTAGCAAGCGATTTCCAATTACTTGGGAACCAATCTCAAGATCCTAAGGTTTCCTGTGAAAATCTAAGCTACTAACTGGGACTTGGTAGGGAAATGATTGCAAAGCCAGAGAACTAGAACTTTGTCTTTCACCAAAGCAGATAAAGGATGTTCAAATACCAGCATCACTCTTGTCCCACAATATCTCTACTTGACTCTTGTTTGCAAATACCATTGACTTTGATTACCCCCGAGGAAGGTCTGGCATTTCTTGACTCTTCTCTACAAAATCCGACCTCCCAATCAATACTTTTAAATCTTGGAGCCCTTTCTTAAAAAAAATCTCTTGCTGCCTTCGAGGGGCTTATATCCACTCTCTGATCCTCCATCTCCAGGCTTTTCTCAGCACCCACTCCACTTTTCAAATTTCTCACTGCTTTGCACTCCCCCCTCCAGAGAGTCCAAAAACAGGGCCAACGGGCTCATCTTCCTTTCAAATCACTATTTATTTTTTGCTGCATTTGAACTTTTGTGAGGAAGAAAAGTCGAGGTAGAATGGAAGTGAAAGAGTAAAGTCATGGCTAAGAGTCACAGATGTGAAACTATCACTTGACAGCTCCAACCTCAGACACTCTGATGAGCACCCACACAGCTCTGCCCTTTCGGCTCCCAAGACACTTTCCTGCATTTGGGTCTCTCTTCCGACGTCCTCTTGCACTGACTCACTTGTTCCTTTGTGTCCTCTAGCTCACTGGTGGGACCCCTAAAAACCACACCAGCGTCCACCCACAGAAAGGGCACTTGATAGAGCCCTTCAAAGTGCCTTGGAGGCCAATGCTTCCACTTCTGCTATTGCGCTTCCAAGAGAACAATCCCTCCAACTTCCCACTTCAATTCTCACCAGACTAGCCTGCTTGATTTCCCTTCTGCAGTTCAGGCTTCAGATGACAGTTTTAACATTATTCTACCTTATTTTTGGTCCCTTCCTTGTTCCCATCACTGATAATATCTCCATATGGCCTTTTAACAAGTGATTAAGTAAACAGTGGCAAAGATGGATATGGGTTTGATGAGTCCAAGGAAAATGGAAATGCAAGAACGTCAAACATGTCTTGTTCGGTGAAAGGATTCAGCTCACCCTTAGAGTATGTGGATAAACATTCTCTTCACCTTGGGCAGAGACATCCAAATATGGAAACTCTGATGGCTACCCTATCTGTAAAAGGCAAAGGCCCTGCTGTTCCGGTTTCCTCAGAGACATTCTTAAAACAGAAGAGACGTTCTAGAAACTCAGATTCAAACCATGAAGAGCAGCATTCATCATCCCGATCCTCTGTCCCTCTCCATCCTACAAATGCCAAACTGGATCATATGCATTATTCAATGGCTCGAAACCTCTTGAGGCTCCATTTGGCTCTCTTATACCCACTTAAGGAACACAGCCACTGCAGAGGTCAAAGCTCATTACAGCTGGAACCTAAATCCAATGCCCTTGAGATATAAAAGGTAGCTCCAGACAAGATCTTCCTGGCCCTGAGTCATGACTTCTGGGTCCTCGGCAAGCTGGGTCTTACAACATATTTGTTATGAAAACATATCTGTTTGAGAGAGCGATCCAAAAAAATGAATGGGTGGGACTTGGCCCAGGCAGAAGCATTTCTGATAACCATCAAAAAAGAAAAAAAAAAAATCCAGACAAGCCAGTGGCATCCAAGAATGGCCAGGTCACTTTAAGTGGAGAAATAATGCAAGGATTGAAAAGAGGGGGATTTTGGAGATGACCTCAATCTACCCTCAGACTCATGGACAGTTAGGACTGGGGATTTTTACTTCAATGGTCTCATTATACCAAAAAGAGAGACCCAGAGAGAGTAAAATGAGTCTACTACAGCCCTATAGTTCATAACAGTTTTGAAATTAAAACCCAGGTGAACCTTCTTTCTTACCTATTTCCTTACTTTCACTTTCCCAGCAGGGGAGAAGGGTTCATATCCTTCCAGGCATTGGTACAAAGACCAAGCAGTAATGTTTCCAGGGCACAGGCAGCCAGCAGGAGGCACTGCCCCTCACGGTACCAGGAAGGTCAGCCAAGTTTCTGGTACCCCACCCTAGTTCCTACTGATCTGCTAACACAAAAACTCTGATGGTCACATACTCTTGTCTGCGCATTCCTGCTCCACTGTCTGAGCCACTGTCCTGGCTGGGCCAAAAGGACAGAGAACATTAATAGGGATTGGGGGTATAAGCTATCAACATTATTTAGGATCATGTATGAATGCCACTGACACTAAACTTGTCCTCTTATATTTTATCCCAGAAACAGGCCACAAAAACACACACACACTTTTTCTCTGAACCAAAAAATAATAATAAGAGAGGAGTGATTCTCAAGCTTCTTAAACATATAAAGCACTCAGCCCAGGAAACTTCCTAAAATGTAAATTCTCATCCCACAGCTCTGGGAAGTAGCCTGAGATTCCATACTTCTAACAAACTTGCAGGTAACATCAGTCCATGCTGATGGTCTGAGAAGCACACTCTGGGCAGTAAGAGACAAATGTTACAAAACCCTGCAAATAAATCTGAGTTTAAATTCTGGTTCCACCAGGTAAGAGCTCTGTGATCTTGGGCTGGTTTCATACATTTCCCTTGCCTCAATCATCTCATCTCTAAAATGGAAATAACAATATGTAAGACACAGTTGATGATGACTATATAAGCCAGTGATGAAAATATCTTAAACAGTGCCTGGCACATAACAAGAGCTTAATAAATGCCAGTTGCTGGTTGCTTCTAAGATTCACAGGAGCAGATATGACTTCTATCTGGCTCACTGCCAAACTCCCAATGATGAGAATGCAGCAGGTGTTCAATGGATGTCTGTGAATGAACGTATGTATAATACACTAACACATAATTTCAGTATTTACATACTTTTTTGGTTCTATGACTTTCTGCAGGAAAGCATAAAACATTTAGAACACTGGAACACTCTCACCAGGACCAACCACCATCTCATAGAATCACAGTCAATGTGAACCACCACGTTTAACCACCAAGAAACATACAACTTGAGATGACCATGTGTACTTGAGAAAGTCTTAATTGTAAACAAATAAAGACAACATCAGTCTGGAATCTGTATGTCTTTAAGGGAAATTACTGCCTCACTCATTATTTATGGGGCTATCTGAATGCAGATGTCATGGAAAACTTAATTCTAAAACTAAGTTCACTTCCAAACCAAATGTAGCTTTGCAAAGACAAAACAAACCATGGGAAGTGAGACCACTTTTGAAAGGGCAGTAACACATTCTTTCGTATATGCACACACTTGCTCAGGAAAAAATTAAAACAAAAAAAGTGTTAACAAATAGTAGAGCTTAATCTTTAAAATCAAAGGCAGACATGTGAGTCCGTCCAAGAGTCTTCAACAATCTAAGATTATCTTCAAGCATCTTGTAAAGTAAAGCAGCATCATTTAAACAGATCCCATTTCCAGGGAGGCAGTGTGTACAGTATGCAGCAAGAAGGGAATACGATTGCCACCTACAGACAGAAGTGGCACTCCCTTTGCAAGAGTTGGCCAATCATATTTTATTGCAGGGGGCGGGGGGAGAAATTCAACCAAGTCACTTCCCTCCAACCTCTTTCAAACCACCACACCGCATTACTTCATTTAGAATTACTTTCAAGTTGTACAATCATCTCTAGGCATTCTGCCTCTTCATTATCATCATCCTGTTTCTAATTTCCCAGAAACACTGTGCCATTCAACTATCTCCTTATACACAGCTTGAGAGCCAAAGAGAATGCAAGCCAACGGATTTCAAGCGGGTGAAGGTATCAGAGTGGAAGTATGAATCTGCTTACCTGGTATGAATGGGACCACCCGGAATATATCAGACAATCTGCTGTTCACTGGCTCATACGGGGAATCTTCAAGCAGATCATTTCCTAAAAACAACAGAAAGATTGGGCTCAGATTGGAAAACAGGCATATTTCAGGCAGTTTTTGTTACTGAATCTGAATTCTAATTATGTTATGATTGTGTAACAAAAAGATGCTGAAACTTTCAAAGATTTCAAATGCATCTATTTGGCTCTGGTTATTTCTTTTCATTCCCTCTGCCTCTGTTGTCCTTGCTCTCCCCAGAGTGCCATGAAAACATTGGAGAGCAACCCAGGCTGATCTTGCCAGAAAACTCTCCCACTCTTTGCAAAGGAAGGAAACCAGAGAGGAAGGAATTAGTGACGTCACAAACCCAGATTGCCTCCAGGAGCCAATGGAAGAAAGGTGACCCAAAAGAGCCACCACTCCCCCAGTTTTGTTTTTTTTGCTCCCAAAACATGGCATGCAGTCAGAAAGCAGGTACTCTGGCTATTAAACAGTCAGCCTCTGAAATAGGTTTTCATTAACAGATTCTGGAGGAAGTAGCAGCTGAGAGGTCAAATCTGTATATTACAGATTTTCAGCAGGAGTCTCAGTGGAGAATGAAGGCACTGAATGTTTGTGTTAGATTTACAAACATGAGCCACCTCCTGCACACAAGGACCAAAACCCTGCCATTGTAATGGATGGCTGTGACAAGTAGACCTGTCCCTCTCTGAGTCATTTCTGTATGAACCAAGGCTGAACCACACTAGCTGGTCCAAGACTCGGATCATCTAAGAGGACAATTTTGTTTTTCCCACATCTGCCTTTGATCAGGTTTGGAGGTGGGGGGATGGTAAAGATAGCATAGATTCCCCTGGACTTTTTATTCTGAATTCTTTATCTTGTATCAGAATAGAAGGGGAGAAAAGAGAGAAACTCCAAGCAAGACGCAGTGCAAGCTTTCGGATTATTCTGTGGAGCCAGTGCTCCTCCTTGGAGGGAAGTCGCAGGTTCCTCGAGGCGGCCTTTAACGGATTCCTAACTCCGATGTCCTGACCAAGTTTCAGAGAGGTCAGCAGGGGTCCCTGGGATGTCCCTCCACCCCATCACGGGTTTGCCAACAACCAGGCCCCAACAGTGCTGCTAAGGAGGCAGCAAACACCAGCTGCCGACGTCCCTGAGGGCCCATGAAAGGTCCTCATTCTGCAGCTGGGGAGAACTGAGTGGAAGATGAGGTCAGCCAGACCCCGGGGCCTAGGGGCCCCCTGCCTTCAGGGGCTGGGGGAGGGGAAAGGAGCCGGTCGCGCGTACCCTGCAGGCTCTGATACATGCTCCAGTAGATGCGCAGACAGTTCTTCTCCTTCTTCATGCCCCGCTTGCAGCGGCAGTTGTAAAGGGACTTCTGTTTGAGGGCCTCCATGGCGCTGCGGCACTCGTCCTTAGCCTCGAGGCCCGAGGTCAAGCTGAAGTTGGTCTCCTTGCCCGCCACGCACTGCCGGAGCGTGCGGTACTTGGTGCTGCAGCTCTGCTCCTTCAGGCACTGATCGCTGGCTTTCACGCAGTCCAGGCGGTCCCCGCCGCTCACCTCGGCCGACAGGAGAACGTCTGCGGGCGGAGGGGAGGGCGCGTGAGTGCGGCGGGGCCGGGGCGCGGGGCGCCAGCGGGGAGCGAGGACGCGCGCAGGACTCGGCTTCTGGGGCTCCCGGCACGCCCGCCCCGCTACGCCCCAGGGTCCATCTTCCCGCCCCGGCACCTCCCGCCGCCGGTCTCCCCCTACTCCATCCCGAAGCTTGCGGGCTTCTCGCGATTTGCCCGCGAGCCAGCGCTGCCCACCGCGAGCGCCGGCCCTGCAGCCCCGGGACCCACCGGCCTCAGCGTCCGCTGGATCTCGGGCCGCCGGCCCCGGTTCCACCTATTCGCTCCGCCCGGCCCGACTGAAGCCCAGGGGCTTTCGGAAGGCGAGAGCAGTAGGCTGGGCACTGGCCGCGGTGAGGGGGAGCCCTGGGCTCCGGCCCGCCTGGTGGGGAGCCCTGAGATGCTATTGGGGAAAAAGTTTTTCCCTTCCAACTTTGCTCTCCTGGCCGGGTGCTCGTCCACACTCCACCTACCCGCCGCGCCTCCGCGAGCTCCCGTGGATTCGCAAGAGGCGTTGGGCTCGGGGTTGGAGGGCTCAGACCCTTTCATTGCCCGCAGGCTAGGTCAATACAAAACGTAAGAAACAGAAACCAAGGATGAGAAACTGCAGGCAAGTGTCGCCCGCGCCCCACTCCCCAGCCGGGGTTGCTGAGGGTTCAGCAACGAAACTTCCCGCTCCCACCTCCACCGCACCAGCAACGCAATTTGGGGCGGGGGGTGGGGGGGTTGCTGCCGCTAGTACTCCCGGAAAGACTCCGCAGATAAGAAAGCCAGCGGCGGCCTCGACTTACCCAGAAGCGGCAGTACGAAGTACAGGGTCGCCAGGAACATGGTGCCGGCGCGCAGCTGGTCCCCGCCCCCCCGAAAATCCCGGCCTGCCGCTCGGTCTCGCCAAGGGAGCTCAGCATGCAGTGATCCCCGGACGGCCGCGCTGTTCTGGCCGCCCAAAGTTCAGCTCCATCCAGGGCGAGAGGAAACTCCCCGGTCCGTCCGCCGCCACCGCCGCCGGCGACTCAGCTCCCGGCGGGCGGCTGGCGCGAGGGCGGGAGGCGGTTCCGCTTTTAGGGGTTCAGGTCCGACCCAACCTGGAAGGGAGAGCGCGCTTTGAAACCAGAGCGGAGAGCGCTGGAGCCTCCCCCGCCCCTCTGCCCTCCCCGGCTCCTGCCTTGGGGGACTTTTAGCGCCCGGGTGAGGGCCCACCCCTACCCGGGTCGGGGCGCGGGGAGGGGGCCCCCGGGGGTGCATGTGCGTGTATTCCCGGGAGCCGCCCGCACGCGCAGGGTAAAGGCTGGAGAGGTCAGACGCGGGCTCCCAAAGTCCAAGGGGGTGCCTACTGGGTCCAATCCAAGAGGTTGAACGCAAGCAAATAAATAAATAACGTTACTTTCCGAGAGCGAGCCGGCCGCTGCCTGGAGTCGAAGCACTCGGCGGCGGCAGCTTTCTCGCCAGCCCTGGCGCGGAAAGAGCCCCTTCTCCCGGGAAGTTCACCGCCCCCTCCTCGCGCCAGCTCCCTGGCTCAGCCGGCCCTCTCCACCCAAACCACCAATCGCTGCCCCCCATTGCCGTATCCCCTCCTCCTCGGGCTCGCCTCCATTCAGAGGCAGTCGCGAGAGGGGAACCGATGTCCCGGTTGCGGCTGAAACCCGGCTCCCGCGCTCCTACCCGCCGCGCTGTCCTCGGCTGGCTTCCTGGCGTCCGCGCGGCGTAGACACTAGCCCAGCGCCCCGGAGTCGCGCGCATCATCGCCGTCACCCTGGCCGAGCGCACAGGGCCCGCAGCTCTGGAGCGCCAGGGCAGGTGCAGCCCCGCGCCGCGCAAGACGCTGCGCCCCAAAGTTCAGGGACGCCCTCAAGACGGGTAGAGGGGAATGAGGGCGAGGCGACGGATTCCCAAACCGACAGAATGGGAGCAATGTATCCAAATGCTACCAACCTGGACTTAACCAGCTGCGGCGAGATGCCAGTTTGTTTATTTATTTATTTACTGGCGGGGGAGGCGGCTGTTGTGCTTGCCCCCTCCTTCCCTTTCCAATCTCACTTCTCTGCACTAGGAAGAAAGATGCGGTAATCTTCGAGAGCGCAGAGGACCAAGTTGGGCCAGGGTGTTTTCCGAGCAGAGCCCGGCTCGGGAGGTCCCTTAGGGATGTTAGTGGTCACTGGGAGCTGTGCGGCGAACAGCGGGTTCCTTGGCCAGATTTCTTTGCCGGAGGACCCTCCGCCTGTTCCTGCTCCCGCCACCCCGCAGCACACCGCCAGCCCCTCAGATACTCGCCCGCAAGGACGCCGTAGATGCACACACTCACGGGCCGTGGGACCCGGGGCCGGATCCCTCAAGCGCGCACAGGACACACAGCGCTATGCAGCCGGCCGCGAGCGCCGCTAGTCTCTCTCTCTCAGTTCTCTCTCTCTCTTTCACACACGCACAATGCACAAGGCCTCTTTCTTCCTTCTCTCTTAGCACAATCAAACCAGATCCTTCTTCTCAACGCAGTTTCTCCCCACGTCACCCGCGGCTGTGACTCAAGATTTGGCGCGTGAGAACACACTCTCAGACCCTGGCCCTCGGGGCTGCGATCGCGGGATGTGCCCAGCCAGTCATCCACGCCAGCACGCTCACACTCACACTCGCACATGCACAAGCAGTCTCTGCCTCTCTTCTCGAGCCTGAACAAGGAGACAAAAGAGCACCCCCTGGCCCACTGCATTTCAACCGCGTCAGACCTGGCTTTGGGAAATTTATAAGCTGACCTCCATCTTGGCTGTTTCAAAAGTAAAATTTAAAATAATAATAAATTTAAAGGTTCACACGCGCAGCCCTTGACCCCAACCCCTGGGACCACTCATTCTCAGCCAGGCTGCTGACCCCCCACCCCCACCCCACCCCGCCCTGAAAACACGCTCCCCTTTTCACACGCCGGGGGGCGCACGGGGCACCAACGTCTACACTCGGTCCAGAGAGGGGTCTGGGCAACAGCTCGCGGTGGCAAGCTCATCCAGCCGCTCAGGACTTATATATGGGATCTTTGCTGATGTCTAAGTTCACCTCTTGGGGAAGCCGAGTTTGCATCAAGTCTTGGTGAGCCCAGCTGTCAAATATGCAAACCCATCGTACTAGACAATGGGCTGCCCAGGAGAGAGAGAGAGAGGGTCAGTTTGATCGACGGAAGGATGGGTAATTGAAAAGGGCGGGGGCTTGGGTTGAAGTTTGAGGCCGGGATGTAAGGGCGGGGGCAAAGCGGGAAGGAAGCGGAGGGCTGCGTAGCTCTCGGCTCAACTACACATCAGTCAGGCGTGTCCCTCATCGCCGAGGCGGCCGCTGGGTTGCGGGCTGCGCTTTGTTTGGAGTGCGCGGGGGCATCAACACGGGCTCCAAACCGAGGGGACATCCGACGGATCTGCGCTCCTGTGCACGTGTTCCTCCGGGGCCGGTATGAAGCCCTCCACAAGCACCCCCCTCCTCACACGCGCCGCGCGTACAAACGCGCACATACACACACACACACGCAGTCACACCACACACGGATTTCTTGTTCAGTGTATCAGTTTACGCTTGGTTGTTGAGTAAACAAAGCAAACATATGTCACATTTTCGCGACAGATGGTTCAAACCAAAGGCTACTTGCAGTCTCTGTCTCTGGCAGCGGTAACAGTCTAAGTTACAGAGTGGACTAAGCGGAAATGCAATTAAGTCTTCCAATCAATTTCTCCACGTCAAAACAGTTTATTCCCATATTTTCACACACAGACTAGAGAAATCTGGGGAGGTGATTTCAGAGAGAGAATTGCAGAAATGTGAATTAAGAGTTTATCTGAAAACTGTTTCTCCATGGACACCCAAAACATAAAACTCTCTTTCATCACTCCATTTTAAAAGTGGTGGTGAATGTCTCCGTTTGGAAGTAGTCAGAATTCCAATTTTTAATGGATGGACTAATGCCTGTCGTTGCAGACCATATGGAATGGTTGGAGGACAATGAGATTTCATTTAAGGACATCATTCACATCTTTTATAAGGTTTCTTTGTTAAGAAATTATCCTGTGCTTTCCTACCATTCCACAGGCATCTTTTAAATAAAATTTTGACAGGGAGCAGATATAAATAAAAGTTCTCCAAATGTAAAATTTGGGGCTTCTTTTAAAATATTTGTAAGCTTTGAGATATTTCTGAACTTTTCACTCACTCTAGTCTTAAGTTCTTACTGATGATGAAAACGGGTTTTTTTTAAAAAATAAGCCACACAGTATATAACTGTATTGTCCAGCTCAATAGTCACTAGCCACATTTCCATCATCAGAAAAGGTCTGTTGAACAGAACTTTACAATGTTGGTGTAAAATTATTTTATGTGATGTGTATATAAAGTTTACTAGCCATGTGAGTATTTCAATGAAAATTAAATAAAAGAAAGACGCAGTTCCTCAGTAGCACTGCGTGTGAGTCCCTCAACTGTATCTGACTCTTTTCGATCCCATGGGCTGTAGCCTGCAAGGGTCTTCTGTCCAGGGAATTCTCCAGGCAAGAATAGTAGAGTGGGTAGCCATTCCCTTCTCCAGGGGATCTTCCTGACCCAAAGATCGAACCTGGTCTCCCTCATTGCAGGTATATTTTTTACTATTCAGTAGCCCTAACTGTATTTCAGGTACCAAATATCCCTCTGTGGCTAGTGGCCACCATATCGGACAGCATAGATATAGAACATGTCCATCATCACAGAAAGTTCTGTTGAACAGTCCTACTCTATAATGTTGGCGTGAAATTATTTAATGTAGTGTATATATAAAGTTCTCAGAAAGTAGAATGCTGCTGCTGCTGCTAAGTCACTTCAGTCGTGTCCGACTCTGTGTGACCCCATAGACGGAAGCCCATCAGGCTCCCCCGTCCCTGGGATTCTTCAGGCAAGAACACTGGAGTGGGTTGCCATTTCCTTCTCCAATGTGTGAAAGTGAAAAGTGAAAGCGAAGCCGCTCAGTCGTGTCCAACTCTAAGCGACCCCACGGACTGCAGCCTCCAGGCTCCTCCATCCATGGGATTTTCTAGGCAAGAGTACTGGAGTGGCTTACCATTGCCTTCTCAGAGAAAGTAGAATAGAGAAGGCCTAAAGTAAGTATTTTACAAGCATCAACAGTAATAGTCACCATTATTGTAATGATGATGATGTTAATCGTTTGAAGGAAGTTGGAGAATCCATGAGAACACAGCCCACTGCTTATTCTCAGATCGACAGGTAAAGAAGCTAAGGAAAAGGAAGTGATCCCCCAGAATAGCTGTGTGCAGAAAGATGTGGCCCTTACACCACCCTAAAACTTCTTATAGTAGGAGCTCAAAAATCCTCTGCTTTACAACTATATCCACTACTTTCTAAAAGCGAGAAAAATACATGGCTGGAAAGCCCTTGGAATATAAAAGATAGAAATGCAGTGTGAATTACTGCATTAGTATTATTTCTGTTCCTTTGGAGCTTATCTGTTCCCATGTGTACAGGACTGATCTCGGGATGAAAGGTGACATTGAAATATCAAATATTATTAATAATTATAAAGGTTCATGCCATCCTCTGTGACATGTTTTCTCAGTGGGAAATGGTTTTAATGCTACAAAATGAGGTTCAATCCACCCATAAGCACGTGAAGTGAGCAATTTTCTTGCATTTCTTGATGTAAGTGTATTTTCATAAGTTAACAGATGAGTCATGGTGAGTATGACAGTTTTATTCCATGCAGTATTTTGTCTCCTACTTTCACTGCTTTGGTCCTATAGAGTATAATGCAAAATACATTAATTTTGTCAAATTATACTGCTCAGAAATCACTCAAGGGTTTTTTTTTTATAACTCAGACTAGTCTATCAAAGTATTTGACATTAGACAGTTTGACAGGCTTACCTTTGTAACTACTCGAAACCACTCATTATTACCTAAATGTGCCATGTATTTTTTTTCTGCTACAAGCTTTCCCATGCTGTTCTATCTTCATCATATGCACTTTTCATCCTGATATGTGAAGATCCAGCTAAGCTTTAACAGCTCATTAAGGATAGTGAGGACTTTGGTTAGGAAGAATCATTGTTTTTAATGTGTACTCTCATGGACCAGTTGGAGTCTTTATCACAACTACTGTGACATTGCATTGTAGTTGGTTGCTATATCTGCATGTTCAACTGAAATGTGAGTTCCTTGAAGGCAGGAACATTTTCTATTCGTTTTATTTTTGCATCCCCACCATTTAGAGTGATAACGGACACACAGTCACCTCCAAGAAATGTACACTGATGGCCGGCATAATAATTGATGCTGTTTCTCATTTTCCTCTGACACAATAATTCTACTGAGAGATTTACATAAAATCCCTTTACTATAGGAAAAATACTAAATATAAGTACCTCGTGTAATTGCTGGTATTGCTGTTTCAATAATAGTATCAAACATGTATTATTCCTTTGGGGATTTGACATTTACTTTAAAAAAAAACCCATTATTGTAATAGAATGCTGTTTTTCTGGTTCACTTTAATAGTAATATATGACATATTTCATTTCTGGGAAATGATAGCTTGCCTTAGGTCATATTTTAAGGCATAAAGCCAGAGGCAGAGTAACAGTCCCACCTGAAGTTCTCTAAGCATCTAGAAATGTGTCTCTCTCTGGGAGAGAAGAATTTAGAAGAGCCAGATTATAGTTAACCTGGAGGCTTCATCCTCAAAAGCAAATTTTTAGAAGCCAAGTTGATCCAGAAGTGTTAGCAATTCTTTTATAAACATGCAAGACCTCGTGCAGTCTTTCAGGAAAATGAGAAACTAGGAATCATCCAAATCTAGGAGGCTAGCATAGGGTCTATATGGCAGCACTAATTTCACCCTTTAGGGATGTACATCAACGTTTGCCCTTTGAGGGTACAGGAAGAACCCGTTGCTCTCAGATTTCAAAGCCCTTTTCCAGTTTGACTATATTAAGATGTGTCTTTAGAACATTATTTGCAAAAGGAAGCTTCTTATTGGCTGTCAAGGTGCCTGACCCTTAGGAGCCTCTGGTAGGAAACCTCACTTCCTCCTTATTTTTCAAGCACTTTTCATTTCTTAGTAGTAATAAGCCAATGCAAGGGTTTTAATGCATTTGTGAAAGAATACTGCATTTTGTGAGAGTTGGAAGTCATTTGTACTTTGGCCTTATGCCACAAAATGCATTCAAGGTGTGCAGCTCTGATGCAATAAAGTGCCTGTCATGTCTTATTGCTTGGCTAGATGGCAAGAGATACCCCATCTGCAGGGGACTTGCGAGGTTTTCTTAGCGATTGCCAAAGGTGGTAGATGAAAAGCCCTGTACATTTCTTTCCTCTTTATCCAGAAAGGATGGGGAAGGGCTGCACTGAGGAAACACCTTTTCTCTCCACTACTCTCCTGATAAGCCCTAAACCCTGTTCCAGAGGGACTGTTCCATCATGAGGGCAAGAGGGAAGCTTAATCCCCAGCTTTGTCCAGTAATTAGCCTCTCACTCTCCGGAGGCAGCAAACACAGATGCCGATCCGGATGAGCTTTGGGACGTGGAATGAAAACAAGCCTGAAAACACTGACTCATTTCTTCAGAAGCCTTTTAGTAGCCTTGAAGGCAGTAAAAACTTCTGACTTCTTTTGCTACTCATTAGGTCTAAAATGGTAGGATGGGGCCTCTCCCAGCAGTGATGAAACAGAGAAGCAGAAAAGACGACCAAAAACTTGGGAGTGAGTGGTTCGGAGGCCCGGCCTGCAACAATGAAAAGCTCTGTAGCAAAGCACACCCTTGTGCTGCCACTTACCCAGGCGTCCTTCAATGAATGCCATGGAAATGCACTGTTTACCAAAACCAAAACCTCTGGCAGCGCTGCAGTAGGAGCCCACTAACACAATTAGCCGGCAGTTAATGATGCGGCCCCCACCAGAACTAATTAAGCCAACAGTGCTTGCAGCACAAAGGATTTGGGCCTGTTTTAAAGCATCGATTGTGACATCATTTAAAAGTCATTTCAAACTCATCCAAAACTGTTGCTCAGAAAACAAATGCAGTGTAATGTTCTTCGCGTTGTTGGTTTTATTTTCCCCTGTCAAAAATCTGACAAAAGTCAGTTGAAACTGTCAAGGAAGAAAACATCACATGGTATGAGGTTTTCCCCAGACTTGAAATGTATCGAAGGAATGACAAATCTGTTATATAGATTATTCTAGCACAAAAGTAAATCAGGATAGTCTAGGAGATACACTAGCGCAATGAAGATGTGAGACTGCCCTTGACACAGTTCATAAATTTGAGGCCATGACAAAGAATGAACACAAGATCAATTTGGTTTTGATCTGAATTATCTGTTAATCTTAAAATACAGAAGGATCAATAGGATGGGTATTTGTGTGAGTGTTTTAGCTGCACATAACCCATAAAAAGAGACAAAAAGAATTTCTTCTTTTCCCATCCCTAGAGGATCTCTTGGTGGAAAGGCCCCTCTAGCCTTCAATACTCTGTCTCAAGTGTCAGTAGAGATTCATCTTTATTCTCTAAGATTTCATTGATCGCCCAATTGATTCGCCCAACTGATTACTTTGGTTGACTTATTTACTTTCTTGTATGTATCCAGTACTGTGGAGAATACTGTGATATACACTACAAAGGATGCAGGTACTTGATCTTGCCTAAGGTCAGACCCAAATACTTCCTTCCCAATAGAGACTCCTAACTACCTGCTAGGATTCTTCTCTCATCCTTTCAGAGTAGTACCTTTCAAATTGCAGGGCACGCTCCATTCATTGGTCACAAAGAACATTTATGAAATACAAAAATGCATTACCCAGAGAAGGGGTAAAAATAGTTTCAAAATTTTTTTAATTTCTGAATGTGTGTGATGCCTGTATTGGATTGTCATGTAGAATGTGTTTCTTATCGTGAATCATGGTTAAAAGCCTTGAAAATCACTGCTTAAAATTAATTAATGTTCTGATTTTTATTTGGACATCTGGCCCCCACAGAATAAAGACTATACTTCTGAGCCTTCATTATAGCCAGTTGTGGTCCTGGGGCCTGGATCTGATGAATCAGGGGTAACAGAGAGGATGTGAAGAACCTCTGAGGGCCATCCTTACTCTGTTTTTCTCTTGCTCTCCATCCTGCTGCTTGCCGTGTTACATTTGACCAGGCAGGTGAGAAGAGCAACAGAGCAGCAAACAGAAGGGACTTGAGTCCCCAGGATGACCTCCTGAAGCAAAGCTGCCTGCATGTCCTGGACCTTCCATCTCCAATAGCATCATGTGAGAGACAAATAAATGTGCCTTATTAAGCCACTGTTATATTGGGTCTCCAATGCTGTGCTGTGCTATGTCATTTCAGTCATGTCCAACTCTTTGTGATGCTATGGACTATAGCCCACCAGTCTCCTCTGCCCATGGGATTCTCCAGGCAAGAATACTGGAGTGGGTTGCTCTGCCTTCCTCCAGGCCAAGGGATCAAACCCGTATCTCCTCCAGTTCCTGCATTGTAGGGGGATTCTTTACCGCTGAGCCACCGGGGAAGCCCCTGGGTCTCCAATACAAGCAGCCAATCTGCTGGAACCAGTACATTCAATTTCTAATGGAAGAAGAGAAAGAAAGAAAAAGAAATCCAGCAATTATTTCCTGAGACTCTATCATGGACCAGCCCCCTGCTCGATTGCTGTGGGAAATAACAGAAGAACATTGGTGCTGGAGGAAAATGTAATCTCATTGATGAGCTGTGTGCCTGAAATAATCAATATGGTAAAGGAGTGTAGGGTTAATTGTCAACATGAAAGAAAATAAAAAACAAAGCTCTTCAGAGTCACAGGAGATAGGTAGAAAGACGGAAAATGAGTGGAACCATGGACTTGAGAAAAGGGGGAAAGAGAGGGCCATGGAGTAGAAGGAACATCTTGAGAGCTCTTCAGCTGTTCTGAAGGACTAGGATGAAACTAAAGACCCCCAAATAGAAGTGTTATGCCCTTTATCCCAGGTGTCCCTAAACCATTCCTCTAGAGCGTTCAGTCAAGGCTATCAGCAGGGTTCCACGCTACAGCAGTGGCCGATCCTCAGACTTGTTCCTTATCTAGGCACAGACTCACTCTCATTTATCAAAGCCCTTGTTGCCATCATGATGGGCAGAAAGCTTTTTTGTTTGTACCTTATGCAGGGCTTCCCTGATAGCTCAGTTGGTAAAGAATCCGCCTGCAATGCCAGAGACCCCAGTTCGATCCTTGGGTCGGGAAGATCCGCTGGAGAAGGGATAGGCTACCCACTCCAGTATTCTTGGGCTTCCCTGTTGGCTCAGCTGGTAAAGAATCTGCCTGCAATGTGGGAGACCTGGGTTCGATCCCTGGGTTGGGATGATTCCCCAGGAGAAGGGAAAGGCTACCCACTCCAGTATTGTGGTCTAGAGAATTCCATGGACTGTATAGTCTATGGGGTCCCAAAGAGTTGGACATGACTGAGCGACTTTCACTTTCACATGCAAGGAGAGGATGCTGTCTCTGTGGGAAGTTATTCTGGCATTGGTGGAGATGACTTCCTTAGGGGTCACAACCATCCCATACCTCCACTTTAGGATGCGTTGGTGTCTGCCTCTGTTGTGGTTGCTGTTCAGTTGCTCAGTTGTGTCTGACTCTGCAACACCTTGGACTGCAGCAGCCAGGCTTCCCTGTCCTTCACCATCTCCCAGAGTTTGCTCAAATTCATGTCCATTGAGTCAGTGATGCTATCCATCCCATTCTCTACTGCCCTCTTCTCCTTGGCCTTCCATCTTTCCCAATAAGGGGTCTGCCTTATTCTACAGTTTTTGATGAGTTTTCTAATATTTCTCTAGGTAATTCGAGCTGGGTATTCTGGAATTGTTTTCTGCATACCAACTCAAAACCATTTAACATTCTGGCTTCTCAACTTGGAAGATGCATGAGTCGGAGACGCCTTGCTGGCAAGGCTGGGCCATGTGAAAAGGCAAAGTGTTATTTCAGCAGACTCAGCGCAGAGGTATGTGTTAATTAAGTTAATTGCACCATCATTGATGCCAAGGATGGCAGTAACTGCTCCCCATAATGGGGCTGGGTTATTGCCATCATTTATTAAATGTGCTGGTTTCCTTAAACGCAATCACTTTCTCCTGTTAAGTGCATATGCACACACGCACACACACACAAGCATACACAATGTATAGTTAACCAACCACTTCGACATGAATTCAGTCACACTATTTGATCCTGATACCTACTCAGTGATGGAGAGAAGATATTTTTTTGATTGAACAGATGAGGAAACTGAAGCTCAGAACTGTTTAATGACTTAACAAAGAGTGACTAGCCCAAGGCCACCCAGCTTCTTAGTCAAGGAGCCAAGTTCTAAGTCCTGTGTCCTTCCCCTTATGCCACAGTGTTTACCCAAGATTCATGATGTTCTGAAGGGCAAAACCCATGTTTTTACATTCTATACTCCTTAGTGCACTGAATTGATAAGTGTGGAATATAAACATGTCTTTGACAATGATTGGTGAATTGTCTAATCGCTCCCTTCATGAAATGCTAAAGAATGATTAAGACCAAACACAATTGGACAAATAGAAATATGGATAATTTGAATTATTATCCTAGACCCCTTCACCTATACGCCTCTGCAAAATATTAGGAGACAGCTGGCTTAACCTGAGTCATTCTCACTGCAATCACTGTGAAGACTAAGAAATGGTGAAGAAGCCTGTAAAAGATGACAGAGTGAGTCTCAGCTATCTGGCAAAGAAACCTTTCTATCTCTGTTCCTACAACTCGCTTGACCATGAGGCCGCCTGTTGAATGCTTCCAATGGAGAGTATGTAGAAGGTTCACTGGAGAAGGCAATGGCACCCCACTCCAGTACTCTTGCCTGGAAAATCCTATGGACGGAGGAGCTGGGTAGGCTGCAGTCCATGGAGTTGCTAAGAGTCGGACACAACTGAGCGACTTCACTTTCACTTTTCACTTTCATGCACTGGAGAAGGAAATGGCAACCCACTCCAGTGTTCTTGCCTGGAGAATCCCAGAGATGGGGGAGCCTGGTGGGCTGCCATCTATGGGGTCGCAGAGTCAGACACGACTGAAGCGACTCAACTGCAGCAGCAGTAGCAGAAGTTTCACTTGAGGGTTCAGGACAGCTTCCTATTCTACTGAAATGATTCCCTGCTTTGTTGGGTGAGGATCCATCTTTAAGGCTTTGCTATACTTAGTGTCCCCTGTCAAACACCAATATCCTTGGGAGAGTTAGCTTGAAAGTGTTTTCAGCCAATTTTATTTTCATGTAACTGAGTTTGTGGTCACTTGGTTGGAAGGAGAAAGGGCTGCAGATTATACCATTTTCTGGAGCAGACAAGAACGTCCTGGAGCAGATGAGCGTCAAGCTCACCAAAAAGAGACTCATTTCTGGAAACCTGTGGTCAGCTTGGAGTTGGTTTGTAACAGCACCCAAATGCTTTAATACTTCTAAACAAGGTATGATGAACTCCCACTTTTACCTCATGGTCAAGCGAGTTGTAGGAACAGAGATAGAAAGGTTTCTTTGCCAAATAGCTGAGACCCACTCTGTCATCTTTTACAGGCTTCTTAGAGGCGTCATCTTAATTGCTAAACAGAAGAAATCTGAATTCATTGATAGGTATATCAACCCAGCATGAGTTGGAAAGAGTGTTCCGAGAAGCTGAGTAATGTCTGAATTCACTATTCCCTGTTAGCATAAACACTTATTAGCAAAACCTAATGAACTGTGGAAAACATGTCTTTGGAACTGTGCAGGAAAAAAAAAGGCAACACAGCAGACCTTAAAGTGCTATCCTGAGAATGCCCTGTTTTAAAGGTTGGCCCTTGACTGGCATCAGGGAACTTAGATTTCAGGAGGGTTCCCAGTATTTCCTGACAAGAATGACTCACTGTGCCTAAATGGTTTGTGGAAACAATACGCTTTATCCTAAATACTCCCTTTTCTTCTGGGAGTCTAGAATTTTGGTTCATGCTGGAAAGAGGGTGACTATGTGACCAGCCCCAATAGAAACCCTGGCCACCAAGTCTCTAGGAACTTCCCTGTTACACAGTATTTCACATGTTGTCACAACTCCTTATTGGGAGAATTAAATGGATCCTGTGTGACTCATCTGGGAGAAGACTCTGAAATTTGTGCCTGATTTCCTCAGACTTTGTCCTGTATACCTTTTCCCTTTCTGATCTTGCATTGTCTCCTCTCACTGTAATAAACCATGGCCCTGAGTACAACAGGTCTTGCCAAGTGGCTCACTAGTAAAGAATCCACCTGCCAATGCAGAAGACACAGGAGATGTGGGTTTGATCTCTAGGTCAGGAAGATCTCCTAGAGAAGGAAACGGCAACCCCCTCCAGTATTCTTGCCTGGAAAATCCCATGGATGGAGGAGCCTCGTGGGCTACTGTCCATAAGGTTGCAAGTAGTCAGACACGACTTAGCAACCAAGCACATGAGTACAACGAGATGCTGAATTTTATGCATCTTTTTAGAAAATCATTGAACCTTGGGGTGGTTTGGGGGACTTCCAACACTGAAATATTCTACATGTAATACAAGAAATGAATAGACAAGCAGATCAGTCCTGGGTGTTCACTGGCAGGACTGATGCTAAAGCTGAAACTCCAATATTTTGGCCACCTCATGCGAAGAGTTGACTCACTGAAAAAGACTCTGATGCTGGGAGGGATTGGGGGCAGGAGGAGAAGGGGATGACAGAGACTGAGATGCCTGGATGGCATCACCGACTCAATGGACATGAGTTTGAGTGAACTCCGGGAGTTGGTGATGGACAGGGAGGCCTGGCGTGCTGTGATTCATGGGTTGCAAAGAGTCGGACACAACTGAGCAACTGAACTGAACTGAAGAATATAAAGGATTAGGTTAGACCCATCAAACAAGAAGTGGTTTCATGAGCATGAGGTGGGATCCATGTTTAAAAGGGTCCTTGAGCTTGGCTTAATGCTGTGCTGTTGCTATTTTGAAATTCTTAATAATTTATGAATAAGGAATCCTGCGTTTTCATTTTGCACTGGGCCCCACAAATTACAAAACTGGACCTTGATCAAGTGATAGTGAAGAAATAAAGGAATGGAATATCTTACCACCCCCAAATGCGTGCCCTCTCACCCCTGGCAGATTTTCACTCATTTTTCCACAGAGCCTCAACCTCTAGCCGTCAGAGATGCACTTTGTGGAGGAGAACATTCAGGAATATTAAATGGCTATTAGTTATTCACAGCATCGGGAGAACTTGCTTACTCATACACTCACTGCATGTTTGCCTTCCCTTGTGTGTGTGCGTGCCAAGTCCCTTCACTTGTGTCCTACTCTTTGTGACCCTATGGACCGTCACCTTCTAGGATCCTCTGTCCATGAGATTCTCCAGGTAAGAATACTGGAGTGGGTTGCATTTCCTCTTCCAGGGGATCTTCCTGATCCAGGGATTGAACCTGTGTCTCTTATGCCTTCTGCATTGGCAGGTGGGTTCTTTACCACTAGTGCCACCTCGGAAGCCCACATTTGGGGTAGCAGGGACATCATTCAATGCATAACAAACTATCATCATTTTCCAACATGTTTAACTATTTGAAGGCCTAACTCCCATGAACACTCCATGGAAACAATATTTCCCAGCATAGATTGAGAGATGAAGAGGAGAAGACCTGTGTGACTGCCTGGCTACAGTGCAGAATGCCCAGAGGTGAAGGGGAGGGTGTGGGGGAGGTTAAATGGCAGGAGGCCTGGCTGCGAAAGTGGATAGGGGCCAGAAACTTCTCTGGAGTCTGCCCTCTGGGTAAAGCAGATGTATCAGAGATTCATCTAGAGCTTCTCAGGAATTTCTTACCAGGGAAGTGACAGTATTAAAGATGGCAGTGGAGACTGGTAAGGGAAGAGGCTGGAGGCAAAGAGACTGAGTAACACAGCCTGGGGTGCATAGCGAGAAAGCAAACTGAACAAAGGCAGCAGCAATAGTGAGGGAGAAGGACTCCACTTGAAAGGTAGTAAAATATAAAAGATATACTTTCATTCATATATATATGTGCATAGATAAAAATACATAAATATATTTGAATATATATTCATAGCTATTACATATATTATGCATATTACATATTACATTTATTACGTATATATGAATATATTATTTTATATATAGGATCTTTATAAAAAGATTTCAGAGGAAGTGTCTTTGCCCTTGGAGCCTTTGCAACCTGGCTGGTGGCACTCAGGTGAAAGCTCACAGAGGGCTGGTCTGGGAGGTCTGTCAGGCTGGGAGGATCCTGCTTTGTCCCTATCAGTTTGCATGAATTCTGAGAGGTAGATGGAGTGACAGGGTCTTACATGATCTGCCCAGCTTCCCCTTGCACCCTTCCCTCTCCCCTTCCTAATCTCCAACTGTACTGACCTTCTTTCTGTTCCACCTCAGAGCTTTACAACTTGCTGCTCCCTTAGCCTGGCTGTTGACTTGACCCCTCTATTATTTGGCTGAAGATCTTGTCTTCGAAGACCCTTCCTCTGGAAAGCCCTGACTGCTGCTGTCCCTTTGCAATGTCTCATCAGACTTGGAATCCCTTGTTCAGCATGTCTTTTTCCTCCAGACTCTAAGCTCCATGAGGGCAGACGTACATCAACCATATTCTATTTGTGTCTCCAGCACCCAGCAAGGGCCTGGCTCAAGTCAGCACTCTAAATATAAGCTGGGTGAATGAATGACTTACTATACACAAAGAATTTGAAGCAATGTAATGGAAATAATAAAAACAGTGAAGGGACTAGGTGATGTGATAGATTAGAAAGAAGTGTAGAACCCACCCTTACCAAATGACTTTTAAATTTGAAGCCAAAGCAAATCTTAAAGAGTTTCTATTAATTTACTCTTATCCAAAGAAACTTCCTCTTTCTTAGAAGTACCCAGATTTATTTTCAAAGCTTCATAGACATCAAATTATTTTCACAAAGGAAAAAAAAAAAAGAACCCTTTAGATAAATGTGTGTGACTGGAAATAGCCAGAAACATGTGGATTGCATTTCCCTTAAACTCTCTTGGGTTTGCAAATCAGAAAGAGTGGTTTGGAATAAAATGTATTTTCTATTTTCCTGAAGTCAGTATATTTGGGAAACAGTGATGTTTGAGATGTTCAGGAAACTGAAAATATATGTGGGTACTTGTTTAAGTACTGTTATTTCCAGTAGTAACTAAAGTGGCTGATAAGAAAGAGGAAGTGGCCATTTTTCATCTGAAAAGAACCAATTCAAAAAAAAAATTTTTTTTTTTTTCTGTGAGGCTTTCACACAAGAGAAATCTCCCTCTGCCTCCCCCCTTGACCACAATCAATTTTTTTAGGGGATGAAGGCAGAAAAAGGAAAGAGTTTATTCAGGCTTTTGTATGTGACTGAGCTGTGGAAACAGGATGAAGATTTTGCTAAATCTGTCCATTAAGTGCCTCTAAGTGCTTTTAAAACATGTCCTAGAGCAAAATGGAGGGCACAAGAAAGAGAAACTGGGAATTATGGCTAAATTATAACATTTAAGTGTCTCGATAGTGGAAATGTCAGAAAAAATAGCAGGAGTGACAAGCAGATAAAACTTCAGATGCTCCACTTAAATCTTCTTTTGTTGAGCATCCCTAAAAGCTGAAGAGTTGTTTTGGTTCTAAAACGGTCAAATTGTCTAAATTTTGTGGAGTGAGAGTTTCTTTTTCTTGATTTTTATCGGTATCATTCTATAGGTTTCCCCCAGATGTGCTAGGCAAGAATTGAATTAAAATATACCAACCTAAATGCTTAAATAGGATTATCAGACATTTTAATAATTTACCACATCAATAGAAATTTACTTTCTAATTTAGATTTTTAGACGAATACTTTCAGCATAAAATCAAGAAGCTCAATTACACATAGAGAAAAAAAAATTAATGGAAAAGAAAAAAAAGAAAAAAGGAAAGAATTTTTGATGTATCCTATTGGCAATTTTGTATATGGATTAAATAAAAGTTAGATGAAATTAATCTATTGATATTTAGAGATGATGATTAAGAATCATCCATTTTTAGATCTGAAACTGTTAGAGCAAATCCATTTGAGTTGGAAAGGTGGACTGCTAGAGCCCCCTAGCTGTTAGAAATAATTCTGTCCTTCTGGGTGTAGATAAATAACCTAACTGCAAAGGCAGTAAATAGTTCACCAAGAAACCTACTGGAAAACAATTAAATAAAAGCATCTGGCATGATCCCTCACTATCTCTTACCATTCAGGTTGGTAGTGATGGCCCACACTGCTGTAAGCATCCATGAACACGCATCTTGGCCTGCCATAGCCCTGACCTTCCTAACAGGTCAGTATAAAGATAGTGCCCACACCCTTTCCCCTATTGTTTTGATTGCTTTGAACTAGATGGTCTGCAATACCCAGAAGTACAGTGAGCCCTAACAAAACTGCTTCCAGTTCTGTTTTCATACAAGGAGGGTCTGTCCTGCAGACCTACGGTGTTCTGGGCCTCGGGATGAATCCAGGGATACAAACTCACGGCCCATGAACAAATGCGTTTCATTTGGTTTACACAGAACTTTCAGAAACTTTAAATAACCAGGTGTCTTTTATAAATTGTGAAAGTTCAGGTGGAAATTCATGTTACCAGCTTTTCTTAAAAAAAAAAAAAGATCTGCTGGGTCTGGACTTGAGTACTGTTATAGCATCAACAGACAAAAGCTAGGTAGAGGTAACCTCCTTTAGATGAACTGTAGACACTCTGACCTCCACAGTACCCACCACTTCTACTGGATATTATAAACCCAGTATGCCGAAAGCAATTTCATTACCTGCTTGGAGGCTGTAGGTATCTAAGCCTGTAACTCCTGGTTTAAACCTTGAACAGTTATACTCCTCCCCCTTCTAGTAATAATAACAGTAATTGAGCTCTTACTATGAGTCAGGCACAGTGGGAAGTCATTTATGTGTAGTATCTCAAATTTTCTTATCAATCCCTGAAGACAATTATTATATTTCTTTTCAAAATAAAGTATATGAAACTCCTGTTCAGATAAAGCAATTCAATCAATATATAATGAGTGCCACTCTGAGCCAGGGGTTGTACTAAATACTGGAGATGCAGTGCTGAACAAGACATCCATAGTCCCTGCCCTTGTGGAGCATATGGTCAAATTACAAGTGTGATGACAAAGTGAGAGTGTAGATTGCTGTGGGAGGTATAAAGCAGGGGCTATTTACTGTGGTTTGTATCTGTGTTCTGACATTTTTATATCAACATCACCTGGAAGACTTGCAGGTTCCTGCTGCATTCCTGTTCCTTCCATTCAATTTTCTGCTTTAATAAGCCAGAGAGGAAACCAGGAATATACCCTTTCTTTTAAATTGTGGTGAAGTATAGATAGCAAAATATTTACCATTTTATTAGTATTTAACATATTTAAGCCTACAATTTAATAGCATTAATACATTCGTATTGTTGTGCAACCATTTGTACTATCTTCAGAACATTTTTCATCTTCCTAATCTGAAACTCCATCTAATAACTCTCTATTCTGCTCTCCCTCCAGCAATAAAATGTCCTTATGTTTCTTCCTTGTGATAGCATGTATCAGAGTTTCCTTCTTTTTCAAGGATGTATAATATTTTATTATGTGTGTGTATACACAGATAATATTTTGTTTATCTACTCATCTGTTGATAGACACTTGCACTTCTACCTTTTGGCTATTGTGCATAATGCTGACATGAACATGATTGCATCAGTATCTGATACTGATAGAAATCTGTACTTTGATTAAAAACCCAGGTAGATCTTATACAGGTGGGTCATGAGGCAGACTTTGATAAATGCTAGTCTAGGAGTTAGGGAAAGCCTCCTAGAGAAACTGACATTCAAACCAGGTCTCAGAGCATGAGTAAGAGTTGATCAAGTCAAAGGGAGGTAATAACATTGACCCTGGATGCTTGGAAGTGAGACTTTGACCTTTACTTGAAATACTGAGATTTTGGAATCAATACAGAACATTCATCAGTCCTCAGGACTGTAAATCACTGTCAAAACTTAGTTTTTAGTACATAGAAAAAGAGTATGAGTCAATCATTCTTTCAACAAATATGTGTTAAGTGCCCTCTGTGTGGCAGGCACCTTCCTAGGTACAAGAAATAACACGTGCTCTTTCATCCATTCACTTAGAACAAGCCAGGTACTATGCTATATGGTGGAAAATTATAGAAATTGTTGCTGTATATAATTTTGATAATTGTTTCACAAAATCTACAAAAATCACTTAACATTATTAATAATTTCCCTCCATGCTGATCCCAGGAAATGTCAAAGGATGATTTAGTACTTAAATATCTATCTGTAGAAACCAGATGACATTAAATTTTTTTTTCCTTAGGCATGAGAGAATCATCACTGGTGATAATATCTGTGTTTTGGTGGCATTCTTTATTTCAATTATTAATCCAGCCCTTTGTTACTGATCAAATATTGGCATTGATTTCTTGGTTTCCTCCTTTGGGAGTGGCTCTCACACATTTACCAGAGTTCGCCAACACTATATGAGATTATCAGGACACAGAAAGTTGACTGGAAAGCTTTTGTTCTTGCAGAGGGAAAATAGAGGAAGTCTTTCATGGCTAAGTTACTTTGAAAAGATCTGATATTATGAAAAGAGATGCCTGGTGGGACATGATTTTTTAAATGTCTGACTCAAGAAATAAAAGTTTAGGCTGAGGGAGACTTGAAATTCAGGAGAATGCTTTTCTGAATACTTAATCCATTTAGAAGTGAAGTCACTCAGTCATGTCCAACTCTTTGTGACCCCATGAACTGTAGCCTGCCAGGCTCCTCTGTCCGTGGGATTTTCCAGGCAAGAATTCTGGAGTGGGTTTCCATTTCCTTCTCCAGGGTATCTTTCCAACCCAGGGATTGAACCCAGGTCTCCTTCATTGCAGGCAGACTCCTTACTGGCTGAGCTACAAGGGAAGTCCTTAATCCATTTAACTTGGATGATGTTTATTATAATATACCTTGTATTATAGGTTACTGTGTATGTTTCTTATTTTATTTTACTAGGTTGCAAGTTTCTTGAAGATAGGAATGATTTCTTAATCATCTTTGAATACCTCTCAATAATAGTACTGAGTAACAGCACTGAAATATCTCACAGTATATTATGTGATGTATACTTTTTTAATAAAATGAGATCAAATAAAAATTTAGTGAATGAAAGAAGAAATGAACATGATTCGCAGAATTTGTTGTTGTTCGGTCACTAAGTTATGTTCGACTGTTTACAACTCCATGAACTGTAGCAGGCCAGGCCTCTCTGTCCTTCACCATCTCCCGGAGTTTGCTCAGATTCATGTCCATTGAGTTGGTGATGCTATCTAACAATCTCATCCTCTGAAGGAAGCAATTTGGAAAGAGGCAAAAACGGGTTACCATTTGCTTAAAATTAATATATTTATTATGTGTTAGAGAAGGAAGGCAGCAAAACAATTATGAAAACAAAAATGTTGCAAATAAAACGTTTTTTTAAGAAAAACAGTATCTTAAGAAGCTTGTGACTTAGCCATCAATAAGTGCCCTTCACAGAAGTGGGAAGGAATACTCCTGTCTGGAAGGATAAATTGGACCAAGTGCCAGGCTAGGAGACGTTCAGGAACCCGTACTACCTGGAATAAAGAGACTGTTCCAAAATCAGTTATAGAACATGAGAGAGCAGACAGACATATTTTGTAGTCTGTACATTGAGGCTTCAGGGGCTCAGACTGACACATGATCAGTGCTTTAGTCAGGGAAAGGGTAAGCAGAGAAAAAGGGATGGAAGACAAGACATGCAGAGGGAAAGGAAAGAGGAAGTTTTAACTTGAAGTTTGAAAGGCTCTTTCCCCTCTATTCCAGGGAGAGAGAAAGAATTAAATAAAGCATTTATACAATAGAATATTATTCAGCCTTTAAAAAAGAAGGAAATCCTGCAATTTGCAATCAGGTGGATGGACCTGGAAGACATTATGTTAAGTGAAATAAGCTGGGTGCAGAAAGACCAATATGTAATACACAATCTCACTTATCTCTGGATTCTAAAAAAAGTCAAATTCACAGAAGCAGAGAGAGAAACGGTGGTTCCTGGGGGCTAGAGGGTGGGAGATATGGGGAGACGTTGATCAGGTGGAATAGTTTTAGTTATGCAGGATGAATAAGTTCTTGAAATCTAATATACAACTTGGAGACTATGGTTAATAACATTGTATTGTATACTTGAAATTTGCTAAAAGCAGATCTTAAATGTTTTTACACACAAAGAAGAATTATAGCTAATAAATCAATCAATAAATAAGTCAGCAAAACAAAGATGGAGCCTCACAAGGTTGTTTTAAGTTACTTTGATACATTTTATTAAAAAGAATTGTTTCTAAAAAATATTTGCATATTTGGTCATTTTCAGGGGAGAAATCAAGATCGAAGTTGTTTATGCTGAAGTTCACAAAGGCCTGCTTATCTGCCATCCTCTATTTCTGAGAGTTAATCATGTCATGTCCCAGTTACTGCTTCACTGGTTTTAATGGGAGTTCAAGAAAAATCTTGAATCTGTTTATTTCTATAGATTCTTGGTAACTGACTTACTAAAGCATTTTATAAGACTGCCAATGATTCCCAGAACCTTTTTTTACCCCTTTTTAATCAGAATACTTTTAGATAAACTTCATTTGAGGCCAAATTCTGTGTGAACTAGGGGAGGCTGAATGAGCACATTGTAGGAAGAATCTTAAATCAATTGAGAAGACTTGGAAAGACAGAGGGAAGAGTTTGCAAATCCCTCCAGTTCTCTCCAAGTGCAAAAACACAAAGGTCAAGCTGGCTGACATACTGTAACTTAAATCACATTGTTTCCGGAGAGTATAATGCTTATACATTTTTAAATCCTGTCTTCTCACAGGGATAACTTAGGGAGTCTGGACACAAGAGGTTCACAGTGTGTGTCAGCAAATCAAAATCAAGTGTGTAGGCTTCCTTTCAGCTTGTTCTGGGCTGTATCTTACAGAACTGGGAATAAAGCAGGAAACATCCCCATCTGACACCATCTCATATATCATTTCTGATAACAGCACTGGCTCTGCTAAAAGAGTGATTTTTTTAAAAAAAGAAAAACTTGGGAATTATAAACATAGAAAAATGACCATGAGGAGTAATTACTTCCAGTAATATGTACTGTCTAAAAGGACACAATCTGAAGTACAACCTCAGTCTCCAGAACTCTGAGCACTGGAGAAAATCTATACTAGGATAGGCATCTAGTCTTTTCAGTCATCTCCCAAAACCCGACACATTGGGAAAGCTTCATGTTTGAGGAAGGCAGTGGAACGTATGCAATGATACTCTATAGATAACTGTACAGCATGTAATTAGGAAGAGCTTGCTAAATCAAAAACTAAGCAGTTGTCCATGGGAAGTGATTATGCAGTATTAAGTGAAGTCGCTCAGTTGTATGCAGTATAGCAATAGTTAATTACTCAGCCCTTTGGATTAACTCAGTCTTGCCAACAATAGACTGTTTTTATTAGGGTGAACTATATGAAATTGCCAACATCTGACCATTTTTTGATCCCCCAAGTGACATTTTAATAGAATTTAATCTAGTCTAATTAACATAGTATAGTTTTAGTAGGCAGTTGAACCACGTGAGATTGCTATTTTTGCAGCTCAAACACTGTTGGCTACCAAGAACTCCAATCAGTCCAACCATAGTGATAAATATGTAATCATTTGTTATTAGTGGAATAGCAATAACAGCTCCTATCACCTATTGAGTACTTACCATGTCTGCACATTTTGCTAAGTAGTTTATATAGACATTATTTCATTTAATCATATGAGATAGGTTCTTATAATATCCCTCAAATTATGCAAATACTCCAGGAAATAGTAAGACACTAAGCTTTTAGTCATTTTCATTCCTGAGACAGGCTTATCATTGGCCCTAGAGGCACGTTTTCAGAGACATAAGAATTGAAAGCTGAAGGGATTTCCTTGGTGGTCCTGTGATTAAGACTCTGTGCTTCTAATGCAGGGGTCACTGGTTCCATCCCTGGTTGGGAAACTAAGATCATGCATACTGTGCAGTCAAAAAAAAAAGAAAGAAAGCCAAAGCCAGAAACTTACAGGGAAACAATTTCAGTGAGGCAGGGACTTGGGCCAGTTTTCAATTCTAGGCGGTGTTTTGTGGGACAAACTTGAATTTCATACATGGTTCCCAATTGGTCTTGAGGTCACAGCTATGCCCTGGGAAGGGCAGCGTGTCCCCTAGTGGCAGAAAAGACACACACACACACACACACACACACACACACACAAATAGAGAGGAGCTCTACAGATCATGCAGTGAAAGCTACTAGGGGGAGCTGTATGTCTCACTGGGCCCAGGGAACGGATTGACATATGCCTGCTGTTCCTGCATAATTATTAAAAGTCCCCCAAATCACCCCTAACAGCAGACTTAGAAGTAGGGGAATGAGGTGAGTCAGGTATTTGCTAGGATGCAAAATTTAAGTGATGCCAAAAACCTCAGCAATCAAGATACACCATGTGTGTGCTCAGTCCTTCAGTCATGTCCAACTCTTTGTGGCCCCGTGGACTATAGTCCTCCAGGTTCCTCTGTCCATGGAGTTCTCCAGGCAAGAATACTGGAGTGGGTTGCCATGTCCTACTCTGAAGGATCTTTCCAACCTAGGGATAGGATCAAACCCATATTTCTAGCATCTCATACATTGGCAGACAGATTCTTTACCCCTAGCGTCACCTGGGAAGCCTAGATATATCATACTTTACAGCAATTAAAAAAAAAACAAACTTAAAAAATGCAAAAAAATCCATGACTAACAAAATACCAAAAATTTAAATAAAAGAAAGATCAGTATTGCTGATTTTTCCTTTTGCCTCAGGCTCCCATATGGCTCCGCCTGGCACTGCTCAAAATCCTACCGGTTTGAACAATAAATTATATGCTTTCCTAATTTAGAGTACTTCATAAAATAACAGCTAACGCTTACACAGCGATTCCACAACGCCAAGTACTATTCTAAGTGTTCTACATATATTAACTACGAGGCAAACACTGTTATTACCCCATTTACAGCTGAGGACACTGAGGCTTGGAAAGATTAAGTAGTCTGTGTAAAGTCATACAACCATGAAGGAGGGAGGTCAACTTTAAAATTCAGGCAATCTTGTCTCCAAAGTCCATAGCCATGACCCTATACATGGTTCTGAGAAAGAACTTCATGAATGTTGCAACTCTGAAT
This sequence comes from Moschus berezovskii, assembly GCF_049115385.1. Lineage (NCBI taxonomy): Eukaryota > Metazoa > Chordata > Mammalia > Artiodactyla > Moschidae > Moschus > Moschus berezovskii. The sequence goes on from NC_142471.1 coordinate 82,491,924, forward strand.
ATTACTCTAAGTGACAGAGGAGGAAAGAATCATCTGGGAAAGAGAGGTAGGAAGACAAGGAAACAAGTTTTCCCTATTTCTCAGTCTGGATTCAGTGCAGCTCAAAATACAGCTGTTTGCCCACTGTAATTTAACCTTTCTGAGCTTCTGCTTCCTGTCAAATGAAAAGATTGGACCAACTGAGCTCGAAGGTCTCTTTCATCTCCAAATAATAGCCCTTTATTCTATGAATCCTCATTATTATAGAGCATTTCTCTGGCACTCTCCAGTCTTCCAAAGTACTTTTTCCCCCCATCCATTTTCAGTTTCCTCTCTGCTCATCCCCAACCTCCCTCCATATGATTTCCCCTTGGTGATCTAATCCATTCTCACAGTGTCCACTCTCACCTCTCTGTGGCTGACTCCCAAATCCTTATCTTAGCTGCATCCTCTCTCCCAACCACATTTCCAGCTGTCGGCTGGATTCTTCTCCCATCGGAAACTTTAAGTCAACATGTCCAGGATCAAATTCATCACCTCCCACCATCCTCTCCTTACCCAGACTCAGCCATCCACTGGTTTCTTGCACCCGCCTCTCAGGCAGCTGCTGGAACCTGACTGTTTGACTTCTGCCAAATCTCCCCTCCTTTTCATTCCAGCTGCTGTCATCCCCATCAGCCTCTCACTGCCTTCCTCCTGGTTGTCTCCCTCCAGATGCCCCAATTTTCATGAAAAAGAAGAACGGTATTAGGATGAGTTTTCCTAGATTCTGATAGGATCCTGGCTCTCCTACCCAAGAACATTTAGTGGCCTCCCAGTGTCTGCAGAGGAAACTCCAAACCCTGCTTTTGTTATTTAAGACCTGGCTTGCCACATTTTGTCTCCAGTGTGCTTTTCTAGTCTTATCTTTCCCTTCTCTACTTTCTATATTTTACATGCCATGTATATTGGATTATGTTTCCTGAATATACTATATAATATGTATACAGTGGAGATCAAACCTTGGAGATCAATCCTAAAGGAAATCAACCCTGAATATTCACTGGAAGGATTGATGCTAAAGCTGAAGCTCCAATACTTTGGCCGCCTTGTGAGAAGAGTTGACTCATTGGTAAAGACCCTGATGCTGGGAAAGATCGAAGGCAGGAGGAGAAGGGGATGACAGAGGATAAGATGGTTGGATGGCATCATTGACTCAGTGGACATGAGTTTGAGCAAACTCCAGGAGATAGTGAAGGACAGGGAGACTGATGTGCTGCAGGGCATGGGGTCACAAAGAATCAGACACAATTTAGCAACTAAACAACAACAAAACTACATATATAGTGTATCAATATAGTATGTATTGATATACACACATGTATATTGCCCTTTGTCATGGATTCCCTGTGTTTAATGTTCTTCTCTCTGTCTCTTCTTACCCACCCTTCAAGATTCAGCTCAAATGCCCCCTCCTTCCTGAAGTCTTCTCAGTTTCCTCAGGGCAGAAACAGTCTTTTCCCCTTGTAAATATTTATAGCATTTTATCTATACATCTCTGCAGGCACTTATCTCCTTCTGCATTGTCTTAGAGTTCTATACATTTGCTTTTTATTCCACCACATTAGAGGCCTCTCAGCTGCAAGGTCATGGCTTTCATCTCCCCCACCACATCCCCTCCATGGTGCCTATCACATCATCGCACAGGAGGTGCTTGATAAATATGCAAGCACTAAATCGCCTGATGTAATTTTTTTAATTACGAGTCTGTAAAATAAAGTAACTGACCTATACTTCTGAGTGAGTGAAAGGACAGAATCCAGATTATCACTCTCTCCCTGAGGGAAGTCATCCTGTCTCAAGAGAGTTCCTGTCTTGCTGGCAAAATTCCTTCAGTGCCTGCCCAGCAGCCTACATCTCATAATCTTTTTAACAGCTCAAGAGCATCTCATATCTAGTGAGGAGTCTGAAATTTTCTTCTTTTTGAAGATACTCCCAGGATTCTCGGGCAGTAGCTGTCTGATTTTTCTTCCCGGGTATGCGGAACTCAGATGTTCCTTGAGTGATGACTCAGCAACTTCCGAATCCTATCCTACCCCTGTGTGTTCCTGTGGGGGCTGGTATATTCAGAGAAGGCAAAGAAAGATTTTGAGATAGGCTGCTCTTATGATTAACTGAAAACACTGGGGACAGTTAGAAATGGCTAAAGATAACTTTCTACACTACATTTATACTTGGGCTTAAGAACAAACGCAAGAAATACACAAAGAAGAGCTAATGATTGCAAAAGGTTGTTTGTTCTTAACCTAACAGTTAAAAGACAACATTTAAAAAAATGCATTTCCTGTTCAAGTGTGTCCTTGGAGTAACAACCGATCATGGAATTTTAATTTAATATTACAACATATGTTGTCTTTCTGAATTTAAAACTCCATGACTTGACTCCAAAATGTTTTCAAGTTCTCCAGAAGAACATTCTCACCAAAATAAGGTCATCAGTGGTAGTATTTATAATAAATTTACAATTTCTGAAAAAATGGAATCAATGTACACAATTAATATTGCAAATAAACGTCAAAATGATATACTTTCCACCGTATAAATGAACCTTGTTTCACACATAAATGTGCTCTGTGGCAATGGTTCAAAATCCTTTTTCTTCAACAGTAAGCAGATTGAATGAAATAAAAAAATGATGTGCCAGAACTTAAAGGTACAAATGGTACAAATTTCGAATTATTGATTGCTGACTGCGCTTACAGACATCAAACAATACTTTTTCAGGCAGCTAAAATCGTCCACTTCAATGGAAACATGATATATTACAGGAAAATTGAAAATGTGAGGACTATTTGACTGGTATGGTCATTTTAAATTATTAAGGTTTGGAGTTTTGTTTTATTTCTAGGTTATAGAAAAAACAATGCAAATTAAGAGGAATCTCATTAACCTCAAACTTTTCTTACCAAGCACCTTTATGATAGTTTGAAAATTTTCAGGATATTCAGTTAGACTATAAATTCACTTTGTGTTAGAATAAATGCACAATTGCAGAATCCATAGATGGTGACATGTTTCAATGGAGGCCCTAGCAGGCCAAAGCAGTCACTCTTGAAGAGCCAGAATGTATTTATATAGGCAAGAAATTTTATCAGGAGATAAATTCTGATGGATCAGTAAGACAAGTGTTCTAATAAAGTCTGAATCTGAACTCTCTCAACCTGCTCACTCCTTTAAATTCACTCTTAGGTAACATCTTCCCCAAAGTAACAGCCAAGTATAGCTCCAAGTATAGCATCCTTTGGGCAGTAAGATCAAACCAGTCAACCCTAAAGGAAATCAACCCTGAATAGTCATTGGAAGGACTGACACCAAAGCTGAAGCTCCAATACTTTGGCTACCTGATGTGAAGAGCTGACGTATTGGAAAAGACCCTGATGCTGGGAAAGACTGAAGGCAGGAGGAGCAGGGAGCGCCAGAGGATGAGATGGTTGGATGACATCATCGACTCAATGGACATGAGTTTGAGCAAACTCTGGGGGAGATAGTGAAGGACAAGGAAGCCTAGTGTGCCGCAGTCCATGGGGCCGCAAAGAGTCGGATGTGACTGAGCGACTGAACAACATAGCATACAAATTAAGTCAATGGCCCTGCATCTTTGCACTTGGAATACTCTTCCCATAACCTGGAAAAGGGAAGCAGATTTATGTATCAGAAAAATATATTGGTCAGATCACTTTCAGTTGTAAGTGACAGAAACCAAACTCCTGCTAGCTTCGGCCCAAAGATAATTTATTGCCACGTGTTATTGGAGAGCGGAAGTAAGGCTGGATTCAGGGGTTCATATGATGTCATCAAAAGTATGTTTTTTTCCCTCCATCTCTCAACTGTACTTCCTCTGTAATGGCCTCATCCCCAGACTGGCTGCAACCACATGAAAGGCCCCTAGGAAACCTGCCATGGCCAGGAGGACATTTTTTTTCCCCCATGCTCCACCAAGGGGTAAATTCTTTTAAAGTTCTCACATTTGTTTTGTATTGATCAGCACTGAGGCCCAGAGCACTCTTCTGGATCTCTTACTCTGTTGTGCTATCTTCCCCACCCAACACACATGCTCCCAACTCTTTCCTCTCTCATGGGTCCACGCAAGGGCTTCCATGCTTTCACAAGGTGAGAGTCTCTATCTATCTGTCTTGCTGTGTCTTTGTTTCTCATTTCTCTCCTCCTCTCCACATCCCTCCCAATCCGTATCATATTTTGAAACAGGACACTAATTGGTCCTGCTAAGATAACCAACTTCCCCAAACCTGACCAAGCACTGTGCCCAGTGGGATGGAGTATTCTGGTGGGCCTAGGGTATCCCATCTCCGTGGGAAATTGAACCATACTTTAATGGACAGCCCCACCAAACATATGTGCAACTAGGGTAAGGGAAGGAGTCCTTAGAAGTAAGTGTTCTACCAAACGTAAGTAAGAAACCACTGAAACCCCTGTGAATAATCAGGATTTGCTGTTTTGTGTGATTTTCCCTGATCTTAGTTTTCTGATCCAGTTGAGATCTATAAAGCCAATTGAAGTAATCCCAATATGGAGGTCTGTTCAGTTCAGTTCAGTTCAGTCGCTCAGTCGTGTCCGACTCTTTGTGACCCCACGAATCACAGCACGCCAAGCCTCCCTGTTCATCACCAACTCCTGGAGTTCACTCAAACTCATGTCCATCGAGTTGGTGATGCCATCCAGCCATCTCATTCTCTGTCGTCCCCGTCTCCTCCCGCCCCCAATCCCTCCCAGCATCAGAGTCTTTTCCAGTGAGTCAACTCTTCACATGAGGTAACCAAAGTATTGGAGTTTCAGCTTGAGCATCAGTCCTTTCAATGAACACCCAGGACTGATCTCCTTTAGAATGGACTGGTTGGATCTCCTTGCAGTCCACGGGACTCTCAAGAGTCTTCTCCAGCACCACAGTTCAAAAGCATCAATTCTTCGGCGATCAGCTTTCTTCACAGTCCAACTCTCACATCCATACATGACCACGGGAAAAACCATAGCCTTGACTAGACGGACCTTTGTGGGCAAGGCAATGTCTCTGCTTTTAAATATACTATCTAGGTTGGTCATAACTTTTCTTCCAAGAAGTAAGCGTCTTTTAATTTCATGGCTGCAATCAGCATCCACAGTGATTTTGGAGCCCCAAAAAATAAAGTCTGACACTGTTTCCACTGTGGAAACAGTGGAGGTCTATTCAGTTCAGTTCAGTTCAGTCTCTCAGTTGTGTCCGACTCTCAGGGACCCCATGAATCACAGCACGCCAGGCCTCCCTGTCCATCACCAACTCCCGGAGTTCACTCAAACTCAGGTAAATGAGGAAAGGAAGGTTTGTTTCTATTCTACCTCCTGCTGGACCCACCCTGACCAAAAATGTGTTGCTCAAAACTTGTGCACGTGTACCCAGGCTTCCAAATGTGGACAAAGGACCAGGTCATGGAGTAAGCTGGTGTTTCTTGCAAGAAATGAAATCAAGCACTGACAACGGGAAGTTTCTCTCCCCTTGGAATTTGACTAGGGAGGATATTTCTGGTACAAATCTGGTTAAATAAAGATGGACTGCACACCTTTTACATATCAAACATTATGGGGACTTATTGGTAAATTTTTTTTTAATTCCCTGCCTTCAGAAAATGCACAACTTTTAGGGAAGCACAGGAAAGTGTGAGAATGGCATAACAAAGTGTTATAGGAACGAAGAGGAAGAGGTGGTGCATTTTGCTGGAGATGGAGGGAAGGAACAGGAATGAGGGAAGCGGGGAGAGAGGAATGTCAGTAGAGGTTTCCCAGGAGAGATGACAGCTGACCTGCGAACAAGAGGGAGTGTGATAACTCAGAAGGAGAGCAGCATTTTAGGCAGAGGAAACAGTAACAAGAGGGAGGGAAAATCAATCCAGCATCTCTCTAATAGTCGCCGGCCAAGTTTCTACAGCCGCACAAGGGGGAGGATTGAAGCAATTATTGAGAAAACTGTCTCAATCTTTCCTTTCCTCCTGGCTGTGGAAATTTGGCCATTACTGCATTTTTGTAAGAGCAGAGTCTTGGTTCCAGAGACCACACAATGCTAAGTGATGGAAAAATTATTTTTTAGACGGAACAGAGAAAAACAAGAACACCTGATTTCAACTGGGGAAAGCTAGACTTTCTGAAACAAGGAAGCAAAAACCTTTCTTCTCTCTCTCTCGCTCCACTTTTTCCTCTACGTTTTTTTTCCGCCCCGTGGAAGTGGGAGTGAGAAGGAGGGTTTCACCTCAGAGAGCAAAGCCACTGGGTAAAAACCATGTGTCTATATGCAGTGAGTGTCTTGTGAAAGCTTCGTAAATAGTTGTAGTAGGATGACGGTAATTATTCAAGTAATTTTTCAAGAATTTACTAACATCAAAACCAAGCTAAAGTTGAACACCAGAAATTGACTTCCAGGCTTTCTTCTGTATTATCCCATCTCCCCAAATGTCTGGGTGGCTTGTCAGCATTCAACTTATACTTTGAAGATTAAATTTTTGCCTTGCAAGGAAAGAGATTATGAATTTATGTGAAAACAAGTATTTGGTAGAAAGGCATGCAGAAATCTGAAGAGGGAAGAAATACTGACCTAAAATCTTCAAAATGTACCACAAATGAAAAGAAACTAAATGGACCTCAGTTTGAATTTTAGCATTACCATAATTAACTGGGTCACTTGGGACAAGTTTCTTAACTTCTCTAGACCTCAGTTTTAAAATAGGAATCTAGAGTGTTGAGTTATTTTGGGTACTACAATGAACAATCCATGAAAAAATGTTTTACATCATGCCTGGCACACAGTATTATCTTGAGATTAATAGAGCAATGAAATTATGGAAAATTGCCCTAAAATTGGTACTAACTGGACTTCCCTGCTGGCTCAGCTGGTAAAGAATCCATCTGTAATGCAAGAGACCATAGTTTGATCCCTGGGTTGGGAAGATCCCCTGGAGATGGCAATGGCCACCCACTCCAATATTCTTGCCTAGAGAATCCCATGGGCAGAGGAGCCTGATTCATAGGGTTGCAAAGAGTCAGACATGACTGAGTGACTAATTCTTTTTTTTTTTTTTGGATACTAACCACAGAAGCAGATGGGCTTCCCAGGTGGTACTAGTGGTAAAGAACCAGTATTCTTACCTAGAGAATCCCGTGGACAGAGGAGCCTGGTTCACAGGGTTGCAAAGAGTCAGACATGACTGAGTGACTAATTTTTTTTGTTTGTTTTTTTGGTACTAACCACAGAAGCAGACAGGCTTCCCTGGTGGTATTAGTGGTAAAGAACCCACCTGACAATGCAGGAGACATAAGACATGTGGGTTTGATCCCTGGGTGGGAAAGATCGCCTGGAGGAGAGCATGGCAACCCACTGCAGTATTCTTGCCTAGAGAATCCCATGGACAGAAGAGCCTGGTGGGCTACAGTCCATAGGATTGCAAAGAGTTGGACACAACTGAGGCAACGTAGCAGGAATGCACAGAAGCAGACTTTACATCAAGATTTTAGTCTGGTACCATCAATGTCGTCTGTTGGTCCCTTCATTAAGGTGTTACAATAACAAGACTTGGGAACTGTCATTATGACATTGATCCATGTTGAATGTCATCAGGAGGCCAAGTGATGACCTTCAGTGCCTTTTACCCTTTTGTTATTTGCAAAGAGGAAAGACAAGGTCATTGGGCTCCTTTTGCTGGAAACCTTGGCATCACAAGAGCTTGGTTGCAGAGAGAGAAGGAGGGGGGCTTAGTTCAGTTCAGTTCAGTTGCTCAGTAGTGTCTGACTCTTTGCAACCCCACAAATTGCAGGACGCCAGGCCTCCCTGTCCATCACCAAATCCTGGAATTTACTCAAACTCATGAGTGGGTGCTAGTGTGATGTTAATACTGGGCCTGAATGGCCATAACACAAAGCTTTTTACATCCTCAAGGCAGAAATTCCTCTTGTTTGAAAACACACTTCCAAAATATGTCAAGCCTCAGAATTTGCTTATGTTTAATCTTTGGCTTGAGTTGAATATTCTCTTCATAAGACAGAAGGAAGCATAAGCTTCTAAGTAGTGTAGTGTGGGTTAACAGTGGAGTTGTCTATAATTCAAAAATGACATTGAATGTTGTGTTTATGTTACCCATAAGAATTAGGTATATTATTCAGGGCTGCATGTCTTTATTTTTTTTTTAATTAATTTATTATTTTTTATTGGAGGCTAATTATTTTACAATATTATATTGGTTGGTTTTGCTAAACATTGACATGAATCCGCCCCGGGTGTACATGAGTTCCCCCTCCTGAACCCCCCTCCCACCTCCCTTCTCCCTTTATCCTCCCTCTGGGTCATCCCCGCACACAAGCCCCGAGCATCCTGTAACATGCATCGACCCTGAACTGGTGATTCGTTTCACATATGACAACATACATGTTTCAATGCCATTCTCCCAAACCATCCCACCCTCACCCTCTCCCACAGAGTCCCAAAGACTGTTCTATACATCTGTGTCTCTTTTGCTGTCTCGTATACAGGGTTATCATTTGCATCTTTCTAAATTCCATATATATGCGTTAGTATACTGTATTGGTGTTTTTCTTTCTGGCTTACTTCACTCTGTATAATAGGCTCCAGTTTCATCCACCTCATTAGAACTGATTCAAATGTATTCTTTTTAATGGCTGAGTAATACTCCATTGTGTATATGTACCAAAGCTTTCTTATCCATTCATCTGCAGATGGACATCTAGGTTGCTTCCATGTCCTGGCTATTATAAACAGTGCTGCAATGAACATTGGAGTACATGTGACTCTTTCAATTCTGGTTTCCTCGGTGTGTATGCCCAGGAGTGCGATTGCTGGATCATATGGCAGTTCTATTTCCAGTTTTTTGAGGAATCTCGACACTCTTCTCCATAGTGGCTGTACTAGTTTGAATTCCCACCAACAGTGTAAGAGGGTTCCCTTCTCTCCACACCCTCTCCAGCATTTATTGCATGTAGACGTTTGGATAGCAGCCATTCTGACTGGTGTGAAATGGTATCTCATTGTGGTTTTGATTTGCATTTCTCTGATTATGAGGGATGTTGAGCATTTTTTCATGTGTTTGTTAGCCATCTTTATGTCTTCTTTGGAGAAATGTCTGTTTAGTTCTTTGGCCCATTTTTTTATTGGGTCACTTATTTTTCTGGAATTGAGCTGCAGGAGCTGCTTGTATATTTTGGAGATTAATCCTTTATCAGTTGCTTCATTTGCTATTATATTCTCCCATTCTGAAGGCTGTCTTTTCACCTTGCTTATAGTTTCCTTTGCTGTGCAGAAGCTTTTTATTTTAATTAGGTCCCATTTGTTTATTTTTGCTTTTATTTCCAATATTCTGGGAGGTGGATCTTGGAGGATCCTGCTGTGATTTATGTCGGAGAGTGTTTTGCCTACATTCTCCTCTAGGAGTTTTATAGAATCTGGTCTTACATTTAGCTCTCTAATCCATTTTGAGTTTATTTTGGTGTATGGTGTTAGGAAGTGTTCTAGTTTCATTCTTTTACAAGTGGCTGACCAGTTTTCCCAGCACCACTTGTTAAAGAGACTGTCTTTTCTCCATTTTATATTCTTGCCTCCTTTGTCAAAGATAAGGTGTCCATAGGTGCGTGGATTTATCTCTGGGCTTTCTATTTTGTTCCATTGATCTATATTTCTGTCTTTATGCCAGTACCATACTGTCTTGATGACTGTGGCTTTGTAGTAGAGCCTGAAGTCCGGCAGGTTAATTCCCCCAGTTCCATTCTTCTTCCTCAAGATTGCTTTGGCTATTCGAGATTTTTTTGTATTTCCATACAAATTGTGAGATTATTTGTTCTAGTTCTGTGAAAAATATCATTGGTAGCTTGATAAGGATTGCATTGAATGTATAAATTACTTTGGATAGTATACTCATTTTTACAATATTTATTCTTCCAATCCACGAACATGGTATATTTCTCCATCTATTAGTGTCCTCTTTGATTACTTTCACTAGTGTTTTATAGTTTTCTATGTACAAGTCTTTTGTTTCCTTAGGTAGATATATTCCTAAGTATTTAATTCTCTTCATTGCAACAGTGAATGGAATAGTTTCCTTAATTTCTCTATTTTCTCATTATTAGTGTATAGGAATGCAAGGGATTTCTGTGTGTTGATTTTATATCCTGCAACTTTACTGTAATCATTGATTAGCTCTAGTAGTTTTCTGGTAGAGTTTTAGGGTTTTCTGTGTAGAGAGGATCATGTCATCAGCAAACAGTGAAAGTTTTACTTCTTCTTTTCCAATTTGTATTCCTTTTATGTCTTTTTCTGCTCTGATTGCTGTAGCCAAAACTTCCAGAACTATGTTGAATAGTAGTGGTGAGAGTGGGCACCCTTGTCTTGTTCCTGACTTTAGGGGAAATGCTTTCAGTTTTTCACCATTGAGGATAACGTTTGCTGTAGGTTTGTCATATATAGCTTTTATTATGTTGAGGTATGTCTCTTCTGTTCCCACTTTCTGGAGGGTTTTTATCATAAATGGATGTTGAATTTTGTCGAAGGCTTTCTCTGCATCTATTGAGATAATCATATGATTTTTATTTTTCAGTTTGTTAATGTGGTGTATTACGTTGATTGATTTGCTTGTTGGGCTCTTGAGTTAGAATAGATTTCTTTCTTAGAAAGGAGCTGAAATATGAATTTGTGTGAAAACAGAAGTCATGGCAAACTTTTCAGTGGGTTGTATTGTAAATAGATCTTTGTGTAACTGCTTCAAAACATTATAATTCATCTCATTTAACATAAAAGGAATAACATACGACTGATTACAGATATCAAATTGAGAAGAAGCTCCTGGAAGAGAGTACTTAGAGCTACATACTTTGTGGGCAGAATTTCCCATGACTTTATTCACATAGCTGCCATTTAAATTCACTTTTAGCTAGATATGTACACCAAAGGGAAATGTCGACTGTTTGTGATTTATTGAAACAGCTGAACAGTTGTAAGACATGGCTCCTTGTGGTCATCCATCATTCTGAATGATGATTAAGTACAAAAGGGAGATACAATTTATAAAAAGTATAACATGTATTTGGAATAACAGGAGTGGGCCACACCATGGTTTGTATTCATAATGAAATTTAAGAAAAAAAATTAATGGAAAAATCATAATAGGTATGTTAGATTTTGAAAAACTAAATAAACATAACTTTGCAGGATGGATAATTAACATAATTCCTATTTGTAATTAAATGCTAGTTGCTCATGTCATTTTCTCAAGAGACACTGTGATGGTCTTTGGCCACTGATTTCTGGCCTTTCTTTAAAAGAGTGTGAAGTTAAGAAAAAATTTTTTAATTGGACAAAGAATCTATAGACTTGAAGGCTTCTCAGTTTAGAAAAAGCTAAGCAAAAGTGGTGACTCTTATCGCTTGCACATTTGAACAAATCAGAACCTTCAGTATCTTGATCTATAAAATAGAGGCCATGATTATAATAGTTCTGTTTCCTTACAGAATTGTCGTGAGCATCAAATGGGATAACAGATGTGAGCTACCATTATTAGTAGCTAAAAACCAATCAATTAAGAGAATTGCAGCTATTATTTCTTCTTAGATAGCTTAGATGTAGCCTTGTGTGGAGGCAGGTACACTATTTTCAAAGGTAGCAATTGTCTTAAAACTGAGATATCATTGTGTTATTTATTTTGCAATCTTATTTTCATTCCCAGCCTGAGGGGACATAAGGAAATATTGGTCACACTTACGTATCATGAGAAATAATGTATATGGAGAAGCCCTCCTATTCATTTGCAAACTTGAGTGTTTGTGTGTGTGTGTGAGTGTGTGTGTGTGTGTGTGTGCGCGTGCACATGTGTGAAGACCAGGAATTCTGGAACCAGATGGCTTAAATCTGAATCCTACTTACTTGTCAGTAATCCCAGCCCTCAGTCTTGCTGTGTCTCAGTTTCCTTTTTCTTTTCCTGGAAAAGAAAAAAGTTAGGTATGTTAATGTGGATTTAAAGAATTTATAGCCAAAGTAGTGAGGATGGCATTTCTATATAAGTGCTGAATAAATGTTCATTATTTTTAAATAATGTTTATTTTTGGCCACACTGGGTCTTCGTTGCTGCACTCAGGCTGTCTCTATTTTTGCAGGGAGCCGGGGCTATTCTCTAGTTACAGTGTCCCGACTTCTCTTTGCAAAGGCTTCTTTCATAAAGCACAGGCTCTGTGGCACGGGCTTCAGTAACTGAGGCTCATGGGCTCTAGAGCACAGGCTCACAGTAGTTGTGGTGCATAGGCTTAATTGCCCCTTGGCCTGTGAGACCTTCCTGAACCAGGGATCTAACCTGTGTCCTCTGCATTGGCAGGCAGATTCTTAACCACTGGACCACTGGAAAGCCCAAATGTTCCTTATTTTTGTCATCAAGAAAACATGTTTTAGCAGCAAAATTATCAGTGGTGATTTGCTCTATTCAAAATATGCAGTCAGGTCTTGTTCCCCTGGTGAAGATCTGTTTATTGGAATGCAAGTTTAGATCAGGAATATAACTTTCAGAATGCCTGGCCAGAAAGAAGCTGAATAAGGCCAAGAAGGCCTTGGTAGCTGCCTAGGACAGAACTCCATACCAGGCTTGGAACCATGCTATAGATTGCAAGACATCCTCGGCCCTAATACCGTTAACTAAGTTACAGGAAACAAGGGTCATGGCCAAATTTGTTTGGGATCATTTCTTTAAACTCTACAAATTAGGTTTTTTTTTTTTTTTTTATTTCAGGATGTCTCAGAATCTTAATAAACTAATATGCATTGTGAGTCTCCAGGGGACTGTAGAATGCTGTTCCTGAACTTTTTTCATATAGAATCATTGCTCTTGTTTTCTACTGGGTTCTGGCATCCTCCTGTAGATGGAGGTTCAAAAGGTTGTTGCGATTTCAGTGCCCTCACAAGAGGAAATGAGCGCTTCTACTCCACCATCTCGAACCAATATCTGTTATTTTTTAAAGAAAGCCTATGAATACCTTGAGAAATATTGCGTGCTAAGTAGCTGTAGTCATGTCCGATTTTTTGTAACCCTATGGACTGTAACCCACCAAGCTCCTTTGTCCATGGGATTCTCCAGGCAAGAATACTAGAGTGGGTTGCCATGCCCTCCTTCAGGGGATCTTCCCGATCCAGGGATGGATCCCGTATCTCCTACACTGGCAAGTGGGTTCTTTACCACGAGTGCCACCTAGGAAGCCCAAGGGTTCCTTAAGGCACAGCGTGGAAAATACTTCTTTATGTTTGTTTTCTTAAGCTAGGATATTTTAGGCTGGTAGGTTTTGAATAGCAGGATAAAGACCAAAAGAACACAAGCCAAAAATGTTCTTTTGGGTAGGGTGGTTTCAGGAAGTCCTCTGCTGGAAGGTCTTAGGGTTGACTTTGTAGGTAATGAATAAATTGTGGCTTTTCAGTCATTTTAAAAGGAACATTTGCCCAACCTAGAAATTGCTATGGAACACAGACCCATAGGCACCATGAAAACTAGAGTTTAGGGTGATCACTTGCCCAATTTAAAGATGAGGAGGATTTCTTTTTTTACGGATTAAAACAAAATTTTAACTGAAGAGCAGAAGTTGGGTCAGACAGATATATTGCTCCTGAGAATGTGCTGCTGATGGCTTGTATTTTATGATAGCTGAAGAATTTGAGCTGCTTGTTAATGAGACCAAGCACCATTACATATATTATGGGCATCCCTAGAAGCTGCAGATCTATTTTGAAATATTTTTATGCTACATTTGTTCAAAGTATTGTCTTTCTGTTAAAAGAATTCACCTGCACATTGAATGTTCTCTATAATACACTACTGATAGTTTAGAGATTTATTTCTGTGTATCTCTGTCTGAATCTGGAAGCTGTGTATTTTCTTTGAGTTCCATTTCTTCTGAAAACTAGTTGTTGACAAATACAACTGTCACAGTGATTGTAAGACTGAATCACCCTGATGATTTCCTAATTCGCTGCCTGAATTGTAATGACTCAAAATAAGAGCAGTGTCTCTAAAATATTTTGTCATCTTACACTGTTTGAAAGATAAATGGTCTTAAACAGAATAGTTGCCTGAATTCTTTGTTAGAATTGAAGTTTTAACATCAAGGTCTATATCAGAGAGAATGTAGGTGGCAGGAGTGCTCTTTGGGGGGTTGGTTTTTCTACTCCAAGCAGGGGAATTCTGTAGGGTCAAGTCTAACTTAAAAAGGAGAAGATGAAGCAGACGGATTTCTAAATCAAAAAGAGAGTTAGAATGGGTATTAAAAAGAGTACAGGGCTCAGGTCTAGATCTGACCTTAGGTAAATCAGACAGTTGTCTAGATGTAAATTTCCACATTTATGAAATGAAGGGAATAGACATCTAACCTTGAAGATATAATATTTGTTATTAGAAAGATGATATGGAAGGGGGGGGGAAGAGGGAAAATATGGAGTCTTTCAACTGACTCCAGGTTTGTTTGTTTTTTCCATGTGCTAAACGTGGCAAAGAAAGTCATACCATAAGGACTCCTAATTCTGTGTCCTTTGGTTACCATTTCACATGTAGATTAGCAATGGCTATTGCTTTGAGGGTTTCAGCATTTCCAAACTTGATTCATTTTTCTGCCTAGAATTTTATATGTTTTTTTTATGCCTAGAATGTTTTTTTCCCACTTCTCATTTGAAAGGCTTTCACTTACTATGCCTATAAGCTATGATATTAAGGCTCACTGCCAGTAAAGTTTCAGGGGAAAGAGTGAGAAAATTATTTAAAAGGACTACTTTTTGATAATGGCAGTGTTTTGACAGTTTTTGACAGGCAATTTGGAATAATGCAACCTCCTGGATTACAGCCAACCTCTGAAATGGGCTGTAATTTAGAACGATGGCAGCTCCTATGACCTCTATATTGGAGAGTCACTGGAATTAAAAAAAAAAAAATCTCCAAACAGTTTAAGTTTATATTTGAAAATCTGGCTTAAATGTCTGACATGGAGCCATTTTATTTAATGAAAGGATTTTCTTGTCCTAGCCACAGCTCCAAATACTTATCCTAAAGCTGGAGAAGATTTTCTGCCTTTTTTTGTGTGTGGTAGAATTCTTCTCCTCAGATTCCACTCCTAATCAGACTGGGAACATTCTAATGAGCTGGGTGTGGGTATGTCTGCTCTCTTTGCTCCACTAGATGAAATTGGACCCACTCTGGTGGGTAACAATATCTCCTTCCTATCCTGCAAGAAAGGGAAGTCTAAAGTTGTATAGTTTCCAACTTTCTCTTTTTACACAAATGTCTTGTCTCAGGTTCTGAGTTTGATCCTCAAGACTCCCCTTTTGAAAAATAGATTCTATTACTCCCTTAATTGTGAGGGTTAAATGCCTTTTTAAGAGTTGTATAAGTTAATTATGAGCTGGGTATGCAGTGTAGGTTTTTTGTTGTGTTTGTTTTTTTTTTTTTTACCAAACTGCAATTCTCCAAACATACCAATACATTCCAAAATTGCTAGTTGCAGGCCATAAAATATTTACATTACAGAGTAAATAATGTATGTTTAGTAAGAAATGATGAAATATTTACAGTTTTTCTAAAGATACTATAGAGGTTTTTTCCTCTACCACAGCCATTCTTCTTGAAGCAGGCAAAATAGGCAACTTGAAGAACTCTGGGAAAGCATGGAAGCTTCTTTGAAGGAAGAGAATGTTCTCAGGCAGTAAATGGAGATGTTTCTATACGGGAAAGAAACAACAGCTGATCCCAGATATCAAGATATATATTTCATATGCTAAAGGTCTAGGGATGCATTAGCACACAATTTTGGTATTTTTACCATTAAATGGAAGAGTCACTAGGTCCAGGTCATGTGATGCAGTCATTTGCCAAAGCCAGTCAGTTCGAGCTGTGAACTCAGAAGATAGTCTGGCCATCTAAGCTTCCAAACACATATCTTTTTAAAACCTCTCCCACATGCTGAACGACCCTGAAGAAACCAATCACAGTGTCGTGAAATCTCCATTGTGTGTGTTTAGAAAAGACCCTGAAGAAACTCTAACAAAAGTTTTCCACAAAATCACTGGAGTCTTTCAAAGACCTTTTCAGGCCCCACCCAACCTAAGAAATTCTGGTAGGATCACTCTAGCATAGGGTCTAAGAATCTCTGTTACTTTTTATTGAATATAGATTTACAATGCTGTATTAATTACAACAATGCATACAGTTCGGAGAAGGCGATGGCACTGCACTCCAGTACTCTAGCCTGGAAAATCCCATGGGTGGAAGAGCCTGGCAGGCTGCAGTCCATGGGGTCACGAAGAATTGGACACAACTGAGAGACTTCCCTTTCACTTTTCACTTTCATGCATTGGAGAAGGAAATGGCAACCCACTCCAGTGTTCTTGCCTGGAGAATCCCAGGGACGGGGGAGCCTGGTGGGCTGCCGTCTATGGGGTCGCACAGAGTAGGACACGACTGAAGCGACTTAGCATACATACAGTCACACATACATATACATATATAAGCAGTCTTCCCTGGTGGCTCAGTGGTAAAGAATCCATCTGCAGTGCAGGAGACACAGGAGACACGAGTTCGATCCCTGGGTCAGGAAGATCCCCTAGAGGAGGGCATGGCAACCCTCCCCAGTATTCTTGCCTGGAGAATCCCATGGACAGAGGAGCCTGGTGGGCTGTAGTCCATAGGGTCACAAAGAGTCAGATATGGCTGAAATGACTGAGCACATGCACACACATTCACATATACATTCTTTTTCTAAATATTCTTTTCTGTTGTTTGTTGTAAGATATTGAACATAGTTCTCTGTACTATAATGTAGATTCTTATTGCTTATTCGTTCTGTGTGGAAAAGCTTGTATCTGCTAACCCCAGCCTCCCAGTCCATCCCTCCCTTAAGCTCTTCCTCTTTGCAACTGCCAGTCTGTTCTCTATGTCCATGATTCCATTTCTGTTTCACACATAGTCTCACTGGTGTCATATTTTAGATTCCACACATAAGTGATATCACATGGTATTTGCCTTTCTCTTTCTGACTTACTTTCACTCACTTCAGTTACTCAATCATGTCCAACTCTTGGTGACCCCATGGACTGCAGCATGCCAGGGCTTCCCTGTCCATCACCAGCTCCTAGATCTTGCTCAAATTCATGTCCGTCAAGTCGGTGATGCCATCCAGACATCTTATCCTCTGTCGTTCCCCTCACTTTCTCCCTTCAATCTTTCCCAGCATCAGGGTCTTTCCTAATGAGTCCGTTCTTCGCATCAGGGGACCAAAGTAGAGGAGCTTCAGCTTCATCATCAGTTCTTCCAATGAATATTTGGGACTGATTTCCTTTAGGATGGACTGGGTTGATCTTCTTGCAGTCCAAGGGACTCTTAAGAGCCTTCTCCAACACCAGAGTTCAAAAGCATCAATTCTTCGACGCTCAGCTTTCTTTATGGTCCAACTCTCACATCCATACATGACTACTGGAAAAACCATAGTTTACTTTACTTAGTATGATAATCTCTAGTCATATCAAGAATCTCTATATTTGAAAAGTTTCCCAGGTAATTCTGATGACCATCTGAGTTTGAAAAACGTGGTAGACTGAATAATGGATCCAAAGATATTCAATCCATATTCTACTCCTTGGAACCAGCAAGTGTTACCTTAAGTGGTAAAGGGGAGGTTACAGATGTGATTAACCTAAGATTTTTGAAAAGGGGAGATTAGCCTGGATTACAAGGATGAGCTGTGAATGTAATCAAGAGGGAGACAGTGAGCTTTGATTATAGAAGGAGGCAAAATGATGATAGAAGCAAGATGTCAAGCCTCTGGCTTTGAAGATGGAGAAAGAGGCCAAGAGCCAATACATGTAGGTGAAACTACAAGTGGGAGAGGGCAAGGAAAAAGATTCTCTCCTACAGCCCCCAGAAGGAGCAAGCCATGCTGGCATCTTGACTTTAACCCAGGGAAACAGATTTTGAACTTTTGACCTTAAGAACTGTAAAATAAATGTGTCGTTTAAAGTCACTATGTGTGGTAATTTGGTACAGCGGCAATAGGAAATGGATACAGGAAATCACTGCCCTAAACTAATTTTAGTAGTCCCTGTTGCTAAACACAATTCCTCAAGCCAGAGTTTTCAAGGCCCTAGGAGTTAACCTGTTTCCAAGGGTAGAAGGACACAAAATCAGCCTTGTATCTAGAAAATACTGCTGCCCCTTCCCCCGCTCCACCACACACACACCTGTGTTGAATACTTTGCTCACAGTCACATTCCCCTAAGGAAGTCACCAGTGCCCAAGAGAAAAGGCAGCAGTGTGGGACCCTGGCCAATAACTGCATCCTTCAAGCTTAGATAGACATCAAACCACAAGGATTCATCATACCCTTCCCGTGCGCTCAGCATTCTGCTGGCCACTGTGGGGAGTGCAGAGAATTACGAGAGGTTATTCCCCATTCTCCTGCTGAGCACAGACATTGCAGAATGATTCCGAACAGTTAGTCTGCATTTTCCAGAAATGTCAAAGCTGAGCTCCCCTAATTACAAAGGATATTGTCTCATTTGGGGTTAGGGCAAATGCATCACATTTAGAGGAAAGAAGATGATGTCAAAGCATGGGCTTCCCAGTTGTACTCTGATTAGAAGACCTGGAAATCAAGTCATTTCTCCATAGTTTGAGGTTCTCAGTCCACTGAGGGATGTATTAATGAATTATCGGTGCAACTTTTGAAATGTAGTTTTATTTTCCGAGGTAGGTGAGATATATATATTTTATCAGTTCTTGCTCCTATCAGAACTCCTCACAGAGAAAGGTGGGGGGAAAAGATGGCAGCTGCAGAGAGCTGGGATAGCATCTCGTTTCTATGACAACAGTGTCTGCTCTGCTCCCCAGTTCCATCTGGTATTTTCAGGTCTAACAGCCAGGTAGCATCTAAATGCCTAGTGGGGAAAAAAAAAAGGTCTCAATAGAGATTCTTCAGATCAGGCACACAAATGAACACAGCAACACCATGTCCTTGCTAAGAAACACAGTGAATTACTTCCCCAGCAATAGGGCATTATGAAAGCGGGCCACTTAGTACATAGGGCATGCTCAACTCCAGCTCATAGGCTAAGCAAGCACAACGTGAACGTAAAATTAAAGTAGGCTGTGGGGGCTGATGTGGGCTTCTTCCTAAAGGCAATCTAACAAAACTCACACAGGGTGATTCTGTTTTTCCCTCTTGCCCTTTCTAGATCCTGCTTGGTCCTGCTTAGCGGAGCCATGTTTGCTTTAGGTAATATGGATGCACCAGTTCTTACCTGCCTCACTGACCTTCCCTCCAGATTCTATCCTTGTTGATTACTGTTCCCCGGTAGCACTGCAGAATTTATGAGAAGCTGAATTTCAGTCCCCCCTCCGTGGGCACTGGCTCACAGTGAAGCCTACTTCTAAAACAGCACAATGCAAGACAGCCAGTTTCCACCATCTACCCTGTTTGTGAACACAGTCTACTGACAGCACTTCCTTTCCTTCCTGCATAATACCATCATTAAGGCAGTAACATCTTTACAAAGTTACAATTTGTCTAAAGTATGATACAATATGACTTTATAGCTAGATTGCCATACAATATTTGGAAAACACTTATGTGAAAAAGTATTCATGGTTTATCTGATGTTCAAGTTTAACTGGGCACCTTGTATTTTTATTTGATAAATTTGGCAACTGTATTTATAGACAGGAGTATAGGGCTCTCATTCATTTGATCATTTAGGTTCTGATATGATGCATCAAAATGCAGTACATTGAATTGAGTATTGGTTTCTAGCATTTTCCTGTTATTGAAAGGAACATTTACCTGTTCATTGCCTAGACAAAAAGACTTTGTTTATACCAAATATTTTCATATATTTATTTTTCTTCTTTTCATTTAACACAGTTAAATGGGCCCCTGCTCTTTGCCTGGCACAAGATCTGGGAATTGGTGTTGATAAGACTGGCAGCCCACTCCAGTACTCTTGCCTGGAAAATCCCATGGATGGAGGAGCCTGGTGGGCTACAGTCCATGGGGTCGCGAAGAGTCGGACATGACTGAGTGACTTCACTTTCACTTAAAAAAATAAAAAAAGACTAACAAGCACTTCCTCATAGAGCTATCTGTTGTGGCTCCTGGATTTTATTTCAGGACACTTGTCCCTGCATACGAGGCTTTTTTTTTTTTCTTCACTGGGTCTTAGTTGAGGCATGCAGGATCTTTCGTTGCGCTGGAAGGGCCTCTCTCTGGCTGAGACATGTGCTCAGTAGTTTCAGTGTGCAGGCTTAGTTGCCCTGTGATCCCCAACCGGGGATCAAACCCACATCCCCTACATCGGAAGGTGGATTCTTAACCACTGGACTACCAGGGAAGCCCCCAAGGCATTTTGATGTACAAAGACCCACCAGATATGGCCTGGCCCTCTAAAACTAGCTATGTCTTACCCATCTTTAAATTTCCCCAAACCTCATCAAACCAATCCCATGTAGTCCCAGGGACATTAAGTCACAGAGGAAATTCAAATTGTCATTTTTTACTTCCTTTGTGCCTTAGTGTTGAGAGACAACTGACCCTGGAAGGGCTGGGCATTATCTGGTGAATCCCCCCATCAGTTTCTGGGGTCTCCTCTAGCCTTGCTGGGATCCATTCACTTGAAGGTCTTTGCTCTTCCCCTTCTCAGTCCTTACAGGAGGTTTGGACACACAAGTGATATTTCTATTCTTTCTCTCTCTTCCTTACTCCATCTTTTTATATTTCTCCCAACACTTTTTCGCTTTTAACTATTTCATCTATTTGATACTGATTACTACTAAATCAGATGGGAAATCAAAAGTCTGTAGTATTTAAAACAGTTCTTGAGATGTGGACCTATTTTAAGTTTTTTCTGTATGACAGATTCTTTCCTGTGTCAGCTTTTGACTATGACAATCAGATTTATTTTATGCAAATTTTAAAGTAACGTATTATATACATTCAGAGATGATATTTTAAATATATAACCACTGTGGCAGTCAGAATAAGGGCCCCAAAGATATCTGCTTCTAATCCCTGAAACCTCTATGTCAGTTTATGTAGCAAGAAGGACTTCAAAAATGTGATTGAAGTTAAAGATCTTGAGATAGTGAGATCATGACTTACCCAGGCAGGCTCAAGGGAGCCACAGGGTCCTTTAAGAGAACATCAGAAAGGCTAGACAAGGAGAGAGATTTGAGGATGCTATGTTGCTGGCTTGAAGATGGAGAAAGGGGCCAGGAGCCAAAGGATGCAAGCAGCTTCTTCAAGCTGGAAAAGGCAAGGAAACAAATTTTCTTCTAGAGCCTCCAGAATGATGATTTTTTAAAAAAATTTTTAGCCCATTTAGACTGGCTTTGGACCTCTGATCTCCAGAACTGCAAGATAACAAATATTTTACACCCTTGAGTTTGTGGCAGTTTGTTATAACAGCAATAAGACAATATTCTGATAGGTCTCAGTAGACATCAGAACTAACCCTGATCAGGTTCCTTGAGACCCTTTGCGAGGCCAAGCCTAGTGTCAGCCCTTAGTTGCCGGATAGTGGAGACCTGCATCTTCATGGAGGTGGGCAGTCTGGCAGTGGGAGTCGACACTAGAGGGCTAGGGGCATGGTTATTTACCAGCCAGTGTGAGAGTATTTCAATATTTTTGCAGTCAGAATGTGTGTGCTAGGGAATTTTGCTGTGCACACACTTATGAACAACTAAATCTAAAGGATATAGGGTAGATTCTAGGATCATTCTCGAATTTTTCTTCCTTAAGGCCCTGATATTGATTTTAACCAAAGGAACAAAGGCAATGACTCGAACAAATTTCTAGGTTCTTTTCTACATATCCTGTGCTGTGGTGTTGCTTGTCATGTCCAACTCATTGCAACTCCATGGACCATAGCCCACCAGGCTCCTCTCTTCATGGAATTCTCTAGGCAAAAATATGAAGTGGGTTGCCATGCCCTCCTCCAGAGAATCTTCCCAATCCAGGGATCAAACCCAGGTCTCTTACTGTCTCCAGCATTGGCAAGCAGGTTCTTTACCACTAACGCCACCTTGGAAGCCCTCTATATATCCTATGTTGGGCTTTTCCAGAATGGGGACTGAGATGACTCCTTCTTGCTTAAAGGCTCTTATTAATATTATTGATACTAAATTCTTAGTTGTTTGCTTTTTCATTTTACTATCTGAAATTTCCATCTGCCAAGTATTGAGATTACCTTTATTATCTCTTTTGTTTCCTTCTCTTTTATACTCTTCCTTTCTATCCCCATTTGAAAACAAATGAAATAAGGATAGAGAGTCAGTGACTTGTTCAAGGTCACATAACTAATGATCAGCCAAATTAAACTCTGTACCCAGGTCAGCACTCTGTATTTCCATCCAGTGATGTTTAGTCACTCTTCCACCAAGGGAACAGTGCTTAGTGGTCATGGTTTGTTCTTAAAATGCAACCATTCCCCTACAGAGTCCTTTCATGACCATCCACTGCATTTTGAATAAAACCCAAACTCCTTCCATCGCCTTCAAGGCTCAGCATGCTTGTGCCCTGACCATTTCACCAACCCCATCTGTGCTTTGATCCTACTAGCTTTCTATCTGTTCTCCAGATACCAGCTCTGTCCAGCCTGAGAGACTTGATGAAACATAATTAGTACCAGCCACAGCCTGCAGTGGGTCTCTGCCTCATGTGAATAGGTTTTTACACCATCAATCACTCAGTGCGTATTGAGCTGATGAATGCGTGTCTGTTATTTCCTGTGGCCCCTGTGGGCTCCATGTGGGCAGAGAGCTTATCCATCCTGCATATTGTTGAGCCTGGTACACAGTGGTTATTCAGTGAACACTCAATGAATGATGTTTGTGGTCATTCCTCCTGGCCTCACCCTAAATTCCTGCCACCACTCTATTCCTAGTCCACCTCGGATACCACCAAGATGGGCTGCCAATCAGATGCTGGGGCTGAATAAGGGAAAGACAAGATGCCTGGTCAGTTATAGAAAATATCCTATTAAATAGATGGTACCGAAAGAAAATGGAAAGTAGCTTTCTGACCTCTCTGGCAATCGGCTTACACAGTGAAGCAGGAGATTTGAATCCCCTTATCTACTTGTTGATGAGAATATTATGTTTCATTCACAGCTACGGCCTTCTGGACTGAAATATCATATTTGATGAGTAATAGCATCTTTAAATAAGATAAAGACATCAAAAGAAGAAAATGAAAGCACTTAAAATACAACAGTTGCTGAAATAAAATCATCTTTAGGACATACTTCTGACAAGTTCTCTTAGGCTTTATTAATTTCTTCTGAGACTATCATCATGAATCATATTTATGAGTGTTTGGGTCCTGTGTTCACAACCCTTGTGTTTTTTCACTTGAATAAACAGAGTGCAGGATCTCGGCTGTTTTCTGCTTTTCTCTGTTTTCTCACCTTAGAAAAGGAAATGGTAAAGGTACATAATCAAACGGTTTAGGAGACCTGTGCATGTACACATTTTATAAGCAGAATAACAAGATATAACAAGTGCAGAATTACAAGACTGTCAAATTTCAAATGATGATGTATACACAAGTGCAGTAAGTCTAATATATTGCAATATTTCTTCATTTATTTTCACATATTTAAATTCCTTTTACTCTCTTTATTCATTCCTTTCAATTCTATTCCAGAACTGCTTACCATTACCTGTTAAATAATCAGTTTATTCTCTGTTTAAACTGTTTCTTAGGGAGCTCTTTTATTTAAATGCTAATTAATTGTTTCCTTTAACCATCTTACAGAGTTTCCATATCCTATTATCAACACATCTGCAATGTCAAATGAAAGGTAAGGTTTATGAGCCATGTAAACTATGATAGAACATTTTGAACTGTCTATGGCATCATGAAGAAAAAATAATGGCAGTGTTTAACTTTTATAGTGTAATACTATTGTACTAAGGCCACTAAATTCATTTTAAATATTAGAAACATAAAGTAATTTTACCCTGATAAATGAGCAATTTTTCAAATTATTTTAAGAATATATAGGATTTATGGTTCACTCTATCTGCACATGTATATATGTACATTTTCCTTCAAACTTTCTAAAGAGTCACTGTGAATAATTCATAGAAAGTAACAAAAATATTGAAATTTACCTCACATTTCCAAATAGTCACCATGATTAATTCACTGAATTAAATAGAAATTTTCATAAAAATTGCAAAAAGAGATTAGAGTATAATGTATTGATTGTTGGTTTAAATTTGGACTTAATAAGTAAGGAGTCAATTATTTACTAAATAGCCATGAACTTATTAGGTAGGCAAAGAATACATTAATGACTAAAATAAATAACTGGTAAGAAAACAAACAAGTAACATATTCCATGTTCCTGGATAGGAAGAATCAATAATGTGAAAATGATTATAATGCCAAATTCAATCTACAGAATCAATGTTATCCAATTACCAAATTACCAATGACATTTTTCACAGAACCAGAACAAAAAATTTCACAATTCATATGGAAACACGAAAGACCCCGAATAGCCGAAACAGTCTTGAGAAAGAATAGAGCTGGAGGAATGAACCTTCTTGACTTCAGATTATACTACAAAGCTGCAGTAATCAAGACAGTAGGGTACCAGTACAAAAAGAGAAATATAGACCACTGGAACAATACAGAGAGCCTGGAGATAAACCCATGCACCTATGGGCACCTTATTTTTGACAAAGAGGCAAGAATATACAACGCGGCAATATTAGCCTCTTTAATAAGTGGTGCTGAGAAAATTGGACAGCTACATGTAAAAGAATGAAATTAGAACACTTCCGAAATACACTTCCTAAACACAATACACTTCCTAAATACAAAGATAAATTCAAAATAGATTAAAGACCTAAATATAAGACCAGAAACTATAAAACTCTTAGAGGAAAACACAGGCAGAATACTCAATGATATAAATCAAAGCAAGACTCCCTGTGACCCACCTTGTAGAGTAATGGAAATAAAAACAAAAATAAACAAATGGGACCTGATTAAAATTAAAAGTTTTTGTACAGTAAAGCAAACTATAAACAAGGTGAAAAGAAAACCCGCAGAATGGAGGAAAATAATAGCAAAGGAAACAACTGACAAAGAATTGATTTCCAAAATATACAAACAGCTCATACAACTCAATACCAGAAAAACAAACAATCCAACCAAAAAGTTGGAAAAGGACCTAAACAGACATTTCTCCAAAGAAGACTTACAGATGGCTAACAAACACTTGAAAAGATCCTCAACATCGAAACTACAATGATATACTACCTCACACCAGCCAGAATGGCCATCATCAAAAAGTCTACAAACAATAAATGCTAGAGAGGGTGTAGAGAAAAGGGGACCCTCTTGCATTGCTGGTGGGAATGTAAATTGATACAACCACTATGGAAGATGGTACGCTGCTGCTGCTGCTAAGTTGCTTCAGTCGTGTTCAACTCTGTGCGACCCCATAGACAGCAGCCCACCAGGCTCCCTCGTCCCTGGGATTCTCTAGGCAGGAATACTGGAGTGGGTTGCCATTTTCTTCTCCAATGCATGAAAGTGAAAAGTGAAAGTGAAGGTGCTCAGTCATGTCCGACTGTTCGCGACCCCATGGACTGCAGCCTACCAGGCTCCTCCGTCCATGGGATTTTCCAGGCAAGAGTACTGGAGTGGGTTGCCACTGCCTTCTTCGGAAAATGGTATGGGGACTCCTTAACAACTAGGAATAAAACCACCATATGACCCAGCAATACCTAGGCATTTACCCTGAGGAAAGCAAAATTGAAAAGGACACATGTACCCCGCTGTTCATTGCAGCACTACTTACAATAGCTAGAGCATGAAAGCAACCTAGATGTCCATTGACAGATAAATGGACAAAGAAGCTGTGGTACATATATACAATGGAATATTACTCAGCCATGAAAAAGAACACATTTGAATCAGTTCTAATGAGATGGACAAACCTAGAGCCTATTGTACAGAGTGAAGTAAGTCAGAAAGAGAATTATAAATATTGTTTACTAACATATATGTATGGAAATTAGAAAGATGAGACTGATGAACTTATTTGCAGGGCAGCAATGGAGAAACAGACAGAGAACAGACTTATGGACATGGGGAGAGGGGAAGAGAGGGTGAGATGTATGGAGAGAGTAACATGAAAAATTACAATACCATATGTAAAATAGATAGCCAATGGGAATTAGCTGTATGACTCAGGGAACTCAAACACGGGCTCTGTAATAATCTAGAAGGGGGAATGGGGAAGGAGATGGGAGGGAGGGGTCATGAGTATACCAACGGCTGATTCATGTTGATGCTTGACAGAAAGCAACAAAATTCTGTAGAGCAAATTACCCGTTAGTTAAAAGTCTTTTATTTGTCTTTTACTTCTTCCTGTGTAATCCCCAACCACTTAAATTTATTGTCATGGAAACTGTAACTTGATATGACCAGATTTCAATTTCTGTGTTTATTCTTCTTTGTAATCCCAGATTCTTACTTGCCTTACATATAGCATATACATAGTAAATATTTATGAAGTAAAATAACTTTACAAGGTGGAGAACAGTGGTTTCAAAGTTCTGTTTTATTTTTGTTCCCTGGGCCTAATAGTCTAATCTCATGTGGAGTAGCCTTCCTGGATCCTGTGCTGGGTTCTGGGCTCTAACTATGTAAAAATCAAGTTCAATAGCTTTTTTCTTCCAAAAACCTTGATATTTAATGACTCCTAATGTGTTAATTCTGGAGAAGGAAATGGCAACCCACTCCAGTGTTATTGCCCAGAGAATCACATGGACAGAGGAGCCTGGCAGGCTACAGTCCACGGGGTCCCAAGAGTCACACACGACTTAGCGACTAAAGAGAGAGAGAGAGAATGTGTTAATTGGGCTTCCCAGGTGGCGCCAATGGTAAAGAACTCCTGCCAGTGCAGGAGATGGGAGAGACTCAGATTCGATCCCTGGGTCAGGAAGATCCCCTGGAGGAGGGCATGGCAACCCACTCCAGTATACTTGCTTGGAGAATTCCATGGACAGAGGAGCCTGGCGAGCTATGGTCCCTGGGATCACAAAGAGTCGAACACAACTGAACACAACTGAGCACTCACACACATGTTAATGGAATTTCTTCATGCAATATATTTTACAACCAAAAAAAAAGTTTGTTTTTCTTAATCAGTAACTAAGAATTGACAGTTCACTTTCTTTTCTACTGTCTGACTAAAAATAAAATGAAAACCTTAAAGCATTTATATTATATATATGATATATGATTTCATCATGTATATGTGAGTATATACATATATGTTTGTATATAGTCACATATGAATATATATGTGAGTACATTTGTTTGTATATACTCACATATGTATATATGCATGTGTGTTTTCTCTAAATCTGTCTACCTGTCTCTGTGTGTCTGTCTCTCTATCTATCTACCTGATCTCCTTAAAGAGGATGGACTCCTGCAGTAGATAATTGCCTGAGGCCTGCTCTGTACCCTAGTTATGATACCCTTTCTTCAAACTCCTACTAGAAAGTTCAATATAGAAAAAAAGTATAAAACTGAAGTAGTTGAAAGCCACTGGTGAACAAATAAGATCTTTTATTGAAGCAGAGGAATTAGGAGAGAGTTCTAGACGTAGCTCTGACATTAATTGCCTGTGCAATGTTGGGAAAATCCATCATCCTCCAGGCCTCAGTGTTAACATCTAAAAAATAAGAGGATTGTGCAAGATCTTTTCTAAAGTCAATTAAGCCACTAAAAATGCTTTGATTGTAATAAAAATAAATCTTAAAATTAAAAGAATCATAACTCTTTCCCACAACTGAACTTTTAAGGTTTGTTATGGTTTTACTTGCAATCCCCAATAAGATACGTGAAGTCCTAACCCCCCAATAACTCAGAATGTGACCTTATTTGGAAATAGGGTTGTTACAGATGGAATTAGCTAAGATAAGGTCATACTGAAGTAGGGTAGGCTCTTTATCAAATATGACTGGTGTCCTTATAAGGAGAGAAGAACAGACAAAGAGGCAGAGACACACAGGGAGACCGCCAAGGAACAATAGAGGCAGGGATAGGAGTGACTTATCTGCCAAAGAATTCAGAATGCCAGAGATTACCAGTGAGGACAGTTAGCTAACAAGAAGCACAGAAAAGATGCTCCCTCAGAGGGCCTAAAGAACCAACTCTGCTGACACTTCGATTTCAGACTGTGACAAGAACTGTGACAAGATACATTTCTGTGTTTTTTTAAACCACCCAGTTGTGGTACTCTGTTATAGCAGCTGTAGGAATCTAATAAAAATTTTAAGAAACTAATATGATACTTTGTATGTGCTATGTTATGCTCAGTCTCTTTAGTCGTGTCTGACTCTTTGTGACCCCATGGACTGCAGCGTGCCAGGCTCCTCTATCCATGGGATTCTCCAGACAAGAATACTAGAGTGGGTTGCCATGCACCACCCTCCACAACGAGGGGATCTTCCTGAATCAGGGATTGAACCCACATCTCCTGCGTCTCTTGCATTGCAGGTGGATTCTTCACCAAATAGTTTGTATATAATTTCATTTCTTAGTTTTACATATTAATATGTAGCTGGTTAAATAAACATTGATAACAAATATGATCCATCTTCAATTATTTTGCTTTATATCACATTTGATTTTAACTTGTTATAGATTCATTGTGTTACTAATCCAAATTCTAGAAATCTGAAAGGTGTCTTAAATATATGACATTAATTTGTTGATGGTAAGTATTTTTTAGAAAATGTATCTGTCTTGAAATATTAACAGAGCTGCTGAAATTGTCTCATTTTCTCCAGCCTTTTATTTTTAGAGACTATAGATGAAGTGATTAAGTGTTTGCTTTAAGAGATTATCAGGGTTCAAATCCTGACTCTGTTACTTCTTAGCTAGTATTATATGTGACCTTGGACAAGATACTTGAGCTCTCTCTGCCTTGCTTCTCTGATTGTTAACTTGGAAATAATAAAAGCATTGATCTCATCGGACTGTTGGATTATTATACTAATGAAAGCATGACAAGGTCTCAAACAGTGGTTGGAACATAGTTATTAATACATGTTAGTTGTTAGCCTTTCCTTTCCAGTACTTCTAACCCATTGCCAGATTGACTGCGTAAAGCAATTCTGATGTGCCACTCACCAGCTAGCAAACATTATGGAAATCTCCATCACACACATAAAAATGTTAAACACTGTCCAAAAATTGGCATCATCTAAGTTTCTGCTTTTTTTCTCTCTTACATGCTATCTGCTGAAGTCTCATCCTCCTTTAAAATCCAGCTCATATTTTATTTCCTTCTGAAAATTCTTCCCAGATCACTTACATCAGACGTTCTTTTCTTTCCTGCCATATTTCCATCATATCAGCGTGAAGCTCTCATACACAGCCTACCAGGAGTCACGCCTGCTATATCTCATTTGATAGATTATGACCTCCAGGAGGGCAGGGCCTGTATCTTATAATTTTGTATCCCCCATAGTACCTACCAGAGATTTTACGCTTAGTAGATACTCAATAAATGGTTGTTAAACTTGGTTGAACCCACATTTTTTTTTCTTTCTGGCAGATGCCCTAAGAAAATCATAAAACAAATGAATTACTTTTCTTCTTTTCATTGCAATATATATGCCCTGGGCTAGTGGATATTTGCAAGCCTGGTTTAGAACTTAGGGAAGTCATCAATCTAAGAAGGGAAAGGAAATGCATTTTAAATCACAAGAGCAATACAGCCTTATATAAGGCCTTCTAGCAAAGCAATTATCGATGGCTCAATAACCCAGGTGCTAGTGTTATTATGAACAAAAATATGAGGTTGAGAGACAGTGAGTATCTCAACTTTTATATTCCATAGGTACGCAATTCAGTGAAACATGTACAGATGGAAAGTTTAGATCTGAGAATCATATGTGGGTATCATAACACAAATAATTGGCTTTCTTTCTAAAGAACATCTGTTTAAACATCTGAAAGCAGTTGTTTATACTGCTGCCAAGATGCTGAAAAATATAATAATTCTCCAATGAGGTTAGAATATCCGGGGGAAGAAAAATACTTTTTATGTAGTTCTATTTTTATTAAATCCTGTTGTTGTTTCTCTAATATGGCACATAGGATATGCTCAATAATATTTGTTGAATGAATAGCAGAGACTCATTAAACAGTTGTTGAATGAGTCATCTTTCTTTTTAGGCTTACAATATATGTTTTCAGAAAATAGAATGCCCTAGTTTTGCCATGTCATAATAATTTTTATTTGGCATAAATTTAAGCAATGCTACTCTTGCTCTGAACATTATAGAATGTAATCAGCATTTATATCTATAAGAAAAAATATCTTAACACTATGGAAAATGTTTGAATAAAGTCTGATACAGGACAGCAATATCTTAATATGTTACTTTTACTCATTATTATGAAACACCTTTAAGAATTGTGAACTTGCATAATTGTGTTTGTGCCTATAAATAAAATTAAAAATCCTGCTAAAGACTATAGTTGTGATACCTCGAAGAAGACTGCAACTTGGGATTTAAAAGCACAAAAATATTCTGAGAGGTGAAGAAGACTACAAAAGATGAAAAAAACCATATTTCCCATGCCCCTTCCCCAGAATTTCCAGTGGTGTTCTCTTCCATACTCCTATGTGACTGAGGCGACTGTGCTCCCTAAAGTCTGCCCAAATTTCTCTGCCAAGTTTTAGCACAGAAAGAGCATGTTAAATAATAAATGTGAGTTTGAGTGTAACTAATAAAATTAGAATGTTAAAGAGCAGCTTGCTTTTGAAAACCAGCCTCCTTGTGAGGATGCGCCCACTGCAAGTCCACAGGAAATCATTCTGAAGGGAGTGATATTAATTAGTAATATAATTTATCTTCTGGAAGCCCTTGCCTTTGATGGTTGCTGTGGCACAGTTCATAAGCCTCCAAACGAGTGCTCAAAGAAAAATGGTTCACACCACAATTTCAGCTTTGTTTTCCATCGCTGAACAAATAAAAGTCACAAACAAATTTATTTCAATATATGTAAATTTTGCATATGCATCCATATGATGGAGGATTATGAAGTTCTAAAAATGTATTAATAAAAGAGTTTTCAATGAAATGGTAAAATGCCTGTACTGTAATAAGAAGGAAAAAGAGCAGAATCCAAAATCAAATTCATGGCCTCTGATCTCAGATCTTGCTCTGCTACATACTAGATGTGCAATCTTGGCAAAATACTTAACTTCTGTGCCTCAGTTTTCTCAACTATGCTCTGAAGGTAATAGTAAAAATCATCTCAAAATGGCTTACAGTGTTCAGAATAGTACCTGGCAAATACTCAACAGATAATAACTATTATTATTACTTATTCACCATGCATTTGTAAAGGAAAAATGCAAATACACGGTGAGTGGAATTACCTGAAGGGCAATAACCAAAACGCTATTAACATTTGCTTCCGAATGATGTATTTATGGGAAATTCTTTTCTACTTCATTACACTTTTTAGTATGTATTTTTAATAATAAAGTTTAAAAATTAAGTTTTTGCATACAAGTCTTGAAAAAAGGTTAACAGAACCGATTATGCTATAGCATTATTGAAATTTTAATTAAGTTTATTATACAAATGATGTGACAGAATTTACATTTACCATTTTTTACTTAATATTAAATACATTTCTTTAAAGTTTAGCCACTTTGGATTTAACATTCAGACAGAAAGTCAAATGTTTATTATAATCTTAATATTTTGACCTACTGAAACTAGAAATATTATATTTTTTAATACAAAAATCCCATTCCAAAGTCCCAAAGGTGCCTTTCATGTTTAAGCTTTAATTAGCAACCACTTTGGTCTCTGACACATATTACGCAGATATTGAAGTGTTAATATTACCGCAGCTTGATTACAAAAGGCAATGATTAATTTAAAAGCAGACAAAAAAGATATGCCCTGATTACAAAGGAATGATTAAGGCGAATGTCAGACATTGTACATTTATAGCAGTCTTTCCCATCGTCAAATGATAAGACTTTGCAAAAGTTTATATTTAGAATCACAGGTACTTTGTACTTTATTACAAGACTGGGTTTGTGCCTTGGAGACAGATTATTCCAACTCCCAGGACGACCTAAAGACTGTTGGGGGCCACGTTGCCAGAGCGGAACCAAGCAAAACAACTGAATGGTGCATAATGGGCCCAACGAGACACCGTAGGCCCAGTTCCCAGAGAACCCCGCGAGGCAAGGCCTTCTCCTAGGTCTCCAGCCCACCATATTGTTGCAAGTACGTATTTTACTGAGAGATTGCTTTGAGGACTTTCTATTTGAGACTGGGCGTTGGGGGGCGGGGGAATGAGAGGAAAAGCCCGAGCTCAGAAAGGGCTGCTGTCCAAACTGCTCCAAAGCTCAGGCCTCGGTGACTCCATTCCCCCCGCCCGGCCCCCACCATCCCAACAAGAACAAAAAAGAACCCTGCACAGGTCACAGGAGAAACGAAGGTGCACAGAAGGGAAAAAAAGCAAGTCTGTCCAACTTAACGGAGGAAACGGAGGCCCAGAGTGTGGTTGAGGCCCCGGAGCCTTGGGCCTCACCTCACCCCGTCGGGCCCCGTCCTTGGGGTGGGACGGGGAACAGGCGGGGGACAGGCCTCTGGAGGCCGAACCAGGAATGACTCTGGAATCAGGCTTCTTTGTGCTTTCCAGGAACCTCAGACTCGGTTATAAAATATTTTAAGGACGAAGACGGGAGCGGCAGGAGCGCGGCCTGAGATGAGTCTGGAGTCTTTGTTCCAGCAAATCATATTCTCCGAGCACCAGGCAGAGGAGAGTCGCCGCTTGATGCGGGAAGGTCAGGGCCTCTGCTGTTTGAGTTGGGGGCTTGGAGTCGGAGGGAAGGCCTGGGGCAGTGGGCAGAGCAGTGATGGGTGGGGGAAAGACAGCCGAAAGGTGTCTTATCCCAGGCCCCGGAATAGGGACTCCAGAGAGATGGACGTGTTTAAGCATTTAATTTTTATTACAGTAAGGTCAGAAATAAACAGATGTCGTGAGAAAATTAAGAAAGCAGCAGAGCAGCTGAATGAAGAGAAAATCCAGTTGGAATCTAAGGTATTGACACGCAGAGCTTGCTTATTATCACTTGAAAAGGTGTTTTTACTTGACTTTTTGATGATATGATACTGTTTAACTAGTTGTCCTTCCATGTGGTGGTTATGATAAAGAATCCTCCTGCCAGTGCAGGAGACCCATGAGATGCAGGTTGGATCCCTTGGTGGGGAGATCCCTTACAGGAGGAAATGGCAACCTACTCCAGTATTCTTGCCTGGGGAATCCCATGGACAGAGGAGCCTGGCAGGCTACAGTCCATGGGGTCACAAAGAGTCGGACATGTATGAGCACGTACAAAGACACACAGACTCATACACAAACACACACGCACCCACCCACCACCATGAACCATGCTACAATGTTAGTGAGTGTTTTTCCACACTGTCCGGTAATATTTAAAGTTCTGAATCTGGTGACACTTTCCACCCTAACATGAATTTGTCCTATAGAAACCAGTTTAAGTCATGAAGAATTCATTGTCCGTGTTGTGGAATGGTTAACGTTTCAAAAGAGCATAACGCCATTGGAAAAAGAATGATTCAATTAAATAAAGTAGTTGGTGTGGGAAATAAGTTTAGAAGAATAAATAATTTAAGAAATGTGCTGTGTTGAAGAAACAATTGAATGTAACTTTCAAAGGAGTCTCTACCTTTTTATATTATAATGACTTTCTTTTTTTCACATTTTACTTTAATTGGAAGATAATTGCTTGACAATATTGTATTGGCCTCTGCCATACATTAACATGATTCAGCCGCGGGTACACATATGTCTCCT
This sequence comes from Moschus berezovskii, assembly GCF_049115385.1. NCBI lineage: Eukaryota > Metazoa > Chordata > Mammalia > Artiodactyla > Moschidae > Moschus > Moschus berezovskii. Next base: position 82,525,881 of record NC_142471.1, read on the forward strand.
CCCTCTGGAACTCTGCTTACATCTTACCATTTATTTTTCAGTTTTCAGCCACATTTTGGACATGTCTTTCATCCAGAGGAATCATTTTTTTTTCACTAGCATTTCAGTCTTTTCTGCAGCATTTGTAAAGTTCTGTTATTTTACACAGAAACAAAGGAATCTCATGATATCTTGAAGGTGGATTTTGAAATATGGATAGAATTTTGGAGAGGCAGAGTGAAATATAATAGTAAAAGAAAAGTATTTGGAGCAGGGGGAGAATATGAACAAAAGGGAGGCATAGGCAAGGCATTTGTGGAGAGAAATCTCTCAAAGCAGGGGTTGATGCCTGGGAATAGGAAGAAACCATTGCAGGATCTTGATTAGGAAATGGTGTGATAAAAGTGGGCTTTGGAAGATCTCTCTGAGCTCTGGGAGGATGGGAACTAAGCACATCATCCAAATAGGTCACCCACAGCCTTGCTATGAGTGGAGGGTAGACAGCCATACAAAAATATTTATCCAGCTCCTAAAGATAAATTACGTGAGCAGAGTGCAATGGGAAATCTGTTTGAGGAAGTCTGTTTGCTAAAATAAGTCAAATAGGCTTAACACTGTGAGAAATTTCCAGTTCTCTTTTTGAATAAAATAATCAAGATTCTTTCTCCACCTCTCAAGCTTCTTCAGTTCTTCCTTTCAGTTCTTGTTCAAACACCACCTGAGAGCCCTCCCTTGTACATCTTGGAAAGATTTTTTTATCATAGCATTTGGGGTATCACCTTATCATTAAACAACAGAGCATACTTATGTTTGTATCCCTCATTCTTTTGTGGGCAATGTATTTGGATTTTTTTTTCTTAACCATCTTTTATTCCCACAGCCTGTATTCCATAATACACAGTATGCATTAGTGTTTTGAATGAATGAGTACTAAAAGGGAGATAATAGGGAGAGTTCAGTTCAGTCGCCCAGTCATGTGTGACTCTGCGACCCATGGACTGCAGCACACCAGATTTCCCTGTCCATCACCAACTCCTGGAGCTTGCTCAGACTCATGTCCATCGAGTCGGTGATGCCATCCAACCATCTCATCTTCTGTCATCCCCTTCTCCTCCTGCCTTCGATCTTTCCCAGCATCAGGGTCTTTTCCATTGAGTCAATTCTTCGCATCAGATGGCCAAAGTATTGGAGTTTCAGCTTCAGCATCAGTCCTTCTAATGAATATTTAGGATATACTGTCTTTTAAAATAGAATTTGGAAATATGGTTCAATGAGACCTTAGGTCCTATTTTGCCTGTGAGTAGTAAATAAACTAACTGCTAAAAATAATTATAAAAGCTGATGGCACGGGCAAAGTTTTAAGAATGTCATGGTGTAGCTTAATTTCTTCTTTAAAAAGAATTAAGAAACTTTCAGAATTGTTAACTAGAAGCTAATACAAGTAATAGGCAAAACATATGCAATTAAGTAATGCATAGCTAACACTTATTGCTCACTTACTGTATGTTGGGCACTGTTCTAGATGCTTCCCTTGTGTTCACTCTTCTAATCCTGCCAGAAATCCTGTGATGAGGCACCATCATTAATTCCCCTTTATGGAGGAAAAAGATTAAATGACTTGTATATGATATATAATTTAAAAACAAATGACAATAATGAAAGTAGTAACTGAGTAATGACTGTATTTTATTAAAACATTTTTTAAAGCTCATCTTAAACTTTTTTCTTCATGGAATTCACGTATAATAGTGTCTTAAGTTTTGCATCTAGTCTAGGGCAGTATTTTTAAAAGGATAGTAATGTAAGTTTTTGTGTAAATGTATATTTCCTGGATTGGAGAAAATATTGACCTGGCAGATAACAAATATTAAGAAAAAAAGAGGTTTATTCTTAAATATCTTTAGAAAATAGTAGGTTTACTCTTTGTAATGTTTTCTCAGGTAAAAGCCTATTTTGCTGAAAATGGAAATGTAGTCTGTTGATATATACACATACATAAAAAGCTGGTTCAAATAGTTTTATTTGAGAGAAGAAAGAGCAAATCCCTAGCATTGCTTGGAAATATTTGCTGAAATTACTAATTAATATAGGCTCATGAATGCACATTGCTTTTTAATCAGCTCATATATATAGGTAGTGATACAATTGCTTTTCCTAATACAATTAATATATGTGGTTCACAGTTCATACAGTACTAATTTATAACTGAAATAAATTGATTTATTATATAGTCATCATGGGGTGTGTGTGTGTGTATATAAAGATCTTTAAAGTGGAACCACAATTGCAATGTAAATGACGAATGGGAAGAACTGAAGAAGTGATCATAAATTGATTTCTTGTTTCTTTAATTCTCAGAGTTAATTATATGTCTGCCAATAACAATGAAAATATATTTACTTGCATATTTGACTTGGCATTTATTGACCAATTTATCAAGTAGAAGCAGCATAAGGAGAAACTGGAACATAATTTGAATAGGCCAGTGCTTGAGCTATTTGCAGTTATACATTCAGAAAGTATTTTGGGCATTTATTTTGGAAGTTGCTTGTGGTCAAAAAATGTATTCAGGAAGTATAGTATTTATAATTTTCTGTTCTGTAAAACCCAAGCAGCATGTAATTAGAACGTGAATGATAGCATTTGCCTTTCAGGGCTCAATGAGTACTTTAAAATATATGGTTGCAAAAGTCTCAGATTATGTAGTATGAGTACTTTGTGAATTGGAGAACTATGATATGCCTGGTTAGGTTTGGTAATGTGAAAACAGAAAGACAAGAATATGCTCTGGATTTGTGTTAATGCTTACCAATACCTATAGCTTCTGATCATCAAGGAAAGGTTTTATAATATTGATGACAGGAAAAATCAAAATTAGGGACTCGCAGGACGTTTGTTGTTTTTTTTAAAGCATCTGAAAGAGTTTTTTTCTTTTAAAAATAGTAGTATATGGTTTGGAGAAGGAAATGGCAACCCACTCCAGTGTTCTTGCCTGGAGAATCCCAGGGACGGGGGAGCCTGGTGGGCTTCTGTCTATGGGGTCACACAGAGTCGGACACGACTGAAGTGACTCAGCAGCAGCAGCAGCAGTATATGGTTAATATTGGGACATTTTAATCTTTAGAAACATATTACAAAAAACCTAACATAAATCCATCCTCCCTCAAGAGGAAGTAAATGGAGGAAAATCTGAGGCAGTTTTACTTTTTTCTTCTTCCAGTTTTAACCTATTACATAAACATCATAACACTAATGAAATAATATTTCATGAATTTTTAAAGGAAAGTGGTGTTGAAATAAGTAACTTAAGGTGGCTTCATTTACTTATTTACTTCAGAATATATGCTTTCATTTTTTCAGTTGATAAAAATTATGAACCCTCCTAGAACAGCAGGCAGTCTTAATCTGTTAGGACTGATGCTGAAGCTGAAACTCCAGTACTTTGGCCACCTGATGTGAAGAACTGACTCATTGGAAAAAAACCCTGATGCTGGGAAAGATGGAAGACAGGAGAAGGGGATGACAGAGGATGAGATGGTTGGATGGCATCACCAACTCGATGGACATGAGTTTGAGCAAGCTCTGGGAGTTGGTGATGGACAAGGAAGTCTGGCATGCTGCAGTTCATGGGCTCACAAAGAGTCCGACACAACTGAGTGACTGAACTGAACTCTATTACCTAATTAGGGAAAGAACAAGTCACAAATTATTATTTATAATATTGAAGCTGTATAATTAAGATTTTCCCCTTTGTAAGAAGTTTAATCAAAGAAAAATTTGTATACTACTTATATTTCATTTTTTTGTTAATAAAAAGTTGCTTAAAACATAGATAAAAGAAAGGCATTTATGCTTCTCCAATTAACATTTGTTTAAATAACAATACATGTGAATTATTTAAGCTTAATTTTGAAAAATAAAGTTCACATTCTCCTTATCATAGTTTAATATATACCTGTAGCTCTGTTAGTCATGACCAAGACACTTGTGAGGGTTCAGTTCAGTCGCTCAGTCATGTCTGACTCTTTGCGACTCCATGAATCACAGCACACCAGGCCTCCCTGTCCATCACCAACTCCCGGAGTTCACTCAAACTCATGTCCATCGAGTCGGTGATGCCACCCGGCCATCTCATCCTCTGTTGTCCCCCTCTCCTCCTGCCCCCAATCCCTCTCAGCATCAGAGTCTTTTCCAGTGAGTCAACTCTTCGCATGAGGTGGCCAAAGTATTGCAGTTTCAGCTTTAGCATCAGTCCTTCCAATGAACACCCAGGATTGATCTCCTTTAGGATGGACTGGTTGGATCTCCTTGCAGTCCAAGGGACTCTCAAGAGTCTTCTCCAACACCACAGTTCAAAAGCATCAATTCTTCGGCACTTTTGAGGGTAGTTATACTTACCAGGGCTTCCCTGGTGGCTCAGAGGGTAAAGCGTCTGCCTACAATGTGGGAGACCTGGGTTCGATCCCTGGGTCAGGAAGATCCCCTGAAGAAGGAAATGGCAACCCACTCCAGTACTCTTGCCTGGAAAATCCCATGGACTGAGAAGCCTGGTAGGCTATAGTCCATGGGGTGGAAAAGAGTCAGACACGACTTCACTTTCACTTTCATATACTTAATTGCTTTTAATCTCTGACCTTTCCACATGAAATTACAAAATTCTCTTGTCTTAAACATGTTTAGCTGGTTTTTTAAGGTTGTCATAGAAGTTTAGGTGTATTTCCCCTTTTTTATTCACTTTGGTCAGTTGTACAAGTCCATGTCCTCCTTGGAGGAGGGTATGGCAACCCACTCCAGTATTCTTGCCTGGAGAATCCCATGGACAGAGGAGCATGGCGGGCTACAGTCCATGGGGGTCACTGAATCTGGAGTCTCTTGTATGAAAAATAATTTTTCTTTCACATCCAAGGTACCTCATAATTGATGGTTTGTTGGATGTCCTCTTCACTCCCCAGTGCTGCTTCCAGGACCTTATTTCTCTACTTGCTTGTGGTAGTTAATCCTGTATTCTAGACTCTGCAAACTTTCTTCCCTGCTCTTTTCTGTCATTTTACTCACTCACTGGGTAATCTCCCTTGTTCTTTAGAATTTGGCACCTGGCTCTCAGGCTTCCACTCTATCTCAACTCTTGCCAGTATCTTGTATGATGTCATTGTCTACATGTGCTATTCAGCTACCTTCCTGACTTGTTGGTTTTGGTCTCCACATGTTCAGTGACCTTATTCTCCATTCTACCTCAGCTACCTATTTCCAGAATTATATTCTGGATGAGTCAGTTATTTACTACTGTGCCAACACTCAGGAAATTCCAGGAGAGATTTGATCCAATGTATATATGCATGGATGTTGGCTTTAGTCTCAGCTGAGACCTTTACACTGTCTGGAAAACTGCTGCATTTCTCTTTCTCACTCTGCAGTGACTCCTGTAAACCTTCTACTCTTGTGTATTTTGTCCTCCTTCTGAACAACTTAACTGTCATGATAACTTTGCTTTGTGATTAAAAAAAAAAAAGCAACCTATAAAAGTTACGTAAGCATGATACCATTTAAAAACACACAGAACGAATAATGCATCTTGTAAAGGATTTATATGTGTATAGTGAAATTATAATGGCATACATAGGAATGATAATAACGCATCAACTTAGTGATTATCTCTGATGGGAGTAGAAGATAAATGTAATCAGGGAAGGATATACAGGGTATTTCAGCTGTATCTATAATGTTTTATTTCTTAAGCTGGGGGATATAGCTGTGAGATTACTTTAAACAGTAAAGATATATCTTAAAAGTTATAGAGCAATGGCTTTTAGTCCATTCAAAAGGTTGTGCAACCATCACTATCTGAGCCCAGAATATTTTCATCACTCCAAAAAGAAACTCTGTACCCATGTTAGTCACTCCTCCATCTCCCTCAAACCTCATGAGCTCTCAGTCACCACTAGTCTACTTTCTGTGTCTGGACATTTCATGTAAGTGTGATCATACACTAATGGCCTTTTATGGCTGTCTTCTTTCACTTAGCATGTTTTCAGGATTCATCCATGCTATAGCATGTGTCTGTACTTGATTTCTTTTCATGGCTGAATAATATTCCATTGTATGGATGTACTTTGTTTATCCATTCATCAGTTGATGGATATTGGGTTATTTCCACATTTTAGCTATTTTGAGTAATGGTGCTGGGAACATTTGTGTACAAGTTTTTTTAATGAACATTATATTCCAGTTCTCTTAGGTATTCCACCTAGGAGTAGAATTTCTTGGTTATATGGTTAATTATAGGTTTAACTTTTTGAGGAAATACCAAGTTTTCTGTAGTGGCAATTTTACATTGCCACCAGGAATGCATGAAGGTTCCAGTTTTTCTGTATACTTACCAACACTTGCTTTCTTGGGATTTTTGTTTTGTTTGATAGCCATCTTGGGGGCTGGGAGATGGTAGTTCATTGTGGTTTGTATTTCCAGTTTCCGAGAATCCCAGGGATGGGGGAGCCTGGTGGGCTGCCGTCTATGGGGTTGGACAGAGTCGGACACGACTGAAGCAACTTAGCAGCAGCAGCAGCAGCAATGAGATTAATATTGAACATCTTTTCAGGTGCTTATTGGCCATTTTGCAAATCTGTTCTCTAGATGGCCTACTTAATTAATGGTTATATAATTGGTTGCAGTTCTTCTATGGGAGGGTCTTGTCTCTGAGAAGTAGTAATCTTTCTCTATATTAATATTACTGAAATGATTTTATTTCTAAATGAAGTAAAATATTATTACAGATAACATTTGTTGGACTCCTTTTTCTCAGCTTTGTTTTCATGATCTTAAGAAAATTTGAGTAATATTTCATGGTAATAGCAGTATAGAGCAAACCATATAACAGTATGCCAGATAGCCTTTCTATTTGCAAATGCTTGTAAATCACAAAAGTTGCACATTTCCTGGCTTGGATCCATGAAGTGGAAAATCTACTGCATTGCTTCTAATTGTTAAATCTACTACTGTGCCTCTATTCCTTTTTTAAAAAGAACTACTCTAAATAAATTGTTTACCCTGAAATGTTAGAAGCGTTTGAAACAGAAAAGAAAAAAAATACTTCCTTTCCAGGAACTGAGACAATGATCTTCTAATTAAAGACAGTAAGTTTGTGGCTCAGTATGCAGAAAGCGTGAGATTAACATTGAGTTTGCTAGCCTCCTAAGAATATACAGCATAAAAGAATACCTTTTAAAAAGTTTACCTTTTGATTTGTGATTTCCTGGAAAATCGATTAGCTGTGCTCTTCACTTCTGTTATTCATTCACTCAACAAACATTCACTGAACAACTCTTAAATGATACCAAGAGTAATTGGCAAATAAATTATGTAACAAACTTCCACCTTAATTAGAGGGTTGACATTAAGCAGCTTCAACTATGGAAACCTAACTGTAAATTCAAAATTCTTGATGTTCTCACTTTTTAAAAATTCTGTAATTACTTTAAATTTTCTCTGTGTAATTCTCAAAGAAAGCCTTATAATGTTTGTCATGAATTCTTTTCTAAAATGGGAAACTAGAATAGTTCACCAGATATTTTAATGTAGCACTGGCATTTTCTAGTAGCTCACCAATAGGGATAATCTGATTTTCTAGGGTGTGTACCTTTGCAGTGAGTTTTAAAATTCTTGACTGAAAGAATATTCTTGAATGTACCAGACATTCTTTGACCTCAGGGCCTTTACACTTTGTCTTCTCTGCTTGAGATGCTTCTCTCAGCTATTGGTGTTTTATACACACTTCTTTTAGCTCTCTCCCGGTAGGGAAGCCAACCATTCTATGAGAATGTGAGACTTTCAGGTCTCATGTTGGAACAGTCACATGTAAATCTTGATGGTTGGTTACCTTACCTCTCAGCTTAGTCGGCATTCTAGAGCCATGGGTCTCAAAGCTGATCTATGACTGTTCTGTCACTCAGTTGTGTCCGGCTCCTACAGTACTCCAGGCTTCCCTGTCTTTCACTATCTCTTGGCGTTTTCTCAGACTAATGTCCGTTGAGTTAGTGATGCCATTCAATCATCTCATCCTCTGTTGCCCCCTTCTCCTCCTGCCCTCTATCTTTCTCAGCAGCAGGGTCTTTTCCAGTGAGTTGGCTCTTCGAATCAGGTGGCCAGAATATTGGAGCTTCAGCTTTAACATCAGTCCTTCCAAAGAGTATTCAGTGTTGATTTCCTTTAGGATTGACTGGTTTGATCTCTTTGCTGTCCAAGGGACTTTATGCTACACCACAGTTTGAAAGCATCAATTCTGTGATCTGTAGGAAGAGTTTTATGAGGTCAAACTATTTTTGTAATAATATAAAGCTATTATTTGTCATTTGCACTGTTCTGCTATGTACATTGATAGTGCAAAGGCAAATATTGGCACCTCAGAACAAATTAAGGCAATGGCAACAAACTGCTAGTAGTCATTGTATTATTCAGTGCCACACGCTCACAGTGAGAAAGCAAAATCCACCAATTTCACTGTAAGCCCTTGATTAAAGTGTAAAAAATATTGTTTTGAAACTAACCATTCTGTGTATGTGTTTTTCATATTGTGTGTGATGAAATGGGAAGTTCACATAAAGTGCTTCTATATTCCAAAGTAAAATGATTGTCTCATAGGAGATTATTTGTATGATTGAGTTTCAGTATGAACTAGCTGTTCTTTTTCTGGAGCATCCTTTTTACTTGAATAATTGACAGATAAATGTAGTTATTTAAACTCGGGTATTTGGCAAAATTTTCTCAAAATGAATGAAATGACCCTGACATGTCAAGGCAAATATTATTATTTTGCCAATGATAATATTCAACCTTTCAAACAAAAATTAAAATGCTGAAAGACTCAGATTTGTCACTATATGTGCAGTTTGTGTCACTCTATGTGTGCTATATGTGTCACTATTTATTACTATATGTACAGTTTCCCAGTACATAAAGATTTTTCTGAGTTTGTAGGTGATATTAATAAATGTTAGTTTTTAATGTTGCATTATGGAATGTATCAACATTTGGAGGACCTGAATAATTCAGTGAAGGAATCTTTTCAAAATGACCAGCACATAATTTTAATTGTACATGGATAGAAGATCCACTCAAAGCACAAAATAGACCAATGGTTTTTATTGTAACAGGATGAAAAATTTATTGAAATGGTTTCAGATCCCACATTGCAATAACCTTTAAGGAACTGTCACTAATTAAGTTCCTGAAGAATATGGTATAATTATTCAGTTAGGGCATTAAAGCACTCCTCTCATTTCCAACTGTACATCTGTGTGAGGCTAGATTTTCTTCATATACTTCAACCAAGAAACATAGTGCAACAGATTGGATACAGAAGCAGCTATAAGAATTCACCTGTCTTCTGTTAAGCCAGACTTAGAAGAGATTTACAAAAATGTAAATGCAATGCTTCTTACTTCATTTTGTTTTGGAAACTATTATTTTTACAAAAATGTATTTATTTTGTATACAACAAATTTATTGTCATTATTCCTAAGTGAATTAAATATTTTCAAAGTTTATCAGTTTTAATCTTTGATATTTATAGATACAACTCACAAAAATAATTAAATAAAAATCCTCAATAATTTTTTAAGGTTGCAAAATCTTAAAGACCAGAAGTCATAAGATGAAAAAGTTTGACCCTCCCCTAGGTCCCTATATAAAATAACATATAAACCATATATAAACCTCATGCCATCTCTCTCTCTTTCCTGGCTTCTGCTTTATTTTTCTTTGTAGCTCTTAATTTCTCTTGACGTATTTTTATATTGATCTGTTTACCGTTTATCTTTCCTTGTGCTGCATGTGTGCTAAGTCGCTTCAGTCCTGTCCAGCTCTGTGTGACCTTATGAACTGTAGCCTGCCAGCATCCTCCTTCCATGGGATTCTCCAGGCAAAAATATTGGAGTGGGTTGCCATGCCCTCATCCAGGGGATCATCCCGACCCAGGGATCAAACCTGCGTCTGTTATGTCTCCTGCTTTGGCAGGTGGGTTCTTTACAACTAGCACCACTTGCGAAGCCATTGTTAATGTAATGCGAAGCCCTTGTGGATGTAAACTTCACACGGAATGCATATTCATCTGTTTACTACTACTATTCTTACTATCTAGAACAGTGCCTGAATTACAGTAGGTGTTACATATTATTGAGTGAATAAATTAATTTTTTTCTCTTAGAATTCACTGTTTCTCTTTCCTCTTCTGTGAATTCTGCTTGTAATATCTGTGAGCCTTAAAATTTTTTATTGTGAATTTGTCTTTAGCAGAACTTTCCTTTCTTGGGACTCCTACCTGGTCTCGATAAAAAAGATGTTCCTAAGGAGCAGTTTCAACACTGCTGCCAGAACTGTGCAGAGTTCATTTGTTCAGGATGAATTTTCATGTTAATTTTTGGGTTCAGGATTTCTGCACTGCCTGGCTAGGAGACATTTGAATCTCACATCCATGAACAATTCAAGTGTGGGTTTGGGGGTTCTAAGGTATGATTCCTTTTCTATTCATGAATCAACAGAGGCAGCTCACTTTTCTGCTGCATCTCTAAACCGGTGGTGGAGTTTTCTTACTCCACGTGCATAGCCAGCATAGACACTTTTTTTTTTGCGAAGAACAAATGCAGCATTTTAGTTGAAAAGTCTGATAGTGTTGAAGTCGTTATACTTATTCCTCTCCCTTAAATCCAGACTGAGAGGTGGTCTCTGTCAATAATTTCCTGTAGGCATTTTTAAAAATTGACATATGGTTAATTTATGATGCTGTGTTAGTTTCAAGTGTATAGCGAAGTGATTCTATTACATATATAGGATACATATATGTATATAACACATGTTATCCACATATGTGTCAGTTCAGTTCAGTCTCTTACTTGTGTCTGACTCTTTACTACCCCATGAACTGCAGCACACCTGGCCTCCTTGTCCATCACCAACTCCTGGAACTTGCTCAGATTCATGTCCATCGAGTTGGTAATGCCATCCAGGCATCTCATCCTCTGTCATCGTCCCCTTTTCCTCCTGCCTTCATTTTCCCCAGCATCAGGGTCTTTCCCGCTGAGTCAGTCCTTCACATCAGGTGACCAAAGTCTTGGAGCTTCAGCATCAGCCCTTCCAATAACTATTCAGGACTGATTTCCTTTAGGATTGACTGGTTGAATCTCCCTGCAGTTCAAGGGACACTCAAGAGTCTTCTCCAACACCACAGTTCAAAAACATCAGTTCTTCCATGCTCAGCTTTCTTTATGGTCCAACTCTCACATCCATACATGACTACTGGAAAATCCATAACTTTGACTAGATAGACCTTTGTTGATAAAGTAATCTCTCTGCTTTTTAATATGCTGTCTAGGTTGGTCTAGGGTTTCCCTCAGTCAGTAAAGAATCTGCCTGCAGTGTAGGAGACCCGGGTTCAATTCCTGGGTTGGGAAGATCCCATGGAGAAGGAAATGGCAACCCACTCCAGTATTCTTGCTTGAAGAATGCTATGGACAGAGGAGCCTGGCAGGCTGCAGTCCATGGGGTCACAAGAGTCAAACACGACTTAAAGACTGAAGTGACATAGGATGGTCATAGCTTTACTTCCAAGGAGCAAGTGTCTTTTACAATGTCATGGTTGCAGTCACCATCTGCAGTGATTTTGGAGCCCCAAAAGATAAAGTCTGTCACTGTTTCCATTGTTTCCCCATCTGTTTGCCATGAAGTGATGGGACCACATGCCATGATCTTACTTTTTGAATGTTGAGTTTTAAGCCAGGTTTTTCACTCTTCTCTTTCACTTTCATCAAGAGGCTCTTTAGTTCCTCTTTACTTTCTGCAATAAGGGTGATGTCATCTGCATATCTGAGGTTATTGATATTTCTCCCACTGATCTTGATTCCAGCTTGTGCTTCATTCAACCTGGCATTTCGCATGATGTGCTCTGCGTATAAGTTAAATAAGCAGGGTGATAGTATACAGCTTTGACATACTCCTTTCCCAGTTTGGAACCAATCTGTTGTTCCATGTCTGGTTCTAACTGTTGCTTCTTGACCTGCATACAGATTTCTCAGGAGGCAGGTCAGGTGGTCTGGTATTCCCATCTGTTTCAGAATTTTCCACAGTTTGTTATGATCCACATCACTGCAGATGCTGATTGCAGCCAGGAAATTAAAAGACACTTACTCCTTGGAAGGAAAGTTATGATCAACCTTGATAATATATTAAAAAGCAGAGACATTACTTTGCCAACAAAGGTCCGTCTAGTCAAGGCTATGGTTTTTCCCGTGGTCATGTATGGATATGAGAGTTGGACTGTGAAGAAAGCTGATCGCTGAAGAATTGATGCTTTTGAAGTGTGGTGCTGGAGAAGACTCTTGAGAGTCCCTTGTACTGCAAGGAGATCCAACCAGTCCATTCTAAGGGAGATCAATCCTGGGTGTTCATTGGAAGGACTGATGCTAAAGCTGAAACTGCAATACTTTGGCCACCTCATGCGACGAGTTGACTCACTGGAAAAGACTCTGATGCTGGGAAGGGTTGGGGGCGGGAGGAGAAGGGGGCGACCGAGAATGAGATGGCTGGATGGCATCACCGACTCTGTGGACATGAGTTTGAGTGAACTCCGGGAGTTGGTGATGGACAGGGAGGCCTGGCGTGCTGTGATTCATGGGGTTGTGGAGAATCGGACATGACTGAGCGAATGAACTGAACTGAACACAGTCAAAGGCTTTGGCATAGTCAATAAAGCAGAAATAGATGTTTTTCTGGAACTCCTTTCCTTTTTCTGTGATCCAGTGGATGTTGGCAATTTGATCTCTGGTTCCTTTGTCTTTTCTAAATCCATCTTGAACATCTGGAAGTTCTCGGTTTACATACTATTGAAGCCTGGCTTGGAGACTTTTGAGCATTACTTTGCTAGTGTGTGAGATGAGTACAATTGTGTGGTAGTTTGAACATTCTTTGGCATTGCCCTTCTTTGGGATTGGAATGAAAACCGATCTTTTCCAGTCCTATGGCCACTGTTGGGTTTTTCAAAATTTGCTGGCATATTCAGTGCAGCACTTTAACAGCATCGTCTTTTAGGACTTAAAATAGCTCAGCTAGAATTCCATCACCTCCACCTGCTTTGTTTTTAATGATGCTTCCTAAGGCTCACTTGACTTCACACTCCAGGATGTCTGGCTCTAGGTGAGTGATCACACCATTGGGGTTATCTGGGTCATTAAGATCTTATTTGTATAGCTCTTCTGTGTATTTTTGCCACCTCTTCTTAGCATTGGAGAAGGCAATGGCAACCCACTCCAGTGTTCTTGCCTGGAGAATCCCAGGGATGGGGGAGCCTGGTGGGCTGCCATCTGTGGGGTCGCACCGAGTCAGGCATGACTGAAATGACTTAGCAGCAGCAGCAGCTTCTTAATATCTTCTGCTTCTGTTAGGTCCATACCATTTCTGTCCTTTATTGAGCCCATCTTTGCATGAAATGTTCCCTTGGTATCTCTAATTTTCTTGAAGAGATCTCTAGTCTTTCCCATTCTATTGTTTTCCTCTATTTCTTTGCATTGGTCACTGAGGAAGGCTTTCTTATCTCTCCTTGCTATTCTTTGGAACTCTGCATTCAGATGTGTATATCTTTTCTTTTCTCCTTTGCCTTTAGCTTCTCTCCTTTTCTCAGCTATAACATATATATGTGTGTGTGTCTATATATTCTATTTCAGATTCTTTTCCATTACTGGTTCTTATAAGATGATGATATTCCCTGTGCTAGACAGTAGGTCCTTGTTATTTATCTATTTTATTTATAGTAGTGTATGTATGGTAATCCCAAACTCCTAATTTATCCCTCTGCTCTGTCCTACTCTCCCCTTTAGTAACCATAAGTTTTTTTTCTATGTCTGTGCATCTATTTCTGTTTCATAAAGAAGTTCATTTGCGTCATAGATTCCACAGATAAGTGTTATCGTATGATATTTTTCTCATCTGACATACTTCACTTAATATGATAATCTCTAGGTCTATACATGTTTCTGTAGATGATATTATTTAATTTTTTTATGGCTGAGTAGTATTCCTTTGTATTATATATGTATACCACATCTTCTTTATCCATTCATCTATCATTCTTGACGTGCTTCCAAGTCTTGGCTATTGCAAATAGTGCTGCTGTGAACACTGAGGTGCATGTATCTTTTCAAATAATAGTTTCGCCAAGAATATGCCCAGGAATGGGATTGCAGGATCATATGGTAAATCTACTTTTAGTTATTTAAGGCATCTCCAAACTATTTTCCATAGTGGCTGCACCAGTCTGCTTTCTCACCATCAGTGTAGGAGAGTTCCTTTTTCTCCACACCTTCTCCAGTATTTATTATTTGTAGACTTTTTAATGAAGGCCACTTTGACTGGTGTGAAGTGATACCTCATTGTAGTTTTAATTTGCATTTCTCTAATAATTAATGATATTGAGCATCTTTTCATATGCCTCTTGGGCATCTGTATGTCTTCTTAGGAGAAATGTCTGTTTAGGTCTTCTGCCCAATTTTTGATTGAGTTCTCTTCTGATATTAAGCTGTATGAGCTCTTTGTGTGTTTTAGAAATTAATCCCTTGTTGGTAGCATCATTTGAAAGCATTTTCACTCAGTCCATTGGTTGTCTTTTTATTTTTTTAATTAATTAATTTTTTTGGAGGCTAATTACAATATTGTATTGGTTTTGCCATACATTGACATGAATCCGCCCCAGGTGTACATGTGTTCCCCATCCTGAACGTCCCTCCCACCTCCCTTCCCTTCCCCTCCCTCTAGGTCATCCCAGTGCACCAGCCCCGAGCACCCTGTATCATGCATTGAACCTGGACTGGCGATTCGTTACACATGTGATAATATACATATTTCAATGCCATTCTCCCAAACCACATTGGTTGTCTTTTGTTTTGTTTATGGTTTCCTTTGCTGTGTAAAAGCTTATAACAACCCATTTGTTTTATTCCTGACTTTATCCAGTTTCATCTCCCTTTGGCTTTGACTTTGAGTTGTATTTGAGCATTTTAAAAATCCTAGCCCCTGTAGCCTGTATCCAGTCTCAAAGATACCCTTTGGACTTGAATTCTAACGTGATGACTTCTGGCGTGATATTTCTCTCTTGTTTTTTGGCTTTCCTTCGTTAATGATATATGTTTTAAATTATTTATATTTTATCCAGCATTTCTCTGTCTTTGAATAGAAAATGAGTCTTTTCTTGCTCTTATTTTTTTGTGGACATATCTTTGTTTGCACCTCTTGAGGACATCAAGTAGTTGATTAGCAAAAAAATTTGTACTTTACAATAAAATTATTTTAGATTTGCCTAGAAAATCCCATGGATGGAGGAGCCTGGTAGGCTGCAGTCCGTGGGGTCGCTAAGGGTCGGACACGACTGAGCGTCTTCACTTTCACTTTTCACTTTCACACATTGGAGAAGGAAATGGCAACCCACTCCAGTGTTCTTGCCTGGAGAATCCCAGGGACGGGGGAGCCTGGTGGGCTTCCATCTATGGGGTCACACAGAGTCGGACATGACTGAAGTGACTTAGCAGCAACAGCAGCAGATATAAAAATTAGATATACTAGATATAAAAAAATTATTATAGATATATACAGTATTTTCTGTCTGTAATTCTCCAGGCAGTTCTCTTTTTCTCTTCTGTTATGGTATTTTTGTAGGGTTTACATTGTTATTCTGTGAGAACTGTTCAGACTTATGTTTTGCCAACAGTTAGCATATATAAATTGTTCTTTCCCCCATTCTTGTTTTCCTGAGTTCTTGAAGAATGAACTGTCTTCTTGGAACTAAAGAATGAACTGTTTGACAAGTTGATGTGAATATCTCCAACCTGTTTCTAGTATTATTGCGGAATACTTGACTGAGGTCTGATCTTCTTTTGCTTGTGTGCCAAGTTTTCTTATTATGAGCAGGAAAATGTATGTTTTAAAGAAGCTGTGACATTTTATAGATCTTCCATTAAAAGCAGTACATGAAAATTCACTACCCTCAGCATTCCATTGTTTTATATCCTGACAGAACAGGAAGATGTAGTGATAGGTAAGGTAAGGTTCTGCTTCCTAAGTTGTCAAATTGCACAGAAGTCACCTTATTTCAAAGTAGCTCCCCAGGGAGAGTCTTTCAGATTAAGAAGTATCATTATAGACTGTTCCTGGCCTACCACTATTTGTATTTTACTATTCTTTCCCTAGTCAGATTAATGCCTAGCTGAATCAGCAGTTCTCTGGAAATGGGAGTTTTATTTGAGGAAAAGGAGAAGAAGAATTTTGAAGATGGAGGGTTATTTTGAGAAGGTTGTCTATGGACTTTGGAACCCCAGATGGGTTCAGAAAAGGTGAATGAAAACGGTCAAAGGTAAACTGGCTATGCATAGCTGTGCCTGTCATCTCGGTGCTGCTGGGAAGAATTTCTTATAGCCTTTGGTGCTTGTGTGTTCTTATGAATTGTTATAGCCTGAATTAATATTTTAAGATTAGTTAAAAGGCTGCCTACCTCAGCTTCTTTGGTTCAAGCTAGTTCCATGGTTATAAATATAGTCCAGTTTTTCTTGGTTAAAATTCTAATCAATTCCTCCCAAGAAAAGACAGAAAAGTGGAAGGAACGGGAGATATGTGACCACCACAATAGGAAAATAGATCAGGCTATTACTCTAAAGTGCTCTTTTCCTCTTTATTATCAACTCCTGCTCCTCTCAATCCTTTTTTCTTAATATATATATTTTATTGAAGTATAGTTGACTTCTAATGTTTCAGGTACACAGCAGGGTGATTCAGTTATATATATATACACATATTATTTTTGAGATTATTTTCCATTATTGGTTATTATAAGATACTAACTAGAGTTCCTGTGCCATACAGTAAATCTTTGTTGCTTATTGCAAAAGTGTCTTTTAAAATTAGAAATCTAGTGTTCTATTCTTATAAGTCAAAAAGTGAAATCAAAATGTCATAAATTTTTTAGCTAGGCAAAAATTTTTAAGTTTTCTAAAATACATGTACATACTATTTATATATATATATACAAAAGCTTTTCTACTACACTTGATAAAGACTTGAGAAAGAACACAAAAAATGAGATGGAGAAATTGGAAAACATAAACTAAATGAAATGGGAGCCCTGAATATGAAATAGAAAAAGTGAAACAACCTAGATAAAGTAAAAGATCATCATATAGTCCAGTTGCTTTTAATCATGGCTGCTCATTAGAAACATATCTGGAGCTTTGGAGAAAAAAAGCAATACCTGGGCATTTGTATTTTTCAAAAACTTCCAAGATAATTCTGATATGCATCTGGATTTTTTAAAAGTGATTATAGGTTTTTCTATTAAATTATATAGATTTGGTGATATAGAATTCTATTATTTTTCTGTTGACCGATCATGATACAATGGCATTAAGTGAGTAATAGTTATGTAATCACGGTAGTAAAAGATGTTTGTCAGTTTTCACAGTCAGTAGCCTTACAAAAAAATAATTACATTGTAAGCCATAATGGGAACTTTAACCTAACAGTATAAAATAATTACATACAGTTTGTGGGGTCAGGCAGAGTGATGTGGTAAGTGGAAATGCATACATGCACATGTTTTCATCTACCCAGACAGTCTGTGTCTTTTGGTTAGTGCATTTTAATCCATCTACATTTAAGGTAATTATCAATATGTATGATCCTATTGCCATTTTCTTAATTGTTTTGGGTTTATTTTTCGTAGGTCTTTCCCTTCTCTAGTGTTTCCTGAGTAGAGACATTTCTTTAGCATTTGTTTTAAAGCTGGTTTGCTTGCATGCAAAGAGTTGTGTCCAACTATGCTATCATATGGACTGAAGCCCACCAGGCTCCTCTGTCCATGGGATTTTCCAGCCAGGAATACTGGAGTGGGTTCCCATGCCCTCCTCCAGGGGATCTTCCCAACCCAGGGATTGGACTCACATCTCTTAGGTCTCCTGCATCGGTAGGTGGGTTTTTTGGGGTTTTTTGGCCACTAGCGCAACCTCGGAAGGCCAAAGCTGGTTTGGTGGTGCTGAATTCTCTTGACTTTTGCTTGTCTGGAAAGCCTTTGATTTCTCCATCAAATTTGAATGAGAGTCTTGCTGGGTAGAGTATTGTTGGTTGTATGTTCTTCCCTTTCATCACTTTAAATATATCATGCTCTTCCCTTTTGGCTTGTAGAGTTTCTGTTGAAAACCAGCTGATAACCTGACTGGTTATTTGTCACTTTTCCCTTGTTGCTTTTAATATTTTATCTTTGTCTTTAGTTTTTGAAAAAACAAGGGAGTTCCAGAAAAACATATATTTCTGCTTTATTGACTATGCCAAAGCCTTTGACTGTGTGGATCACAATAAACCGTGGAAAATTCTGAAAGAGATGGGAATACCAGACCACCTGACCTACCTCTTGAGAAACCTATATGCAGGTCAGGAAGCAACAGTTAGAACTGGACATGGAACAACAGACTGGTTCCAAATAGGAAAGGAGTACGTCAAGGCTGTATATTGTCACCCTGATTATTTAACTTATATGCAGAGTACATCATGAGGAACACTGGGCTGAAAGAAGCACAAGTTGGAATCAAGATTGCCGGGGGAAATATCAATAACCTCAGATATGCAGATGATACCACTCTTACGGCAGAAAGTGAAGAAGAACTAAAAGAGCCTCTTGATGAAAGTGAAAGAGGAGAGTGGAAAAGTTGGCTTAAACCTCAACATTCAGAAAACTAAGATCATGGCATCTGGTTCCATCACTTCATGGCAGATAGATGGGGAAACAGTGGAAACAGTGGCTGACTTTTTTTTCTGGGCTCCAAAATCACTGCAGATGGCGACTGCAGCAATGAAATTAAAAGACGCTTACTCCTTGAAAGGAAAGTTATGACCAACCTAGATAGCATATTAAAAAGCAGAGACATTACTTTGTCAACAAAGGTCCATCTAGTCAAGGCTATGGTTTTTCCAGTGGTCATGTATGGATGGGAGAGTTGGACTATAAAGAAAGCTGAGCACTGAAGAATTGATGCTTTTGAACTGTGGTGTTGGAGAAGACTGTTGAGAGTCCCTTGGACTTCAAGGAAATCCAACCAGTCCATCCTAAAGGAGATGAGTCCTGGGTATTCATTGGAAGGACTGATGTTGAGGCTGAAACTCCAATATTTTGGTCACCTGATGCTAGGAGCTGACTCATTGGAAAAGACCCTGATGCTGGGAAAGATTGAAGGCAGGAGGAGAAGGGGATGACAGAAGATGAGATGGTTGGATGGCATCATCGACTTGATGGACATGGGTTTGGGTGGACTCCAGGAGTTGGTGATGGACAGGGAGGCCTGGTGTGCTGCAGTTCATGGGGTCGCAAAGAGTTGGACAGGACTGAGCAGCTGAACTGAACTTAGTTTTTGTCAGTTTGCTACTATGTGTCTTGCGGTGTTCCCCCTTGAATTTATCCTGCCTGGGACTCTCTGTGCTTCCTGAACTTGGCTGACTATTTCCTTTCCCATGTACGGGCAGTTTTCAGCTATTATTGCTTCAAATATTTTCTCAGGTCCTTTTCTCTCTGTCTTCTTCTGGGACCCCTATAAAGCAAATGTTGGTGCATTTAATGTTGGACCAGAGGTCTCTTAGGCTGTCTTCAGTTTTTTGTTTTCATTCTTTTTTCTATATTCTGTTCTGGAGCAGTGATTTCCACCATTCTGTCCTCCAGGTCACTTGCCTGTTCTTCTGCCTCAGTTACTCTGCTATTGATTCCTTGTAGCATATTGTTCATCTCTATTTGTTTGTTCTTTACTTCTTCTAGGTCTTTGGTAAACATTTCTTGCATCTTCTCCATTCTGTTTCCAAGATCCTGGATCATCTTCACTATCACTATTCTGAATTCTTTTTCTGAAAGAGTGCTATCTCCAATCTTGTTTTTCTGGGGTTTTATATTGTCTCTTCATCTGGGACATAACTCTGCGTTTTCATCCTGATTAGCTTTCTGTAATGTGGTTTGTTTTAACTGCTGTGGAATTATGGTTCTTCTTGATTCTTCTGTCTCCCTCTGATGGATGAGACTAAGAGGCTTCTGTAAGCTTCTTGATGGGAGGGACAGGGTGGAAAAAACTAGGTCTTGATCTAGTGGGCAGGATGTTGCTCAGTAAAGCTTTAATCTAATTATCTGTTTATGAGCGGGGTTGTGCTCCCTCCCTGTTAGTTGTCTGGCCTGAGGTGACCCAGCCCTGGGGTCTGTGGGCTCCCTGGTAGGGTTAATGCTGACCTCCAGGAGGGTTTATGTCACGGGGTACCTTCTAGGACTGCTGCTGCCAGTACCCCTATTCTGTGTTGAGCCGCTGCCAACCTACACTTCCACAGGAGACCCTCCAACGCTAGCAGGTAGTTTTGGTTCAGTCTCCTGTGGCGTCACAGCTCCCTTCCTCTATTGGTGTGTGTAGAATTTTGTTTGTGCCCTGCAAGACTGGAGTCTGTTTCCCCCAGTCTATTGGAAGTCCTATAATCAAATCCCACTGGCCTTCAAGGTCAGATTCCTTGGGATTTCCCAGTCCCTTTGTCAGATCCCCAGGCTGGGAAACCTAACGTGGGGCTCAGAACCTTCACAACAGTGGGAAAACTTCTTTGGTATTATTGTTCTCCAGTTTGTGGGTTCCCAACCTGGCAGGTATGGAATTTGATTTTATCATGATTGTGCATGTCCTACCATCTCACTGAGGTTTCTTCTTTGTCTTTAGACGTGGGGCATCTTTTTTTGGTGTGCTCCAAACCAGGTGGTCTGGTATTCGCATCTTTTTTAAGAATTTTTCACAGTTTGTTGTGATCCACACAAAGGCTTTAGCATAGTCAATGAAGCAGATGTTTTTCTGGAATTCTCTTTCTTTTTCTATGACCCAGTGGATGTTGGCAATTTGATCTCTGGTTCCTCTGCCTTTTCTAAATCCAGTTTATACATTTGGAAGTTCTCAATTCAGGTACTACTGAAGCCTAGCTTGAAGAATATTGAACATTACCTCTATAGCATGCGAAATGAGCACAGTTGTGTGCTGGTTTGAACGTTCTTTGGCATTGCCTTTCTTTGGAATTGGAATGAAAACTGACCTTTTCCAGTCCTGTTGCCACTGCTGAGTTTTCCAAATTTGCTGGCATATTGAGTGCAGCACTTAAACAGCATCATCTTTTCAGATTTGAAATAGGTCAGTTGGAATTCCATCACCTCCACTAGCTTTGTTCATAACAATGCTTCCTAAGGCCCACTTGATTTTGGACTCCAGGATGTCTGGCTCTAGGTGAGTGATCACACCATCATGGTTTTCTGGGTAATTAAGATCTTTTTTGTACAATTCTTCTGTGTATTCTTGCCACCTCTTCTTAATCTCTTCTGCTTCTGTAAGGTCCTTATCATTTCTGTCCTTTATTGTGCCCATCTTTCCGTGAAGTATTCCCTTGGTATCTCTCATTTTCTTGAAGAGATTGCTAGTCTTTCTCATTCTATTGTTTTCCTCTATTTTTTTTTTTTTCATTTTCCACTTAAGAAGGCTTTCTTATCTCTCCTTGCTATTCTTTGAAACTCTGCATGCAGTTGGGAATATCTTTCCCTTTCTTCTTTGCCTTTTTCTCCATTTACTATACCTTGGATATCAATATGCCAGCAAATTTGAAAAACTCAGCAGTGGCCACAGGACTGGAAAAGGTCAGTCTTCATTCCAATCCCAAAGAAAGGGAATGCTAAAGAACGCTCAAACTACCGCACAGTTGCACTCATCTCACACGCTAGTAAAGTCATGCTCAAAATTCTCCAAGCCAGGCTTCAGCAATATGTGAACCGTGAACTCCCAGATGTTCAAGCAGGTTTTAGAAAAGGCAGAGGCACCAGAGATCAAATTGCCAACATCCGCTGGATCATGGAGAAAGCGAGAGAGTTCCAGAAAACCATCTATTTCTGCTTTATTGACTATGCCAAAGCCTTTGACTGTGTGGATCACAATAAACTGTGGAAAATTCTGAAAGAGTTGGGAATACCAGACCACCTGACCTGCCTCATGAGAAACCTGTATGCAGGTCAGGAAGCAACAGTCAGAACTGTACATGGAACAACAGACTGGTTCCAAATAGGAAAAGGAGTGTGTCAAGGCTGTATGTATATTGTCACCTTGCTTATTTAACTTATATGCAGAGTACATCATGAGGAACGCTGGGCTGGAAGAAGCACAAGCTGGAATCAAGATTGCTGGGAGAAATATCAATAATCTCAGATATGCAGATGACACCACCCTTATGGCAGAAAGTGAAGAGGAACTCAAAAGCCTCTTGATGAAAGTGAAAGAGGAGAGTGAAAAGGTTGGCTTGAAGCTCAACATTCAGAAAACAAAGATCATGGCATCTGGTCCCATCACTTCATGGGAAATAGATGGAGAAACAGTGGAAACAGTGTCAGACTTTGTTTTTTTGGGCTCCAAAATCACTGCAGATGCTGATTGCAGCCATGAAATTAAAAGACACTTACTCCTTGGAAGGAAAGTTATGACCAACCTTGATAATATATTAAAAAGCAGAGACATCACTTTGCCAACAAAGGTCCGTCTAATCAAGGCTATGGTTTTTCCCGTGGTCATGTATGGATGTGAGAGTTGGACTGTGAAGAAAGCTGATTGCCAAAGAATTGATACTTTTGAACTGTGGTGCTGGAGAAGACTCTTGAGAGTCCCTTGGACCACAAGGAGATCCAACCAGTCCATTCTAAAGGAGATCAATCCTGGGTGTTCATTGGAAAGACTGATGCTAAAGCTGAAACTCCAATACTTTGGCCACCTCATGCGACGAATTGACTCACTGGAAAAGACTCTGATGCTGGGAAAGGTTGGGGGCGGGAGGAGAAGGGGACGACCGAGGATGAGATGGCTGGATGGCATCACCGACTCTGTGGACATGAGTTTGAGTGAACTCCGGGAGTTGGTGATGGACAGGGAGGCCTGGCGTGCTGTGATTCATGGGGTCGCAGAGAGTTGGACACGACTGAGCAACTGAACTGAACTGAACTGATATATCTAAGTAAATAATTTTTAATGGTAGCATAGTTTCCTGTTAAATGGCTATGATACAATTTATGTAACTGATTTTCTATTTATAATGTGATTATTAATATCACTGTGATGGTACTTTTATACATACATCCTTGTACACTTATTTTTTTAGGGTAAAGTCCTAGAAATGAAATTGGTCGATACAGTTGATCCTTGAATAACATAGGTTTGAACTGCATGGGTACACTTACTTGAAGATTTCTTTTTAGTAAGTCCTGCAGTACTGCATGATCTGTGATTGAATGTGAGGACTAGAACTGTGGTTATGGAGATCTAACTATGAATTATACATAGATTTTTTTTATCGTACCAAGGATCAGTCCCCCAACCCTTGTGTTGTCCAAGGGAGGGTCAACTGTTTTCTTAAGGCTTTTGATAATTTCCAATTGTCCTCAGAAAAGTTTTAGATTGTATTTCCACAATTTCACAATTTGTGCAATAGAAATGATTGATTTTCTTTACAAATGTGTCAACAGCGACGGCTTTTATGGTTTTAATTTGAAGTTTTTAGGTTACTTATATTTTCATTTGTTAGGATTGTTCATAGTTACCTTGTGTATTGCCTAATAATATCCTTTTCTTGTCTTTTTCTCACTGAATTCTAGCTTTTTATATGCAATAGGTTTTAACTCTTTCTTTGTCATTTGTTGCAAATTCTATTATTTGTAACTTTTTTAATCAAAATTTAGAATCTTTTTGTTACAAGAAATTTTAAGCCTTTTGTTTGTTTCTGAAATTCTTGTTTAAGCAATGTCTTTTTCCAGTACTTTTACAAGTTTTTTTCTTACTCATAAATAAAAATGATTGCCTATTTTTCTCCTGGGTAAATGTCACATGTTTCTCATTGACTGGAAACACCATCTTTATGATGTATTTATATATATATATAATATATATATACCAGCTTGTGTTTTTGTGTGAAACTGTATATTTGTGTCTGTTCTAATATATTCTGTATAATTCTGTTAATCTCTTTGTTTTGTCACCAGTATCACATTCACTTAACTTAAATTAGCTTTACAATATCTTTGATGCTCTGGAAGAACAATTTGTTTTTTAGAATTTTCCTGATTCTCCTTGTTTGTTTGTTTGTTTTCCAAAATGAATTCAAGGTCATTTTATCAAGATCCAACAAAAGTATTGGAGTTTTAATTAAGATTATACTCAGTTTATTTGGGGAGAACTGATATGTTTACAACTATGAATTTTCACATTCACGAATATAGTGTATCTTTCTATTTATTTATACTTTCTTTTATGTTCCTCAGTATATAGGCTTTTTCATGTCTGTCTCAGATACTTCTTGTTAAGTTTACATGTGGTTTTATTTATTTTGTTTTTGCTATTATAAATGGGACCTTTTCCTTTTTTTTTTCTACTTGTTGGTAAATAGAAAAAAAATGCTAGTTTTTGGTATTTATTTTGTTACTAGCCTTTTTACTGAACTCTTCATTATTTCTAACAGTGTCTTGGATTTACTAAGTATACAATAATCATATTTGCTCAAAGAAATGAAAAAGAGAGAGAACTGTGTGCCAGGTTTTTTAATCATCATATCTCTTGCAGAACAGACCTACATAGCAGTGGTCTTATCAGGCATCCTTATAATCCTTAGTGAAAAGAGGAGAGATGAGCCAACACTTGACTGAGATGAAGGAATGAACCATGAGGAATCTGGAGAAAGAGATTTCTAGGCAAAGAGTAGCCAGTGCAAAGGCCTTGAGGAGAGAGTGTGGCTGGATGTTTGGGGAATAACAAGGAGACCAATGTGGCTAGAGAGGAGTGATTGAAGAAGAGACTGGTAGACGATAAGATTATAGACGGAATAAGGGAGTCCAATCATGTAAAGCCTTATGAGCAATTGTAAGGACTAATATTTACTAGCATTGAACCTTCTTTGCTTACCTATATTAGGATTACTATGGCATAGTGAGTTATTCTTTAAGCATTGCATCTGTGGTTAAGAATTGTATTTATAAAAAAAATGTGCTGTGTGCTCAGTCGCTTCAGTTGTGTCTAACTCTGCAACCCCGTGCAACCCCGCCTACCAGGTTCCTTTGTCCATGGGATTCTCTAGACAAAAATACTGCATTGGGTTGCCATTTCCTTCTCCTATAAAAAAATAATAGATCTATTTTTTAAGTTAATATCTGCAACTGATACAGTATTCATTGATGTACTCTAGTGTTTAAATAGTTAAGTAACTTTTTTCATAGTCAGTACAAAAATATTCTTACCTCAGTTACTATGATTATGAATGTGGAAACTTCTGCCTAACTTTCATGATGTTTTCTCATGCAATGTCTATATACTATTGGGCAGAGCATTTAATCAGTAAAATATCAGATCCTAAAAGCTGAAATTATTTTAAGCAACAGCATCCACAGCAAAGTGTAGATTATACTCTGTATTTTGTTTCAGTTCAGTTCAGTCACTCAGTCGTGTCTGACTCTTTGTGACCCCATGGACTGCAGCACGCCAGGCCTCCCTGTCCATCATCAACTTCCGGAGTTTACTCAAACTCATGTCCATTGAGTCGGTGATGCCATCCAACCATCTTATCTTCCGTCATCCCCTTCTTCCACCTTCAATCTTTCCCAGCATCAGGGTCTTTTCAATGACTCAACTCTTCGCATCAGGTGGCCAAAGTATTGGAGCTTCAACTTCAACATCAGCCCTTCCAATGAACACCCAGGACTGATCTCCTTTAGGATGGACTGGTTGGATCTCCTTGCTGTCCAAGAGACTCTCAAGAGTCTTCTCCAACACCACAGTTCAAAAGCATCAGTTCTTCGGTGCTCAGCTTTCTTTATAGTCCAACTTTCCCATCCATACATGACTACTGGAAAAACCATAGCCTTGACTAGATGGACCTTTGTTGACAAAGTAATGTCTCTGCTTTTTAATATGCTGTCTAAGTTGGTCATAACTTTCCTTCCAAGGAGTAAGCGTCTTTTAATTTCATGGCTGCAGTCACCATCTGCAGTGATTCTGGAACCCCCCAAAATAGTCTCTCATTGTTGCCACTTCTATTTGCCATGAAGTGATGGGACCAGATGCCATGATCTTAGTTTTCTGAATGTTGAGCTTTAAGCCAACTTTTTCACTCTCCTCTTTCACTTCCATCAAGAGGCTCTTGAGTTCCTCTTCACTTTCTGCCATAAAGGTGGTATTATCTGCGTATTCGAGGTTATTTATATTTCTCCTAGCAATCTTGACTCCAACTTGTGCTTCATCCAACCTAGCGTTTCTCATGATGTACTCTGCATATAAGTTAAACAATCAGGGTGACAATATACAGCATTTTCCTATTTGGAACCAATCTGTTGTTCCATGACCAGTTCTAACTGTTGCTTCCTGACCTGCATTCAGATTTCTCAGGAGGCAGGTCAGGTATTCTCATCTGTTTCAGAATTTTCCACAGTTTGTTGTGATCCACACAGTCGAAGGCTTTGGCATAGTCAATAAAGCAGAAATAGATGTTTTTCTGGAATCTCTTGCTTTTTCAGTGATCCCTTGGATGTTGGCAATTTGATTTCTGGTTCCTCTACCTTTCCTAAGACCAGCTTGAACATCTGAAAGTTCACGGTTCACGTATTGTTGAAGCCTGACTTGGAGAATTTTGAGCATTACTCAAAATTCTTTGTTTACTTGAACCCAGACACTAATTTCACATCCTCAGTCATTCTGAATTTTCAAGTTATTTTGGTGGAAAAATACCTAAGGGTGTCCAAGTGGCAAGAGTAGTGAAGAGTCCCAAATAATGCCTATGATGAAAACTGACCTAGTTGACCAGATAAGTCAACTCATTGGGAAAGCTACAAGCTCTGTTGACAGCTCAAATATCCCAGGAGAAATAAGACAGGGGAAGAAACAGGCAAAATCTTTTTATTGCCGAAAAAGGTAAAATTAACCAGAGTTATAAATTAAAAATTTTCAAAACAGCAATATTTCTGACAAAGCTTGGCTGTTTGATTCTAGAATATAATTTTATAGCTGCACACAGATATTTTCATTTTGTTTGTAGTCAGAGGAAGGAACAAGATGAGAAAGAGAAATTTTAACCTTCCACCCCTTTCTTTTTATTGTTTGTATCCCCTTGAGATCCCCGGGTAATTTAGCAGATATAGCCAGTAGTTTCTTTTTGTAGGTAAGTCTATTTGTTTGTTTCTTTGCTTTTATCATGGATGTCCAGGCTAATATGAGTGTAAGATAGTGCCTCAATTCAAGCCTGACTCAGATATAAGTTCGAAAATATCTTTTTAAATTACAATTTTGCATCTCTTTTAGCGTCTTTCCAATTCTGATTCCTACCCATACTTTTGCAACAAAAGAAAGATGAGAGAAATCTCTAATGATGATTTATTCTGTGAAGTAACCTCATCTTGTGACCCTATCAGTATCTTCAGGGTTATATTTGGAATATTTATACAGTAGTAGATATGTGACGAGTTGGCTCACTGAAAAAGACTCTGATGCTGGGAAAGGTTGGGGGCGGAAGGAGACGGGGACGACAGAGAATGAAATGGCTGGATGGCATCACCGACTCTGTGGACATGAGTTTGAGTGAACTCCGGGAGTTGGTGATGGACAGGGAGGCCTGGCGTGCTGTGATTCATGGGGTCGCGGAGAGTCGGACACGACTGAGCGACTGAACTGAACTGAACTGAGATATGGTTTTAAAAAGTCAGAATGTGAAAAATAAGAAATGAGTTGTGATAACAGGAAGAACAAGAGGAACAGTGACAAACACGTTCCACAAATAGGTGGTCTTGAAAAGCTTTTTTAGTAGTAAAATGAATAACTTATACTTGGTAAATGGAACTGGATGGATCCTAAAGCATTTGACCCTTTAGTTACAATAAAATAGAAGGCCTGATAATATTAGACCCCATGTAGTTCCCACAGCCATAACTTATCGCCGTCCTCAGCTTGTGAGTCAGCATATCATAGGCATCTGTTCTTTCTTAACCTTCCTAACTTGCTTGAGCTTCTCCAAAGTCCTGCTTCCTTCTTCTATTACTCTCTTTTCCCTACTTGCCAATTCTATTATGCATTAAATGTTTTCATCACAGATCCTAAGTAAATTTAAAAATTAATGTTACTGTAATCTTTGTGTAGTAATTGATTCTCTGGGACTTTTTAGGTCTTGATTAAAAGAGGAAAATGTATGAGAAGATAGAGTGTAAAATAGAAAGTAAGAATGAAGAGTATACCAATAATGAGTTAAAGCAAAGAAGTAAAAAGACCTCAAAGTGGATAATTTACATAGAATTTTAGGGAAGAGAAAAATTTCAGCTATACCTTTCTTACAGATCTTTTAAATAGTTATCTAATTTTCATTTGGTGTATTTAGATTTCATTTTTTCAGGACATGATAAAGCATTCCAATTAAATGACAGTATATCTAATATCTTTCTTTAATTATTATTTTTCCTTTTAAGAAAGACATGAGGTCAGTGATAATTTTAGGTCTTAGTGATAGCTGTAATAGAACACCTTAACTTCTGAGTCCTTACTTAGCATAAGGCTTTTCTGAATTTGAGTAATAAATTTGCTTGTCTTATTTTAAACTTCCTTAGTTTAATAAATAATATTTTCTCCATTTTTGGTTTTCATTGCAGGTTTGACTACAGATAGTGGTAGAAACAGAATCAAAATTTAGGAATTTTGATTCTGAAAGGCATATTACATAAAATACCTAATTGGATTAACCCAAAATTTATCCAGCCTGATGTTTGGTCTCAAAGCATTTTTGTTGGCATTGATGGTTATTGTTCATAATTGCAACTCTGAGAGTTAGGAATATACTGCAAGCACCCTTTTCTCAATGAGTTCTGATAGACCCAGTATTTGGTAATTTTTCTGTCTCTTATCCTGTATGCTTTCAACATACTGTTGTCAGAGACTGAAGTCCTGGTTTAGTTCCAAAAGTATCTTTATAGTACTGTGAAATAGTTCTAGTATTTTCATAATAGGATCATGATTTAGAAGCAGTAAAGTCAGAAGAACTGAATTTTAGTCCTGGGTTTTCCCCTAATTAATTGTATAACTTTTGTTAAGGTATTAACTTCTTTGGAGCTCATTTTACTCTCATTTATATAATATATATTAAATAGCTTAGAAGTATTTTCTTATTTGAAATAGATGTGATAGAATTCATGATCATAGCTTTGCTCACCATTGTTACCAGTTTGTATATGATTTTGTAGATCAAGACATATGTTTTCTAATTTCTGTCTTCTCAGACAGTAAAATACTAACTGCCCCATTTGCCCCTCCCCCAATTTTGAAAGTATTTTCTGAATCCCTTTGGTCATGTAAGTTGTACCTTTCTAATCTTTCTTTATTATATAATAGTTTATATATTTTCTTTTATATAATATCATAGCACATCTGCCCATACCTTCAGCACTTAGTGCTGATTTCATCAACTCTATCATATTGATTATAGAGTTGATGAAATCAGCACTAAGTGCTGAAGGTATGGGCAGATGTGCTATGATATTATATAAATGTAAGATCATATTTTCTGTTTTATTTCAGCTGCTTTTTTTTTTAATGCCAGTATTTGTAGGGCTTTTTAGCCATATCATTTCAAAATGTCTTTTAGGGCAGCTCTTTGGGTCTGGACCAGACTATCCCTAAGCTCTTTACTATTCAGTATCTTCTGGGACAGAGATTTCACAACCTGTCTCTCACCTTGAAGAAGGTCTTACAGCTAACATAAATCTTGCTTTTTGCAATTTAAGTTCGGATTTATTTCCTTTTTCTTTTCTCTTTGGAGACGGGAACAGCCCCAAACTTGAAGTGATGCTTTCTTATGAGGGCCAGTACTGAATGTAGTGGAAGGATTGTTTCCAGTCTGGCATCATTTTTAGCTTTTACATATTAAGGCTTCCTGACTTTCATTTCAATAGTCATGGTCTCAAGAGATGCTATTCTTTATAGCCCAAATGAAATAGCAGTTACATATCTAATATTAGTTTATTATATCTTTGCTAGTTAGAACCAAATGAGGTGCTAAAACAAAAAATGAGTTCTCAAAACCCATTTGAGAACTTTAACAGATTTGTGTTTTATTGGATATAGCTATAGTCATGGGAGTGGATTTTTGCCTGTGGTTTGTAGATTTGATCTCGTTATTTTATTAGTCATATTGTTTACATGATTTCTCTATCCATATTTTCTAGTAATAAGACTAAAAACTTGTTCTTTAAAACAAGCTGTCTTGAAGCAAATTTCAGTGTGTGTCATCAAAAAGCTTTAGTACCTAAGCTACCAAATGTACTAGATATCAGGAAAAAGCAAATACATTCTCTGCCCTTGATGCGCCTATAGTTTTATTAGGGGAAGAGATTATAAAAATTATAAAGCACTTATAAAATAATTTAAGATAGAGCATATAAAGTAAGATGTTTAATGTGAATTTTATTTTGCATTTTAAAGGTTGCTATAAAAATTTTTATATTATACATATCTATTCTATTAACAAAGATACCCTGAAATGTCTAATTGTTTTGTTCTGATAACTTTTTTCTTTTTTTGCTTTAAAGGTTCAGCAGTTTTCTGAAAAAGCCTTCATCTTACAGCTTTTGAAAACGCACAAAAATGCCTTAGAAAGACAGTGCAATGAAATTACAAACCAAAGGAATATGCTTCTCCAAACCTTTGTATGTCTCCAGCCACTTGGAAAAGTTTATTTTACTAATTGTATCAAAAACTTATATAAAAATATGCTTTAGTTATATGTTTAGAAAAATTATTCATATACTTATTGACAGGTACTCCTGTTGAGATATGGAAAATTATTAAGTGCTACTTTAAACCAATTGGTAGAGTAATATAGTTTGAAAGAATTAAATTGTTAGGATGCACTATAGAAATTATTTGCTATTGTAATAAGCATAAAATAAACATTGAAACTGAGTTGAATTGCTCAGGCTTCAAGATCTTGGTTTTAATGCTTTTGAAAGGCACAGAGGTTCAAACTTGCGGCAAGTTAATGGATGTGGGTGCAAAGATAGATTTTATTATTTTTAATCATAAATCACAGCAAACAGACTCAGTAGCTTTAAATGACAAGAACAGCTTAGGAATATAATCTATAACTAATTGACTTTTTGAAAAAATACATTTTAAACTGTTAAAAATATATGTCCAGAGTCAGAATCAACAGAATCAACCACCAAATGGTTATGAATGGCATGGCAAGTTTCCAGCTGTAGTTCTTAATTAGTTATGTTTCTTGGAAAAAAATTGGAAAAAACAGTAATGTTTAAGTTCTACCATTGTCAAAAAGTTTAGGTTCTAGCATTGTTGAAAGTTTCTGGAAATTCTTATTTCTACTTCATGTTGACATTTTATGAAATTTAAACTGTTATTTAGAACTGTATTTGAAATGACCACGTAATTTTACCTTGTCTACATTTTAAAAGATTTTCTTGGAATTTACACTCAAAGGACAGTAATTCCTTTGAGTGTAGACCTGCATTTTCAACTTTGGTCATTTAATTCTTGTACCATCCAGTTGCAGTGTAATTCCTTTGAGTATAGATTTTCATTTTCAACTTTGATCATTTAGTTATTTTACCACCAATTTGGCAATGATAAAATGGCATATATACCTGTAAGTTTAATACACAGCAGACACATACATAATGATGGGTGGTAAAATTTATACCTCAATAATTCTCCCGAAATATTAAGGATAAATCTTTCACATGAAAATAGTTGGTTGTTATCATGTAATAACCTCAGTTTTTAAATTAATATTGCTGTAGGAATATAGCATTTTAGTACCAGGAATATAATTTTCTGTTTTGTTCTCAATATTTCCAAATGATTGAATTTTAATCATTAAAGAAGAATATTGTTGCAGTTAACACCTATATTTGATCTGTTGTTTCCATTTTTCAGGAGGCTACAAAGAGAAGAATTACAGAGGAGGAAGAAAAATTTATTAAGGAAATTACCGACTTCAATAATGAATATGAATTAACAAAGAAACGAGAGCTCTTGATGAAAGAAAATGTCAAGATTCAAATATCTGACTTAGAAAACCAGGCAAACGTTCTTAAAATTGGTATGAAAACATAGTACCACCTCATTTATCTGGCATTAATGAAGATAACTTATTTTTAATTAATGAATTTTCCATAAATTTTACATTTTCATAAGTAAATTGGGTTATTGCATTGCTATTCTTTTACTTTTATCTTAATTGTATGTCTCTTTTACTGTGAGCTGTCTCAAGCTCTTTAGAAGTAGTTGTGACATGATCATTGGTCATTTATTTAATAACCAAATTCTGTTTACTATCTGTTATATATTAGACACCCTTCTAGGTCCTGGAGGTATAAAACTAAAATGTGGGGGGATGAAATATATAGGCAGATATTTATAGTACCTTGTGATAGAAACTATATAGGTGATATTGTTGCTGTGATCTTTATTCTACCATCAATACAGTTTAAACTAGGGAACACTGTTACACAGTGGGGTAGGGAAAATTCCATTTCAGAAACACTAGTATGCAGGTAATTGCAGTCTGTAATAAGATCCTGAACTGAAGAAATTATCAAAGGCTCAGTGGTGAAGAATCGTCTGTCATTGCGAGAGACGTGGGTTTGATCCCTGGCCAGGGAAAATCCCATATGCAGCAGAGCAGCTAAGCCCTTGTTCTGCAACTGTTGATCCCATGTGCCTCAGCTACTGACGCCCACACAGCCTAGAGCTTGTACTGCGCAGAAAGGGAAGCCACCACAACGAGAGACCTGCCCACAGCAACTGAGAGTAGCCCCTGCTCACTGCAACTAGAGAACACTGTGAGCAGCAATGAAGACCCCGTGCAGCCATAAATAAATAAAATTATTAAAGAAAAAGACCTTACCAAAGAGAGGAGAAGACAAAGAGATTTTTAGGAAGAATGACTGATTTATCACTGACTAAACAGATATAAAGAAAGTCAAGCATGAACCTCAGGTTCCACACTTAAGAGATTGGGTAAAATATGGTACCAGGAGGAAGAGCAGAGATGGAGGTGAACTATAGCCTTTTCTGGACAGAAAAATTAAGTTTTGTTTTGATGTTTTTAGTCAGAGATGTCTATGGGATAAACAGGTAGAAATGCCCAAGTAGCAGGTCGAAATTGGTTGTGAAACTGATACAAGAGATCAAGCTAGAACATTAGGTGTGGGATTCCAGAGAAGTTGCTAACATAATTCAAGGGGAACACGTAGAGGGAACATAGATGGGTAGCAAAGACCAAAGGCTTTGGAAAATGGAAAAGCATAGCATTTAAGGAAAGGAAGAGAATAATGAGACAGAGATGTCAAAGAGGGCAAGAGAACCAGCAGAGAGTAATATGTGATTTGGGACAAGATGCTTAAGTTTTATTTGCTTCAGTTTCTTCATCTATGAAGATGGAGGATAATGATAATGACCTTAACAAGATTGTTGTAAGCACTCATGAAATAATATTTAATTATGTAGAATGCTACCTGGATCATAATTAAACCCTTAAAATATAGGGATTTTACTTTTTAATTAGCTTAATTTCATAGATAAAGAAAATGAGGCTCTCAGAGATAAGTTGCTTTGGGTAGAGAGTATAGGACAGAGGTTCTTAAGGCGTACATATAAGCATACATCTTATAGGTACACATCTGGGAAGTTCTTATATATATGTGTGTGTGTATATATATATTATGATCAGGAAGGAGCACAATACAAAAATCTAGAGCTAGAAGAAATATATTAAGAATTATTTTTAGATATTGAGGACAAGAGACTGTCCAAGGCTATGATTCCTAAGAGAAGGAAAACACATGAGGCATGATTACCCTAAGCTTTTACCTGGTTGCAGTTTTTTGACAACAGGAGTGAGAGAGAGAACTTAAACAAAACATAGTGGTCTGATTGAGTCGAGGATACAAAGACTGGAATTCAGGGAGGCTGAGTTAGCTGAAATTTTCAGGACACCGTACTGAGAGGAAAGAACTGCACAGACACAACCTCCAGAAGTCTACACAGAGGTTGCTTTAAGTCTTTAGATATATATTACTATTTGCATACATAGGGGAAAATCCTCTAGACTGAATAAAGAAAAACTGCTGGGGAATCATAAGGTCAGCGATTCTGTGAGCTCACACAGGACTGGAAGACATTCGTGTTCCATCCTTTCAGAATAGAAAGAGCTCATTAAACGGAAAAATCCTGCCTTAATAGTAGGATTCAATTAGCCTTCGACCTAAGGCTACTCTGGACACACTCTAAATCTTAAAAGCACTGTTTGAACCTAATTATGTTACCTAACTGCATGCTAAATAGCAGGTATCAACATGTTTGAGGGGAAGAGAGCAAAATTCAAACATCAACAAAATAGTAAACAAAATGACTAGTATCCAACCAAAAGTCACTATATCTGTGAAAAAGAAATTGTATCTCATACCAAAAAGGAAATCAGGTCAACAGAAACATCTCCAGAAATCATAGGGATAATGAAATTTCACAGAGAAAGACTTTTAAAATTGATATTATAAAAATGTTCAAGACCATGAATATAATAGAGATAAATAAAAGACATAAAATAATAAAAAATTCAGAAAATCATTTGGCAAGATCCAACACCCTTTCATGATAAGCACAGTCAATAACCTAGACATAAAAGGGACCATTCTCAACCTGAGGAAGAGTATCTGTGAAAAACCATGGTGAATGTTATTTATGATGAAAGAATGAGAATTTCTCATCTAAAATCAGGAGAAGATTAAGATATTCATCCACTCCCATTACTTGTATCCAGCATTTTACTAGAGATTTTAGCCTGGGCAATCAGGCAAGAAAAAGAAATATGAGACATCTAGATTGGAAATGAAGTAGTAAAACTATCTCTATTTGAACATAGCATGATCTTGTGTATAGAAATCCTAAGGAATCCATAGGAAAACTATTTGAGCTAATAAACAAGTTCAGCAAAGTGGCAGGTTATTAGATCAATATACACTAGCATGGACAATTTGTAAATTAACATTAAATTTGCAGTCAAAAAAGAGTGAAACACATTTAACAAAAGTTTAAGACTTGTATATAAAAACTACAAAAAACATTGTTGAAAGAAATTAAAGAAGACCTAAATAAATGGAAAGCCATCCGAACCTGATGGATTGGAAGATCTGCTATTGTTAAGCAGTACTCCCCAAAGTATATTGACCATACATTGCTTACATTTTTACTACACAAGAAAAAGTTAATCATTCTTGACAGACATTAGGCAAAGCCAGAAATAATTAAAATATGTTTTTTTGGTTTTTTGCATATTTATTTCTAGAAATGAAGTCAATGGAACATGATAGTGACCTGTTAAATGAACTTCAGAAACAAAAGAGTGAATTAATACAAGAATTATTTACTTTGCAGAGAAAGCTTAAAGGTATTACATATATCAGTTACTTTGCTGATGAATATAGTTATATATCTATCATTTGTTGTTCAGTTGCTAAGTTGTTGTGTCCAACTCTTCATCACCCCATGGACTGTAGCACACTAGGCCCTCCTATCCTTCATCATCTCCTGGAGTCTGCTCAATTCATGTTCACTGAGCCAGTGATGCTATCTGTCTCATCCTCTGCTGCCCTCTTCTCCTTTTGCCTTCAGTCTTTCCCAGCATCAGGGTCTTTTCCAATGAGTCAGTTCATATCAGGTGGCCAAAGTATTGGAGTTTCATCTTCAGCATCAGTCATTCCAGTGACTTTCAGGGTTGATTTCTTTTAGGATTGGCTGGTTTGACTCCTTGCAGTCCAAGGGGCTCACAGGAGTCTTCTCTATTATAGGTTAATATTATTCTTTCAAAATGTATGTACTCATTGGGATACAGGTGATGTAAAAAGGGAATTTTGTTGATCTGAAAAAGGAATAGGTAAAGCACTAAATTGAAAAGTGTTGAGTCTGGTATTTTTAATTTCATAAATTTTAAGATCTTTTTTGTGTCTTTAATTGTTACATTAAAGTAGAAAAATAAAAATCATTAGTACATGTATTTTACACGAAACACCAAAATTTAGAGCATTGTTCTTGTGAATGAAGAAAGATAACCTTTATATTTAATTTTTTAAAGAGTATAAGAATTTTCTGAATTGTTTAGGTTTTGAAGATAAAAAAAATGGAGCCATTTGTACTACTAAATACCTAGAGGCAGAAAAAATAAAAATCAATGAAAAACCTGAAAATGATGCTGAATGCTTAAGGTAAGAATTGCCTATTATACTTTGATATAAAGTCTGGTAATTTTTCAAGTTGTCAAGTAGATTTCAGCATAAACCCAAATGCATAATTATTTCAAGATCATTTAAGATGTTATTTCCTTCTATGTGTATTCTGAAATATGTTAATAAGCAAATGCTTTACTGGCTAAAAACACATAAGTTTTAAATTGTATCAGGTTGATAATCTTGAAATCAGTCTTATCTTTTCCTATTCCTCAAGAACTCTGAGTTATTCACATCCTAAAAGATAAAATGTAGAATCATTTCCACAACTCTTTTTTCTATTATCCCTAAGTTTTTGGAGTGAAATGACTGAAATTGTCTTTTTTGGTCCTTCTAGATTTGAGGGGGAAGAAAATCACAGTCTACTACTTTACTTGAAATCTGTCCTTCTGGTTTTGTGCCTAAAGATTGAAAATGTATTTTCTCTATGGAATATTTAGATGTTTTCTGTGTATTTGGATAATGAAAGAATGGCTGAGATCTGAAATGACATAGTTATATACCAAAGGAGAACATCTCCAGTTTATTAACTTCATTGTTATTTATTAATGATTCAGTATTAACATTTTTTAATTTTAGAAATTAAAAAAGATTAAAAAAAATTTGCTGGCTTAATTTTAAAGAGCTTCCTATACTTTCTAGGTTTCATGTAAGAAACAGAAACCTCATTACTGAATCTATCAAGAGGCAAATGAAGCCTTCTTTCACATAAATCATATAGGAAATATGTCCACTAGAGCTGAACAAATGCTTCATATTAGCAGTGTATTGCCTTAGGCCATAATTTTAGTAGATTGTGAGAAAATATTTGCAATTTAATTTTATGTTAAGTTTTATAAGCATGAAATATCAATCTCTTGGGTGATATGTTTGATACAGAATGAGTTTCTGTAATGACAGTCTGCTCATTGATTTTTTTTTACACTTTTAAAAATGGTCATGCCCACTTACTGGTATCATTATAGTTCATAGTGTAAAGGCTTCCAGTATGAACTCCAGTTTTGTGGGTTTATCCCTCAGTCATAAAAGTTTTCCCTGGGTTAAAATTAAACACTCAAAGTCTGTTAAAAGGGCCTTTTCCTTCAGAGATGGTGACAGAGGAAATATGGATAGAAAGAAACATCAGTTAATATGCCTAGTCCATTCTTTGCATTTTAGCAGTTACTGAATGAAATGCCAGTATTTATCAGTTCCCACTTTAAATTCTTTAAAATGTGTAGCTTAGTTTCCATTCAGGTATGTTCCATAAAAATGATTTCAAGTGTGAAGAGCAGAGTCAAAGTACTAAGTATAGAGATTTCGAAAAAGAGCGCCATCAGTCTTATAAATAGCGAAACAACAAGGAGCTAATAATGGTAGCAAGAAATGATGTGACATTTATTGAACATCATTAAGACCAAAATTAAGTTGATATTACCCCTAAATTTTAGAATAGAATCTTTTTCATTTCTGTGTTCAAATGTATACTGAATTCTATAGTAATGACCTTCATCTTAAATTTTCTGATTTAACTACTATTGGTATAGATGCTGTTTTTATAGCAGGGTTTCTCAGACTTGGCACTGTTGAGATTTTGGGCCAGGATATTCTGTTGTGGGAGAGCCGTCCCATGCAGTGTAAGATGTTTATTAGCATTCTTGGTCTCCACCAACTAGATGCCAGTAGCACTACCCACCCCAGTTGTTACAAACCAAAAATGTCTCCAGATATTACCGAATGTCCCCTGGGCAGAGACAGGGGGGCACAATTGTCCCCAGTTCAGAATCAGTCTTATTTTAAGGTTTTTATCATTGTACTTCTACTTTTATTAAACTTTAACCAGTAAGAAAGCAATTGCAAAAAATTAATACTTCATTTCTATAAGCTTTTGTTTCTGCTTTTTATAATTAGAAAATTTTTGATACCTATTTTATTCTGTCTATATTATTGAAATTCTTTTATAATGATTATAAAGTTTTTTCATGTTCAGGTTGTTTGTTGAACTTGACTTAATGCCATCCATTAATGAAGAGAACCAGTACTTTATATTCACAATATTTTAATGATCTCTGCTTTAGTTAATCTTTCCTTATTTATAAATTATCAGATATTTGTTTATTTAAAAGATTCTATTGTGAAGAGTATGGGATCATTAATTAAGACATGTTAAGGCAACTAACTTACAGAATATTGCTATGATTAACACCTAAACTAGAGGTTGGATTAATTTCTAAGAAGCATCCCTGAGACCTTTATAACTGATCAAGCTAGTGTGTTTCACATAGTCTGGGGAGGACAGAAGTGATAAACCTCAGGGTCTCGAGAGGCAGTAAGCATAGAGATTAAGGTTATAAACCCTTTGAATCCCAACTTTGCTATTTACTAGGTTGGTGACCCCAGACAAGCAATTTAACATGTCTGTGACTCATTCTCTACATCTATCAAATGAAGTTAATAATGGCAATCACCTCACAAGATTATAATAAAAATTAAATGACTTAATATATGTATGTGTGTGTGTGTGTGTGTGTATATGAACCCCTTAAAGCAGTGCTTAGTACACAGTAAATACTCTAAATTATTATACATAATTATAATTGTATAATTACTTATGATTTCATTTGTACTTCTTATTGTCCATATGGAGTTCATGCCTTTCAAGCTTCTTTCCCATTTTTTTTTCTGTCCTTTTAATGCAGAGACTTCCTGAAAGTTAGTTATTGATCGGATTCTTATTTTGTACTCTCCATGGCTTGTCTCATCTGGTCTAAAGTTTCAGTTATCATCTATAGATAATTTTTAAATCCCTGTCACTAATCCCTCCTTCCTAAGATCCAGCTGAATTCTCAACAATTTAATTATTGTTTTTATTGTTCAGTTGCTAAGTCATGTCTGACTCTTTGCAGACCCATGGACTATATAGCACACCAGGCTCCTCTGTTCTTCACTGTCTCCCGGAGTTTGCTCAAATTCATTTCCATTGAGTCAGTGATGCCATCAAACCATCTCATCCTGTGTTACCCTCTTCTCCTCCTGCCCTCCATCTTTCCCATCATCAGTGTCTTTTACATTGAGTTGACTCTTCACATCAAGTGGCCAAAGTATTGGAACTTCCGCTTGAACACAGTTCTTCCAATCAATATTCAGGGTTGATTTCCTGTAGGATCGACTGGTTTGATCTCCTTGTAGTCCAAGAGACTCTCAAGAGTCTTCTCCAATAGCACAATTCAAAAGCGACAGTTCTTTGGTGCTCAGCCTTCTTTATGGACCAACTTTCACATCCATGCATGACTACTGGAAAAACCATAGCTTTGACTGTATGGACCTTTGTCAGCAAAGTGATGTCTCTGCTTCTTAATACTGTGTCTAGGTTTGTCATAGCTTTCCTTCCAAGGAATAAGTGTCTTTTAATTTCATGGCTGCAGTTACTGTCCACAGTAATTTTGGAGCCCAAGAAAATAAAGTCTGTCACTGCTTCTACTTTTTCCCTTCTATTTGCCATGACATGATGGGATTGGATTCCATGATCTTAGATTTTTGATGTTGAGTTTTAAGCCAGCTTTTTCACTCTTCTCTTTGACCTCTTTCAATAATGTAATATAATCAAACAAAAGCAAAAGCATAAACTGTTATCTCCATGCATTTCTGTCATATACTGTATTCTACTAGCTCATCAAAATAATATTTGTGCATTTCCAAATATGCCAGAGGACTTCACACCTCTGTATCTTTCTTTTTCTTTTCCATTAGCTTGGCATTTTTCCTGGGTATTGCTCAAACCCAAAATGTGAAACGGGGCTCCTGGGCACAGAAGTCTTTTTGTCCCCCTTTTCTTATAGGCAAGGCTCCAACCTCCATGGCCTTCCCTGAGTTCCAAAGGACAGGTTTGAACAGTTGGTAATCAAGAGAGGAGTAGCTAAGAAACCACCTGAGACAAGATTAAAGGGACCAGAGAAGCTCCTCAAGATTAGGAGACTCTAAATGAGAGTAAAAGAGTGCAAGCCCTGCATATACCCTAATTTTGTCAGCAAGCGCACCCTTGAACTCCTGCCATAAAACTTCTCATCCAACCCTCCCATACTAGGACACATAGTTTTCAAGAGCAGGAGTCTGTTGCGTCCCCCTTTACTTGGCAAAACAATAAATCTATTCTTTTCTACTTTACCCAAAACTCTTATCTTCATGATTCGATTTGGCACTGGTGCAGAGAGGCCGAGCTTTTGGCATGAAATATAACAGGTGTGTTTGATGTGTTCACAAATCATTTCCACCCTATCCCAGCCCATCACCAAGTTTTGTTGCTTTTGCCTCCAAAACATTTCTTGAATCCTTCCACTTCTCTCTCCACAGCTAATATCCTAGTTCTAGCCACTCGTCTCTCTTCCCTGGATCCCAGTAACAATCTCTCTTCTGCTTTTCCCTCATCCACTCTTGCTACCATTGCATTGTAAATTGAGTTGCATAATTTCCCTTATTAAAATCATCTGTGGCTTCATAATGACCATAATACAACCTAAAGCTCATGACTTGTCATAATATGGTATATGACCACCTCCCAGATGTTATTCCCAACTATGGTTACCAACAAAGGTCCATCTAGTCAAAGCTATGGTTTTTCCAGTAGTCATGTGTGGATGTGAGAGTTGGACTATAAAGAAAGCTGAGCGCCGAAGAATTGATGCTTTTGAACTGTGGTGTTGGATAAGACTCTTGAGAGTGCCTTGGACTGCAAGGAGATCCAACCAGTCAATCCTAAAGGAAATCCTAAAGTCCTGAATGTTCATTGGAAGGACTGATGGTGAAGTTGAAACTCCAATACTTTGGCCACCTGATGCAAAGAACCGACTCATTGGAAAAGATTGAAGGCAGGAGGAGAAGGGGACGACAGAAGATGAGATGGTTGGATGGCATCACAAATGAGATGAACATGAGTTTGAGTAGGCTCAGGGAGTTGGTGATGGACGGGGAAGCCTGGCATGCTGCAGTCCATGGGGTCACAAAGAGTCAGACACACCTGAGTGACTGAACTGACTTCTCACTCTGCTTCCTCAAGCAATCCAGGCTTTCTTCCACCTAAGACCTTTATCTATGCTTTTCTTTCTCCTCAGATTATCAGATTGCCCCTTGCTTTATGTCTCCTACCTGATGGGACATACCTTATCCTTTAGATCTCAATTGAACTATTTCCTCAGGGAAGGTTCCCTGTGATCTTTTTATAACTTGTTATTTTTCCTAATAACACACTGTATTTTTTCCTTTCTAACACAGAATCCATTTTGTAATTACATAGTTATGTGCTTTACTTTATTCATGTTTGTCTCATCACTCATCATATGCTCAGTAAGGGGAAAGATCTTACCTAGTTTGCTTACCATTGTATACTCATGGTCTAATACTGATACCTTTGTACAGAGCTTGGCCTAGAGTGGGTATTGAATAAATAAATGAAGGAATAAATGAGCATAGTAAATTGTAAAAGCATTCCTCTACTGTTTTTTTCTGTGTTCATAGAGATTGTAATTCTGTCATATGACTGATCGTATTCAGGGATAGCTGTGCGTATCAGTCTCTCCCACTGATCTGGGAACTCCCTCTACTTCTTGTTTTTCTGTCGGTGTCTGCATCTAACACAGTCAAGGGCACATAGTGTTTAGTAAATATTTGTTCCAGTGAGTACATCTACATTTTAAAAACGTTTATTACAAAGAAGATAGAAGTTCCTCGTGTATTTTTAATATCCTTTGCAAAGGCATGGTATAGATTAACCACTGGGATAGCCACGTGGAATTCTTCTTCCTGCTCCTGCTTGTTTTCTATGTAGAAAAAACTTTACTGGTTTAACTCTCCTAGCCATCCCCCCAGAACTCCTTCTTTCTTATTCTAAGATAGAGAGGAGTGATTCAATCTGATTGTTGAGTTTGGAAGGATAAACTGAAGACCAGCTCTTTTCTTTGCCTTACCTCTTTGGAGTTTGGCCTGCCTCACAGTGTGTGTTCTACTCTGCTCCTCTATCCCTTGAGTTTTACAGTGGTAGAACTTCATGGGAGAAAGCTTTTGTCATCTGCCTTTAATGGTGTGAGTTAGGTTAGTCTAATTCTGGGTTCAGTATTAGTAGTAAATCCTTTGCATGTAGATGCAAGCCACGTTCTCTAGTGTCTGCTCTATTAGTAGCAAACATGACATCTTGGCTTCCCTTCTGCCTTCCTCATTTCTCAGATACGCAGAATTCAGGTAGCAAAGAATAGACCCCTTCAAACTTCCAACACCTGTTATTTGTTATTATTAATCAGCACCAGGATCACCAGAATACAATTCTGCATCATGAGTTTTTATTTACTCCAAATAGTAACAGACCAGACAACTTGAAACATTTCAGGCTTTTTTTTACCCACAATACTTAGAATGGTTTTACATATTTTATAATCAATTTTTGTACCGGTTTAATGCAACAGGAAGTTTGTTTCAGAAATGAAGCTGCAGAGTCAACAGTCTGGATTTTCTTTCTTAGCATTTGAAGATACTGTGGTTTTGTGAAGAGCATATTTGCAATGGAAACTGCACAAAAGTTAATATACCTGCTACTGAGAGACTCTAAATGCATTTATATGAAGTTAATAAATCAATGCTGTTGCCTCGTCAGTGAAAAAGTCATCCAGTTAGTCATAGAGGTCACATTGATGGTCCTTAGATTTATAGGAACGTATAAGCACGTGATGATATTAGAATATTTCTAACCTCTCTGAAAGATACACAGATAAATATGTATATTTTCATATTTTTTATTTTACCAAATATGAATAGTTTTAAATTATGAGAGTAGACTATGTTGATTAAATAAAAAAAGTTTAGACATTACAAAAATGTAAAACATCAATCTCCTCTCTCATGTCTTGTTAAAGTTTGACACGTCTCCTGTCAGAGTTTATAGTGTATGTGTGTGCACGTACACATGCATTTAACATTGGTCTGTAGTTTGCTTTATTACTTAGAAAACATAGATATTTCTCATTAATACATACTGATCAACTTGGTTCTTTTTAAAGCTGATATATAAAGATGCCATATTTTGTAAATTATCTCCCATTGATGGATGGGAGGAAGTTCTTAAATATTCATAATTAGAAGCACTTTTATAAATGTATCCTTAAATACTTGTGGAAGTGTTTCTGTGACATCATTTAGCAGAGTAATAAGAATTGTTATCTAGTCTACATTGAGGAAATAATGCACGTTTACATTGCAGTACTCAGCAGTACTAAACTCCAAGTAGATTATCAGCAGTAATAAACTCCAAGTAGACAGGTGTACGGAGAAGGCAATGGCAAGCCACTCCAGTACTCTTGCCTAGAAAATCCCATGGATGGAGGAGCCTGGTAGGCTGCAGTCCGTGGGGTCGCTAAGGGTCAGACACGACTGAGCGACTTCACTTTCCCTTTTCACTTTCACACATTGGAGAAGGAAATGGCAACC
Organism: Moschus berezovskii; assembly: GCF_049115385.1. Taxonomy (NCBI): domain Eukaryota; kingdom Metazoa; phylum Chordata; class Mammalia; order Artiodactyla; family Moschidae; genus Moschus; species Moschus berezovskii. The sequence continues at coordinate 82,569,673 of NC_142471.1, forward strand.
CACTCCAGTGTTCTTGCCTGGAGAATCCCAGGGACGGGGGAGCCTGGTGGGCTTCCGTCTGTGGGGTCACACAGAGTCGGACACGACTGAAGTGACCTAGCAGCAGCAGCAGCAGACAGGTGTAACAAAATCTCAGTTCTAAAGTCTCTAGAAAATACTAGTCAAAAATTAGATATCTGTAGCCAATCCCTATCATCTCTTTAGTTTTTAACATTTATAAAATATGAAAATCCTCATTTAATTCCAGGATCATTCTCAGCTATGTATTTTGTTGAATATTTCTGTTGACTCTGCATTTTTCTGATAAAACATCATCATTTATTCACTAACAGAAGTGCCTCTACAGCATTGATTATGTAGCCTTCAAGCTAATAGAAATCCCCTGTTTTGTGAATTCCTGGCACACACTGTAGTTATTAAAGCTTCAAGTAAATACAAGGGAAATTTTTATGGTAGAAGTCAGTTGATCATTTTAAATGTTATATGCTGATATAAATATGCCTGTTTGTAAATGTCCCAAACTTTGGAATAACTTTGTTTATTATATGAGCCATATATTACATTAATCATTTCCAAAGTTCATTTGTCCCTTTGATATCATAATGCACATTTTTTTTTCACTTTCACATTTACCTTTAGAAACAACCCCTTTTGGTTGTGGGATGGGGAAGGTGATAGAAACTATGTGGTGAAAGGAGATGCCTAGTCCACGCAAACCAGGATTTGAAGTAATGGAGATGCTGGTGGCACTCCTCTCTCTTTTACTTCCTTCTCAGTAGATCTCATCAGTTCAGCCTTACCCACCTGTGAAGGTTCCTCCCTGTCTGCTGATGGCCTGGACTGAAGGAATGCATAATTAGAAAACTGAAATTCTACTTTCATAGAATCAGTTTGAAATCCATGCTCATAAATAAATTGTGTATGAAAGAGCATGACATATATATCTTTAAAATGGAGTATTTTGTGATTAAATGGCAATGAAATAATTTTCATGTGAATTACTATTATAGAGAAATGATATTAAGAATGTCACACCATGAAAAACTAGTGAAAAGTAGTAAGGATTGCTTATTAAACCTCTAGTGTGATTAAGGTAACTGAAAAGGATAAGATTCATAGACAACATGTTAGATCTAAAATTCCATGTGTCAGAAGTGGCATCAACATGGAATGATAATCTGGGAGAAATTTGAAGTACTTATGATGAACAAAGGGTAACAGTTTATCAAAAATTAACAGATAAAAAGTCAACAAGAAAACATTAAAAATCAGTAGTTTTTAATTTATGTATTTATCCAACAAGCATGTATTAAACACTTACTTTTCCCATACAGTTTGCAAGTTACAGGGATACCAAAATGAATTAGACAAGGTAATTCAGTTATACATCTTATCATTTAAGTGCACAGTAAAACTACTGAATATCAATTTTTTATCTAATTTTGAAAGATATACTTAGATGACCATACTGAAAATTGGCAGAGATAATTTACTCATTGCTGTGGCAGTATACATTGCTCGTGTTTGGAATGCAATTTGATGTATATTGCTTGTATTTGGAATGCAATTTGATGTATACAAGTTATTGTAAGCATCTTTAAAATGTTTATGCCATTTAAAGCAGTAATTTCACTTAGCTGTATCCAAAGGGAAATAATCCAAAGCACAGAGGAAGCTTTATGAACAAAGGTGTTCACAGAAATTTATTTATGATAGAAAAAAACAGGAAGAACTTAAATGCTGTACTATAAATGAATGATTAAATTAACTGTGTTATAGCCACTTAAACTACTACATATTTATCTTAAACGGTATTAATTGGCAAATGTAAATAACTGGGGGAAATATATATGATAGTATAAGGCAAAAGAAAGAACTAGAAGGTAAGATTACATAGTATCATATGGAAGCAAAAGACCTGAGACGAAGCATACCCACATTTTAATCTCATTGAATTTGTGTACTAGGACTTTGGGTGAAAATTGTCCTTCTTTCTAATTAAATAGTACTTGTTTATATTTCTGTAACTAAAAAGAATGTTCTTTTAGTTAAGGCTTCTCCATGGCACTTAGAGGTAACTGAAAAAAAATGGAATGGTGAAAGAAATCATAAAAATACTTGGAACATGCATTTTGCTAAACTAGCAATGTTGGCCCATCCTCATCAATATCTGATGATTCAGAGAAAGGAGACAGTAGCCAATGCAAACTGCCCTTAGTTACTGTGCAGTAGGTGAAGGATGCTCTTCTTGACTCCTGTAGGCAATCAGTCTATGCACTGAAGCATGAGATCTGCTTACCATTGTATAGCTCTAGCTAGCTGCAAATACATAAATATTCATACCGTTAGCATCCAGCCCCTTTAAAGCTAGCAACAGTAATCTTTCCTTTAAGTGAGATCTGAATTCTACAACTTGGTTATATGCTGAATTGTGAAATGATTCCTATAATTTATCTTAAATGCCATCCTTTATTTCAGTAGTCTCTCCTCCTTGTTAGCTAACGAAAATGGAAACCAATCACCACCCAATTCTGATAGGCATGAAAGCTCTTACCAAACCATTTGAACTGAAAGTTGAGAAAGGGCAACTATTGATGGCATAGTGGGAAGAACGATCCCTACCATTGTATGTATTTGAAAAGATATATATATATTAAAATGAACATTGTATAGCAGCATCTATGGTATATTGTTCCTCTCCATTTAACTTTACACTTACTTTTAAAAAATATTTATTGCAAGGGATTTTATGCTTGTGTAAACATCAAATGCTCCAAATCATTGACTTTTTCTCTCTTTCCAACTTGAGCATTCCTTCAGAATTTTTATTCAGTATTACATTCCTACAAGTTCAGAACACAGTGAACTCCATATATATTAGGTATTGTTTCTCAATCCATTCTTGTAACTATTATGTTTTTTCCCTAGCTAGGTGTTAGTTCTCAAGTACAGTAATATAGTGAGGACCTGTGAAGGAGGCTGTGGGGTCCTCCATTAACCCACACTCTCTTCTTTACCTCAGATGTAATTGCTGTCCTAGATTGTTTTGTGTGTGTGTGGTATGACTTAATTCATTCCTTGATATATATATAATTTTCTTTGTTACTTTATGATTTACTAACTTTATGTCATGTATTCATATATGTAATCTACCTGTCATTTATATGTCTGCCTAAGTGTTCTTGCCTGGAGAATCCCAGGGACGGGGGAGCCTGTGGGCTGCCGTCTATGGGGTTGCACAGAGTCAGACATGACTGAAGTGACTTAGCAACAACAAAATATTGGTTATTTTTGCTTATTTTTGAGTTATGTAAAAAGGGTATCATTCTGTCTGGAACTTGCTTTTTATTCACTTGTTTCTAAAATTCATCATGTTGTTGAGTATAGATATGTGAATATGCTTTTTCTCTTTTTAATGCACATTTGAGTTTTCAGTTTTTGTTGTTGCAAACAGTGCTGTTTTGATCATCCTGGTGCACACTGCAAGAGTGTCTGTCCGTATTCCATCAGGATATATGCCTGATGGAATTACTGAGTATAAGGCATGTAAATATTGAACTTTACAAGGGAGCAGCAAGCTTTCTATCAAAATGATTAAACCAGTTTATACTTCCATTGGCACATTACCAAATTCACCAGTGATCTATATTCTCTTAAATGCTATATTTTCAGACTTCTTATGCATTAAAAATCTCTCTCCCAACATATGAAGTTTTTTGTTTGTTTTTGGTATTCTTCATACTGTTGTGCTTGGGTACATTTCTTACTTTTACGGTGCCTGAAATTATCAGTCATTTCTTTTTGTGGTTATCATTTTTGTGTCTTGTTTAAGAACTCTTTCCTTACCTTAGATCAGAAGGTTATTCTCCTGTTTTTTCTTTAATAATTCTTAAGGTTTGTGTTTCACATTTAGGTCTTTAGTTTATTTGGAACTAATTTTTGCTTACATTCCACAGTAAGATATAGCTTTATTTTTCTCCACATGATAACCAGTTGTCTGAGCAGCATTTATTGAATGGTTTCTCCTTTCTCTAGTGATCTGCAAAGCCACATCTTTTATTTAAAAATAATAATCAGAATAACATTTGTGAATCTATTTTAAGATTCTGTTTTCTGCTAAATTGGTCAACATTCATTTCTTTCACAACTGTCTTAATTATTGTTAAATGCACACTATTAACTTTTAACTACTTAATTACTGTTACTTTATAATGAATCTTAATCTAAAGCAGAACACTTCCCTTTATCCTTCTTTATCTTCATCAAGAATATCTTGGCTGTATTTGACCTTTTGCTTTTATATATACATTTCCAAATCAGCTTATATCCATGAAAATCTCATGATTCCACTCATCCTACAGTCTCTTTTGAGAGATTTTACATCTTTATTAAGCTGAGATTTCTCATCTGTAAACTTAGAATATACTGATTTTTTTGTCTTAATCTTTTAATAAAAATCTTTTGTGAGTTTTATTTTTAGATACCTTGTAGTTTTAAATGTAAAATTTTTAATGACATCAGTATTCTCTTTATTGCTGGTGCATGAAAATATAATAGATTTTTGTATGTTGATTTTTTGGCCACTATCTTTGTTAAACTCTATTTTTTAAAGTTTTATTATAGAAGATTTAAAGCACATACAAAAGTAAAATATAGTGAATCCTAGGTACTTATCACTTAACTTTCAGTTCAGTTCAGTTGCTCAGTCATGTCTGAATTTTTGTGACCCCATGAAATGCAGCACGCCAGGCCTCCCTGTCCATCACCAACTCTTGGAGTCCACCCAAACCCACGTCCATTGAATCGATGATGCCATCCAGCCATCTCATCCTCTGTTGTTGTCCCCTTCTCCTCCTGCCTTCAGTCTTTCCCAGCATCAGGGTCTTTTCAGATGAGTCAGTTCTTTGCATCAGGTGGCCAAAATATTGGACTTTCAGCTTTAGCATCAGTCCTTCCAGTGAACACCCAGGACTGATTTCCTTTAGGATGGATTGGTTGGCTCTTCTTCCTGTCCAGGATACTCTCAAAAGTCTCCTCCAGCACCACAGTTCAAAAGCATCAATTCTTCAGCACTCAGCTTTCTTTATAGTCCAACTCTCACATCCATACATGACTACTGGAAAAACCATAGCCTTGACTAGACAGACCTTTGTTGGCAAAGTAATGTCTCTGCTTTTTAATATGCTATCTAGGTTGGTCATAGCTTTTCTTCCAAGGAGCAAGATTTTTTAATTTCATGGCTGCAGTCACCTTCTGCAGTGATTTTGGAGCCCCCAGAGATAAAGTCTGTCACTGTTTCCCCATCTATTTGCCATGAAGTGATGGGACTGGATGCCATGATCTTAGTTTTCCAAATGTTGAGCTTCAAGCCAACCTTTTTATGCTTCTCTTTCACTTTCATCAAGAGACTCTTTAGTTCTTCTTCACTGTCTGCCATGAGGGTGGTGTCATCTGCATATCTGAAGTTATTGATATTTCTCCCGGCAATCTTGATTTCAGCTTGTGCTTCATCCAGCCCAGCATTTCTCATGATGCACTCATGTAAATTAAATAAGCAGAGTGACAATATACAGCCTTGACGTACTTCTTTCCCGATTTGGAACCAGTCTGTTGTTCCATGTCCAGTTCTAACTGTTGCTTCTTGACCTGCATACACATTTCTCAGGAGGCAGGTCAGGTGGTCTTAACAGGTGGTCACTTAAAGAGTTATCAATTTATGGCCAGTATTGTTTAATCTATGTCACTTCTCATTTTTCTCTTGTATTACTTGAAACATACGTATTATTATGTCTCTGTACTTTAAAAAATATAACTAAAATCCATTATTACACATAAGGTAATTGACAACAAATAACGATTCATCAAATATTGTCAATGTTCAAATTTCCAATTATTTATAAATGTCATTATTTTGTGTGAATTAAGTTCCAAATAAGGTCCACACATGACAAGCAGCTGATATTTTAAATCTCTTTTAATCTAAAAACTTCCTCTACTTAAAAAGAATTTTTTGACATATAATTGATTAGTGATGTTGTGCATCTTCTCATTTCCCTGTTAGCCATTCATATGTCTTCTTTGGAAAAAATGTCTGTTCAAATCCTCTGCCCATTTTTTAATCAAGTTGTTTAAGAATATAAGCTATTATAGAATGTCCCTCAATTTAGACTCATTTGTTCCTTAGAGATTAGATTCAGGTTAAATAATTTGGGACAAGAATAATATATAAGCAAGATTGTATCGTCAGAACATTACATCAGAAGGCATATAATGCCAGTTTTGTTTCATTTTCAGTTATGTTAGGTTTGATTGCTTAAGTAAGATTGTGTCTGCCAGGTTACTCCAATGAGAAAATAGTCTTTTCCATGGATATTTACTAAATGATACAGGGGATGACTCAGATCTTGTGCATAGCCTTTTTCCCAGTAACTTTTCATGCAGTCATTTTAGTGTCCACTAATGATGCTTCCCCGAGTCAATTATTACATAGGTAGTTGGACAGTGGCAACTTTCTAATAATGGAATTCCTCTTCATTTGTTAGCTAGTAAAATTCTGGGGGAAAAAGGACAGAAGTTCCTCTTCCTGTTACCCCATTCTTTTAATTTCTCCTTTTTAAGATTTTCTGTGGACTCATGAATTTCTTTTTATGTCATGTGTTATAAAAATATTATTGTCATTATTTTTGATGCTCAAATTGTCCCAGATTTGGATATAGGCAACCCCTTGAACTAAATTTCTGTGTCTTTTGACACGTTTCCATCAGTTTTTGGTCGATTTCCTTCCTTCTTATGCAACAAAATATTCTAGGCTCACCTTGAATATTACCTACCTCAGCCCTGGGACAAGTTATTTCAAGGATTCCTGGTATCTCTGGTTGGTACTGGTTTTAGAAACTAAGATTAACATGCTAGATGTGCTCATTACTACTGGGTGGTGTTGCTTCCGAGTACTTTAAATGGACAGAAAAAAAAATACCATTTTTTTAAATCATAAATTTTTATACTGATTTCTTCCATTCAAATCCAAAAATGACAGTTTTTTTTCCTCCATCCATTTTCTATGTACATCTTCCTTTTCCTAGTGAAAACTGTGGTTTGTAACAGTGTCAATGTAATTATCCATTTCTTACAACTTTCTAAAATAATTTTAGAATAGTACTCTTGCCTGGAAAATCCCATGGATGGAGGAGCCTGGTAGGCTGTAATCCGTGGGGTGGCTAAGGGTCGGACACGACTGAGCGACTTCACTTTCACACATTGGAGAAGGAAATGGCAACCCACTCCTGTGTTCTTGCCTGGAGAATCCCAGGGATGGGGGAGCCTGGTGGGCTTCCGTCTATGGGGGCACACAGAGTTGGATACGACTGAAGTGACTTAGCAGCAGCAGCAGCAGCAGCTGTGTACCCTCACTAACAACAAAAGTAGTAAAAGTTAAGATTCCTTTGTAATTCTTACTGCCTTACAATATATCTCACTGAGGGTATATAGACTACTGTTTTTGAAAATTACTTGAGTTCTTTTTAATTTTTATCTGTGATTATTTGAAAAAGATTTATTTTGTTCTGTTTGTGTTTAATTCAGCTGTCATTTTGTGTTAAACTTTATGGTTCTTTTTCTCAACTTTATTTAATTCTATTTGTCAAGTATGTAAATAATCATCATGGTTCAAAAGTCAAAAGTATATTAAAAGAGATACACGCAGATGAGTTTAATTTTATTCCTTATTTATTCCACCCCATTTTCACTCACTGCTGTAGGTGATCAACTTTGTTAGTTTCTGGTTCATCTTTCTGTGTTTCTTTTCATCTGCATATTTTGTACTGTATAATACTCCATTTATGGATGTGCTATAGTTTATTCAACCCATCTCTTAAGAATGGACACAGGTAGTTTACAATATTTGGTGATTACAAATAAAAACAGTGGAAACAGTGTCAGACTTTGTTTTTTGGGGCTCCAAAATCACTGCAGATGCTGATTGCAGCCATGAAATTAAAAGATGCTTACTCCTTGGAAGGAAAGTTATGATCAACCTTGATAATATATTAAAAAGCAGAGACATTACTTTGCCAACAAGGGTCCATCTAGTCAAGGCTATGGTTTTTCCCGTGGTCGTGTATGGATGTGAGAGTTGGACTGTGAAGAAAGCTGATCGCCGAAGAATTGATGCTTTTGAACTGTGGTGTTGGAGAAGACTCTTGAGAGTCCCTTGTACCTCAAGGAGATCCAACCAGTCCATTCTAAGGGAGATCGATCCTGGGTGTTCATTGGAAGGACTGATGCTAAAGCTGAAACTGCAATACTTTGGCTACCTCATGCGACGAGTTGACTCACTGGAAAAGACTCTGATGCTGGGAAGGGTTGGGGGCGGGAGGAGAAGGGGACGACCGAGAATGAGATGGCTGGATGGCATCACCGACTCTGTGGACATGAGTTTGAGTGAACTCAGGGAGTTGGTGATGGACAGGGAGGCCTGGCGTGCTGTGATTCATGGGGTCGCAGAGAGTCAGACACAACTGAGCGACTGAACTGAACTGAATAACTTTGTGCATATATTGTTTTGTACTTACAGGGTATATTACTGGTGGTGAATGGTGAAGTCAAAGGAAAAATATAAATGTAGTTTTGTTCAGTTAAGTTCAGTTGCTCAATTGTGTCCGACTTTCTGCGACCCCATGAATCACAGCACGCCAGGCTTCCCTGTCCATCACCAACTCCCGGAGTTCACTCAAACTCATGTCCATTGAGTCAGTGATGCCATCCAGCCATCTCATTCTCTGTCATCCCCTTCTCCTCCCGCCCCCAATCCTTCCTAGCATCAGAGTCTTTTCCAGTGAGTCAACTCTCGCATGAGGTGGCCAAAGTATTGGAGTTTCAGCTTTAGCATCAGTCCTTCCAATGAATACCCAGGATTGATCTCCTTTAGAATGGACTGCTTGGATCTCCTTGCAGTCCAAGGGACTCTCAAGAGTCTTCTCCAGCACCACAGTTCAGAAGCATCAATTCTTCGGCGATCAGCTTTCTTCACAGTCTAACTCTCACATCCATACATGACCACGGGAAAAACCATAGCCTTGACTAGATGGACCTTGGTTGGCAAAGTAATGTCTCTGCTTTTTAATATGCTATCTAGGTTGGTCATAACTTTCCTTCCAAGGAGTAAGCTTCTTTTAATTTCATGGCTGCAGTCAGCATCTGCAGCAGTGATTTTGGAGCCCAAAAAAATGAAGTCTGACACTGTTTCCACTGTTTGCCCATCTATTTCCCATGAAGTGATGGGACCAGATGCCAATACTACCAAATTCTTCTCCTTTGAAGTTTAACCATCTAAAATTCTCCTATCAATATTTGAGTACACCTGTTTACCCACAGCTTATGAAAAAATGTGTCATCAAATTTTTGGAGTTTTACCAATCTGATAGATGAGACATGATATCCCTGTGTAGTAAATTTTCAGGTCTTTATTATGAGTAATATTGAGCACTTTTCATATGTGTAGGGATGATTTTTATACTTTTTCTGTGAACTCACTTTTTATGACTTCCCCATTTTTTAATCAGCCTTTTGGTCTTTTTTCCCCTTGATTATAAATTTCCTTTACACATTAGAGAGATTAGACTTTTATCAGTGATGTATGTGGCAAGTATTTTCTTTAAGATTGTCATTCATCTTTCTACTCATGTGTTTTGCTGTGCAGTTTTTAAAATTAAATGGAATACTCTTATATTTCATTTATATTTTGAACCATAGTGAGAAGTTCTTGACACTGTCAACTTATAAAGGAATTTCCCTGTTCTTTCACTTTGTCCTTACATAGTATTATTATTTTTGCACTTAAATCTTTGACCCAGTTAGAGCGTATTTTGATATGTGCTGTGAGATAAAGAGGCAGTTTTAGCTTTGACAGTCCATTTATTGTCACATAGCATATAGCTCTAGTTATTCTAACACAGCTTATTAAAAAGTCCATCTTCTTTTCTTTTTACAGTGATTTTAGATGGCTCTTTCAGCATATGCTAAATGTCCATTTGTTTCTTAAGCTCGTTCTATCTTCTGTGTCCCACTGCTCTATTTATATGTCAGTACTGCACTCTTTTAATTATGAAGGACTAGTGGTACTCTTGCCTAGAAAATCGCATGGACAGAGGAGCCTGGTGGGCTGCAGTCCATGGGGTCGCTACTAGTAGGACACGACTGAGCGACTTCACTTTCACTTTTCACTTTCACACATTGGAGAAGGAAATGGCAACCCACTCCAGTGTTCTTGCCTGGAGAATCCCAGGGACGGCGGATTCTGGTCAGCTGCCGTCTGTGGGGTCGCACAGAGTCGGACACGACTAAAGCGACTTAGCAGCAGCAGCAGCAGTGGTATGATCTAGTATCTCATAGAGCTAGTTATCCTTCTTTGTTTTCTCTTGTTTTTAGATCTTTCTTGAAAAAAAATTCAATATTTTTTCTAGACTGTTCTCTTCTTTTAATAATATGAACTTTAGAATCAATGCACCCAGGACCAGGGGAAAAAGTATTAGTATTTTTCCCTAGGATCAAGTAAAATTTTATTTAACTGGGGATAGTAACCATTTTTCTGACGTCCTATTCATGAAAAACCTTGAAGGAGAAAATGGCAACCCACTCCAGGATTCATATATGAAAAAATCCCATGGACAGAGGAATCTGGTGGGTTCCTGTCCAAAGGGTTGCACAGTCAGACACAACTGAGCAACTAAGCAAGCCATCCATAAGAAATTCAAGTTAGTGACAATGAAGGCTACTTATTTTTGTTTGCTGTGGCTGGATGGCATCACCGACTCGATGGACATGAGTTTGAGTGAACTCCGGGAGTTGGTGATGGACAGGGAGGCCTGGCATGCTGTGGTTCATGGGGTCGCAGGGTCGGACACGACTGAGCAACTGAACTGAATTTTATATCTTGTCACCCTACTGAATTGTTTTATTATTTGAGTTGGTTTTATCACTGATTCTTGGGTTTTAGAAGTATGTTTTTTTGAAATCACCCGAAAATCAGGTAGCTTTATTTCTTCTTTCAAATTCTTATTCCTTTAATTATTTTTGCTAGCCTAATTTTAATGGCTAGAATTATAGAGAATTAAAATCTCTTTCCAAATTCTTTAATGTTAATTTAAAATTGTGATGATAGAAACTACAAATCTGCCATTATTCATTTAATAAAGAATTATTATAAAATTTATTGCTGAACTAATTACTCGAGTGAATTTTTCCTTTAAAACAGACTTAAAAAGGAATTAGAACTTTATAAGGAAGACGACATGCAAAGTGTTTATGATGCTCTCCAAACAGAAATAGAATTTTTGGAGTTGGTAAGTCATCACTGATTGTTTAACTTTTGTTTAGCACTTTTTTTTTTACCTACTGATAAGACTGTTTTTACCAGAACAAATTTCATTAAATTAATGTCCTGCCCTTCACATGGGTTTGCACTAGATACAAAAAACAAAACAGCAACAAGCAAAAACTAAAGTAAAAATATGAACCTGTGAAATGTTTTCAGTCTTGGTGAATTGATGCTGCATAAGGCAAGTTATATTTAAAGAGAATATAAATTAAAAAAAATTTAAACCTGACCTCACAACATCCCGTTGACTGAAACTGTTATTAGAGGATTAATGCACTGAAGAAAATTAACTATCATAATGCTTAAAAGCTTTTTGTTTTTGTTAGGAATAAATTATACTTCTATTATATTTGACCCTAAAACTTTCTTATTACAGATTTTTATGATTTCACGAATTTTGGATTCAGTTATTGGAAACCCATTTTCAGATTGTGTGGGAACACTTCAAATTGCTTTTAACCTCTTTGGTTGTTTATAAAATGAAGAAGTATTTGTCATGCTCTATTTTAATAGAGGACATATATAGCTAGCTTTAAAGCATGTTAAAATATAGTTTTAATTTAATACACTTTGTTTTCTTTCATATTTATTTTCCAAAAACATTTTCTTGTTCAAAATTTCCCAATAGATTGTGTTAGGAGTTATATTTTATAGGATTTATATCCTTATTAAAACTTTCAGTAGTAAATTTTAGAGATGCCCAGTTGTGCCAGATTTACATGAATTTTATGTAATTCTTTTATTAAGAATTTCATTTGTCTCATGAAAAATTGTATGTTTTTGTTTCAGACATTGGCACAGAAAGATCATCAGGAAACAAAATAACTTGTAAAGAATTGACCAACTATCTAAGATTTGGTCAAAGCATCTTAGTAGCAGATCTTTGTGGTAGATACATGAATGATACCCATTACAACAGATTCTTGTGGAAAACTTGAAGTTAAAAATATTTAGAGTTGTTTGATATCTAGAATTGATATATTAGATCTCTAAAATATAAGTTTTGGTCTTGTTACCTACTGAAACTTAAGGGTTTTTATGTGGCTTGATTGTGTTTCTAAAGGAATTAAAAAGGAGAAACAGATATTGTATTCTCAGATTTTTTATTCACCCTGACCCTTAAGCTGATTTGTACTTTCTGATGTTATTCATTCTTTGTTTGCAGCTTACCTTGAATCAAATCAAACACGTATAGGTGGAAAAACTCAGATTATAGACCCAATTTTTGTCAGTACTGTTTGCACCACTGAAGATGTTTACTTTGATTTTAATCCTTTGTAATCACAAGGTGATGTCTTTTGACAGAGGACTTCTGAGGTCTTTCATCTTGAGTAGCCAGCTTTCTCCACTTTTCTTCAAATATATCTATAGATTTGAGTCTGGGGCACCTGAAGCCACTTTGCAGCACTTTGTCCTGCCAGTTTTATTCCTAATGCCAGTGTTGGTTAGAATGAAATAAGTCGTTTACTTGGGGAGATACATAGTCTCCGTTTGGTCATCAGGATTCACTTTTGCTGGTGTCCTAAAATATTGAAACTGAAAACAGTGTACTTATGTTTGGATCAACCTTGGTATTGTCACTAAATTTCCAGCATCAGATATCTTTCTGCTGTTGGAAGTCCTAACTAGGAAGAAAGGTATGTTGAAATCAAAACATATGTCCACACAGAAATTTGAACACCAACGTTCATAGCAGCATTATTTAAAATACCCAAAAAGTGGAAAGAACACAATGTCCATTTGCTGATGAATGGATAAATAAAACAGGGTAACCGGTCCATTCTAAAGATCAGTCCTGGGTGTTCATTGGAAGGACTGATGCTCAAGCTGAAACTCCAGTACTTTGGCCACCTCATACGAAGAGTTGACTCACTGGAAAAGACTCTGATGCTGGGAGGGATTGGGGAGCAGGAGGAGAAGGGGAGACAGAGGATAAGATGGCTGGATGGCATCACTGACTCGAGGGACATGAGTTTGAGTGAACTCCGGGAGTTGGTGATGGACAGGGAGGCCTGGCATGCTGTGGTTGATGGGGTAGCAAAGAGTTGGAAACGACTGAGCGACTGAACTGAACTGAACTGAACTGAACTGAATTATTTTAAAAAATTTTGGAGTATAGTTGATTTACAACGTTGTGTTAGTTTCAGGTGCACGATAAAGTGACTCAGTTAAACATACACACATATTCATTATACTGCATTCTTTTCTTGTATAGGCTGTCACAGAATATTGAGTAGCATTCCATGTGCTATACAGTAGGTCCTTGATGGTTATCTCTTTTATATATAGTAGTGTGTGTTTGTTAATCCCAAGCTCCTGATTTATCCCTTCCCTCCATGTTTCCCATTATGTAACCATAATTTGTTTTTTATATTTGTATGTATTTTCATTTATAACTCAAGACTATATATTTGTGGTGGGAAGAAAGAAGGAAGCAGGAATAAACAAAGAGGAAGAAATAAAAGGATATTTAGTACATTCTCTGTATTTACCTAGTTGGGACTATCAGAATTAGAAGTCATATGTCATAAGTACAAATTACAAATATTGTATAGACTTCTACAGTTCTGCCTGTGGTTGTCATTCACTGTATCAATCTACATACAGTGATATAATCATGGCACACACAAAAGAAGTATATTGAAACTGTTCAACAAGGCCCGAAATTGTGGTCGGTGGGGAGGGAAACAAAATCTATTTAAAGATATATCTCAAAGTACTGAATGCAAATGTTTTGTGATTGTGGTTGAATTAGTTTGATATCAAATATGAGATGTTTAGATATATTGATATTAAAGTAGTCTTGTTTCAAATCAAGTCTTATTTGGGCATAACTTTTTGTATAGGTTGCTTTACATCCTTATTTTTTTACAGTAGCAAAGTTAAAATTCTCCTTTGAGATGTGTAGCAGTTGCCATCTGTTTAAGTAATTTGCATATTTATAAGTTATTTTTATTTTGATTCTTTAAATATTTAATAGTAAATTACTTTTGCTTAAGAAGAAAAAAATAATAATGGTACCAGGGAATTGCAGTCTATTTTATATGCAAATATAGAGTGGGAAGTGGTTACTGGGATTAGTCATAACTTCAGTTCTGTCTTGTTTTAGTCCATTTATCTAACCACATTCTAAGTTCTGAGTCTTGTGAATATTTATTATTAAATGTGTATCATATCATTAATATGCAGGGTAAGTTTACATGCAAAGCCATTTTTGCAGTGATTTTTGTTCATTATTGATTTTATAGCTAAAATATTAATGTGAAATAGAGATCTGCCTGTTATTCATATAACTAACAGAATGGCATATATGCAGAATAAACTTACTGATGTAAAATCTTTTCATGAATGTTTATATAGACTATATAGATTGAATATTCAGTAATGGAATCAGAATTCATATGAACTGAATTTGAGAAAAATGGAAGGTTCAAAACATATTTTCGTTATTTCAGAATATTTAAAGTGAGTATTTTAAGATTTAACTAATTTTCAAGCAGTCAAATGATTGTTTTAAGATTGCATGGTAGACTACACTGCTCAAATAATACCAACCAGAATAACTGGGACTGTTAGAATCAGGTAGTCAAAGGAAGAAGTTCACTGAAAAAAGGAAATGCAGCAGTCAGTAGAAATTGCAGTGTACAAAACTACAATGTTTTAGATGTCTGTTCTTAACTTTTTTTTAAGAATTAGTAATTCATTAAACTCTTAAGTAGGAAAAAATAACTGAAATTACCTAAGTAAAAAGATGTCTCAGACTGACTTTAATTACTCTAGAAGACGACATTGGCTATCCAAAAAGGCAGTTTTCAAATGAATGCTCATTCATTAAATGAATTCACTAAATTTTCCCTATACTTAGTTATAACTAAAACTTAACTAACCCAGAGTAACCGCTACAGCACCGAGGTACCTGACTTGTCACCATAGTTCTTTCCTATAATGGAAGTTCTTTTAGAAGCAAGTTACTAATTCTCAGCCCTCCACTTGGTATAATACTAGGATGTATAGATAGTTTGCTGCATGTTTTTCCTGCTGATTAATGGAGCTGTTTGGCTAAGGGGAAAACAGCAACAAAATTACAGGATGTAGAGCATAACCACTGGACTAGAAATTCCTCTTTATTCCCTGGCCTAATTATTGGAATGGGAGGAAAAAGCAAAGAAAGGGGAAAGAAAGCCTGTACAATCAGAAAGATTTCTAAACTACTTATTGTTTTATCAATAGTAGCATTTTCTTCTGTAAAAGAAACAAAAATTGAGGATTGTCTGCCTATCCTTTTTCTCTTAAAACTTGATAAATCATGATGAGATTCTTAAAAGTCCAAGATAAGGGTGAAGTCATTGTATCGTGGTGAATTGGAATCTAGAAATGACTCTAAAACAGAGTCAATTGAGATTTGGTAATTTATTATAGAGTAGATATTATGCTGAGAAACATCTATTGAGTCTTTTACCAGAAGGGCAGTCAGTAATTCAGCTGGCTAACTGCAGATGGACAGACAGCATGCACTGGACAGGCCCTATTCTAATCTCTGATGAGGACAAAGTCCCTTTCTGTTTCATACCAATCAATCATACATAACTGTGTCACATTATTATGAATAAGTCATTTATTTGCAGTCCAGAAAACAGTAGCAGTTCAGTGACATGATTAGAAATAAATTTGATATGCTTTTAAATCTTGGCTGTAGAAGGCTGAGGTGTTCTGTCATTCAAATATTTATTTATAGTATAAAATTTGATACTTAAAGTTGTTAAGTATACTAAAAATATTTTAATGTATCTGAAGCAGATATATTTTAGTTCAGCCTTTATGTTTCTTCCTGACTTGTCTCCTTTGTCATCCTGAAAAACTTAGATGAAGAAAATATACTTTCCTTTCAGAGTCTTGTTCAGAGCATTTTCTGTCAAGGGAATTTTTTCCAAGATGTGAACTAGAAATGAAAAATATTTTTTGTCATTAGCCTGAAGCAGGGATTAGGTCTTGGAGTTTTGTGGCCCTTTTATCTTAAGACACCAGATTTTTCTTTTTTTTTTTAATGAAAGAAAGGGAAGAATGAAGTTATCTTTGAAAATGTTGGAGGTAGGAATGTGTAATTAGTTTCATTTATGCTTTCTAAACATTGTATTTCAAATTTAAATAAACTTTTGTTGGTCTGGTAATGAGTAAATCATCCTACCAGAGAAGAACCTTTATTTTCTTACTAACTTTACTGACATTTGACAAAGGAATGATACTGAGACGGCATCAACTAATATATGAATGAAATAATACAGTAACTCTGTCTCTGAGGGAAAATTGGGATATCATTGGGTACTGAGGGTCACATTCATTAAACATGAGGAAGATTTTGCAGGGTAATGCTGGTTGTAAAAGCATATTTACTTTGGAGAAATTATAATGAGGAAGGCCATGACTGATGGTAAAACACACTGTCCTAACTGCTCCTGTGGAAAGTATCAGGAACAAAGCTGACAGTACCGAATGCTTATTTAAACAGCTGCTTTTGATATATAGCGAATTCATCTTAAGAAGACCTTTGTGAAATTGACAGCAGCAGAATTCAAATGTCTGGGAGAATAAAGAGTAAGTAAAAATGTGAAATTAATAACAATGACTGATATTAATAGTTGTGGGAAATGAGGCCCATAGAGTGGGAGAAAAATGATTTTCTTTTTTTCTTTCAACCAGAAAAGCTGTACTGTTCTGTTAATTCTAAGTTAATTGTTGTCATACTGGTAATAAATTGTCATTCTAATTAGTTGGTAAATAAAATCTTGTTAAAATAAAATCCTCTTAATCTACATTTAATAGACACAAATACAATTACTAATGAATATTTCTGGGTAGGGCTTTGTGATTGCTGAAAGTGTTTGTAAATTCAAACCACCAAAGTACATGATGATGATGGCTTTTATAGCATTTAGACCAAGAAACTCCTGGTTGGGAATGGGTGACATGAATGCAATCATAGCAATCAGTGTAATGTCAGCTCTAAAATATGCTGACAGTTATAATCTGTAAAATAAAGGTTATATTTATAAAAATATTTTTATCCAGTAAAAGCAAAGCTCTTTATTGAGATTCTAGTTGGAGGTTAACATATATTGCAGTTTTTGCAGAAAAAGCTGAGATTTTGATTGATGTCTGATTCATGTGAGACTGAAGGCAGTGGGTCTCTTTATTTACTGTTTAATTTCTTGGACTTCAACAATCTTAAAAATACATTGTTTTTGAAAATGTGCTTATAATAAAATCTTAACAGGTAAATATTAGAAGATAAAAGAAATTTGAGGATCATTTAAATCACCCTTTTGCTTCCAGAAAACATTGACTAATCAGAATCAGTTAATGTGAATCTTTAATTAACCAAGACTATCCTTTAGACTCTGTGAGGAGTACAAAACAGACTCAAATCAAATATTATTGAAAATTCACCTTCTGGGTATCTCTTGAAATTAATACCTATTCATCCCACTTTTTTACATTTTTTACAGATTTTTTTCAGTACTACCCTGTAGTTATTGATAATTTAAGGTGATAACCTGAGGGATGGCATCTTCTTAAATTCGTATATAATGAGTCGTATTCCTTTCTTCAGTACCTGCTAAGGCAAGAATATGGACTAATGGAGAACTTCCAGAAAGATGAGCATGTCAAAGAGTCTCTAAAATCAGCACTCTTTATATTTCTTTTCCCCTTTCTGTTGCTCCTTCCGTCCGTTCTTTCGTCCATTCGTCCTGGCTCCTAGCTGCCCCTTAGAACTGAGGTCATACCCGCTCCTCCTTGCACATTCCTCTCCAGCCACACTGCCATTCTTTCTCTTCTTTCTGCTCCCCAAAGAGGCCTGACTCACTCTGGCCTTGGGTTCATTTCGAAGCTGTGTTCCCTCTGCCTGGGATGCTCCTCCTCCTGGTCTTTGTATGGCCATCTGTTCTGTAGTCCAGATGTCAGCTGAAATGTCACCTCCTGGGAGAAACCTTCCTTTAAATAGTCAGTCTGAAGTAGTCACATGATCACATCACACCATCTTGTTTAATTCTCTTCATACTATTGTGATTTCCAAAATCGTTCTTGTCTGTTTCTGTTTATAAAACCACAAGTTCCATGAGCAGGGTTATTATGTGTCTTGTGCACCACTTTTTTCTCAGAGTTCAGTAAAGGTGTGTTGAAGTATGGCTTGAATAAACTTGTTCATTAAACCCATATTTATTAATTGAGGATTTCTTGGTTATCCAGTTCTTAACCTGGGTTCATTTATTGTTTATTTTCTTTCTTAGTTGAATTACCGTATCCAAAATGGCAACCCACTCCAGTATTCTTGCCTAGAAAATTCCATGGATGGAGGAGCCTGGTGGGCTACAGTCCATGGGGTCACAAAGAGTTGGACACGACTGAGTGACTTCACTTTCTTTCTTTCTTTCTAATTTTCTTACTCTTTCTGAGCCTCTGTTTACTTAGTTGAAAACGGTAGTAA
The DNA here is from genome assembly GCF_049115385.1 of Moschus berezovskii. Lineage (NCBI taxonomy): Eukaryota > Metazoa > Chordata > Mammalia > Artiodactyla > Moschidae > Moschus > Moschus berezovskii. Next base: position 82,588,530 of record NC_142471.1, read on the forward strand.
TGTTTCCTAATTTCAGAACCCATCTATATAGAACAACCAATAAAAGCATGAAAGAGAAAGTGGAAGAAAGTAATGATCCCATATGCCATCGTGAAAAATGTTTGTGAGTCTCTCCGTGGTCACTTACAGCCTTCTATTATCAAGCTGTTGATTGGCAGGTAATGATTATGAATGCTTACTTTCTATCAGCTGCTAGAATAGGAAGTGAAAATTTTAAGTTGCTTGCAAGTTATGAATGTGCGTTAAAGCAGCTTAAAAGCATTATTCCTCCACGATAATAGAAAATTTTCAAATGTGTTTGCTTCCAACCGTGATTTATTTGGTCTTTCTGGCCTGAAATACAAAATTTAAACAATTCTGTTTTTAATTCAGCATCCCATTTAGAAAAATGTATGAGTGCCACCTGCTGGATTTCTCTGGTACAGCCTTGAATAAGACCATGTCATGAAATTGGAGGAAGTTTGGAAATAACAAATGCTTGCAAAAGAGTGACGCTTCTTCCTTCCCTCCCTCCCTCCCTTCTTTCCTTGTCTTCTTTCTTCCTTCCTTCTGTCTCCATTTATGTAGATATAAATTTAAAATTTCTCTCTATATACATTTTCCAGTTGTTCCATATATAATTTTCAATATTATGTATTTGATACTTATTTTCAAATTAGTTTCACATGTACCCATGAGAAACTATAAAGTTTAAGGAACATAAAAGTGAAATTTTGGTAGCATTAGAGTACTGTTTTTCTTTTGGTAAACTGAAAAGAGCCTTATTGGTTTAATCAGTACATTTTATTTTTGAATTTAAAAATATAAGTAAAAGCCTTTCACCCTGAGACAACATGAAAAGTTGGTGTTAAGTTGTTGATGATTTAAATAACTTCCATGTGTGTTAATCTTGATTATTTTGTATTTTTCTTTAGTCTTCAAAGATTCATCATCAATTATTGGTCCATCAAATAAAGTGAAGGCATTCTGTTTAGGATCTTTGGTAATTGACCTGTCAGTCAGCTTTATCACCAGAGATGTGTTTCCTTTAAAGCTTTACTTTAAAATTCCTATCTCCTTGTCATTTAACATATATGGAATTAATGATATCAGAATTTTTGCTGTTTCATGAGTTAAGTGATTGAGTATCTCCTAGTGCAGTGCTGTTGATGAAGGGAAATTGGGCAAAATATCTATTGACTCCAACAATATCTCAATAGTTGAATATTTGACAATACTTCATGTGTCAAATCCATCAGCAAATTCTGTTTGTACCTTCAGAATAGAGGCAGAGTCTGGAACTTCTCCTCTCCATACCAGGACCACTGCTGTTGTGCAAGTTCCCTGGTACTTCCTGTCTTTTCTTTTCTGCCTTGTCTCTCAACACTTACCTGATATATGTTACTTTTTTATGAACTCTGTCATACTCACTGCCTGTCATTTAGACTAGTATGTAGGTGATTTTTGTTTCTTGCTGCTGTCTCCCTAGTGCATTAAGCAGTGCCTGACACACAGTATGTACTCATATATCTTATTTTGTATACACATGGATTTGCTTTATTTTCTTCTTTCTCAAAGTATTTTAAAAAGTATATTAGTGAGGACATATCCTTGGTGCTTTTGTCAGCTCTAAATTAAGATGTCCAGATAAGTATAACCTTCTGTTGCTCACACTCAGTACAGCCAGTCCCCGTCTGTCACTCACGGTAGCACCTTGCCGATGTTTAAAGGGGAATGGGGTAGTCCCAGTAGAGAGCATTGTTAAAGGGACGGAGGGGCATCTGGAAGGACATCTGATGGCGGACTGATGTAGTTAAAGATTTAATGTGTACAGACAGACCAGTGGGAGCTCTTCTCAGGAAAGGGTGTTTTGGTTAACTCCATCCTGCAAGGGAGAAGGCAATGGCACCCCACTCCAGTACTCTTGCCTGGAAAATCCCGTGGACAGAGGAGCGTGGCAGGCTTCAGTCCATGGGGTCACTAAGGGTCGGACACGACTGAGTGACTTCACTTCACTTTTCACTTGCATGCATTGGAGAAGGAAATGGCAACCCACTCCAGTGTTCTTGCCTGGAGAATCCTGGGGATGGAGGAGCCTGGTGGGCTGCCGAAATGGGGTCGCACAGAGTCAGACACGACTGAAGCGACTTAGCAGCTGCAGCATTCTGCAAGTGTGGAAAGAAGCAGACTTGACCGAACTGAATGAGTATTATGCAGTGACAATGTTGTGTTAAACGGGCTACATGTTATTGTTTAATTCCAAGAGCTCAGTTGGTAAAGAATCTGCCTGCAATGCGAGAGACTTCCTGGGTCAGGAAGATCCTCTGGAGAAGGGATAGGCTACCCACTCCAGTATGGAGTATGTAATTATTTAAATATAAATTATTTACATTACAGTATGGAAATGTAATTATTTTAAATAGAAATAGAGTCAGTTTTTGTTAACAAAAAAGTGATGATTTTATTTTTACATTGCATGTTCAGTTGAATGAGAGTCTGTTAGCTTGCTTCAGAGAGTTAGACTAACGATGAGTTTGCATATATTGTTTCCTATTGACCCTATACACATTACCACAGGTTTAGTGGCTTAAGACAGCAACTGTTACCTTACAGTTCTACAGATTAGTTGTGAGTCTTTGGACTAAATGAAAAGTGTTGGCAGGGCTGCGCTTTGGCAGGAAGCTCAGCTGATCAGCAGACTTAATTCCATTTGCAACCTGAGTTCGTCTTTGCCCTGTAACTGAACATATTCATAGGTTTTGGAGATTAGGGTGTGGACACCTTTGGAGGGGGCATTAATGCGCAGACCAATAAAATATTTGTCTTTTCCAGATGGGTTAAGCTGTCTTCTAAATTGGGCAACACATTTTGTGTTAGTTTTCCTAATAAGTCCTTTTAAATCGAGTGAACAACTCAGTATTAGTTAATGACATTTTACTTTATATGACTCTGTGACATATCACTTGGCCTGACATAACATAAAAACATGTAGCTGAGTGATTTTTTTTCCCTTCCCAGGAAACAGGATCCTGTGGTCCTGTAACAAAGACATTTATTTCATGGGCAGTTGTAAGCACATTTTTTCCCTACTTTTCCATCTCCTCCTCCTAATTGTTAATATCTCTGCTTTTCCTTTCAGAGTTTCTCCTAAACAAGCTTAAAAAATATTTTTTCTTTCATTTTTCACCTCTCCTCCTGTTGCCCACACTTTTTTATCTGTCTACTGGATTGCTTCTACTCTAGGATAGTAAGTGAAGCTGTGTTCCTTTATTTTTTAGATTTTAAAACTTGATTACTCTCTAGCTGAATCTCCCTTTTCTGATTAAATTCTTCATTTAGAAGTCTCCCTAGAGAACATAAAACTTCAGAATGATCTATATAAATTAAATAAAAAATATCCACCCTGAGAGTATCCTTTGGGAAAACCACCTTGTTGGTTTAAATGCTTAGAATCTGTTTTTGTTTAAAAAAAACAGAAGATAGTGCAAAGTAATGTTAACAAGCTCTGTGTCTCTCTGAAAGCTTTTCTGTCCTATTGATTCTTTTGGCAGAAATCCATCTCATAACATACCATTTATATTTATAATAATCATAAATGAACTGGTTTTTGTGTGTTACTCACAAAGTTATTAAATTATAAGTCTTCAATTTAATGATATTTTGCTCTATTGGGTGCTGTATGGATCACACACCTACACAACATAAGATATGGTCCAATTCTGTAAAAAACTTGAATTCAAATGTACTGTGTTACATTACAAAACCAGCTTGGTTTATTACAAAAACAAAATTTATTTTATGTTCAAAATAAATGTTTTTATTTGCTTTTAACTCATGTTATATCAAAATGGTTATGTTGGGGCTTTAGAATAAGATAAGCCTACAGTTCTATTCTGCTCTGCCCTCCTGTGTGGCCTTCGACTGGTTTCTTACCTCTTCTGGATATCAGTTTCCTAATTGGTATTAAAAGATTAAAATACATAATGCCCATCTTAGCAGATTGTGTAAAGATTTGATGAGTCAAAGTACATAAAGGAACCACCAGAATTCTGACATTGGATATATGTTCAGTGAATTATAGTTTTAATTGTTGTTGGGCAAAAGATAATGTGAAAAAGATAAGAATATCTTAGCATGGTATTAATGATTTTACTGTTGCTCTTTATATGCAAAGATAAGCTATCTGGTTCACATCCTTTGGTTTCTTGATTTGAGTCACCAATATTTCATATATGTAGCTTATATTAAGACCTGTGGAACTCTGGCTTTGGAGAGTTACAGTCTAAAGCTGTGAAACAGATTTTTCCCTATACAAACATAGTTGATTTCTTTTGTCAAGTCTGAAACGAATAAGACTGACCAGCCTAGTGTAACTTTTGATGATGGTTCAATTTGCTTTGAGTATGTCCTGTTTGATCTATATTCTGAGATATAATCAGAGTCTGGGAACATGGTTCCCATGTTCACTCTTCTAAATTCCAGATGAAGTTAGCAGACTGAACACAAACTTTTACCTCTGTTTCTCTCCCAGACTCCACTGATATAACAGTAAAATGATTTTCTTTTAAAGTCCTAATGGATAAGGAGAAGATGATGTAGATAGTTGATAGCAATATGATTTTGGAAGTTGGAAATAGATGGATGAATGGGAAATGACTCATAAAATTTGATCAAGTAGAGCCCAAATGCAAAAAAGATGAAAACCACCTTAACTTGCCCCCAAAGAATCCTCAGAACACTTGGAAATTGGCAGTGCTTATGTACTTCTGAAAATGTAAGTGAAAGTGGGATTGAAAACAAAGGGATTGACTGAATATATGCTTCAGAAACACTGAGTAGCTCAGTCCTATTTCCCATCCCAATTAGGGAACATCCCTTCCCAAACTTTGGCAGAATATTTAAGCCTTATTTTCTGGAGACCGTAAAACAGAGGATCTCTGAACAGAGCACTGTAGGTGCTGTTGAGGACAGTAGAGTTATTGGAAACAGAGGGATTTTTAAACCTTATATTTGAAGATTATAATCCCAATACTTTAACTGAGGTCTTGTTTTGGGCAATCCAGGCCAGCCAGTGTTCTCAAAGTATGTTCCTAGGACCTGCAGCATTAGTATTATCTAGGAACTTGTTAGAAATGCAAATTCTAGGACCCTATCCCAGACCTATGAATCAGAATCTCTATAGGCAGGGCCCACTGTTTTAACAAATCCTCATAGCTGATTCTCTGGGCTTCCTCAGTGGCACAGTGGTGAAGGATGTGCTATGCTGTGCTTAGTCGCTCAGTTGTGTCCGACTCTGTGACCCCGTGGACTGCAGCCTGCCAGGCTTCTCTGTCCATGGGGATTCTCCAGGCAAGAATACTGGAGTGGGTTGCCATTTCCTCCTCCAGGGGATCTTCCCTTTTCAGGGGTCAAACCTGCATCTTCTGAGTCTCCTGCATTGGCAGGTGGATTCTTAACCGTTGGGCTTTCCTGGTGCCTCAGATGGTAAAGAATCCACCTGCATTGCAGGAGATCTGGGTTCGATCCCTGGGTTGGGAAGATCCCCTGGAGGAGGGCATGGCAACCCACTCCAATATTCTTGCCTGCAGAATCCCCACGGACTGAGGAGCCTGGTGGGCTGCAGTCCATGGGGTCACAAAGAGTTGGATGCGACTGAGCACACACAAGCACTGACTGATGCACACTCACATTAGAGCCATACTCCTCTAAGCAAAAGGTTGAAATATTTTAATCTGAGGAATTTTATAAGCTCGAAAGGAAAGACTTAAGGAAGGAAATTTTTCAATGAAGCAGTTCAGCCAGGTAATCCCAGAGTTAAACTCACGGTTGACAAGTACCACGTATGCATCTAGAGCTTCAATTAAACTTTTACAGTTTCACTCTTGAATAGAGACAGTCCATATTCACACAACAAGCCTTTCACATAAAGAGGACCTGTCCAAACAATTAGAGAAGAAAGTACATTGCATTGATGTCCTCAGAGAAATGAGAAGATATGTGCCATTATAGGATACAAATAAATGAAATTTAAAATGTGTTAGCAGACGTTTTCAAAAAGTAATGAAAGAGTTAAAAGACCTAAAGAAAGTTGAGGAAATCTTTCAGAAAGTACTGCAAAAAGAAGAAAAATGGAAAATATTAGAGAATTTCATTTTTCTCAACGTCTGAATAACAGATTAGAAGGGGCAGAAAAAAACAGAAGAGAACATTTTCAAGAATTAAGGGATATGAGTTTTTAGATTGAAAGACTCTTAAAGGCCCAGTGGAATCAATGCAAAACCTGCTCCGAGTGACATCATTACAAAATTTCAGAATATAAAGTGAAAAATGAGTCATCTCTTAGGGATCAAGAGTCAGAATGCTTTGGACTTTTCAATAGCAATACTTAAAGAACAGTCCAACAATTGATTTAACAATTCGCAAGGGAGGTGATGAGAATCTCACAGATGGGGGAAGGTAAATTCCAGAATCATAACTATGTACCACCCTGGAAAGCAGTCAATCCAGATGACAGCAGCCTCCAGAGACATGTTTCCCAGAAGAGTAAATTGCTGAAATACCTGATATGTTGGAACTATTGAGAGAAATTTTAGATAATTGGGATAGAATTTTTCATGTAAATCAGTGATAAGTATGTAGAAAACAAGGCAAATTAAAAAGGCATAGAAATAGCATTAACTCCAGATAAAACAAAAAGTTGTGCAAGGAAGGAAAAGTAATACTAATCATAATACTAGACAGCTCAGCTGTGAATATTTTCATAACCATATTAGTGTGAACACTGAATATTGATCTAACTAAAAGTGTAACACAATGTTGGAAGCATAGGAGCGGTGTGAAATTTGGTTTTGATGGTGGCAGGTGTTCTGTGGGAATGAAGACTGAATTCATATCTTCCATGGTGGGAAACAGTCAATAATGTCAAAACCGAAAAAATAAGTAGCAGCATGAGCATGTCATGAGTGACATGAAGACACATCCAAAATTAAACAGACAAAAGATCTGAATTCGTTGTTTGCGAGTAGTGGTAATAGGATTAAAAGGGGAGCAGGGAAGGAGGTATTGATAGTCTCCATTAATACAAATAATCTGTGTAGAACTAGATCTTAGAAAGTTTATTGACCACAACTCTAGACATGACATGCGAGGCAGATCTTTATTTTAATATAAATAAATCATAAATCCAGTTGTGTGCTGATAAACTAGCCCTTGGGTGGGAGTTGGTTTGGGGAGATCTGACTTCTAATCTGTTGTAAATACTTCTGCCATGGGTGACTTTGAGCTAACAATAGTTTTAATAGCTTGCAAAGTTCTTAAAATTTTAACAGTCAGCTCTTGCAAGGCAGTGTAAATCAACTTACAAAGACTTCAATAAACGTACATGTGTTTTCTGAGTAAGAAAATCCTCTCTGACCTGCATAAAAAGCTGTGTTACAATGCAAAACATCATTCTATATTTTTCTTTGCTGTTTTTCTTTATTTAAATTTTAATCAATTTTTGAAATATAATTCACATACAATAAAATGCACAGATTTTAAGTGGACAGTTTGATGAGTTTTGACAAAGGTTAACCCCTGTGTAACCACCACCAAAACTGAGGGATAAAGCAATTTCATCACTCCTGAGAGTTTCCCATGTCTCCTTGCAGTCCGTTCTTACTCCCACCCCTCAGGTAACCACTGTCTTTTGTGTTTTTTTAAATATTTATTTATTTGGCTGCACTGGGTCTTAGTTCTGGCGTGTGGATCTAGTTCCCTAACCAGGGATTAAACCCAGGCCTCCTGCATTGGGAGTGTGGAGTCGTAGCCACTGGACCAACAAGGAAGTCTCCGTAACCACTGTTTTGATTACTATTAATTTTTTTTTACTATAGTTTTTCCAGTACTTGAACTTTATATAATGAATTATACAGTGTAATGGCAACCCACTCCAGTACTCTTGCCTGGAGGCTCCCATGGATGGAGGAGCCTGGTAGGCTGCAGTCCATGGGATCGCTAAGTCATACACGACTGAGCAACTTCACTTTCACTTTTCACTTTCATGCATTGGAGAAGGAAATGGCAACCCACTCCAGTGTTCTTCCCTGGAGAATCCCAGGTATGGAGAAGCCTGGTGGGCTGCTGTCTATGGGGCGACACAGAGTCCGACACAACTGAAGTGACTTAGCAGCAGCAGCATGCACTTAAATCACTTCATACAGTGTCTATTAGATTCACCTGTGTTGTTGCATATAACAATATTTCAATCATTCAGTTTACCAAGTATTTCATTATATGTATACACCTCAGTGTTTATGACTACTTGTCATTTTATGCAGGATACTGTGGGTGATAACACTGTGATGAATTTTGATTATGACATCCTCCTTTAAAGAGTATTTCATTTTTATCCCAGCATTTATTAGATTACTCAGAAAATCTTTTGATCCTGTTAGTCTTGTTTTTATTGTTTGGGCATCTCTGTTTTCATTATGAACTTAGTTTTAGGGTGGGGCCCTTACTCTAGGGTGTGCCCTCTATATTGTGTGGCTCTCCTGACGTCTTAACCCCACCCCTACTTCTTACCCTGCACCCCCTACTCAGGCCTCTTTACTCCCACTTTGTTGGGTAACAGCCTCCTCTTTAGTGACCTGCCCCCCAAGTTAGAGGCTGCTTCAGCTGCCTGGAACTTGGGTGGGTCTGTGCCTTCTCACTCAGGAAGATTGCCTATCTCACCTGTCTTGCTAGGTTTACCTTTCTGTGCAACAGAAGCAAAATTGCCCCAGGTTTACTACTACTTGTCATTCCTATCCCAAAGGCTGTGATTCTGACCTCCCTGTTCTCAGTGCCTGAAAAAGTTGTCTCATATATTTTGTCCCATTTTCTCCTTGTTTTCAGTGGGATTGCAAGTCCAGGAAGAGTCCCTTGGACTGCAAAGAGATCAAACCAGTCAGTCCTAAAGGAAATCAACCCTGAATATTCATTGGAAGGACTGTTGCTGAAGCTCCAATAGTTTGGCCACCTGATGAGAAGAGCCGACTCACTAGAAAATACCCTGATGCTGGGAAAGACTGGAGGCAAGAGGAGGAGGGGACGGCAGAGGATGAAATGGTTAGATAGCATCAGTGACTCAGTGGACATAAGTTTGAGCAAACTGGGAGACAGTGAAGGACAGAGGAGACTGGCATGCTGCAGTCCACAGGGTTCCAAAGAGTTGAACATGAGTTAGTGACTGACAGTAACAATAATTCTGTCATGACTAAATATGCAGCTATGCTAAAAACCTTGAAAAATATTAAAGCACAATATATTTGTCCTTTGATCTTCTCTCCCCCACTCCATAGGATAAATGAAGATAAGGGGCTGGTTAGTTTAGCTGGAAGCTAGATGTAACTGATGATAGGTGGTGAAGGATCATTTACTTGTTAGAACAGAAATGAAGGTGGAAGGTTTTTCCTTTTCTTTTTTTTTTTTAAATTTTTTATTAACACAGCACTTGCCAGCTATGGCCCTGAAATTCTTGTTTGTATTTGGCCTCTGTAGCAACACCTCAAAATTTGTCTCTTATCAAAGAACGGTGAGTATGTCAAATGAATCTTCTTGGAGGAGGATGCCACCAGTGTAATTTCATACCTGTGCTCCTGGAGGACGGTGGATGTGGTTAAGACCTTGTGCTGTGGCAAAACTACAGAGGTACTCCACAGGTAGCCTGGAAGTCACAATGTCCCTTTGGAGGTAAAGGCAAACCACAGCTGAGACTCTGTAGAAGTAGGCACTGAATAGAACATGTTAGCCAAATCTATAAAAGCAAAATACTTATAGCTGTTGACCAAAGTCAGTAAGTTTAATAATATTGAGTATTGATATAGGACCATAATGGATAGGACACCAGTGTTAAATATTAACACTGGTTAAATATTAACTAACACCACCTCCGATTCACTCCGAGGTGGTGTTAGTGGTAAAGAACCAGCCTGCCAATGCAGGAGTTAAGAGACACAGGTTCGATCTTGGGTTGAAACCATCCCCTGGAGGAGGGCATGGCAGTCACCCCAGTATTCTTGCCTGGAGAATTCCATGGACAGAGGAGACTGGCGGGCTATAGTCCACAGGGTTGCAAAGAGTCAGACACGACTGAAGCGACTTAACATGCACATACCCATCAGGTATTGCAGTAATCCACCTTGCAATGCCCTTTATTTTTTTCAAGGTTTAATACCAAGTGAATTTGGTCTATTAAATGTGGAAGTTGTCAGAATGGTCACCCTTCATTAATTAGGTTATAAGTAATACATTTTTATCCTTGAAGGCTTTGTTTTAATTTTCATTGGGCCTTATTATTTTAACTAGAAGTCCATAAGGTCTCACTTATCAAGCTACTTTGTAAGTGAAAACTTCAGTTTTCATTTGTTATTCACTTTGTTGGAGCATTTATATCCAATATGGGGTATTTTAGGGCAGTGGGTACTATGACTATGGAAAGTTTAGGCAAGGCTACAGTTGAAGTGAGACATATCTATTTTAAAAATTTTACATTTAGATACCTTTTACAAGCATATTGTTTAAATTTAGTGGGATCTTCGGGTATAACTAAAATTTGAGCGCTAGTATTGATTAAGTCAGTGAACCTCTGTCAGTGCTTTTTATCAACTGCTAAAGTTAATAATTTATGAGTTTGAGCAAGCTCCGGGAGTTGTTGATGGACAGGGAAGCCTGGCGTACTGCAGTCCATGGTGTCACGAAGAGTCAGACACTACTGAGCAACTGAACTGAAAGTTAATCTAGAATCAGGGTTTAAGAGTTACAAAAGCCAATTGATGGCCCTTTTCATGTATGTGTTATATAAATTCTTTAGAATATAAATTTTGGATTTCCAATTTTAAAAAAGAGATGGGTGTGCTATAAATAAGATTGTCAAAGATAGATTGTGTTTGAATTATGTTAAGAAACAGAAATGAAGATTTTGTGTGTATGGAAAAGTTGCAACATCAAAATTACACAGGATGAGCTCAGAAGATATAATTTCAATACATGTGTAATTTGATAATGCAGAAGAAATAGTGAAATCATGCCCTCATGAATTGGCAGTGCTCTAGTCATAATGCATGTTGTTTGAATATGACACAAGTTATGCAAATCTTTTGGTTATAAATTAAGAATAGGAATTGTTCCCTGGTGCTTGTCAAGAAGAAGTGACATCATAATGGTAGGTGTAAGGGTTGATTCTAATAGCTTAATGTAGATATAATGAATAAGTTCTGTAACCTTGCCTTGAATCTTTCTGTTCAGAGCATGAACAAAATGCATAGCTTGCTTTGAACAAAACCGAACAAATCATTTCTTTCTAGTATACCATGATTCTTATGTATGACAGTTTGAGGGGTGAAGAAGGAACCTTAAGACAGGTGCTTTAAGAAACATCAAAAATCTTGCATCTGTGGGGTGCTGAGAACAGAAACGTAAGCTGTCCAAAACTTAACTTCCTTTTTAGCTTATGCTGTTTATTTCTTTGACCTACAGTCTTGTCTCAAGTTTTCTGCCAATAACCTGGGTATACTTTTTAGTAAGTATTTATTGAGCTATAAATAAGCTGGGACACTTTGCTTACAAAAGACCAGATATTCAACTCAAACTAGCTTAAAAAAACAAAGCAGGAGTGTGTTGTCTGAGGAGATGGATAAAATGGCCTGGGGAAAGTGAGCAGACTTAGAAGGCCTATGACAGTCTCTGGAAGAACTACCAAAATTTAAGAGTCAAAGAGAGGAGGAGGAGTCAGCAAAGAACAACAGGAATTGCCCTAAGAGATAGGAGCGAAAAACAGGGGAGTTTGAGGGGCAAACATTGAGGAAGACTTTCAAGAATAGAACTTTCAAGAAGAAAGAAAGGGGCAACTATTTCAACTGTTTCATTCATCTGTCAAATGTTTATTAAACACCAACAGTTGTGTCAGGCTCGGTGCTAGGTACGAAGAATACAAGACTAGTATAAACTTGTTGTTGTTCAGTCACTCAATTGTGTCCGACTTTTTGTGACCCCATGGACTGTAACACACCAAGCTTCCCTGTCCTTCACTATCTCCTGGAGTTTGCTCAAACTCCTGTCCATTGAGTCAGTGTTGCCTTCTGACCATCCTGACTCAGAAGGATGACCTTCTGACTCATCCTATGCCACTCCCTTTTCCTCCTGGCCTCAATCCTTTCCAGTATCAGGGTCTTCTCCAGTGAGTCGGGTCTTCTCCAGTGAGTCAGCTCTTCCCATCAGGTGGCCAAGGGATTGGAGCTTCCGCTTCAGCATCAGTACTTCCAATGATTATTCAGGGTTGATTTCCTTTGGATTGGTAAAAACTTTTAGGAAGTGGTTAATAGATATTTGTTGAATAAATGAATAATTGAGCTGTTTTTGTTAAAAATTCAGATGAGGCTGCTTGAAGATTGGTTAAAATATGTAAAGATACACATCATTGTATGACTAATATTCACCCAACTTTCTACCTCTCCCAGTGGCTGAACAGTTTCAGTGACAGAAAACTGTTTTGGGCTTAATTAATCTGGGCCAAAGAAAGATGTCATTGGTAGACCGAAGACTTATTAGGAGAGTATACAGGAGCAGTTAGTGTCTCTCTCTTAAAAGATCTGTTTGCAAGTGTAGTCAACTGTCAGATCTCACACTCTCTTAATTCCTCATGGGAGCTCTACCACTTTTTCATCTAGGTTCACATAGGACCTGTGATTCTTTAAAAAAATTCCTATCTTATCTAATAGCACCTGCAGAATTCTTTGTATCATTGAATCAAACCAAGTAAGATAGATAACCAGCTTCTTTTCCTGTGGCAGAAGGTGCACAACGAATGCAGTGAATACCATCAAGAGTCTTCATTTCTTGTCTGGGCTACATTATTTCTCATCCCAGGAGCATGAGACAGCAACTGCAAGGCCAGCTAACATATATTACACCTGTGTTCCATTGGCTAAGGACATTTTGTTCTCAAGGATGAGTCATAAGAATTTAAATTATTTTCTGATGCTTGTCATGAAGATGGTATAAATGTCTGAGTGTGAGTTAGATTGAATTAATTAAAATTCAATTTCCTGGAGATTTAAATTTAGCTGAATTTTTTATTGAATTTAAATTTAGCTGGTTTGTTATCAGAATGTGGCAATAAGAAAGCAGTATTCTCCATGACTGGTGAGGGAGAGGAGTCTCGCCGAAATCAGAAGTGTATAGAAAATGAAGCATTAGCTTCCTAAAGGACTTTAGAGTAGTACAGACTCATTGTGTTAGCCATTGCCAGGATAGGATGAATAATAACAGTTTTAAGCATTGAATGCTTATTATACACTGGATATTATGCCAGAATCTTTATAAACATCTAATTCTAGTAGTTTACTATCTAGGTATACCAACCTAGATAGTATATTAAAAAGCAGAGACATTACTTTGCCAACAAAGGTCCGTCTAGTCAAGGCTATGGTTTTCCAGTGGTCATGTATGGATGTGAGAGTTGGACTGTGAAGAAAGCTGATCGCTGAAGAATTGATGCTTTTGAACTGTGGTGCTGGAGAAGACTCTTGAGAGTCCCTTGGACTGCAAGGAGATCCAACCAGTCCATTCTAAAGGAGATCAATCCTGGGTGTTCATTGGAAAGACTGATGCTAAAGCTGAAACTCCAATACTTTGGCCACCTCATGCGAAGAGTTGACTCACTGTAAAAGACTCTGATGCTGGGAAGGATTGGGGGCGGGAGGAGAAGGGGATGACAGAGAATGAGATGGCTGGATGGCATCACCGACTCGATGGACATGAGTCTGAGTGAACTCCGGGAGTTGGTGATGGACAGGGAGGCCTGGCGTGCTGTGATTCATGGGGTCGCGGAGAGTCGGACACGACTGAGGGACTGAACTGAACTGAACTGAAAAATCATCCAACACACAAACACATATGCACACCCGAAACTTGGAAAACATATTTGCAGCAAGTGATAAGTGAAGGGTTAACATGAATAATATAGAGAGAACTTCAAAAAGTTCTAAAAAGGTAGCATTAGAAAAATGGTCAAGGGATATCAATAATTAATAGAAAAAGATACAAAGGTTAATATTTATATGAAAAGATGTTCATTTATAATTAAAAACAAATAAAACAAGATACAATATTTCCTATAAACTGGAATAAATTAAAAATTATGCAAGTATTGGTGAAATTAGAGGGAGAGGGCATGAATATTTTTGGAAAATCTTTATCACCTTTTAATTTTATAATTTATAATTTAGCAGGTACTACAGGGGACCAATATGGATTGTTTGAATGTTTGTGAACAAGAATAAAAGCATTATTTGTAGTTTTAAAAAATTTGGAACTGGCCTAAATATGGAATCAAAGGAATACTATGCAACTTTAAAAATTGAGGCATATCTGTATTATCTGTTTTGGAAGATATCCATAATATATTGCTAAGTAAAAAAAAAAAGCAATTAAGAAGATAGAGTACAATAACATCTTAAAACCTGTAATGAGGAACTGGCGTGTCTGTTGATACTATAAATAAGAAAAAATTAAAAAATTCAAAAGTTGATCCTTTGAAAGATTAATAAAATTGATATACCTCAACAAGCCTGATCAAGAAAGAGAGGAAACACAAATTACCAATGTATGGAATGATGTTGGTTCAATGAACTATTTGGTACCCTAAATGAATGAGCTGCTGTTACATTCCACAATACAGCTGAGTTTCATAGGCATTGTACGAAACCAGATTCAAATAAATACATACTGTATAATTGATTTATATAAAGTTCAAGTCCAGGTGAAACTAATCCACGGTAAAAAAAAAAAACACATGATAATAATCAAAACAGCGGTTACCGGAGGCATTGGCAGGAGTGGGAGTAAGAAACACAACAAAAAACTCAGCAACATGGAAGCAAACAACCCGATTAAAAATGAACCAAAAATGAACTTAACAGACACCTCCAAAGAAGATATTCAGATAGCAAGTGAACGTAAGAACGATGCTCCACCTTGTAGGGGGGTTAATGTTTAGTGGGTACAGTTTCAGTCTGGGTTCTGAAGTTCTGGAGATGGATGGTAGTCATGGCTGCACCACAGTGTGAGTGTACTTAATGCCGTTGAACTGTACTTTAAAATGGTTAAAGTGATAGATTTATGTTACCTATAATTCACCACAGTTTTGTAAAAAGCTCATTGAAATGAACACTTAAGGTACATATATTTTATGGGATACTAACTATACCTCAATTTAAAATATTTTTAAAAAGGAGGAAATGCTGAATAAACAAAGCAAATGAAAACCAATGTCAAGGCTGTCATGCTCCTTGAGTAATTCAGCTACACTGAATATTCAGTTAAGCCTGAGAAATGCTTTAATGATTCTGGTATTATTTGGTTCTCTGGGGGAAACATATTCCGGTGGGCCATTTCAGAGTTGGATTCCTCAGCACCCTTGGCAGGAGACAACCCTGGTAATTCCATGGTTTTTTGCAAAGATCTACTTGTTAAGAAAAAGGCAAAAAAGGTGGAGCAGTCTTAATGATTGCCTGTGAATTCTCAGTTTGCTTAGAGACAGCTGACACCAAGCAAGACACCATCTTCGTGTCTTCATTGGACAGACAGTCCAATGGACAGTCCTATATTTTTAGGACTTCATTGGACAGTCCTATATTTTTAATATAGGACAAGTGATATTGGAGTGATGAGAAACCCAGTGAGTCTTATAGGTAATTTTCTTCAAAGTGATAATCCTTGTTATCTGCATCATCCGATCTGCTTGACTAAATTGCTAGTGGCAAACATGAGGACAGTTCAAATAATCCCTTAGTTCACAGATTTCCCAATATCAACATAGACAAACTGATTCACTTATTCTGACTCTGAATCAGAAAACATCCGACCTAGTGATCTGTCAGTTGCAAGTAACAATACAACTATGATTGTGTCACAAAAGTCTATTTTGTTGCTGGTGGCTAAGAGCCAAAGATAATTACCTTGTTTTTACTACCTTTGAGTTGCATTCCTCTGAAGGGTATTGTAGAAATTGGGGAAGTGTGGATTATACTGATTTATCTATGTATCTCTGTCAGTTGTTTTTGTGTTGTTTTCTTTTTTTCGCCCTGTAAGTCTGCAATGCTTGGTTCTCTTGCCTCTTCCTGGCCTCCTTTCTGGTTCGGAGAATAAAGTCACTGGACACTGGCTATTAGGGGACTTATTCCCGAACCTGGAGATTCTCTTCTGCATACCTCCTCTCTGCCCAGACTCTGACACCCGACTGCGTGTGAGTAAGACTGGCATTCGCCTTGCTCTTCCTTTCAGAAAGTTCAGGTCCAGTTTATCCAGCCACCCATTTCCTACTCTCACTCGGCTTAACTATTTACATTAAGACTCTTAGAATGGCTTCTCTTTGTCCACTAGTTCAAAACATATGCTGCATCCTTGTAACCCAGAAAGCAACTTGTGATTATATAGACATAATTAGACATAATTCTAGAACTTCTTAGCTCTGAAGTTGGATCAAGGGCTTCCTGTATTTGGTTCCATTTTGAAGATGACATTGTCCTTTAAGAAGAGAATTTGCTTCCTCAACACCGTCTGATTTCCTAATGTGAAGCAGAGTGATTGCAGCTTGTGTTTGTAATGTTCTGGCACAAATTCAAGACTCAGCACCTGCTTGATATTCCAGAAAGCATCTCTGTGCTGGTAAATTTAATATCATGGAACAACATTTTTCTAGTGGGCTATAAAACAATTCAGCAGTAGTTCACATTTATTGAACAGAAATACAGTAAAAAACTGAGTAGCTTGAAAGCACTAAATATAGGTGCTTAAGTTCTTATTTGATGGATCACTGGTGGTCTGTCAACATGTTCCTGTAGTTCTATGTTTTGGACCTTTCTGAAGGACTTGGTGTAGTCTACTTGTTGGGGGTGGTCCCGCTAGTCTGAGGCTCTCTTTTTTCATTAACTTAACATATTTTAGTTTTCAAATAAACTGGTGTAATATCTGAATCCAGGTGGATTATACAGGTTTCTTTTTATAAGCTCCCAGTTCCCTGGATTATGTTTTAGGAATTTGTGAATCCCTTCTTTCCAAGACACTTTAGTAAGCTGTCCCCCTGCCTGAGTTGCTGTTGCCCTTCTTTGTACTCTTTTTAGCTCCACCAGACACTGCACTTATCTGTGCAACAGACCATGTGGGGAAGTTGTCACTGTTGATTGACTTCCAAGACCTGCAGTCGACATCGCCAAATCATGGCGATTTCAAGGGTGATTACTAATGTTTCCTTGCCTTGAGGTCTATGCCCTAGTGTAGACACCCTGAGTAAAAGCCTTTTACAGTTGAGATCATATGAATATTCATATCTAGTCATGAAATTTATTATACTATTGCTAAAGTCTTCATCCTAATGGCAAGTTCACTGAAAGTGGCATTTCCTGAGAAAACATACATACTGAATCCTTGAATTTATAAGTTAAGTTTTAGATACCACAGAGCCAAAAGCCATACTGGGCTGTCTCCTGGTATTCTGATGCATGCACTTCATGTGTTCTGCTCACTCTGTGGTCAGCAGCTTTCTCCTTGTGTAATATGGACAACATTAGTATTAGTATATGTTTCTATAGTTATCATGATGCTTGGTTATGTCATCTCACTGGTTGGGGAATTTACTCAGGCTGAGTTCAGTCAGAAAGTATTTGGGGTGGATTTTATTGTTAACTCCGTGTTAGATTTTTGTCCTTTGTTATCTAAGAAATGCAGAAAAACACACACAAAAAAAACCCTGAAATGTTGAAAAAGACGTATGGATCTTTAACCTAAGCAACTTAGTTCTTGGTTCCATTTGTAAAGGGGTAACCCTAGTGTCTCAGACAGTAAAGAATCTGCCTGCAATGCAAGAGACCCGGGTTTGATCCCTGGGTCGAGACGATCCCATGGAGAAGGAAATGGCAATCCACTCCAGTATTCTTGCCTGGGAAATTCCATGGACAGAGGAGCCTGGTGGGCTACAGTCCATGGGGTCATAGAATCAGACACAACTGAGTAACTAATAGTACAGCTTTTGAGCAATGCCTGATGTTAGGCTTTGATGGTCAGTGCTACTACTATAAGAGAAGCAGTAGTGATGGAAAACCTTATCAAAATAAGTGAGCAGGTTCCATAAACTGCTCAGAGACAGCTGGGGTTTTTTTGTGTGTGTGCAAAGGATAGCCAACAAAGAAATCCTGGGACGTACGCTGATCAGCATCAAACTCATCAATGTGTCCCGATTTGCTCATTTTAAAACAAAGGATCTACTTGAGTAGCAGGTTGGAGATCAGGAATAATGAGAATTGAGTTGATTATACCTGTCTATGTCCAGTTTTCTTTTCAACAGTTTTCTTCTATGTCTCCATAAAAGAGAAGATAAACTAGTTCTTCCAAGTAACTTTATTGGGTAGAAAGCAATTCTAATCTTTTCTTGTTCTAAAATACTGCATATGCAACATAGAAATTCAAAAGGAACAAAAATTCTAACAGTTGATCAAAATGGTCCTTGACATGCAAAATGTTTGTTTAGTTTCTAATCCAGTGATATTTCTTTCATCCATAGTCTGTAGTCAATCAGAAACCAGTCCAAACTTTTAGATCTCAAGAGATGAATGCAAATTTTTGAGTGATTTTCACTAATTATTTTCAATATTTGAAATCAATAATAGTGATTACTCTAATTCTTTGGGGCTTACCCTAAAGTCCTAGTTAATGAGATGTTGTCATTTTTCCTCTAAAATGACTTATGGCCATGAATACAAATAGAATCTCAATTATTTGTCTTTTACCTATTTATTAATTCCTTCAACATTCATACTAAACTCTTCGCAATTGTCTTCCACTGTGCTAGGTGTTGGAGACAAAATGATGAATAAAACAGGGCCCTGCCCTTGAAGAACTCACAATGTAATGTGGTAGTTAGACTTGTGCACAACTTTAGTTCCTGCCAATTAGGAGGTTACAACTGAGAGGTGGCAATAATACATTATATTTTTTTGTGAAAATTGACTGGACATGCTTTAATTTCCTGCATTCCCCTATTGCCTTCTACCCACACCATCCCCTGAATTAAAAAAAAAATAAAAAAGCTAGAGTGAACTCTTGTTTGGTAAAAGTTCCTCACAGTCAGCTATGGAGAATGATACTACATTCTAAAGTTATAGAGTAGGGGGAAAATATTCCCCTTTAGATCCACACCTGAATTTGTAGAGCCAGGGAGAGATAACCAGTGAGAGCTATTAATATTATTTAGAATTAAAGTAATCAAGTGTTTTCATCCTGTGTGTCTTAAATTATGGAATCACCTTTGCTTAGCATTAAGTATTTCATACTTGTGTATTTCATGTGTGTGTCAAGTCACTTCAGTCGTGTCTGACTCTGTGCAACCCCATGAACTGTAGCTTGCCAAGCTCCTCTGTCCGTGGGATTCTCCAGGCAAGAATACCAAGTGGGTTGCCGTGCCCTCCTACAGGGGATCTTCCTGACCCAGGAATCTCACCCGTGTCTCTTACATCACCTACATTGGCAGGTGGATTCTTTACCACTAGCGCCACCTGGCATCCCTGCGTATTTAATAAACGGACATAAATGTGAAAATGGACAGATTAACTGGACAACATGGTCTATAAATCCAAACTTTTTGTTTGTGAGAATTTAAAGTTTGAAACATAATGCAAACATTAACAATTAAGTTATAACCAATTTTATGTGTGATTCTTTAAAACAAAGATATATCTCTGTAGATTTTTAGTTTTATGTAGATATAATAGCAGATGTCGAGACAAAAAAAGAAGAGCCCATAGGTGGTATGACACGTTATTCTTTTTCAAAAAAGAAAAAGAAAAAAATCTTAGCAACAGTAGCTAAGCAACACATTTAAGATGATTTTGAGGAAGAGACCTGTTCATTGTTGTATGAAAGACTAAAAATGTTTATAATACTATTGCTAAAGATTTCTGTGTTATGTATTGATAATACATTGTATTATTCCACTTTAACCTAAAATGTAAGTTTATCCTCCAGATTAAAGAAAGAGAAAAAGATTTCGTTAGAATTAGAAAAATAACAGTATGAAAACTGTCCCGGTCATAGTTGATTTTTTTTCCGAGAAAGCCTTTGAACTAGTTTGTTTTTAAGATGAGAAACTTCATTAAAGTGACTACTTTTTTAAACAATTAAACTTGATCTAAGCAGACTGGATCACATTCTTTGTACACATTGATCATTGTGAACATAGCTAAATTTTTTATTAGTAATTATTAAATTTTTGGATGAATTTTAAAAGCTTATGTATATATTCCACTATATATATATATAAATGAATATATTCTATATATTCAGTAATTCATATGAAGCTTTAAAGATAACATATGAGGTTGGTTCAACAGGTGATTCTCTCCATTTTATGTGTGAATAAAATGAGCATTTAAGTGTGTTTCCCGAGACCAAGGACCTACTGAGAATGTCATTGTTGGAACTGGGAAGGCTGGTCATCTCATATAGAGTAGATCCCTGTATTCATCTGAATAACTTGACTGATTTTAATATGAAAGTTTGAGGATGAAGTTGTAAAGAGAAAAAATTAATCTGCATAACAGAAGAAGAAACACTTGGAGGTTCCTGGGCCTGATCAGGAGCAATTGTTATAAAGAGATTAGAGAGAAACAAAGAAGAGTCTAGAGAACTAGGCAGAAGCATGATCTTCCTCAGTTTCCTTAAATCTTCGATAGTTTTACTGATTTTCTAAAATACTTGATATGACTGTATGATTTGGAAAACTACACTTTCTATAATGTTGCTTTTCCTTGAGCATTCACCTATCCTTTCAATAATTCGTGATAAACTGCTATTGGCAAGCCCTGCTTCTGGTGCTATGGACACACTGAAAATCAGACTCACTGCCCACCCTTGTGAAAATTGTCATCTGCTTCCAAGTCAGCAATCTATATCCTGAAGATCAAATGTGGCTTACACACTGAAAATGATTCTTAAGTGGTTGAAAAAGAATCAAAAGAAGAAGAATATTTTATGGCACGTGAAAATTATGTGAAATTCAAATTCCAGTGCCATTATGTAACATAGCCACACTCATTTGCTTATGTATTGTCTATGACTGATTTCATACTAAAATGCAGAAATCAATTAGTTGTGACAGTCCATCTGGCCCCAAATGTCTAAAATGTATACTATCTGCCCCTTTACAGAAAAGTTTTCCAAATCTGGGCTTCCCTCATAGCTCAGTTGGTAGAGAATCTGCCTGCGATGCAGGAGACTCTGGTTTGATTCCCTAGGTCAGGAAGATCCCCTGGAGAAGAGATAGGCTACCCACTCCAGTGTTTTGGGGCTTGCCTGGTGGCTCAGCTGGTAAAGAATCCACTTGTAATGCGGGAGAGCTGGGTTCGATCCCTGGGTTGGGAAGATTCCCTGGAGAAAGGAAAGGCTACCCACTCCAGTATTCTGGCCTGGAGAATTCCTCAGGGTTGCAAAGAGTAGGACACAACTGACTGACTTTCACTTTTCCAAATCTAACATATAGTAGATGCTAAATAAGAGATTGCATCCAAGTACTGCATTTCGGACTCTTTTGTTGACCATGATGGCTACTCCATTTCTTCTAAGGGATTCCTGCCCACAATAGTAGATATAATGGTCATCTGAGTTAAATTCACCTATTCCAGTCCATTTTAATTCACTGATTCCTAGAATGTCTATGTTCACTCTTGCCATCTCCTGTTTGACCACTTCCAATTTGCCTTGATTCATGGACCTAACATTCCAGGTTCCTATGCAATATTGCTCTTTACAGCACCGGACCTTGCTTCTATCACCAGTCACATCCACAACTGGGTATTGGTTCTGCTTTTGCTCCATTCTTTCATTCTGTCTATAGTTATTTCTCCACTGATCTCCAGTAGCATACTGGGCACCTACCGACCTGGGGAATTCCTCATTCAGTATTCTATCATTTTGCCCTTTGATACTGTTCATGGGGTTCTCAAGGCAAGTATACTGAAGTGGTTTGCCATTCCCTTCTCCAGTGGATCACATTCGGCTGTGGTCCATGTGATCAGATCGACTAGTTTCCTGTGATTATGATTTCAGTGTGTCTGCCCTCTGATGCCCCCTCACAATACCTACCGTCTTATTTGGGTTTCTCTCACCTTGCAGTACTTGGATGCAATCTTAAAAACGATAGAATGATTTCTGTTCGTTTCCAAGGCAAACCATTCAATATTACAGTAATCCAGGCCTATGCCCCAACCAGTAACACTGAAGAAGGCGAAGTTGAATGGTTCTATGAAGACCTACAAGACCTTTTAGAACTAACACCCAAAAAAGATGCCCTTTTCATTATAGGGGACTGGAATGCAAAAGTATGAAGTCAAGAAACACCTGGAGTAACAGGCAAATTTGGCCTTGGAACACGGAATGAAGCAGGGCAAAGGCTAATAGAGTTTTGTCAAGAGAGAATGCACTGGTCATAGCAAACACCCTCTTCCAACAACACAAGAGAAGACTCTACACATGGACATCACCAGATGGTCAACACTGAAATCAGATTGATTATATTCTTTGCAGCCAAAGATGGAGAAGCTATATACAGTTAGCAAAAACAAGACCAGGAGCTGACTGTGGCTCAGATCATGAACTCCTTATTGCCAAATTCAGACTTAAATTGAAGAAAGTAGGGAAAACCACTCCACCATTCAGATATGACCTAAATCAAATCCCTTATGATTATACAGTGGAAGTGAGAAACAGATTTAAGGAACTAGATCAGATAGAGTGCCTGATGAACTCTGGACAGAGGTTCATGACATTGTACAGGAGACAGGGACCAAGACCATCCCCATGGAAAAGAAATGCAAAAAAGCAAAATGGCTGTCTGAGGAGGCCTTACAAATAGCTGTGAAAAGAAGAGAAGCGAAAAGCAAAGGAGAAAAGGAAAGATATAAGCATCTGAATGCAGAGTTCCAAAGAATAGCAAGGAGAGATAAGAAAGCCTTCCTCAGCGATCAATGCAAAGAAACAGAGGAAAACAACAGAATAGGAAAAACAAGAGATCTCTTCAAGAAAATTAGAGATTCCAAGGGAACATTTCATGCCCATTCAGATGGGCTCGATAAAGGACAGAAATGGTATGGACCTAAGAGAAGCAGAAGATATTAAGAAGAGGTGGCAAGAATACACAGAAGAACTGTACAAAAAAGATCTTCACAACCAAGATAATCACGATAATGTGATCACTGACCTAGAGCCAGACATCCTGGAATGTGAAGTCAAGTGGGCCTTAGAAAGCATCACTACGAACAAAGCTAGTGGAGGTGATGGAATTCCAGGTGAGCTATTTCAAATCCTGAAAGAGGATGCTGTGAAAGTGCTGCACTCAATATGCCAGCAAATTTGGAAAACTCAGCAGTGGCCACAGGACTGGAAAAGGTCAGTCTTCATTCCAATCCCAAAGAAAGGCAATGCCAAAGAATGCTCAAACTACCGCACAGTTGCACTCATCTCACACGCTAGAAAGTCATGCTCAAAATTCTCCAAGCCAGGCTTCAGCATTATGTGAACTGTGAACTCCCAGATGTTCAAGCAGGTTTTAGAAAAGGCAGAGGCACCAGAGATCAAATTGCCAACATTTGCTGGATCATGGAGAAAGCAAGAGAGTTCCAGAAAAACATCTATTTCTGCTTCATTGACTATGCCAAAGCCTTTGACTGTATGGATCACAATAAACTGTGGAACATTCTGAAAGAGATGGGAATCCCAGACCACCTGACCTGCCTCTTGAGAAACCTGTATGCAGGTCAGGAAGCAACAGTCAGAACTGGACATGGAACAACAGACTGGTTCCAAATAGGAAAAGGAGGACGTCAAGGCTGTATATTGTCACCTTGTTTATTTAACTTATATGCAGAGTACATCATGAGGAACGCTGGGCTGGAAGAAGCACAAGCTGGAATCAAGATTGCTGGGAGAAATATCAATAACCTCAGATGTGCAGATGACACTACCCTTATGGCAGAAAGTGAAGAGGAACTCAAAAGCCTCTTGATGAAAGTGAAAGAGGAGAGTGAAAAGGTTGGCTTGAAGCTTAACATTCAGAAAACAAAGATCATGGCATCTGGTCCCATCACTTCATGGGAAATAGATGGAAAAACAGTGGAAACAGTGTCAGACTTTATTTTTTTGGGCTCCAAAATCACTGAAGATGCTGATTGAAGCCATGAAATTAAAAGACGCTTACTGCTTGGAAGGAAAGTTATGACCAAGCTTGATAATATATTAAAAAGCAGAGACATTACTTTGCCAACCAAGGTCCGTCTAGTCAAGGCTATGGTTTTTCCCGTGGTCATGTATGGATGTGAGAGTTGGACTGTGAGGAAAGCTGATCACCGAAGAATTGATGTTTTTGAACTGTGGTGTTGGAGAAGACTCTTGAGAGTCCCTTGGACTGCAAGGAGATCCAAGCAATCCATTCTAAAGGAGATCGATCCTGGGTGTTCATTGGAAGGACTGATGCTAAATCTGAAACTCCAATACTTTGGCCACCTCATGCGATGAGTTGCTTCACTGGAAAAGACTCTGATGCTGGGAAAGGTTGGGGGCGGGAGGAGAAGGGGACGACGGAGAATGAGATGGCTGGATGGCATCACCGACTCGATGGACATGAGTTTGAGTGAACTCCGGGAGTTGGTAATGGACAGGGACGCCTGGCGTGCTGTGATTCATGGGGTCGGGGAGAGTCGGACACGACTGAGCGACTGAACTGAACTGAACTGAACTGAAATAATAGATTATGATTAATCATAGTAAATTACAGTTAGAGAATTCAGGGTTATATGGCTCGTATAGCTTGTCAAACAACTCAGACATAATTGGTAATATGAGTTATCTGTACTAGTCAGAAAAAATGTCAGGACTCTGCTTGTCATAGAAACCCATCCTAAACCAGCCTAAGCCAAAAAGAGAATAGATTGGCTTATGTAACCACAAAGGGAGAAGGCAATGGCAACCCACTCCAGAACTCTTGCTTGGAAAATCCCAGGGACGGGAGAGCCTGGTGGGCTGCCGTCTATGGGGTCGCATGACTGAAGCGACTTAGCAGCAGCAGCAGCAGCAACAAACACAAAGACCAGGGAAAATCCCTGCTTCACAAATCGCTGGATTCAGCAATTCAAATGATATTATCCAACTTGTCTCTTTTCTTCCAGTATTTTTTTTTTTCTTGGCTTTGATATCTTCCTCCATGTTGACATGACTTGAAGTAGACTCTTCCAACAAGGTGACAAAAATGACCACAACAATTCTAGACTTCATTGTACTTTCAGGTAGTGAGCCCTAAGGGAAGAGAATATCTCAACTGTCTAAACAAAAACCTGGGATGGATTCTGACTGGGCTGGCTTGGATCACATCAGTTCAGTGCAGTCACTCAATTGTGTCTGACTCTTTGTGACCCCATGGACTGCAGCACGCCAGACTTCCCTGTCCATCACCAACTCTCAGAGCTTGCTCAAACTCATGTCCATCAAGTCAGTGATGCCATCCAGCCATCTCATCCTCTGTCATCCCCTTCTCCTCTGCCTTCAATCTTTCCCAGCATCAGGGTCTTTTCCAATGAAACAGTTCTTCAAATCAGGTGGCCAGAGTACTGGAGTTTCAGTTTCAGCATCAATCCTTCTAACGAATATTCAGGACTGATTTCCTTTAGGATTGACTGGTTGAATCTCCTTGTAGTCCAAGGGACACTCAAGAGTCTTCTCCAGCACCATAGTTCAAAAGCATCAATTCTTCGGCACTCAGCTTTCTTTAAATATAGTCCAGCTCTCACATCCATACATGGCTACTGGAAAAACCATAGCTTTGACTAGATGGACCTTTGTTGGTGAAGTTAATGTCTCTGTTTTTTAATATGCTGTCTAGGTTGGTCATAGCTTTCCTTACAAGTAGCAAGGGTCTTTTAATTTCATGGCTGCAGTCACCATCTGTAGTGATTTTGGAGCCCCCCCCCCTAATTAAGTCTGTCATTATTTCCTTTGTTTCCCCATCTATTTGCCGTGAACTGATGGGATCGGATGCTATGAACTTCATTGTTTGAATGTTGAGTTTTAAGCCAACTTGAGGCTCTTTAGTTCTTCTTTGCTTTCTGTCATGAGAATGGTATCATCTGCTTATCTGAGGTTATTGATATTTCTCCCAGCAATCTTGATTCCAGTTTGTGCTTCATCCAGCCCAGCATTTCTCATGATGTACTCTGCATATAAGTTAAATAATCAGGGTGACAATATACAGCCTTGACATACTCCCTTCCCGATTTGGAACCAGTCTGTTGTTCCATGTCCAATTCTAACTGTTGCTTCTTGACCTGCATATTTCTCAGGAGACAGTTAAAGTGGTCTGGTATTCCTATCTGTTTCAGAATTTTCCACAGTTTATGGCGATCCACACAGTCAAAGGCTTTGGCATAGTCAATAAAGCAGAAGTAGATGTTTTTCTGGTACTCTCTTGCTTTTTCGATGATACAACAGATGTTGGTAATATGGTGTCTTGTTCCTCTGCCTTTTCTAAATCCAGCTTGAACATCTGGAAGTTCATGGTTCACATACTGTTGAAGCCTGGCTTAGAGAATTTTGAACATTACTTTGCTAGCATGTGAGATGAGTGCAATTGTGCAGTAGTTTGAGCATTTTTAGTGGTGGTGGTTTAGTTGCTAAGTCATGTGCAGCTCTTGTGACCTCATGGACTGTAGTCTGCCAGGCTCCTTTGTCCATGGGATTCTCCAGGCAAGAATACTGGAGTGGGTTGCCATTTTCTTCTCCAGGGGATCTTCACATCCCAGGGATCGAACCTGGGTCTCCTGCCTTGCAGGCAGATTCTTTACCGACTGAGCTACACTAGCTATCTCCCTAGGTCATTCTTTGGCATTGCCTTTCTTTGGGATTGGAATGAAAACTGACCATTTCCAGTCCTGTGGCCATTGCTGAGTTTTCCAAATTTGCTGGCATATTGAGTGCAGCACTTTCATAGAATCATCTTTTAGGATTTCAAATAGCTCAACTGAAATTCCATCACCTCCACTAACTTTGTTTGTAGTGATGTTTCCTAAGGCCCACTTGACTTCACATTCCAGGATGTCTGGCTCTAGGTGAGTGATCACACCATTGTGGTTTTCTGGGTCATGAAGATCTTTTTTGTACAGTTCTTCTGTTTATTCTTGCTACTTGGGTCACATGCCCATCCATAAATCTCAGAACTGTGGCTAGCGTGCAGCACATAACATCTTCTATATGATGGTAGATGCAGTACATCCACCTTGTAGGGACATTCCCACCAGTAGAAAGAACTTGGAGAAGGCAATGCAACCCACTCCAGTACTCTTGCCTGTAAAATCCCATGGACAGAGGAGCCTGGTAGGCTGCAGTCCGTGGGGTCGCTAAGAATCGGGCACGACTGAGCGACTTCACTTTCTCTTTTCACTCTCATGCATTGGAGAAGGAAATGGCAACCCACTCCAGTGTTCTTGCCTGGAGAATCCCAGGGACAGAGGAGCCTAGTTGGCTGCCGTCTATGGGGTCGCACAGAGTCGGACACGACTGAAGTGACTTAGCAGCAGCAGCAGAAAGAACTTATTGGGATAACTAAGAGAGCCACACTATAAACTCACATCTATAAAATTTTTTGCAAATGTTTGAAAATATATAGCACTCCAATCATGGTAGTCAATGTAGTCTCAAAAAAATAAAATTTTATGAAAATATCTAACAGTTTAATATAGGGATTGCATCCTGGACTGTTTTGGCAGGGATTGCATCCTGGACTGTTTTGGCAGGGATTGCATCCTGGACTGTTTTGGCTTGCTGAACTCTTCTGTCCAGCATGTTGTCTTGGAGTGCTTTGTTGTTGTTTAATTAACCAGTCATTTTCAGTTTCTCTTTTCACAAGTTGGTCTTGGCAACACTAGACTTGCATTTCTGCATGAAAATTATCAGCCACGTCTTTTTATATAGAGCAGCAACGGTTATTCCCTAAGATGGAATATTTGCTCTTTCCTTAGCCACAATCACTGTGATTCCCTCTTGTATCTCTAACACTGGAGCTGATTTTAGTTTCCACTTGCACTTGTTTCTCCTGTAAAAGAAAAGAGTTTCTCTATCTCCTGGGTAATAGTGAAGGACAGAGGAGCCTGGCATGCTACAGTCCATTTGGTTGCAAAGAGTCTGACACTACTCAGCAACTGAACAATAACAATAATACCCTATCTCCACTAAAAGTAGGATAAGGATGCTTGATTCAGGCATGAAGGAAGATAACAGCTTTTTCTGATGAAGTGGACAATTTTATAAAATAATATATATTATGTGTTCTACATGGAGGCAAGCATTTGTAAATTTAAGTCTTATTGGAAATACTATTAACCAACAAACTGAAGTCATATCTTAGCACTTCTAGAAAAGTTTTTTGAAATATGTTAAATTGGCTGTAGCATATTCTATCCCATAAAAATAGAATGGGTGATGAGAACACAGATATAAATGACATCACATAATCAGCTATATTAAACTGGTAATATTGACAAAAATTTTTGTGTCAGAAGATAAGGAGGCTCTGACTAGAATTTAGCAATTGACTTCTCTTTTCCTGTAAAACATTTTGAAAAATACAATATAATTGTTCAAGATGAATGTGATTCAGCTTCTGAAATGGACATGGTTACTGTGAAAACTTAAACTCGAGAGGGTAACATTTTCCAAAAGACATAGAATTTAAGTCTCCTGATTTATATCATTTTCCAGGAATGGCTTTGTGCTAAAAAATTTTAAATGCAATATACCTGAATGTACAAGTAATTTAACAGTGTAAACTGGATAAAATCCCACAGCATGAAATCCAGGTACTCTAGGCCTTCTTTTTATGAATCAGATGTATGCTGTGATGGCCTGCTGTAGTACATGGATTTATGTAACTGAGTGTTGAAAGATATTTTTAGACACTGTTATGTTATTGAAGAGAAAAATCCTTACTCAATATTTAACAGTAAAATTTGGACTTCAGTCTTGGCCTTTGAGTTGTTGTTAGAACCTATCAGCTTTAAATAGTTCTCTGCAAAGGCTTTCACAAGCACTACACAAATGGACAATTCAATTATCTCTCTTGAAATGAAATTATACCTTTAAGAAACTAATTTGGCAAAGAATAACCTCACCTATTACCCTACACTGAAATCATTTTCCTGAAATGAAAGTCGTGACTTAAGCCACATTACAAAAGCTATAGACTTGAAACTCCACAAAGAGTCTCTGATTTTAAACTTTATGAAAATAAACTAACATTGAAACATTAGAAAGTCTACCTTTATAATTTTTTATTTATATGAAAAACGAACTACAAATTGAAGTTGTTCACCTGAAAAACAACAAGTGACTGAAAATTAAATAGTGATATTAGAATGTCATAACACTAGACAAAAAATAACCTTCATATAGAGTCTGTATATAGTAGCACTGATGTTTGTAAATTCCATTTTGCATATGAAATTGAGCAAATCATACTTCTGCATCCAGTTGAAGGATTTGTGGTTTAGGTTTACGTGGTCTGATGGTGACATACTAGGCTCAATGACAATTGAAGAAACAATAAATTATGCAGAAAGATTTAAGTAATACTTTTATTTTTTTAATTTTATTTTAAAATTTTATGTTTCTAAAAACCCCATACATACCCATTTATACTGAATTCAGGCAATATAATGGAAATTTGGTTGTTTTTCTGACACGACTTTTCTCACCTCTCATCTGTTTCACTTATTTCTATGACTGACAGGCTCTTGTAGGCATTTGAATGAGTAAGCTCTGTCTTGACCTAAGCCTCTATACGGTGTGTAATCATCCTTTGATGAAAGATTATATTAAAAAGAATTACCTGTATGATGTCTATAAATAGAGATTCGGAAAGCAAGAATTTGTCAGAGTGTCTTCAGCACTGTCTAGGGGGAAAATATACCTGACCAGTGGCCTCAAGGATATTGTTACTGTGGAGATAGATGCACCAGTCTTTTCCTAGGTAGATAACAGTGGCCATAAATATCATCCAACTAGCTATCCTTGATCAGATGTTATGCTCACCAAGCAACAGAAGCATTATTGATCTGGCCTAAGGGAGCAACCATAATTACCAGACCCCAGGATATCTTTTCTCCTTAAAAGTGATCTTTTTCTCTTCCACATTAATAAATTTTCTTTTCAGTTTACATAGCAGCCTCTTGACAGTTTGGGTGGTTAAATCAGTTGCTGCTGCTGCTGCTGCTAAGTCACTTCAGTCGTGTCCGACTCTGTGTGACCCCACTGACGGCAGCCCACCAGGCTCCCCAGTCCCTGGGATTCTCCAGGCAAGAACACTGGAGTGGCTTGCCATTGCCTTCTCCAAATCAGTTGCTAGAGCCTTAATATCCTTAGGTATAAGAACAGAGGAAGTATGTGGACCCATGAACAATGGACCTGCTACTTATTTATAACCGAGTGTTCTAAAAATGGTTAGACCATGCCCACTACCATTCAACTGAATTTGTAATATGTATGACTAGTTAGGAACAACAGTGAAGGCTCCCCCACCACAATAATTTAGAAATAAAAGTAATCTTCAGGAGCCCACGTAAAATAGATGAGCTTAGGCATTGGTGAAGACTTTTGGAGAAATTTGGAAACTGTTTAAAATGCTAATCAAAATTGCTAGTGAGAAGTTCCAGGAAAAGATACTTACATTAATGCTTTTTTTTTTTTTTTGCTTTATTTTAATCTAATCCAGTGACTTTACGTTTTGAAAAATGTACCTATGGATTTACTGTTACACGGAAGTCACATTAAAGAAGATTGTAGGCTGAGCCTGCAGGGCTCCCAACCACGGCCTGAAGCTGCCAGAACTTCACTAGATAAGGCACAGACCAAGTGGGTAATGGCTCTGGTAGGCTTTTCCTCAATAAAGTAATTAATATGGGTTTACGTTCTTCTCAGAGAGAATCAGCATTCTTTGATATGCACCCATTAATATGAGACAAAGTATTTTAGTTATATAATCACACCACATAAGACTTTATAACTTGTACCAAGACTGTCAATACTGGAGTCAATCAAAGTTGAGTGACTGTGAAATAAGATTCTGAACAATTAATCTTAAAGCTAAAATAGTATGAAGAGTGAATGGAAATTATAGATGTATGTAAATCTATTAGTCTCATTTCTCTGGTTTGTATTATATAAAGTAATTAAGTTTTCCTTTAAAAAAATCCATCATGATTATATTGGAAAGTATGTTGGTACCTGCCTTTTTAGAAATAGTTTTAAATATGCTCTATCAATTTTTTAAAACTGATTGAATTCTCAAATATGTTTTAAATAAATTAATTAAGAACATTTGTTTTAATAGCTTGTGTTGGAAAAATGATTTCTTACATTTATACAAGAAGAAAATATCTAACTAACTGTGAATGAGACAGAAAATCAGACAATCCTGTTTTGTTTTGTTTTTTTTAATTCCTTATTGTAGTGATAGTTTTAATAAAACCACAAAGCATTTGTTGGAAAGGACCTTGAAGGTCATGTAGTTAACTTCCTACCAGATGTATAAATCTCTCTTACGTCACCCCAAATAGTCAGGCAGCCTCTCCTTGAACAGTGCCACCACCACTGGATTTATTACCTTTTTGCTCTGTTCATAAATTTTACCTTCTGTCTGGTTTTAGAGTTCTTTATGTGTATGTTGTATGACTTCTACCAGACTGTAGTCTCTTTGAGGGCAGATTCAATATTTAAATCCCTAATATCCTATTTACAGTAAGAGTTTTCCTTATAACAACGTTCTCAAATGTATTTTTGAGGTAATTAATAGGTTCCACTTTGAGGACATGAAGATGGTGACTGCAGCCATGAAATTGAAAGACACTTGCTCCTTGGAAGCAAAGCTGTGACCAACCTAGACAACATATTAAAAAACAGACATTACTTTCCAGCAAAGGTCTGTCTAGTCAAAGCTGTGGTTTTTCCTGTAGTCATGTATGGATGTGAGAGTTGGACTATAAAGAAAGCTGAGGATCAAAAAATTGATGCTTTTGAACTGTGGTGTTGGACAAGACGCTCAAGAGTCCCTTGGCCAGCGAGGCAATCCAACCAGTCCATCCTAATTTGTCCTGAATATTCATTGGAAGGACTAGATGCTGAAGCTGAAACTCCAATGCTTTGACCACCTGTTGCAAAGAACTGACTCATTGGAAAAGACGCTGATCCTGGGAAAGATTGAAGGCAGGAGGAGAAGGGGACGACAGAGGATGAGATGGTTGGATGGCATCAGTGACTCAATGAATGTGAGTTTGAGCAAGCTCCGGGAGTTGGTGATGGACAGGGAGGCCTGGCGTGCTGTGGTCCATGGGGTCTCAAAGAGTGGAACATGACTGAGCAACTGAACTGAACTGAACTTATTAGAAAATTACTTCGTTAATTGAACTCTTCGACTTCTGTCAACTGGTCCTATTCTTTCTGAAGAGTCTCCTAGCTCAAGGTTGGGGCTTCATCTTTAACATAAAGCAGCTCCTGATCGTTGCTTCCTTGTTACTCCCTTCTGCAGTGGGGGAAAGAAGCTGGTCCCAGTTTATGGGTTTCTTTAAAATAAAAGTGATACTCATTATCCTTGCCACTGCAAGGTCTCACTGCAAGGTCTCAGATTTTTGTTGTTGTTCAGTCACTCATTTGTGTCTGACTCTTTGCAACCCCATGGACTGCAGTACTCCAGGCTCCTCTGTCCTCCACTGTCTTCTGGAGTTTGCTCAAGTTCATGTCTATTGAGGCGATGATGCCTTCTACCCATCTCATTCTCTGTTCCTCCCTTCTCTTCCTCCCTTCTCTTCCTGCCTTCAGTCTTTCCCAGCATCAGTGTCTTTTCCAATGAATTGGCTCTTCACCTCAGGTGGTATTGGAGTTTCAGCTTCAGCATTGGTCCTTCCAATGAATATTGAGGGTTGATTTCCTTTAGTATTGATTGGTTTGTTCTTCTTGCTGTCCAAGGGACTCTCAAGAGTCTTCTCCAGCACCACAGTTTGAAAGCATCAATACTTTGGCACTCAACCTTCTTTATGGTCCAACTCTCACATCCATAAACGACTACTGGAAAAACCATAGCTTTGACTATATGGACTGTTGTTGGCAAAATGACGTATTTTCTTTTTGATATGCTTTCTATGTTTGTCATAGCTTTCCTTTCAAAGAGCAAGCATCCTTTAATATCATGGCTGCAGTCCCCATTTTGCAATGATTTTTGGAACCCAAGAAAACAAAATCTATCTCTCCTTCCACTTTTCCTCCTTCTATTTGCCACAATTTGACTTGGACTTGACTGAACCTAAATCAACCCCTTTACTCACCAAAGCACACTGGTTCTTTGGGTTTCTTTTTTTTTTTTTTCAGTTGCAATCCTAGTCGTTTTCCATTCTTAAAATTACTTCGTGATATCCTGCCCCAGGAGAAGAGCTCCTTTCTGGGTGGTGCCAAGAGTCACCACCTGGCTATGGTAAACACTGAGTCAGTATAGGTGGTAAGCGATCATGACCCTTTAGATGGTTTTATGGTTACAGCACCAGAATTATTGTGAGAGGGTTCCCCTTTCCCCTCAGGAGAAGAGCTCACTCAAATATCTACGAATATGACCCTTAAAATTCAAAGTGTAGACTGTTTTAGAACCACAAAGGGCATTAGTTCAATGTCCTCATTTTATAGACCAGGGGGTCACTTTCAGAGTGTATTTTCCTCGGTTAGCTAGTAGCTGTGGTATGAGAAGCAGAGACCAGAACCCCTTATTTATGCTATCTCTCTGTGTCCAGAGCGCTTTCTCATACAGCTTTCCTCAGTTGTCAGATTTGGTCTTTTCTGTATCATGTATTGTCACATAAAATTTAAATATAAAATCTGCCAGAGGGAAATAAGTTCTTTGGTTAAGATGTGTTTTGTGATTTATCAATTAAGGAGCTTGAGGATATGTATTCAATAAACCTCAAATAGCAGTATGTCATTCTGTCTATAGCAGCCCAAATACTGGCTTTCTTGTAAAAAAAAGAAAACCCAATTGTCTTCAAGTTACTCCTAAGTCATCTTTTTCTCAGAAAATTTAAATTCATTAAGGTAGCAACTAGACATTTTGGAAATATGGAAGCACAAATTAATAAAATTGAACTTGTTAATGGATAAACCAATATTTACCCTGATTAGAAATAAATGTTCATCAGTAACAAAGTTGAATTCATGGTATTATTTATTGTAGGAACACACATATTTGTTATATTAGGATACGTATATCACTTTTTTTATCTCAGTGAGAACAATACATATTAGTGATCCTTGGATTTCAGAGACTAGGAACCGGACCTGAAATTGATGTTTTAAGTGCCTACCTATGAGTCACTGGAAAAGACTCTGATGCTGGGAGGGATTGGGGGCAGGGAGAGAAGGGGACGGCAGAGAATGAGATGGCTGGATGGCATCACTGACTCAGTGGACATGAGTTTGAGTGAACCCAGGAGTCGGTGATGGACAGGGAGGCCTGGCGTGCTGTGATTCATGGGGTCGCGGAGAGTCGGACACGACTGAGCGACTGAACTGAACTGAACTGATGCTAGAATATGTGAAGAATGGAATGAATAACCTGTAGGCTTGCTTCCTTCTCTGTAAGTTGTTGAAAATTACGATTATAGGAATATGGACCATAGACAAGAATTTTACTTTTTGATACATTTAAACCAAATCAATCTGAGTTCATTTAATATTTTTTTAGATAATTTCTTTCCTTTGTTCAGTTTTTCATTTGCTCATTTATTTATAACAGGTCTGTTAAGAAGTACTGGGTGCCCACCAAGTGACAGACCCTTTACCTGATACCAGGAAACACAAAAAATGGCTAGGAAACATTGATTTCCTTAACCTCAAGATGGCAGCCAGTTGGCACAGTCCAATGTGAGACTAACTATAATGTAATAATAGCATCAAAGTTGGAGGTATTTCTGGATAAGTGTGGAGGGTCCTAGAATGAGTGATAGTTTCCAATTTGGGGGTTAGGGATGATTTCACATATAATACTCGAGGTGAACCTGGATGACGGATTAGGAGTTTACTCAGTAGAGGTGTGGGAGAGAAAATGGTGTAGAAATAGCAAAGATGAAGGCACAGAGCATAGACATAGATAGTGCGTTTGCAGGGCTCTAAGTTATTCTGCTTGATGTGTGCTTAGAGTGAGGGACAGTGGGGGAAGCACAAGGGAGAAGTTTCAGGAAGGCCATACATTACATGTTGATGAGTTTGAACTTTATCTCATAGACAAAGCAGGGGAATGGAATGATCAGATATGTGTGCTAGGAAAAAAAAAAAAAACCTGTACTAATCAGGTATCACAACAAGCATACAATTCCATAGTCTTGGCTTTCAAGTTTACGGTTTATTAATAGAGATGAAAAAGGTAACGTGAATTTTTTTACAGTTCGGAGAAGGCAATGGCAACCCACTCCAGTACTCTTGCCTGGAAAATCCCATCGATGGAGGAGCCTGGTAGGCTGCAGTCCATGGGGTTGCAAAGAGTCAGACATGACTGAGTGACTTCACTTTCACTTTTCACTTGCATGCATTGGAGAAGGAAATGGCAACCCACTCCAGTGTTCTTGCCTGGAGAATCCCAGGGACGGGGGAGCCCGGTGGGCTGCCGTCTATAGGGTCGCACAGAGTCGGACACGACTGACGTGACTTAGCAGCATGGGAAGGATGAAAGGTAATTATATGCATTATTTACAATAGCAAAGATATGGAAACAACCTGTGTCCATTGATGGAAGAATGGATAAAGAAATTGTGCTATTTATATACAGTGGAATATTTTTCAGTCATAAAAAAGAAAGAAACTTTGCCATTTGCAACAACATAGATGGACCTCAAAGACATTATGCTGAGTGAAATAAGTCAGACAGAGAAAGATGAATACCATCCGATTTCTTTTTTATGTGGAATCTAAAACAAAACAAACTAAAACAAGCCAAACTCATGAATACAAAGAACAGATTGGTGGTTGCCAGAGGAGGTGGGCAGGAGGTGGGAGAAACAGGTGAAGCGGGTCAAAGATGAAAAGGGAAAAAAAGCAAGAAAATTCTTTGGAAATTGTCCAGTATTAAAAATGAAATGATAAAAATGTAATAAGTAGGATATAAATAATACAAGATTCAGTGGATATCCATAAACTGCAGAGATCATATATGACTAAGAGGAATCAGACAAAATATTCATGAAAGGTATTGTCATACTTGAACTGGTTCTCAAAGTATGAGAATGATTTTGCACATCTAGAAGGGTGAGGAAGAACTGTCAAGGCTGGAGAACCAGCACGAGCAAAACCTCAGCAAATGATGGGTGTGAAGGGGTGTGGGCTTGAAGGCTCAGAAGCTAGACTGAGGAGACGCCAGGAGGTCCTTTATGCAAGTCAAAGAGTTTGTTTCATTCATTTAAAACTTTTGAGGAGAATATGATTAGAGATGTGATTCAAGATGGATGATCTGTAAATAATGTCTAGAATATGTGATTGAAGAGACAGAAGCCTGGGACAGCAGCAGCATTTCAGGCAAGAGAGGAAACCCTGAGAAGGGATTCTGCAGTGTGTCGTGTAGTAGGAAACGAATGAGGGAGACCCCAAAGAGGAAGCATCAACAGAGTTCAGCAGTACTCTCTGGAAGCCAGGGACCTGGAGGGTATCAAAGACCATGTGGACGTTTCCTGCTAATGACTCAACGAACAGAAGTTCATCATTCCTACAGGAATGGGAAGGCTGTGAGGAGAAGCTATGGTTTTTCCCGTGGTCATGTATGGATGTGAGAGTTGGACTGTGAAGAAAGCTGATCGCCGAAGAATTGATGCTTTTGAACTGTGGTGCTGGAGAAGACTCTTGAGAGTCCCTTGGACTGCAAGGAGATCCAACCAGTCCATTCTAAAGGAGATCAATCCTGGGTGTTCATTGGAAGGACTGATGCTAAATCTGAAACTCCAATACTTTGGCCACCTCATGCGATGAGTTGACTCACTGGAAAAGACTCTGATGCTGGGAAAGATTGGGGGTGGGAGGAGAAGGGGACGACAGAGAATGAGATGGCTGGATGGCATCACCGACTCGATGGACATGAGTTTGAGTGAACTCCGGGAGTTGGTGATGGACAGGGAGGCCTGGCGTGCTGTGATTCATGGGGTCGTGGAGAGTCGGACACGACTGAGCGACTGAACTGAACTGAAGATAAAGATGTGTGTTCAGTGCCAGGGACAGTAAGTGCAACCGAAAGACTGGGGAGAATCAATAATCTGAAAGGCTATTGAGAGACATTGTAGTGATTAGGGTTTGTACTGGGTGCACATCAGCTTTCATAATTATCTTGGGGATTATTTCTTTAACATATGTAACTTCAACTTCTTTATCTGAATAAAAAGTGAAACATATCAGGGTAATTGTGAACAAAATGGGCTAATGTAAATGTAACATCTAATACAGAACCTGATTAGTAAAGGTTTATTACTCACATCATGAGTCTTTCTGGGAAGAGCAGGGTAGGCTCCCATGCTGGTCTAAAAATGGCTGGAGAGGAAAAAGAAAGGATAATGACTTGGGACTTTTTGTTGGTGAGGCGGTGAGGCTGGGACAAGGATTTCCATTCCCACATGCAGGGGCTTCCACGGTTTGGACTTCCTATTCATGCTGAAAGAGGCTTTCTTAGCCCATTCAGGCTTTCTTAACTTGTTAGTTGTGGGGTAGAAAGGACAAAGGTAATGGTGACTCTTAAAAGCTGTCAGCAGTCAAACATCAAAAAGTGGAGTCAGAATCTTACAAAGAAAGTGTTAATCGCTCAGTCTTGTCCAACTCTTTGAGACCCCATAGACTGTGGCCAACCAGGCTCCTCTGTTGATGGGATTTTCCAAGCAAGAATACTGGAGTGGGTTGCCGTTTCTTTCTCCAGGGTATCTTCCAAATGCAGGGATTGAACCTGGGTCTCCTGTGTTGCAGGCATATTCTTTACCACCTATGCCACCAGGGAAGCCTTTCTTTCTTAAAAAGTGTTTCCCTGAACCAGGAAGAAATAGAAAATCTGAACAAACCCATCACAAGCACGGAAATTGAAACTGTAATCAAAAATCTCCCAGCAAACAAAAGCCCAGGTCCAGACGGCTTCACAGCTGAATTCTACCAAAAATTTAGAGAAGAGCTAACACCTATTCTACTCAAACTCTTCCAGAAAATAGCTGAGGAAGGGAAACTTCCAAACTCATTCTATGAGGCCACCATCACCCTAATCCCAAAACCTGGTAAAGACCCCACAAAAAAAGAAAACTATAGGCCAATATCACTGATGAACATAGATGCAAAAATCCTTAACAAAATTCTAGCAATCAGAATCCAACAGCACATTAAGAAGATCATACATCATGACCAAGTGGGCTTTATCCCAGGAATGCAAGGATTCTTCA
The DNA here is from genome assembly GCF_049115385.1 of Moschus berezovskii. Classification (NCBI taxonomy): domain Eukaryota; kingdom Metazoa; phylum Chordata; class Mammalia; order Artiodactyla; family Moschidae; genus Moschus; species Moschus berezovskii. Next base: position 82,627,046 of record NC_142471.1, read on the forward strand.
ATATACGCAAATCAATCAACGTAATACACCACATTAACAAACCGAAAAATAAAAATCATATGATTATCTCAATAGATGCAGAGAAAGCCTTCGACAAAATTCAACATCCATTTATGATAAAAACCCTCCAGAAAGTGGGAATAGAAGGGACATACCTCAACATAATAAAAGCTATATATGACAAACCCACAGCAAACATTATCCTCAATGGTGAAAAACTGAAAGCATTTCCCCTAAAGTCAGGAACAAGACAAGGGTGCCCACTCTCACCACTACTATTCAACATAGTTCTGGAAGTTTTGGCCACAGCTATCAGAGCAGAAAAAGACATAAAAGGAATACAAATTGGAAAAGAAGAAGTAAAGCTTTCACTGTTCGCTGATGACATGATCCTCTACACAGAAAACCCTAAAGACTCTACCAGAAAACTACTAGAGCTAATCAATGATTACAGCAAAGTTGCAGGATATAAAATCAACACACAGAAATCCCTTGCATTCCTATACACTAATAATGAGAAAATAGAAAGAGAAATTAAGGAAACTATTCCATTCACTGTTGCAATGAAAACAATTAAATACTTAGGAATATATCTACCTAAGGAAACAAAAGACTTGTACATAGAAAACTATAAAACACTAGTGAAAGTAATCAAAGAGGACATGAATAGATGGAGAAATATACCGTGTTCGTGGATTGGAAGAATAAATATTGTAAAAATGAGTATACTACCCAAAGTAATTTATACATTCAATGCAATCCCTATCAAGCTACCAACAATATTTTTCACAGAACTAGAACAAATAATCTCACAATTTGTATGGAAATACAAAAAACCTCGAATAGCCAAAGCAATCTTGAGGAAGAAGAATGGAACTGGGGGAATTAACCTGCCGGACTTCAGGCTCTATTACAAAGCCACAGTCATCAAGACAGTATGGTACTGGCATAAAGACAGAAATATAGATCAATGGAACAAAATAGAAAGCCCAGAGATAAACCCACGCTCCTATGGACACCTTATCTTCGACAAAGGAGGCAAGAATATAAAATGGAGAAAAGACAGTCTCTTTAACAAGTGGTGCTGGGAAAACTGGTCAGCCACTTGTAAAAGAATGAAACTAGAACACTTCCTAACACCATACACCAAAATAAACTCAAAATGGATTAAAGATCTAAATGTAAGACCAGAAACTATAAAACTCCTAGAGGAGAACGTAGGCAAAACACTCTCCAACATAAATCACAGCAGGATCCTCCAAGACCCACCTCCCAGAATATTGGAAATAAAAGCAAAAATAAACAAATGGGACCTAATTAAAATCAAAAGCTTCTGCACAGCAAAGGAAACTCTAAGCAAGGTGAGAAGACAACCTTCAGAATGGGAGACAATAATAGCAAATGAAGCAACTGATAAAGGATTAATCTCCAAATTATACAAGCAGCTCCTGCAGCTTAATTCCAGAAAACTAAGTGACCCAATCAAAAATGGGCCAAAGAACTAAACAGACATTTCTCCAAAGAAGACATAAAGATGGCTAATAAACACATGAAAAAATGCTCAACATCCCTCATCATCAGAGAAATGCAAATCAAAACCACAATGAGATACCATTTCACACCAGTCAGAATGGCTGCTATCCAAAAGTCTACATGCAATAAGTGCTGGAGAGGGTGTGGAGAGAAGGGAACCCTCTTACACTGTTGGTGGGAATGCAAACTAGTACAGCCACTATGGAGAACAGTGTGGAGATTCCTCAGAAAACTGGAAATAGAACTGCCATATGATCCAGCGATCGCACTCCTGGGCATACACACCGAGGAAACCAGAATTGAAAGAGACACATATACTCCAATGTTCATTGCAGCACTGTTTATAATAGCCAGGACATGGAAGCAACCTAGATGTCCATCTGCAGATGAATGGATAAGAAAGCTTTGGTACATATACACAATGGAGTATTTCTCAGCCATCAAAAAGAATGCATTTGAATCAGTTTTAATGAGGTGGATGAAATTGGAGCCAATTATACAGAGTGAAGTAAGCCAGAAAGAAGAACATCAATACTGTATATTAACGCATATATATGGAATTTAGAAAAATGGTAACCTGAACCCTGTATAAGAGACTGCAAAAGAGACATAGGCATTTAGAACAGTCTTTGGGACTCTGTGGGAGAGGGTGAAGGTGGAATGATTGGAGAGAATGGAATTGTAGCATGTATATTATCATAAGTGACCAGTCCAGGTTCGACGCATAAATTCTCCTCTGTTCATTTCTTTGCATTTGTGCTTTTTTAATAAAATTCTTTTTTAGATATAAAAAATTAAAAAAATAAATAAATAAAAAAAAATAAAAAGTGTTTCCCAAGATCTCCTTTAGTTGGACCCCAGAAATACCCACTGCCACTATAGCACCACCCTAAAAAGGGAAAGTATGATGGAAGGAAAGCCAGAGTGGAAAGAGACTTAAAAGTCTTAAACGATTGCAGTCAAAGTATCTTAGCAAGTAAAACATTGCCAAGGCTTGTTTCAGGGCCTTGAAAGCACTGATACTAGAGAAGAACCTTGAAATCCTTTTATGGACAAGCATTGGAATTATTTTAAAATGTGTTTGGCTGGATTTTCTCTGCTCTACTTATGCTCTTGTCTTTTTGGGTGGAAGGATGTGACAGAACTACTAGCGAAGCGTAGAAATGCTGTTGGTCGTAGAACAAGACGTGCGTGGGAAAGAAGTTCAATCCACACCGAAACAAATCATCACCCTCTCATTTCTTACCTGTAAGTCACCTTCTTGTCCTTGGACCTACTTGTCTTGTTCTTCTTCCTGAAATACCTGCCCATCAACTAACCCTTTGCTCACCCATATCTACCTACCTCATCATACTTCCTCCTGAGCCAGTCTTCTGTGACTCTCCCTGTGGTTCACTTCTGTTGGGTCCACATGCCCTCATAATTGCATAAGCCATTTACATCCAGACTTCCCTATTGTTATTTCACTTTCTCAGAACACCTACTCATTGAGGATCCTCTCTTCCAGTCCTGCCTTGTCCTAGGCTTGTTTGGATAAGTAGCTAGCCTTTCTCAATAACATTCACTGAATATCTCCACACATTAACAGGAGCCTGGATTGGACCTAAAAATAATTATTATAGCCTCTAATTATAGAATGTTTACTGTTTGCCTTGTGCTAAGCTAAGCCCTATACAAGCACAACCTCATTTTATCTTGACAGTGACACTCTGGTATATAATCCATATCACTCTGTCATGGTGGTCATTTCATGACTTATAGGTGTATCAAATCACCACACTGTTTACTTTAAATATATACAGTTTTACTTTTGAGTTACACTGAATATAGCTAAAGGAAAAAGAAAAAAGAATAGTTGGAGTAAAGGTAAAAGACAATAATATTCAAGATAAAATTAGTGCAGGCAAGATATTGAGACTTATACTTACTACTTAACATACAGAGGGAATCCGAGGCTCAGAAAAATTAACTAAGTCGTCAAAGATAGTGCTGCTAAAGAAGTCCTGCCTGGCTTGAACCCAGATCCAGTTCTAAAGTCCAGGCTCCACATCACCATTTCTTCCAGGAGAACCTGCTTCTAGAAGTGAAGCCTTTTCAAACTATATTGAAATCCCACACGTGATTGGCCAATTCTTAGTGCAGGTATAAATCCTCCCAACCTCTCCTTTCTTTACAATTGCCTCTTCGATGGTGACATTTTTCTTTATTATATTGTTCTGACTTTGCTGAATGTGAAAGAATTTAACTTTCCAAAGTGTAATTTTAATATGCCGCATTCTAGTATGGCAAATTACTATTATGAAAAGTGTGCTACTTGGAAACTTCAAGTAGCCTTCTGGAGTAACTTGTAATTATAATGAATTGGGTTGATGTTATGTGCATTTTTATTGTATATAATTTAACAACTATGTGATGACTATCTAATTATGGTCTATAGTTCACAAAGTAATAGTTTACAGCAATCTTTCCTCAGTAGAAGTTATACTTCCATATAAGGTTCTTGTTTTATGTCTGCATACAAGTGGCGTATTACTACAAAATGTGCATACAAATAAAGCCTTACAACAAAAAGAAAACACTCTAGAAGCATAATCTGTTTTAGAAACATATTTTCCAAAATTGGCAGGGAAAAAATACATCCCTTAAACCAATCAAAGTAAACAATTCATTAAAATATTTTTGTCCTGTCAAGCATTGTAAGAAATATCCTGGCAATAATTGTGAGAGAAAAATACATTATTCAAGAATAAATCAGAAAAAAAAAAGTAAATTTTTCTACCTCTGCAAGATGCACTGGGCATGCGAGTCAATCATTGCATCCCTTAAGCACTAAGTCAAGGAACAGAGACAACAACAAAGGAAATCTTGTTGACTCTATCTTCAGACGACATCCTGAGCCCATCCACTGCTCACCACCTCCATTGGTACCTTCCTGTCCAAACCACCATCCTCTTCACCTGGATCACTGCAGTAGCCTCCCAACGGCTCATCTGGCTTCTTCCTTCCCTCTCCTACAGTCTGTTGCCAACAAGCAGCCAGAAAGACCCTGTTATAACCAAAGTCAAATCGGATTCCTTCTTTATGTAGAGGCCGCCACTGGCTTTCTTTTCTCTGAGAGGAAAAGCTGAAGTTGTTACAATGACCAGCAAGGCCTTACCTACTCTGGCCTCCAGGCACCTCTCTGACCTTGTCCTCTATTATTCCCTCCTCCCTCTGACCCTGACATACTGGCCTTTCTGCTTTTCCTCACAGATTCCTGCCTTTAGACCTGGGCTACCTCTCCTTTTTCCTGAAGTGTTACTTAGTCTTTCTCTTTTCCTCATATGTCACCATTTCAATGAAGCCACCCTGGACAACCAAAATTAATAGCAATCTACTCTGCCATGGCAACCCACTCCAGCATTCTTGCCTGGAGAATCCCAAGGACGGAGGAGCCTGGTAGGCTGCCGTCTATGGGGTCTCACAGAGTCAGACACAACTGAAGCGACTTAGCAGCAGCAGCAGCAGCACCCTGCCAATCAGTTCCCAAATGCCCCAATCTCCTGTACTCTGCTTTATTTATTTCTCCATAGTTTAAGCCACCTTTTCACATACTTTAGAATTTACTGGTTTACTGTGTTTATTGGCTGCCCCTGGTAGCTTAGTTGGTAAAGAATCCTCCTGCAGTGCGGGAGACCTGGGTTTGATTCCTGGGTTAGGAAGATCCCCCATAGGAGGGCATGGCAACCCACTCCAGTATTCTGGAGAATTCCTGGACAGAGGAACCTGGGAGGCTACAGTCCATGCAGTCGCAAAGAGTTGGACGACCGAGTCTTACACTTTCACATTCCTCACTGTAGTATTCAAGAGGGCAGGGTCTTTGTTTGTTCGTTGGTGTGTCACTAGAAACCAGAAGAGTACCTGGCACATAGCTGCTGCTGCTGCTGCTAAGTCACTTCAGTCGTGTCCGACTCTGTGTGACCCCATAGACGGAAGCCCACCAGGCTCCCCCGTCCCTGGGGTTCTCCAGGCAAGAACACTGGAGTGGGTTGCCATTTCCTTCTCCAGTGTGTGAAAGTGAAAAGTCAAAGTAAAGTCGCTCAGTTGCGTCCGACCCTTAGCGACCCCACGGACTGCAGCCCACCAGGCTCCTCCATCCATGGGATTTTCTAGGCAATAGTACTGGAGTGGCTTGCCATTGCCTTCTCCGTGGCACATAGCAGCCACTCAGATATTTGGCAAATGAATGAATGCTAAGATTACTCAGGCACATGCCTTTGTATTTCACTCTTTCTTTGCTTCCCCAAAATAGCCATATGCCAGCCCCTCTGAAATCTTGGATAATTCAAAGAGCTGTGCATTAAGAAATAGTCTAAAAACTTATTTAAGAAATTATAGCCATGTTATTCAGGGTTCTGACATTAATATTGAAATATTCATCATGACACATTGAAAGGTTCTCTGCCTTACTAAATTTTTGAAATAATTTATCATGCCAGGGACAGAATTAATTGAATTATTTTCTACTTTTGAATCAAGAATTCAACTGATTTGCTGTTTTTCCTAGTTTCTGGTGTGCTGTCATATATAAGCACAGATGAACTTTTAAAGGCTATTGTTAACTCCTCTATGTGACATTTTTCAGGCAGAACTGCCACAATTCCAGTGAGCAAATAGGATTCACCAGTATCTGAACCTCATTAAACCTAATTGTTAAAGTATAATGAGTCTTTAACTCTCAGCATGATAATCTCTCTAGAGGAAGAATTTCCTTGAATGATATGAGATCAATGAAATCTAAGACTACATTTTTTTCTCAACAAAGATTGACCATATGTCTACTATGATAGAATTATTGCTAGATGCTGGAGCCCAAAGATGAACAAAACCCAGCCCTTGTCCCAGAATGATTTAGTTTGGGGAAGGAAGCTAATAGGTAATTGCCTGATAAGTCTGTGATATGCTAAGTGCTATAGCAGTTTCATTGAAAAGTTCTGTGAAAACATCGAAGAGAATTTTTTTTTTCATTTAAACATGTCTATTAACCACCTCCAGCACTGTGGTGCTGGAGAAGACTCTTGAGAGTCCATTGGACAGCAAGATCAAACTAGTCAATTCTAAAGGAAATCAACCCTGAATGTTCATTGGAAGGACTGATGCTAAAGCTGAAGCTCGAATACTTCTCGTGACCATCTGATGTGACGAGCTGACACATTGGAAAAGCCCTTGATGGTGGGAAAGATTGAGGGCAGGAAGAGAAGGAGCTGATAGAGGATGAGACAGTTGGATGGCATCACCGAGTCAAAGGACATGAGTTTCAGCAAACTCTGGGGGACATAGCAAAGGACAGGGAAGCCTGGTGTGCTGCAGTCCATGGGGCTGCAAAGAGTTGGACACAACTTAGCGACTGAACGACAATATTAATCACCTGCTCATGTAGACATGAATAAGATGCAGTCTTCTGAGAGGTATTGATTATGTTATTCATGCTGATCCCACATGTGTGACTGAAAACACTGAATCTTGAAATGCCACTTGGGGAAAATGTCCAGTTATAACTGGTGAAACTTTTAGAGCACACCTTTTTTGTGGTGTAGTTACTGGACTCAGTGTGCCAGGCACTGAGCTTGGTGCTGCTGCATGGTTAGGCTCTAATCACTACATGTCTGCATGCCATGGTGGACTGGCTACGAGGAGTTCTGGGAAATAGTGCAACCAAAAAAAGCACCCCAGACTTGTAACTAGTCTTATTCAAAATCTCTCCTTTGTCTGATTCTTGCACAGTGTTAAAAGTTTTATATAAAAAGGCTGAATGCTTCATAAATAATTTAAAATTTGAATGCTATTAGGGTGAGAGTAAAAAATTAAGAAACACTAAGGAATACTTTTAGCCATCTTCCATGAACGTTTAAAAATTGAGAAACTGACCAAGGGATATCTGTGAGTTGAATATGTCATCACTTAATGAAGTAGCCAAAAGGACAAATTTGTATTACATTCAAGTGTATGAATCCTATGTCCAATGATGTATTACTAAGTGCACAATGGTATACTTAGCTATATGTGAATATAAACTTGCTCTTATAACTATTAACATACTTGAAAATGACAATAATAAAATTTACACAATATAGTACTCACTATATATTAGGTACTATTCATATAGTAAGTAATTCAGTCATCTAAATGACCATATTAGGAACCAGGATTATCCCTGGTTTTTTACAGGCAGAGGAAAGCACAGTGAGTGTACTAACCCAAGGTTATTGCTAATAAGTGACATAGCCAGAATTTGAACCCAGGTGATCAGGCTCTTGGAATGTGAAGTCAAGTGGGCCTTAGAAAGCATCACTACGAACAAAGCTAGTGGAAGTGATGGAATTCCAGTTGAGCTGTTTCAAATCTTGAAAGATGATGCTGTGAAAGTGCTGCACTCAATATGCCAGCAAATTTGGAAAACTCAGCAGTGGCCACAGGACTGGAAAAAGTCAGTCTTCATTCCAATCCCAAAGAAAGGCCAAAGAATGCTCAAATTACCGCACAATTGCACTCATCTCACACGCTAGTAAAGTCATGCTCAAAATTCTCCAAGCCAGGCTTCAGCAATATGTGAACTGTGAACTCCCAGATGTTCAAGCTGGTTTTAGAAAAGGCAGAGGCACCAGAGATCAAATTGCCAACATTCGCTGGATCATGGAGAAAGCAAGAGAGTTCCAGAAAAACATCTATTTCTGCTTCATTGACTATGCCAAAGCCTTTGACTGTGTGGATCACAATAAACTGTGGAAAATTCTGAAAGAGATGGGAATACCAGACCACCTGACCTGCCTCATGAGAAACCTGTATGCAGGTCAGGAAGCAACAGTCAGAACTGTACATGGAACAACAGACTGGTTCCAAATAGGAAAAGGAGTGCGTCAAGGCTGTATATTGTCACCTTGCTTATTTAACTTCTATGCAGAGTACATCATGAGGAACGCTGGGCTGGAAGAAGCACAAGCTGGAATCAAGATTGCTGGGAGAAATATCAATAATCTCAGATATGCTGATGACACTACCATTATGGCAGAAAGTGAAGAGGAACTCAAAAGCCTCTTGATGAAAGTGAAAGAGGAGAGTGAAAAGGTTGGCTTGAAGCTCAACATTCAGAAAACAAAGATCATGGCATCTGGTCCCATCACTTCATGGGAAATAGATGGAAAAACAGTGGAAACAGTGTCAGACTTTATTTTTTGGGGTTTCAAAATCACTACAGATGCTGATTGCAGCCATGAAATTAAAAGACGCTTACTCCTTGGAAGGAAAGTTATGACCAACCTTGATAATATATTAAAAAGCAGAGACATTACTTTGCCAACAAAGGTCCGTCTAGTCAAGGCTATGGTATTTCCCATGGTTATGTATGGATGTGAGAGTTGGACTGTGAAGAAAGCTGATCGCCGAAGAATTGATGCTTTTGAACTGTGGTGTTGGAGAAGACTCTTGAGAGTCCCTTGTACCGCAAGGAGATCCAACCAGTCCATTCTAAGGGAGATCGATCCTGGGTGTTCATTGGAAGGACTGATGCTAAAGCTGAAACTGCAATACTTTGGCCACCTCATGTGACGAGTTGACTCACTGGAAAAGACTCTGATGCTGGGAAAGGTTGGGGGCGGGAGGAGAAGGGGACGACTGAGAATGAGATGGCTGGATGGCATCACTGGCTCTGTGGACCTGAGTTTGAGTGAACTCCGGGAGTTGGTGATGGACAGGGAGGCCTGGCGTGCTGTGATTCATGGGGTCGTGGAGAGTCGGACACGACTGAGCGACTGAACTGAACTGAACTGAACTGATCAGGCTCTAATCACCAGGTAAATTCTATGCTATACTACCACACAGGTAAGACAGCGAAATAAGCCATGTTCATGATTTAATTCGTAGCATATTCTAGTAGGGCCTATTTGTATTAAGTGGATGTTTGTACTCAGAAATGTGTTAGATAATATTCCATTGTTCCCTTTCTTTATCTATTCATCCATCAGTGGACTGGCTATTGTAAGTAGTGCTGCAGTAAACACTGGAGTGCATGTATCTTTTCGAATTACATTTTTCTCTGGCATAAAAAAAGAATGAAATAATGCCATTTACAGCAACATGAATGGACCTAGAGATTGTCATCCTGAGTAAGTCACACAAAGAAAGACAAAAATTATGTGAAATTGCTTATCAGTTTACTTCAGTCGCTCAGTCGAGTCTGACTCTTTGTGACCCCATGAACTGCAGCATGCCAGGCCTCCCTGTCCATCACCAGCTCCTGGAGTCTACCCAAACCCATGTCCATCGAGTCGGTGATGCCATCCAACCATCTCATCCTCTGTTGTCCCCTTCTCATCCTGCCCTCAATCTTTCCCAGCAACAGGGTCTTTTCAAATGAGTCAGCTCTTTGCATCAAGTGGCCAAAGTATTAAGAGTTTCAGCTTTAGCATCAGTCCTTCCAATGAACACCCAGGACTGATCTCCTTTGGGATGGACTGGTTGGATCTCCTTGCAGTCCAAGGGACTCTCAAGAGTCTTCTCCAACACCACAGTTCAAAAGCATCAATTCTTCGGCAATCAGCTTTCTTCACAGTCCAACTCTCACATCCATACATGACCACTGGAAAAATCATAGCCTTGACTAGATGGACCTTTGTTGGCGAAGTAATGTCTCTGCTTTTTAATATGCTGTCTAGGTTGGTCATCGCTTTTCTTCCAAGGAGCAAGTGTCTTTTAATTTCATGGCTGTAGTCACAATCTTCAGTGATTTTGGAGCCCAGAAAAATAAAGTCTCTCACTGTTTTCACTGTTTCCACATTTATTTGCCATGAAGTGATGGGACCAGATGCCATGATCTTAGTTTTCTGAATGTTGAACTTTAAGCCAACTTTTTCACTCTCCTCTTTCACTTTCATCAAGAGGCTCTTTAGTTCTTCTTCACTTTCTGCCATAAGGATGGTGTCGTTTGCATATCTGAGGTTATTCCGTTCTGTTCCGTTCCATTCTGTCACTCAGTGGTGTCCGACTCTTTGCGACCCCGTGGACTGTAGCCTAGTTTATTGTGGAATCTAAAAAAATTGGTACAAATTAACTTATTTATAAAGCAGAAATTAAGTCACAGATACAGAAAACAAATTTATGGTTGCCAAGGAGGAAAATAGGGGATGAGGGATAAATTGAAAGATTGGGACTAACATAAACACATTACTACATATAAAATATATAACTAATGAGAACCTACTGTATTACATAGGGACCATTTCTCAATACTCTGTAATGACCTATATGGGAAAAGAATCTAAAGAAGAGTGAATGTAAGTGTATAGCCAACTCACCTTGCTGTACAGCAGAAACTAACACAACACTGTAAATTAACAATTAAAATTTAAAAATTAATACAAATTTAAACAAAAATTGAAATAATGAAATGTGTTAGGGAAAATCACACATAATGTATAATCCTAGTTTGGAAAATTTTTGCTTGTCTTAATGTTTCTTAACTATAATACCATCCCAAAGTACTAAAATAACTTTCAAGAGTGACTCAGTTTATGCCTAACCAAAATATTGCTAATGATGAAACAGCAGCACCTCAGAAGTTTTAATTACCCATCACATAACGCGAGGCACACCCTGCTAATTATATCTCTTAATGTGAAGTTAGAAGTCCAGACTATGACACGTTTACTTTGCAAGGCAGAAGAATTAAAGGTAGTGTGAGTCCCTTGCTCTTCTGGACCTAGAACTTAAATACTAATTGATACCATTTTGAAGAAAACTGCTTGATGTTTTTATACTGCAGTGACTTTGCAAGCAAAAATTTTCGAGATTTTATGTGATTTTTTAAAAGTCAACTCAGATGTTTGGAATTTGGATTGCTGTACTTTTATTCTTTGGCAAATCACCAGGTAAGACTCATAGTTTATAATTTCTTTGAAACAGAGTATCTTGACATCTTAAATGTAATTGACATGGACTTTGAAATATTGGCTCTGTTTATATTTTATTCTTCATAAAATTATCTAAAGGATAATGCACCACTTTCATAATAATGAATCTGACAAGCATATGAAAAGCATCTATTTCCAATAAAATAAAAGTCACTGGACAGTCTTGTACTGGGCCTCCAGCTTCATCATTTAGTAGCTTTATAGCCTTGGACAAGTAATTTATCCATTGAAGTCTCAGTTTCTTTACTTCTAAGATGAGTATGTAGCAGTACATAGAGACTTACATATTTCCATTTTCAGTACCTGATTCACAGTTGCTCGATAAATGTTTGAATGAATGAATGATTAATGCTGATTGGAAACTCCACATTGATTTTTTCCCTTTGTGTCGTGATCTTACACATTAGCTCAATACTTATTGACTTCTGAACTTTATATTGTAGACTCCTTATGTATTAACATCACCGATGTAGTAGTTATTGGTTTCTTTTGTTCTTACCACCCTGTTTCAACACTGTATGTGTAAGCACAATAAAAGTTAGCTGATGCATTTTAGCCAAAATAGAATCAAAGGATTTCAGTGTGTTTTAGTCCCTGCTCTCCAGCTCTCCCTATGGAATAAAAAATAAAGGGATGGAACCCTTGTTAGTTTTAGTGTATGCCAAGAACAGTGCTCTCTTTTCCATGATTTTCCTACCCCAGGACAGTTCCAGTTGAATGCTGAAAGCAGATTAATGAGTTCCAGAGCAGAATTAAGAAGTGAGTCAAGTATGCCCTGGTCCATTTTCTTGTATTGTCATATCTCTTCTCAGTGGTATCTCCTCCGTCTAGAGTTCAGAGGCCTTCTTGCTATCTTTACTCCCAGCCCATCCCTCAAAATCGTCTCTGAATAAGGATCTGAATACATTTTTCTTTTAAATCAACAAATACAATCACCTACTATGTGCCAAGTACTGTGTTAAGCTCTGGAGACCCAGTTGTGATTGGTTAAGTTCCCTATCCATCGGAAATATGTGTTTTTCAAATATTTGCTTTTCAGTAGGGAGTGACTTCTGTTTAGAAGCTCACTGAATTAAGCACAAAGTATAAAATGGGAAGTACCAGAAGACTGAATACAAAGAGACTCTATTAAAAATTGAATAGATGTGATATAGTTTACAAAACAAATGTGATATGGACTCAGTTTTGAAATTATGGCAGGTAAGATATATATATGTATTAGAAATATATATAACCTAAATTTTATATAACTATTTTTAAAAAAGCATTTTACCTGGCAGCTAACTCTCTCCTCAGTCCCCTCCTTCCCCAGTTTAAATGTGATCCGTCATGCTCCTTCCTTGGTGTGCACACTGGACTTCTCTGCTGCTCTTGATTCACTTGGCTTAACCATGACCCTGATTAAATCTGACGCTTTGCAATGTTGTGAGTGCACTTGTACAGCTGAATGTGCCTGGAGAAAAACACATACCATGCTGACTGTCTCACTGTGAAATCATGGTTATTAAACTAAAGTGGAGCATGAGTCTGCCAAGCCGTCATATTCGGCTTCCCTGGTTGTTTCATTTTCCCAGGCTCCTGGGTTACTTCATTCTTCTCCCTTCTTCTCCCCTCTACTCAAACCTCCAGTGCCTTCCTGTCCACTAATACTCTTGGCCAATGGGCTTGTTTCCTATTTCAAAAAGAAAATAGAAATAAAAAGAAGAGCCCCTTCATAAATTCTCAGTACCACACTTATCCAGTTACCTGAATGTATTTCTATAGTAAAACTTATGTGTTCACATTAAGTGGAATAAAGAATATATATATATATATATATATATGGACCCATTTTTTTCTGCCACATGAGTTTGCTGAAAACTAAAAAACAAAGGAAAAAATAAAAACCCCACTCTTTCCCTCAAAGACCTTTAGATTTTGAATCTGCAGACTAAGGTGCTGTGGACCTGCCTCTCCCCACACCCCCAACCCTGCTTCTTCAGTTTCATTCAGGGCAGCCTCGTCGTAATTATTCATCATACCAGGTGTGCTTGTACTTCTTCTTCCCTCTGCCTGGAATGCCTCCCAGGAAATCCATGAAGTTTACTCCTCACCCGCTCCAGGTATGGATTCAAATGGCACTTTTCTTAGCTAGGTCTTCCCTGGCCAATCTATTTGAATTATAACCCCTCCTGACATACACACACATGCACCTTCACCCCGTCATGTTTTGTGTTTCTCCCAGCACTTGCCACACTTCAACATATACCATATTTTATTTATTCTTCTTCATTGCCTGTCTTCTACCCCCCAACTAGGTTACATACTCCATGGGTGCCTGAGCTACTTTTTCCACTGCTGAGTCCTCAGTGCTGAGAACCACCCCTAGCACATAATAGGCACTCAGATAAATACTTCTTGAATAAATTAATGAGCCTATTTTCCAGCTTTTCTATGTCATTGAAAAAGGCTGTACACAGTACCATAAAGAGAAGACTCATTTAGAAAGTGGAAATTAGGGAATCTGGTTTCATCTCTTCATGGCAAATAGATGGGGAAACAATGGAAACAGTTCAGTTCAGTTCAGTCGCTCAGTCGTGTCCGACTCTCCACGACCCCATGAATCACAGCACGCCACGCCTCCCTGTCCATCACCAAATCCCGGAGTTCACTCAAACTCATGTCCACAGAGTCGGTGATGCCATCCAGCCATCTCATTCTCGGTCACAGACTTTATTTTCTTGAGCTCCAAAATCACTGCAGATGGTGACTGAAGCCATGAAATTAAAAGACTCTTGCTCCTTGGAATGAAAGCTATGACCAACCTAGACAGAATATTAAAAAGCATAGAGATTGCTGACAAAGATCCGTCTAGTCAAAGTTACAGTTTTTCCAGTAGTCATGTATGGATGTGAGAGTCGGACCATAAAGAAAGCTGAGCACCAAAGAATTGATGTTTTTGAACTATGGTGGTGAAAAAGACTCATGAGATTCCTTTGGACTGCAAGGAGATCAAACCAGCCAATCCTAAAGGAAATCAGTCCTGAATATTCATTAGAAGGACTGATACTGAAGCTGAAACTCCAGTACTTTGGCCACCTGATGCGAAGAACTGACTCATTGGAAAAGACCCTGATGTTGGGAAAGATTGAAGCCAGAAGAAGGGGACATGAGTTTGGACATGACATGAGTTTGGACAATGAGTTTGAGCAAGCTCCAGGACATGACATGAGTTTGAGCAAGCTCCAGGAGTTGGCGATGGACAGGGAAGCCTGGCGTAGTGCAGTCCCTGGGTTCACAAAGAGTCAGACCTGACTGAGTGACCGAACTGACTGAACAGAGGTGGCTCAGCAGGTAAAGAGTCTGCCTGCAATGCAGGAGACAAAGGAGACATGAGTTCCATCCCTTGGGTGGGGACGAACCCCTGGAGGAGGAAATGGAGGAGGAAATCCACTCCCGTATTCTTGTCTCAGAAATCCCATGGACAGAGGAGCCTGGTGGACTACAGTCCATGGGGTTGCAAAGAGTCAGACATGACTTGCCAATTTATGATTTCTTAGCCAATTAAAGCTAATTTCATATAATTATATAATACAGGAGCTATATTTCAGATGCTCCTGTAAAGAACTTTTAGGTCAAAGAGGAAACAAAACATTTCAACTGAAAAATATAGCAAAATATGACTCGAGAATAGAAGAAACTATAAAAGAACAATTAACATTGAAAGAAAATTTTAATTAATAAAAATAGAGGTTAATGCATTAGAAAAACAGGAAGAAAACAAAATAATTGATAAATTTACGTGGTGGTTGCTTCATAAAAGTGAAAAAAAAATGAAGCCACGATGGCAGTTTTAAATAAACAAAGGGAAATAACCATGGATGTGAAAGACATTTAAATGATTACATTTTGTATAAATTTATGCTAAGAGAACTGAAACTCTGTATCAAAGTAAATCCCAGATAAATGAACATTTAAAAGTAAAAGAGTAAAACAAAAATATTATGAAAACAGAGTGAGATCGTTAATGATCTTAGAGTGAGTATGGTTTTTCTAAACAAGAAAAAACTCCAAAGCCATAAAGGAAAAGATGGATTATGTTGTTGCATAAAATGCAAACTTCTATATGACAAAAAGTAAAATCTGTTAAACAAAAATATATAACAACTAGAATGTCTTTGCTAAATATCTGAGAAAGGGTGTAAATATTTTTAACTGTTCAAAGAGTTTTTAAACATAAATAAGGAAAAATAACCTTTTAGGAAAATGTGCATAGAACATGAAAATCTCACCCGTTAGGCAATGTGCAAATGCCAGAAATACACAAAAAGATGTTCAAGTGTATAGGTAGTTAAATAAATGCAAACTAAAATGGCAAAAGTTGGTGCATATGGAAATTTAAATGTGCATACCCTTCAGCAGGAGATTTTATTGTTCCCCCTTATTTACTCCTCCGCCGCCCCAAAAGGGTTCCACAGAGCCACCTTTGTCCACAGGACACCGAACGGCAGAGAATAGTGCCAAGTCTGAAGGCCTGCTTGAAATCTGCCTGGTTTGGCTGTTACATACATTTCCTCGGCCCCAAGAGTGCCGAACAGCGTCTGTTCCTTAAGCTTGGATCCTGGAATAAAGAAGACTGATAGCTCAGAGCCACATCCAGCCTAACACCATTGCAGTCAAAATACAACATGAATAAGAAATGAACTTAATTTTTATAAGCCAATGAGATTTGGAAATCATCTGTTACCACAGTGTAACCTAGCAAAAGCTAATTGACGACATACCTCCCAGTTCTATTTAGTGATAGATTGACGTGCATTATGGTTCATTTTTGCTCATGAAACATTGAACAAAGTGATCACCTTTTCTAAGTCTTGCTTTCATCACTCATGACACACAGGGCTTAATCTGTTTTTGCTATTTTAATTATCATTAATATAAGACAAAGAAGCCAAAGTGGACGTAATTTGGTGAAAAAATACTCTTTAGTTTTGTGGCTTTTTTCTTACTACAAAGGTAATTTATATTCATTATTGAAAATTTGAGACCATAAATGAATAATATGTTGGAAAAAAACAAAAACCGTGCTAACACCATTGTTAATATTTTGGTGGAGTTCCTTTGAATTTTGTCTTTTCCCTCATACATTTTAAATGAAACTATATATTCCAAATAGTTCCCTTATCTGTCTTTTCCCACCAACACTATATCATTCTCACTTTCTTTAAAAGTTTCATTACAAATTCTCTGTAAACATTTAAATGGCTAGATATCTTTAATTCTATAATTTTAGAACTATATCCTTTGTTATTTAGGCTATTTAAATTACTAGCCCAATTTCAAGTTATTAATTTTATACCAAATGTATATTTTTAAAAACTATTAATCTTTCCATTTTTTTCCTAAATAGTTTTAATAGCTTATGATGTTGATAAGCTATTAGCTATTGTGTGTTAGTCGCTCAGTCATATCTGACTCTTTGCGACCCCATGGACTGTAGCCCGCCAGGCTCTTCTGTCCATGAAATTCTCCAGGCAAGAATACTGGAATGGTTGCCAGTCAAATCACATCTAATTTCTTAACCACATCTAATTTCTTCTACTTTTATGCCCTTTCTGTTGCCCTATGGGAAAAGGGCTTGATGACCAACACCCCTGGTAAGTTACAAACATAGAAAACACGCAATATTTACAATCTTCATTTTCAAACCCAAACTCTCTTTCCTTGACTGAATAACGTAGTCGAGAACTTAGAGTGCTGCAGTGGTGGGTGTGGGGGCGTGGGGCATGGAATGCAAAAACCAAGGCAGCTGGACTTTCTAGAAAAAAAGATAGTTGTATTAGAAAGCTATTATGCAATATGAAATCATTGGTTCAAATTGGAACTGAATGTATATGTGCTTTAAGAGGAAAAACAGAATGGATTCCAGGCAGGACGCAGCTCTGTTCTAGGGATATATTGAAGAAGGCACATGTTCACACTTCCAGCAAGAGGAAACAAAGTCAGCCAGAGAATCCTGGAGAACAGAAATGGCACACAAAAGGCATGATCTGCATGTGGAGCCAGATAAAGTGACACTGACCTGGAGGAATTCGTGTATTGTGAGAAGTAAGAGTTCATTTGAATATTCTCCTTTGAAGGGAATGGGTACGTGAACAGTGGAAGTGCGGAGAAGGAAACAGCATGCTAGCTGGCTCTGAAGGGAAGAAATACTTATCTAGTCATAGTAATATAAATTTGGTTTATTGATTTTCAATTTTTTTAGAGTCAGTGTACAGATAAGGCAGGGGCGATTTAATTATCGTCATAGAACAAGGACTGAATATTATCAGTCTTGACAGTATGAATGTAAAATTGCAGCGGACGGATATCAGAGATGGAAGAGAGGCAGCGATGCAGAGGCAGTATCTCTTCAAACTCTGTCTTGCAAAGGCATGGAGTCAAGTTATAAGGAACATGAGGTCTGGATCAAGACCTCGAAGATGACTATCTAAACTTACCGTGGAAGTCAAGAAATGAGCTGAAAACAGTGTTAGTGATTACATTGGAGGAGGAGTGGAGACACAGCGGAGAGCAGGCTGCTGAGCTGCTGTTCTCGGCTGCAGGTCACCCTTGCTGTGCAGCACTGAGAAATGTCAAACACGGTCCACCGCTTCAGTCCCTCCCAGAGGGGCCCTGTCAATGGGGACTCTAGGGGGACTCTAAGGCTCCAGGAGAAAGGGGGGGCTCCTTCCTGCTCACTTCTCGTTCCGGTCTGTCTGCCCAGCATTAGCTGTTCACTCCACGCAAACAACCAACCAGAAGCAGCAGTGGTTTGAAGACTTTCCTTGTGGCTCAGCTGGTAAAGAATCCGCGTGCAATGCAGAAGACCTGGGTTTGATCCCATGGTTGGGAAGATGCCCTGGAGAAGGGAAAGGCTACCCACTCCAGTATTGTGGCCTGGAGAATTCCATGGACTGTACAGTTCAGGGGGTCGCAAAGAGTCGGACATGATTCTCGGACATTCACTCTGCACAAGCAACCATCCAGGAGCAGAGCAGTAGTTTACATTTTCCTAATACTCCCAGAACCAGATGCAAGGCTGCTGGCTCAATGATGCCAGCCCCAGCCAGCTAGCACCCCCTCCCCAGTACCAACCCCGCCACCTCTTCTGTTTCTCTCACCAGCCCTTCTGCTAGGAGCCACTCCCTGCAGCTCCTCCTTTCCTCTTCGGGTCTCCAAAACCTGATTAGTAACAATGTATTGTATTAAACTCTGACAGTTAAAGTAACTAGAGTGGTTTCTGCTTCTTGCCCTGGATATCCAGGAAATAGATAGATTAACTAAATCCTCATTTATTATTGGAGCAAGTTAATAGATCATGTATGACTGACGTTGATAAATCAGAACCTAGTAGTGTAAGCACGTTATTTAGAGACATGGAGGTAACCATCTGAACTGCAGACATGTTTAAGTTGTTGCCTCTGGGAAGAGGGTTGGGTGTATGGGTGGGCAGGTGAAAGATCAACACATATTTTTAGTGTACACACACTTCTTCAATTAAAAATATGTTTTAATTTCCTCTCATCTATATTTATATTTAATATAAATGTGTTTAATTATATTTATATTAAATATAAACTAATAAACATACAATAAACATTACAATATATTTAATATATAATAAAATATATTAATTAATAAATATATCTCATCTATATTTACTATGGATTCTTATTCTTAGGGAATGAAGCAAAGCAAATTTTCCTAAAACTATGAAGTTAAAAAATAGTAGACTTGAAAATCGAGATTTATTTAGTATATTTTGGGAAGGGATGAAAGAAAATCCTCAAATTCAAGTCTTCAAATAGCTCTAACCAATAGTAATAAATAATCATAAATTGAATAAATTATCAATTTTTTCAATTGAATAAATCATAATTATAAATTAAGATCATAATTGAATAAGTTAAACTATCCTTCTGAAAAACAGTATGAAATAAAGTTTTTAAAGCATTTATTTATACAAAACAAAAAAAACAGTTGACCTGTTTATCCCAGGCCCACAGACCCCTGCTCTGGCAACCCCCGGTCTCTTCTCTGTATCTATGAGCTTGATATATCATTGTTATCTGATTTGTTTCATTTAGCACAATACCCTCGAGGTCCATTCACGTTGTTGCAAATTGCAAGATTTCATTTTTTAATGGCTGAATAATGTTCAAATGTATAAATGTATATTCTACAATTTCTATTCATCAGCTGATGGAAACTTAGATGGCTTCTCTCCTTTTGCTATTATAAATAATACTAGAATAAACATGGGTGTGCATGTGTCTTCTGAGATTCGTGTTCCTATTTTCTTCAGATAAATACCCAGAAATGGACTTGCTGGATCATATGGTAGTTTTGTTTATTTATTTGAGGAGTCTCCATACTACTTTCCATAATGGCTGTGGTGGTGATTTGTTGTGTCTGACTCTTGTGACCCTATAGACTGGAGCCCACCAGCCTCCTCTGTCCATGGGATTTCCCAGGCAAGAATATTGGGGTGGGTTACCATTTCCTTCTCCAGGGTATCTTCCCGACCCAGGGATCAAACCTGTGTTTCCTGAATTGCAGGCAGATTCTTTACCGCTGAGCCACCAGGGAAACCTATAATGGAATGGGATATAATAAATGGAAACTCATTTATATTCCCACCAACAGTGCATAAAGGTTGCCTTTTCTCCACATGATGCCAACACTGGTTATTTTCTTTATAACAGCCATTCTAACAGGTCTGAGGTGATATTTCATTGAGGTTTTGATTTGTATTTTCCTGATGATTAAGCTGTGGGCCTGACATGTATGGCCTTTATTGTGTTGAGGTATGGGTTTCCCAGGTGGCACCAGTGGTAAAAAACCCACCTGCCAAAGCAGGAGATTTTCCATGTATTATTGAATTCTGTTTGCTAAAATTTTGTTGAGAATTTTTGCATCGATGTCAATCAGAAATAATAGCCCCTAAGTTTGAGTGAACTCCGGGAGTTGGTGATGGACAGGGAGGCCTGGCATGCTGTGATTCTTGGGGTTGTGGAGAGTTGGACACGACTGAGCGACTGAACTGAACTGAACTGAAGTTTCTTGTGGCATTCTTGTCTGATTTTGGTATTCAGGGTATTACTGGCCTCATAAAATGAATTGGAAGAGTTCTCTTCTCTGGTATTTTTTGGATGAGTTTGAGAAGGACTGGTATTACTTCTTCTTGGAACGTGTGATAGAATTCACCAGTGGAGTCATTTTGTCCTTCTGTTTCCTGGGAGCTTTTTGACCACTGATTCAATCTCCTTAGTAATTGATCTGTTCAGGTATTCTATTTTATTATGATTCGGTCTTTGTAAGTTTGTGTTCCTAGAAATTTATCCATTTCTTCTAGGTTGTCCGATTTGTTAGCATATAATTGTTCATAGTGGTTTCTTACGATCCTCTGTATTTCAACAGTGTCAGCACTGGCTTCTCTTTCAGTTCTGATTTATGTTTTTCAGTCCTCTCTTTCTTTCTTGGTGAGTCTAGCTGAAGGCTGATCAATTTTATCTTTTCAAAGAACCAGCTTTTAGTTTTTGTGTTCATCTATAAATGAAAGTGTAAGGTCATAGTGAAAAATGAATTAGAGTCACAATGAATGAAAGAAATGATCAAGACCTAGTTTCCCCCAAACCTCCTTGGACTGCAAGGAGCTCCAACCAGTCCATTCTGAAGGAGATCAGTCCTGGGTGTTCATTGGAAGGACTGATGCTAAAGCTGAAACTCCAATACTTTGGCTACCTCATGCGACGAGTTGACTCACTGGAAAAGAGTCTGATGCTAGGAGGGATTGGGGGCGGGAGGAGAAGGGGACGACAGAGAATGAGATGGCTGGATGGCATCACTGACTCTGTGGATGTGAGTTTGAGTGAACTCCGGGAGTTGGTGATGGACAGGGAGGCCTGGCGTGCTGTGATTCATGGGGTCGCAAAGAGTCGGACATGACTGAGTGACTGAACTGAACTGAACTGAAAGTGAGCTCCAGAAAGAAGAAACAGTTACAACTGAAAGAAACTTTGTTCTCATTTATACTCTCTGAAGGGATTCCTAAGTGGTGCTAGTGGTAAATAATCCACCTGCCAATGCAGATAAGAGCCACAGGTTTGATTCCTGGTTGGGGAAGATACCCTGGAGGAGGGCATGGTATCCCACTCCAGTATTCTTGCCTGGAGAATCCCATGGACAGAGAGGCCTGACTGACTACAGTCTGCTGCTGCTGCTGCTAAGTCGCTTCAGTAGTGTCCGACTCTGTGCGACCCCACAGACAGCAGCCCACCAGGCCCCCCCGTCCTTGGGATTCTCCAGGCAAGAACACTGTAGTGGGTCACCATTTCCTTCTCCAGTGCATGAAAGTGAAAAGTGAAAGTGAAGTCGCTCAGTCGTGTCCGACTCTTAGCAACCCCATGGACTGCAGCCCACCAAGCTCCTCCATCCACGGGATTTTCCAGGCAAGACTACAGTCTGTATGGTCTCAAACAGACACAACTGAAGCAACTTAGCACGTAGGCATACACTCTGAAACATTTTTCAGACTCCTGCTGTGTGCCAGGCATGGTACTAGGCTCTGGAGACACAAAGATACCTTTCATCAAGAGTTATAAGTCTTAGAAGAAAAAGAAGACCCTCAGGGAAGACATAGTATCTGATCTTATGTCTCTGGCTCATTTTAACAAGGACTATCCTGTGTAATAGTTCATTTAATCTTCATAACCAGGCTGTGAGGTAAGTGGAATTATCTCCATTTTACAAAGAAGGAAACTGAGACTCAAAAAAGGTAAATAATTATTCAAAGTCAGGGATGTATCATGTCAAATCTCCTACACTCTTATCTGCGATACTGAAGTCCACATGGTCATAGCTGTGATATGGAGAAGGGGTGGGAGGGGAGGTGGAAGGGAAAGCATTTTTTGAAAAGACTCTCCCTGAGTCACACTTGTTTAAAGACTAATTTCAGTAAACCCTCTTAGGGTGAAACACAGCTGTTCTCTGGGCCTGGTTCCTATAATACTAATACTCTATCTTTTAGCTGCAGGGGAAGAAGTTTGCTATGAAAGGGTGGGATGCTTTAAAGATGGTCTGCCATGGACTGGGACCTTCTCAAGACAGTTTGCAGGGTTACCCTGGTCTCCAGAAAAGATAAACACTCGCTTTCTGCTCTACACTAGACAGAATCCCAAAGTCCATCAGGTAAGTTAACTCGCTGCCTTTACACACATATTATTCTAAAATAGAAGAATATATTATTCTATTCTGGTAGAAACTCTTGAGTTAAAGGAAAGCATTTCTTTTTAGTGTTGTGAGCCAGATATTTCTCTCATTATCTGCCCTGGTATTTAAAAACAAAGATTGCTCTGAAAACGTGTTTCATATGGATAAATTTGATATTTCGTTCAGTTAATATATTAATTGAGAACCTTCCACACTGTAAGACTGCTGCTGCTGCTGCTAAGTCGCTTCAGTTGTGTCTGACTCTGTGCGACCCCATAGATGGCAGCCCAACAGGCTCCTCTGTCCCTGGGATTCTCCAGGCAAGAATACTGGAGTGGGTTGCCATTTATTGTAAGACTGAAGAAGCAGCAATACCTATTATGTACTAAATTGAATAAACAAGACAGTGTCTTAAATTTATTATACTAGGAGAAATGAGATATGTAACCAAATAGTTTTACTGCAGCACGATTTGGGTCTGTGATGTAAGATAGCAGATCAAAGACTTTGAGAACAGAGAGAGGAAGGGATTACCTTCCCCTTGGGAGTGGGGATGGGAACCAGGAAGAACTTTGAGGAGGGTTTGAGGTGTGTCCTGAAGGAAGTGCAAGGTTTTCAAAAGCAAAGACAGGGAAATGGTGTGAACACACACATAGAGAGAGACAATAGGGGGTGTTTGATAAATGACACCACTGTTGGATTAGACAAGGCAGAGAGGAAGTCTTCAAATGCCAAGTGAGTTAGAAACACAATTTTAGAAACAATTTGTATAATTCCTTCCTGGGGAGATGGGCTATTACCCTGGGAGCCATGAGGACCCAGTGTGAGTTTTTAGGAGGCTTTAGGACATTTAGTACTCTTGCATAGAAAATCCCATGGATTGAGGAGCCTGGTAGGCTGTAGTCCATGGGGTCGCTAAGGGTCGGACACGACTGAGTGACTTCACGTTCACTTTTCACTTTCACACATTGGAGAAGGAAATGGCAACCCACTCCAGTGTTCTTGCCTGGAGAATCCCAGGGACAGGGGAGCCGGGTGGGCTTCCGTCTAAGGGGTCACACAGAGTCGGACACGACTGAAGTGACTTAGCAGCAGCAGCAGCAGGACATTTAGCTGCAGTGTACTTCCTGGCCTGGAGTTGGGAGAGTAGGGGTTTGGGGGTGGGGAGAGGAAGGCACTGCCAGACCGTTTAGTCCCGTGCTGTCCAGTCACTAGCCACATGTGGCTCTTGAAATAAAGTTAAAAATTCAGTTCTTCAGCTGGGCCAACCACATTTCAAGTGCTCAAGGGCCACACATGACCAGAGGCTACTGGGTTGGATGGCACAAATATAGGACATTTCCATCATCACAGTGAGTTCTATTTGACAGCACTGAATAAAAGCTATAGTGCGATTTGGATCAGACACAGGAACTAACCTGAGCCAGAGTAATGAGAGAGAGTACGTTAACAGAAACTGACATGCCAAACACTATCAACTGTCCTGAGATCTCACATATGCATGATAGGGAGAAAAATGACCCTCTTGTCTGAAAAATTTAGGGCAAAAGAAAAAGTTCAATTTTTTGACAAGTGAAGTTGGTTTAGACTATTGGAGATGTTAGTCGTACAACTTGGCAGGCGGTTTGGAGCTGCAGAAATACATTCAAAATCTTTTACCCATAGGTGAAAGTTGAAACTCAGAGTGCTTGAGATCTCAGGGGAGAGAACAAAGCATGATATGAGACCCAGGTGGAGCATCTATATTTAGGGGGCAGGTGGGAAAGGGGCCAGGGAAGGAGCAAAAATCATCTCCAGTCTTTACCTGCATCTATATCCTTGAGGCTTGCTTTCCACCAGACCCGTCACATGCAGGGCAGGTCTCACCAGCCAAGACAGCCTTCTTCTAAGGCCTTCACACCTTGCAAGCATAGCTGTCTACTTACCAGACCCACACATACATATGTACACATAGCTCTTCACTGAAACATACCATCTGCTCTATAGATTATGGCTCTAGTGAGAACAAAGAAGAAAAGACAAGACTTTACTTTGAGTACAGAGAAACTTATAAAGAAAATGTCTTCAAAAGTTTGATTTCTGTAACTGTCAAAAAGCAAAGAGAAAAATATTACCCAGCTGTAGAAAGGAAATTAAATTCTAATAGATCATACAATATCTTGCAAATGTTTTGCTAAATTGAATATGTATGCCAGACACAAAAGGACAAATATTATATGATTCTAGTTATATAACATACCAAGAATAGTCAAATTCATAGAGACAGAAAGTAGAATAATATCGATAGTTACTCGGGGTCAGGGGAGGGAGTGATGGGAGTTACTGTTTATTTTTATTTATTTATTTATTTATTTTGTTGTTGTTGTTGTTTTGTTTTTTAAAAAGACATTTATTCCACTGCAAACTATCGAGTCTCATTAAACACATGTAACACTGTCATTTGAAAAGGTTCTTCAGTGGTTATGGTAGCCAGTTTAAAATATGACGGCTAATGTTTAGAAAAACTGAATTTTCTTTCTTTTTTTAAATTTTTTTATTTATATTATAAACCACGAGCTCCCCATCAAAAGATGGGAACTGCTTTTGTTAATTCATATATATATATATATATATATATGACTGTATCACTTTTCTATACACCTGAAACAAACACAACACTGTAAATAAAATATAGTGCAATATAAAATAAAAATAAGTAACAGATCTTTGGGGCTTTACACTGAGTTAGAGTTCCTATCAGAGGGATAACAGCACCACAGCCGCGCTGAATCCTCATGAAGGAGGCACACGAATAACTGGGTCACAGGAGTTACAGGAATGAGAGCTGCTCATTTCCCAGAAACGACAGCTCACAGAAAACCAGCAAAGGCACGAGATACAGACCATTCACTTATGAATGTGTAACACTCAAGAAAGTCCACATCACTCCTACAACATGTCGAAAGTGCCTCAGAATTCACACAATACCAACTTTCTCATGGTTCTGGTTAAATTCCATATACCAGTTTATAACAAATGGCAAAATCTGTAACTCTGTTCAAAGTTTTAAAAGATTACTTAAGAATAGTTTCTTGTATTTCTATGCCACCTTTATAGTTCTCGTTTCTCATTTCTTAATTAGTAAATTCAGCGTGCAGGTTCTATCCCAGGCTAATTTATACACTTCCGGAAGGAACGGCCTCTTAAATCCAATTGGGGAGCCCCCAATCACGTCAGATTCGTTTCACATATGATAATATACATGTTTCAATCCATTCTCCCAAATTAATTTGGGAGTTACTGTTTAATGGGTACAGAGTTTCAGTCTGAGATGATGAAAAAGTTCTGTAACAGTGGTGTTGCTTGCACAATGATGTGAATGACAGTGCAAGTCGATTTTACTCTCAATGATGGAAGAAACAGTAATTTTATGTTATGTGTGTATGTTACCACATTTTTAAAAAATGTAATACAAATGTTTTGGGGCACCTCTATCCATTTAGGACTTTCAGGGTGAATTTTTCTGCTCAGGACTAACTGTATCCCCTGATGTTGACCCTCAGCCCTCATAGGACTTGCTGATCCTTTATCCTCTGGACAGAGACATGCACTAGAACTTTGTAGAGCACAGGCAGTAAAACAGAAGGTGATGAAGACCAGTCTTCAGGGAAGGCTGAGCCCAAAGGGCAGTGAAGAGAACATCAGAAAGCCAAATACTTTCCTAAGAAAGGGGCCATAAAAACATTGCTTTCCACATCTTTCCCACTCCCTTCCATTTGGAAAGACTCATGTGTGACAACACAGATGTGTACCCACATTTTGCAATAGATAGACACCTGAGGGCTTGCTGTTAATGTGGTTTTTAATAGCAGCTAGGTTGTAGACTGAGTCATGGTGTGATGCTAAAAGCAAGGATCATCACAGGTTTGACCCGTATGCTATACTGTATAAATTTGATTACCTTCGTTTATGAGAAAGAAGTAAATCATGCAGTAGCTTAGCAATTGAGGCTTAGCAATTGGGGAATTACCAAATAAGGAATTAGTAATCAAGGCTTAGGAATTGGTGAATTGTCAAGGATCAATTTGTTGATGTAAATGGTCTTCTGAGGTGTAGGTCTCAGCTACCTTTCTGGAAGAATAAAACCAACTTCTTTTTCCCATGAATCTGTGACTTTTTTTTCTTTCTTTCTTTCTTTTTTTATTTTTTAAATTACGAGAGTTTAGTATCCGTGACTTCTTAACCTTAAGTGACTCATTGCCATTGCTAGTAACTTGTGATGCCTAGTTGCGTAATTACAGCGGTTCCTGTGCCTGCAGCTTTTTGTCAAGGCTAGAACATGCCTGCTGTTGCTACTGCTGCTAAGTCACTTCAGTCGTGTCCGACTCTGTGTGACCCCATAGATGGAAGACCACCAGGCTCCCCCGTCCCTGGGATTCTCCAGGCAAGAACACTGGAGTGGGTTGCCATTTCCTTCTGGTGACTATTTTTGCCTCACTTATAGGATGGGTTGATTCCATGTCAGTTAGGCTCCATGACCGCTCAAAGATAAGAATGTTAAGAGAAAACACCCCAGCACCCAGCTAAACATCAAAACATCAATACTCTACTCTTATCTGTAGATAGCCTGTTCTGTCCTGACACCGTTTTTACTTTCCGTCCTTGTGGCATCCAAGTTGTCTTCTTTTGATTCCATGATGTTGTTTGGGAGTTTCCCATTTTCTAAGTTAGTGTGTCATTTTAGAGTGGTGTGCTAGAATGAATGCACAGTTAACAAAGTTGTTTTGTTGCCTTTTCCTATGTTAATAAATCCTTAATGGCTTTTGTGTCAACGGAAAATGCTCGGATCCCATAATACTTGTCAGATCTCCATTCTGAGGCTTGTTCGAAGTCCCACTTTTTCAAACTATTCTCATGACAGTGGAAAACTATACGCACGTTTTCTACTAAATGACCTTTCCTAAATAGAGTTGTTCTGGTGTAGAAACAGGAATACAGTAGGTATTTAAGGGGCTCCAGCCAGAGTTGGAATGGGCATCGAGGTTTTAAATACAAAGATAAACAAACATCTTTGCACTTGGATTTGATTATTTAGCAAAGAAGTGCTTTCTAAAAAGCCCCAGTACAATAGATTTTATTATCTACCTCACAGATCCTTCAGCTGGTATGCATCCCATCAGGAGAAAGCACTATGATCAGATCACAACTTGAAAGCCCAGTGGTAAAGTGCACAGCTTTAGAGAGAGACCGTGTGGGTTTGAATCCTGCTCCGGGATTCATCAGCTGTAGTACTTTTGGAAAAGAGACTTCCTTTCTCATTACGCCCCTTCCTAACCTATAAAGTGCATACCTACCTCACAGCATTGAGAGGGCCAAATGAGCTACTCTACAGAGTACCTACAGGGCTTCCCTGGTGGCTCAGAGGGTAAAAAATTTGCTTGCAATGCACGAGACCTGGGTTCGAAGATCCCCTGAAGAAGGGAATGGCTCTCCACTCCAATATTCTTGCCTGGAGGATCCCATGGGCAGAGGAGCCTGGTGAACTTCAGAAGTCCATGGGGTTGCATAGTCGGAAACAACTGAGTGACTAACACTTTCACTCTTTCACAGAGTATCTATAATCCAGATAGATACGAGCTTTATCTGTATTATAATTATTGCCATTTGTAAGCCGGCTTGGGACTTTCTTAATTTGTTTGCTCACAGTATTGGAGAAACTTTAGTAAATTATATGATTAATTGTATATACTGTTAAACACAGGTAGCTAGTAATCAGCCATTCATTTCAGTTTCATGAGTATCTAAATTTGCTGCTTTTCAGTTTAAGATTACCATTGTGAAACTTGCTATTTGCTGATTTTAGCTTTTATTTTTTCTCTACTTAATTGCTTACATTTTTGACTTCTAATTTTTCTCTTAATAACAAAATCACTTAAATTAATAGTATTCTAAAGTCTTCAAGAGTTTTGTTATAAAAACTATCTAACAAAGTACAAGAAATACAAAACAATATTTAACACCATCACATAAAACATCTTCAATATGCTGTTGTGCTTCATGTGACAAGGATCTAACCTCTACTCCTCATTCATAAAGTGTGGTGGACAGTCTATTCTGCCACCTTTGGGATATGCATCTAAGTCTTGAATAAGGTAATTCTCATGAGTTATATTGACAACTGAAAAATGCTGTACAAAAGTAAGGCTTATTGAAATTGTAATTAAAACTGAGCCAACATTGTCTTACAAACATTACCTTAAAACCAAACTTTTTAATGTCTTTTCCTTATGATTAAATTGGTATGTTGCATTCTGTAATGCATTAATAATTCCTTGGTATTTTTGCAATATGTAGCAGTAACTATTGCTTTGATAAAAATGTATTAAAGATGGTTGTTAAAGTCAAACTTAGAGGAAGATTTTTGAGTGAATTTAGAATAATTCTACTAAATGTTAAATAATTTTCAATTATTGTATTTTAATTTCTTTTCACCTGAAACAGGAAGTCAGTGCAGTTAATTATTTAACTATCCAAGCCTCACACTTTGCAACAGAGAAGATTACACGTATCAACATACCTGGATGGAAATCAGACGGCAAATGGCAGCAAGACATGTGCAGTGTATGATGTGAATAATCTCTTCTTTATACTAGTATTAAAGTTTTATGTTAATGTGAATGTACTTTGCAAGGTACTAACGTGTATTCATGGAAATTCTAGATTCAGTTATTCACATTGGTCATATTCCAAGACCACAGATGAATTACTCATTTCCCGTTTATTTTCATTTATTATGAATTATACAGATTATGATAGAAGATTTTTATAATTATTCTTAGTAAATTCTCATCTTTGACAAAAGATTGAATGGTATGATAAATTTCTCATTTAATTTAAGGAAAACATTTCCAAGTTCACTCCAGGAAATTAATTTTCCTCTGTTCTACTCAAGATTAATAGACTGCTAACATATTAAGCAATTAATTATTTACAAGCTATATAGTGTGGTAGAGTCAGGCTGTCTGGAATATTATGGTTCTATTGACTAACTCTGTGGTCATGGGCAAGTTAATTAACCTATCTTTGCCTAGGTTTGCTTATCTTTAAATGAATATTAAATAAGTTAATATATGTACAAGTGTTAGGGCCAAGCACATGGTAGGTCCTCAATACTTGCAGACGTTATTTCTTGTTGTAGAATCAGTTGTTTGGGCACTCCGGTTTCCTTTAACTCTTATTTTTAATACTTACAATAAATCTCTTTAGGTACTGCTAAAAGTAGAAGATGTGAACTGCATTAATTTAGACTGGATTAACGGTTCACTGCAATATATCCACGCCGTAAACAATCTCCGCGTTGTTGGTGCTGAGGTGGCTTATTTTATTGATGTTCTCGTGGTAAGAATAGTGGATTTCTTTAAAATTACATTGAGCCAGCTTTGTGTCATAACACTAAGAACTTGGGGGCAAGTCTATGTACTTTTTTTTATTAGTTTTACACAAGTACCGAACAGGTGAAATAATAAGCGTTGGTGTAGCTGTGATTCATGGGGTCGCAAAGAGTCGGAGACGACTGGGCGACTGAACTGAACTGAACTGAACTGAAATGATGGTAGCCAAAAAGGGAAAGTTCGGTTCCTTCTTGGTGAAAGAAGTGCCTGTAGTTCTACAATTCGCCACTTGGTGGCAGTGTGTCTTCAGCGGCTCCTCACCAACTCTATCCCCGCCCCTCAAGGTCGCCGCCTTGGTCGGCCTGGAGGACCATCTCTCCTTTTCAGCACAGTGTAAACCTATCCTTACGACAGAGAGGAAACCGTTTCTGCGTTATGGGTGCTATCTGTGCAGAATGTGAAGTGCGTTTTCCCCACAGAAACTGGGTTCTATGGCAGTGAATTAGGTCCCTAGGCCAGTCCAGGCACAACTGTTGAACCTACACATTTTCAAAGAGAATAAAATAGGCTTTGCTATTTGTGAGGACTATACTCCGAGACATTTATAAATCTCCAAATGCTCCACCATAATAGGAAGTAGTTTCCCACCATGCAATTTAGTGAAGTAAAAAATCTAAAGATTAATGACCCTTTCAGATTCTTAAGATTTCACTCCTTACAGTCAACAAACATTTCACTCCGCACGTGCTGTGGGCCGGGCTCCGTTCTAGGAGCTGCAGGTACACGGTGAGCGAGACAGCATTTC
Organism: Moschus berezovskii; assembly: GCF_049115385.1. NCBI lineage: Eukaryota > Metazoa > Chordata > Mammalia > Artiodactyla > Moschidae > Moschus > Moschus berezovskii. The sequence goes on from NC_142471.1 coordinate 82,657,930, forward strand.
TGCTCTGACGGAGTGTGGGGACAGGACTGTGGGAAATACAAAGCAACGGGAAGGGGACTGGCAGGAGCTGCAGCTCCCTTTGAGGGTCAGTCAGGAAAGCGGGCCCAACACTGAGCCCAGTTAGGACACAGGCTGGAGAAGAGTCGGGGAGCCAAATACTCACCGCTGCCCCTTCCTCGTCTCCATCCACTCTTCCCGCTCTGTCAGGGGAGGCTAGACTACAGGGAGGAACTTCGAGTGTGTCTTTGTCCACAGAGGATGGAAACGGATTCATCCTCTTCAGAGAAAAACCAGGTCTAACTAAGCTTTCGTGAATTTCTTCCTTGCTCCTGGGGCCTGAACTGTGGGCTCCTGAAGGCCCAGAAAATAAGTAGGGGGAGATTTTGCTGAACTGAAGGGGAATATGTTGGCTGACTTCAATGTTCAGTGAATTGTTTGCCCCCCTGGGCGTGAGCTGACTTTAGCACGAATCGGGGTGTGCGGGATGATTTGGGCCTCAGGAAGGATGAACATGGACTGGAAGCCACAGGAGGGTCACTGGGGTGGTCTCCTTCCTGTTCCCAAGAACTGCGAGGCCCTTTAGCACAGGGAGAAAGCTCTGACAGAAGGCATTCCTCCAGCCCACCTGATGCTGTCTCCCTCAGCTGGATAAGGAGGTGGACATGGGGTTGCTTTGTCATTTTACCAGTCTCCCCATCCTGGGTGGGAGAGGGAGAAACATGTCAGCTCCTTTTTCACTTTAAGCCAGTTTCAGACATTCTGCCTGCTTTTAAAAGAAAAAAAAAATGCTTGTTCTGTTTTCCTTCTAAAATATCCTCTCAGAAAAAATTTGGATATTCTGCTTCTAAAGTACACTTGATTGGCCACAGCTTGGGAGCTCATCTGGCTGGGGAAGCTGGGTCAAGGACACCAGGCCTTGGAAGGATAACTGGTAAGCCTGCCCTGCAGATGGGCCTTGGGTTTGTTCACGTATTTGTTTGTGTACAAAGTTTCAAATATTTGAACACCAAGGAAGTCACAGAAGCAAATGGAAGACAAGAGAAAACGTGACCCTCCCTAAACTAAAACATGAAATGCTTCCAAAGGGTGAGTGTGTGAACCCATTTTCAAGAGTGTTCACCATAGCATTATCTGTGGTGACAAAGGACTGGGACCTGTGATCATCCACCTGTTGGGGATGGTCGACAGAAGGATGACACATCCCATGCTTTGCGATTCCATAATGGCTTCTCCAGAGACTGAGACAGAAACTCCACGGTGGTCCTGCTCACCCAGAGTGGCTGGATTGCTGACCTGTTTTGTTTAAGGCCCGTGCTATTCCAGTTGCTGAAGTTTTGAATATTGTCCCTGAGTGTGCCTGCTTCAGCAGCACATATACTGAAGTTGAATATTGTTCCTGAGTATAATGTTAAGCCTGAAAACAAGTTGCAAAGTGAGTCCTACGAACAAGGTGTTGGGAATGAGATTTAATCGCATCCCTTCCCTGTACTCTCGACTTCCAAACTACTTGAGTCTGTTGACTAGAAATCAAAATATCAGCTCCATTGTTGGTAAGTTGGGCTGGCTGCTCCCTTCTCTGTATCCCCCCACCAACAGCCAGTCATCAAGCCTCTCGTCTCCTGCATCCTTCAGTCTCCTGCATCTGCTTTGTGCCTCTTCATGGCGCAGTCACTGTCCCAGCCCAGGCCCTCTCCATCTTCTGAGTTTTTGCCGTTCATGGCTGGTACCCTGCCTGGTTCTGCCCGCCAATGAAACATATGCAACGTGGGTTCGATTCCTGGTTCAGGAGAATCCCCTAGAGTAGGAAAATGGCAACCCACTCCAGTATTCTTGCTGGGAGAATCCCATGGACAGAGAAGCTTGATGGATTACAGTCCATGGGGTTGCAAGAGTTGGACACCACTCAGAACAGGCTGGTACTCCAGTCTTACACAGGTATTGCCAGTGTCATTATCTTTCTAAACACAGGCTGTGCCACTGCACTGCTTGAAACTTTCCATTGTCTAAAGCATTTGAACTTGTTGTATGATGTTTCATCATGTATTTTCATGATTCTGTGCCTTTGCAAGCCCTGTTCCCCCTCACCCTAAATAACCGCTGCTCATCCTTTGAGAATTTTCTCAGATATTTCTTCCTCAGACAGAGTTAATTTTCTGCTTCCCACACTCTTTGAAATATGCCTTTATTATATATGAAGATACAAATGTTGTATCACAAAGCCTAATTAATTATTCATGTGCCTGTTATTTTCAGTAGACTCTGAACTACTTAGAAAGACTTCCCAGGTCTGGCACATAGTAGGTACACACTTTGTGTTCATCGAAACAATACATTGCAGCTCTGGTGTACACACACACACACACATGCTTTAATTTCAGATTTAAATTTAAAATATTTTTTCCAAATTCTAAATTGGGTTTAAAGTATTAATATATTGCCTCTGCAGTCTCTTGGTATAACAAGCTTTTCCTGCTCAAAGTGTCCTCTTTTTCCCAGATCTCTGATTCCAACTCCATCCATAACCCACCACCACCATTTCTACATAGAATATTAAAATTTGTATATTTACTCTGAAGTTGTTCTTTTTTATTGAGTCACTAAGTTGTGTCTGATTGGTTGCGACCCCATGGACTGCAAACACCAGGCCTCCCTGTCCTTCACCGTCTCCCAGAGTTTGCTCAGACTCATGTCCATTGAGTCAGTGATGCCATCCAACCATCTCATCTTCTGCCACCCCTTCTCCTCCTCCTGCCCTCATAATAATAATCTTTCCCAGCATCAGGGTCTTTCCCAATGAGTCGGCTCTGAAGTTATTGTGTAGCAAAAATCTTCTTTGCCGGAGAATGGAAGAAATGGGCCCAACTTGTACGAGTGGAATCTCATGGGCCCCAACAGCCTCGGGGGGCATTTCAGCTGTAAATTAAAAGGAAGAACATTGCCATAAATGTGTCAAAAATTCACACTAGGTTGCAATAAGTTTATGGAGATTTTGTTTTCCTGAATTCTTATTTCACAACTCGGATAATTTTTAATTCCAGGGTTTCCTGCCAAGTGAATTATCCTATTGAATAAATGGAAAATAATAAGTTTTTAAAGGCTCTCTAAACATTTGCCATCTATATTCCTTCTAAGTGGTTAGTCTTTGAATAATCATGTTCCTTGGATAACAAAAGAACCGAGATCTCAAAAAAAAAAGAAAAGTTGGCTTTATAATAAAACCAGTTAAAAACAAAATATGGTAGATTTTAGGACATGTGTAAGTTTCTGTGTCTCTGGTAATTCTCTGTAACTGGTAGGCAGTTATCATAGGTGACTGTAGCATGGGGTTACTCAGTCAAGGTTTTGTTTTCCTTTTATCTATAAACAGCAGCAGTGTTTTCCTATCGAAGAAGAGGTTATTCTCTATGCTGATACACTCACTCATCCAAATACATACATACTAACAAGCTCAGCTCCCAGAGGGTGAAGCTCTCATTCATGCGGTAAGGGTCGTGCCTGCGCAACTCAGATCAATTAAGAGGTTGAATCTTCTAGTTCTCCCTGCTGTTGATCTTCCTCCTGAGATCTCTCAGAACCACAAATCCAAGATTCTCCCTTCCCTGCCTCTTGAAAACGCTAGTTGTCTTTTTTTAAAAAACATCTGGTTGCCTTGTCCTCACATCAACATCATTTGAGGTGTACCTGCTATATTTGGATCCATCTCCACTGAACTCCCGACATCATCAGAGGATTGTATCTAATTAGCAATTGTACATTAGCATAAACAATTCTCCCTAGGGTTGAAGATTGATTGTGAGCCAAATACTTGTGCACCTTTCTTTTAAGCTTGGATATTTTGCACAGGTGCTTGTTGGTTTACTTCATTGACCCCTCTGTCTAATTTTATCTTTTCACCTGTGCTCTGAGTCCCTTGCCAGCTTTGGGGACCTCACTGTCATTTGTCTGCTTTTCCTCCCATCTTGTCAAGCTCTTTTCCCCAACTCTATTAGAACTGACATGTTCGGGTTCCTGCTTAGACCACAGCCTCTTCTCACCAATACCTTAGCTTGCCTCACTCAGATTCCAACTCCTCTAAAAGGAAGTGACCATGTTTCCCTGAGGGCTGTGCTATCCTCAACCTGCTGCAGTCTGGCTTCTTCCCCAGCCCTGCCAGCAAAAGCACTAAGACCTCCAAGGCTTCTCAGTGGGGCTCTTCCGGGCCTCTGGCATCTTTCCTTTCCTTGGCCCCGCTGCGGAATTTGACTTGCTCACCCCTCCTCGCTGTTGGAGCCCTCTCTTGGCTCCTGTGGTGCCGTCTTCTTGCATCTCCTTGTTCTTTCCAGGCTTCCTCCCAGGTTCCGTTCCTTTCGCCTTCCTTAGGGGTTGGTGTTCTTCAAGGTTCTATCTAGGCCCCCTCTTCTCTCCTCTCATTCTGTCATTTCTTTCTCCATGATTACATGACTCAGAAAAATAAAAACAAAAATGGAATCATGTGACAGTCTGTCTTGCCTAGGTAATACACACCCCACAGCCGTGGCACATTCGTTGCTCACTCCTGCTGCATTTTCCCAGGGGTCAGATACAGCTCAGCTCTGAGTCCCCTCTGCTCTGAGACCCAGTCTCCACTTCACAGCAAAGAGACTTGGCTAAAATACAAATCTGACTGTAAACCTCCCCTTACAAACTCTTACAAGTTTGCCAACCAGGTCATGCCCATCAACAATCAGGTCATGCCCATCAACAATCAGGTCATGTCCAAACTCACCATTGCTCGGCTGATTACATCTGGCTCCTGCCTGCAATGCTGTCTTCATGTTGCACCAAATTCTAAAACCCTATGCACCGGCGCTGGCCCTTGAAAGCTAGTTGCAGTTTCCCAAATGTGGTTAACTCTGGCCTGATGGCCACGTATACTTTCTGTACTCTTCCCAGGATGCTGCCAACCTCATCTTCACCCTGGCTGACTCTTCTACTCCCTCAGATCTCTGCTTGCGTTTCTCATCTCTAGCAGAAGCATGTCCCAGTTTCCCAAGACTGGGTTGCCTGTTTCTTCTCTGTACTTACATAACACCTGCACTCATCTGTCTCAGCACTGAGCACATTGAATTGAAGTGCCTTCCCCTCCAAGGGGACAGACTAGACCTTATTCCTTGTATCCAGTTGCAAAATCCTGTTCCTGGCACATAAGTGCTTGATAAATATTTGTCAAATATGTAAATGAGGAGTTATGTGAATGATCATAACATTTTAGAGACCTTAAATATCTTAATCTTTGTTTTAGTAAACGTTTGAATGGGAGACAATGGACTGAAGTCTGGCCACCATTTTGCATCTAACATATGATGGCCTTGCCAAGTCCCTTCACTTTCCTGGGCTTCAGGCTTTTGTTTGTAATACAGTGATTGGAACTAAGTGAGTCTTAGCTGAGGACTGTGATCCTGTTACTTTAACTGTGCTGGTTTGTGATTCTTCTTTACATTTTAAAGAGTTCTTAGCTTTTATTTTTTTTACATACGAATGTTGCTTTTAAGGTGGTCCACAATCCATAACCTTATGTCTGTATGGTATTCTATGTACAGACCCTAGAGTATCTGCTTTGACTTTTCTGATTTTGTTAGCTGGTTTGGTATTGTCCAGACACAGCCTTGCTTGTGTGTAGGAATCTGACATTGCAGTATATACAGATCCTGTATTTATAAATATAAACACATCCTACAGTTTATGTATCTGTCCTTCAGGCTGAGTGGTGTTTGACCTACATAAATCATATAAGAAAGAATACTTTGCCTTCACCATCTATCCTTCCAAAATAGCAGCACTGCCAGTGTACTTTTATATGTCTTATAAAAGTATGCTTTTTCCTAGGGTTGGACCCAGCAGGGCCGTGTTTCCATGACACTCCAAATGAAGTCAGGCTGGATCCCTCAGACGCCAACTTTGTTGATGTTATCCATACAAATGCGGTTCGCCTCTTCTTTGAGCTTGGTAAGTTTTTAACACAAATCGAAAGCGCGCTGAAAGATGGAGGAGAATTTTAGAAGCATGTATCTTGCTTTTTTAAATTTCAGGTGCTGGAACTATTAATGCTTGTGGTCACCTTGACTTTTACCCAAATGGAGGGAAGCACATGCCAGGATGTGAAGATTTAATTACACCTTTATTTAAATTTGATCTCAATATTTACAAGGAAGGTAAATGCTTTCTAAACTGCAGTTATAACTCAATGAACACCCTTCTTGGGTAGAATATGCTTTTGAATATAATATAATGTAAAAATATATTTTAGCCCAAAACACAATAGCATGTATGAAGTTCCCAGCAGTCGTGAGGTCTGTGAGGCCAGGGTCCATGTTTTAGTTAAGTCTGTAACCCCAGGGTCTAACAGAATGTCTCACTCAGTATAAACAAGGAGGATGTAGTCATCCAATAAATATGTATTAAGTGCTTACTATGTGCCAGGCATTATACCAGGAATAGCAAATGTAGGAATGCATACAAAAGACAAAAATTAGTAGGAGGTAATACCCTACTTTGCTAGGAAAACAGTAATAGAATAAGGGCTAAGGAGACAAAAGAAAGAATGTAATGGGAATATGATGTGTTGGTGACTGTGCGGGTGACCTAGGGGAAGGAGATTTGTGGTAGGGTGGACAGGAAGTCCTTACTGAAAAGATGACCTGAAGGAGTTAGCCATGCAGGTACCTGGGCGAAGGGCATTCCAGGCTGAGGGGTGGAAATGGCAAGTGCAAAGGGCCTGGGGCAGGAGCCTGTGAGGATCGTGGCAGCGAGGAGCCTACTGTGGCCAGAGTGAAATAAAAGAGAGGAGAGTAGCAGGGCATGAGGTTAGAGAAGGAACAGGGCAGAGGGAGATGATGTAGGGTCTTATGGACTGTAGCAACGACTTCAGCTTTTACTTATGGGGGATGGGAGCCATGGGAGGATTTTGAGCAGAAGAAGTACGTGGTTTGATTTGCTTTTTAACAGAATCACTGTGGATCACAAGTTAATTTAATCACAAATTAAACAAATAGTATTTAGCCCTTTATAGCAGTTTCCAATAATAATAAGGCACTTTATAAGATACCAAAAAGTTATTATTTGGAAGTTCCATTCCTCCCCATCTCTATACCATTAGCATGTAAATAATGACATGTATCATCCATAAAGAATGTAAAGCACAGTAATGTACGATGACATGGTAGTAAATTTTTGGATGATTCTAAATATCCCACTGCTGATCCCATGTGGTCACAATGTCTGGATGATGTAATTATTCTATCTTCCATCTGGCAGTTGTAGAGGAAAGAAACACAGATCATGGCACTGAGAGTAGCTTGAATCTCCTATCTTCACTAGCACTGAGTTACAAAGTTTTACTACCTGTTTTGAAAGTAAGTGTAATTAGAAATATCCATTTGCAATGACTACTTAAAACTGGTAAAACTATAGATACTCAAAATGAGAACTAAAGCCAGTTCTATCTAGTGCTGGTAAGCAAAATTCTTTCAAAAAAGACCTATTATAAAACTTCTTTCTCATTATTTGTTATATTATGATTTGAAATCATTTCTATTAGTATAAAACATAGATCATAAGACTCCTTTACATAACTATATTAATTGTTATATACTGAGTACTTGAAATTCTGTAAAATAATGAATTAAAATAAGCCTAAATTTATCATAAGATATCATTTTGAGATACTATAATTCCTACAACTTTATTAGATTAAAAGCATATTTATCATTCATGCCTTCAGATGACTTTACATCTTCAAAATATTTTATTTTACATTATATTTGTTACTAAGAAACCATTTACTTTTAAAATTCATAGTTCCCTATGTTCTAAAGAACCATCTTGTCTAAACCACAATTAGTTATGAATACAAATTTGTATGTAAAGAAACCTGATATAAGAGAAGGCCGCCTTGAAAAAAGATGTCAATTCTTTATCACTGCTATGTTGCATTTCTGAAATGATCTCAGTTATGTATTGTATAACAAACCATAGTGGCTTAAGAGAACAATGGTTTATTGCCCATGATTATGAGGCTCAAGATTCAGGCAGAGCTCTGCTTTGCTATGTGTCCGTTGGGTGAATGTACGTGATTGCATCCAACTGGGAGCTGGGCTGGGCTGGTCCAAGCTGGGTGGGAAGGTCCAAGATGGCCTTCCACGTGTAGTGCCTTGGGACCAGCTCTCCTCTCTAAGTCGTCTGTTACCCTTCAGAGCCTCTCTCCCCAGCCAGTTCACCTGAATTTCTTAACATGGAGCCTGGGTTCCAATAGAGCAAGAACAGATGCTGGAAGTTCGCTGAAGACCAAGGCCGTGATACTTGCCCAGTGTCAGTTCCTCTATATTCTATTAGTCAGAGGAGTCACAAGACTAGCCTGTAACCCAGAAATGTTTTTAAAAACCTTTATTTAGAATCATCCAAAAATTTACTGTCGTGTCATCATCAGTTCCACCTCCTGATGGAAAGAGTAGGAACATTATATTGCCAAGGGGTGAGGACCGAGGAAGGAGTGACTCTTTGAAGTCCACATTTATAGATAAGTGATTTGCCCAATCTGGTGACTCAAAGGTGAGCCAAGTCATGGAGGTCATGAGAAGAATAGTCCATGCCATGTAGTAAAAATGTTGTTATGTAAGGAAAAGAGAGCATAAATGACTGGAATGTATTTCAGAATGCACAAATGTGCTTAGAACTTTTATGAATTATTGCAGTGATCCTAACTGCTAGCGGCAGTAATGCCATACCTGACAATGACAAAACCAATTTGTCTATAGCATTCTTTATAATACATTCCACCTGTCACATCTTGAAACTCAGCTGAAGGTGTGCATTGGTTAACCTTGCTGGCTGTTTTATGACTGAATAGGAGGGAGTTCAGTCATTCTTGCAGAAACAGGGAGACAAGATAATTAATTGGTCTAAGGCAGAGATACTGTGTACACAGTGATACTTAAAACTCTAAGTCCTTATGTCAGATTTCTGGGAAGTGTTGGGGATATTAGTTTCAGAACACAGTCATCTACATTAAATGTCCCTGTGGACTCACACAAAGAATTCTTTGGTACAAGAAGATGATATGTAATATTAATAAACGTGCAATATCTAAGACTGCACACAAGGTCTGGTGACCCAGATCCAAGTCAAGAAACTATAATTTAACATTACTTTTTCTAGGAAATGTTTCATACTATCAGTTTTCAGTTCATTGCTACCAGTTGATCGGAAACTGTTTTCACAGAAGTGTTCTCCTTCTTTGATTGCAACCATGCCCGAAGTCATCGCTTTTATGCTGAAAGCATTCTCAATCCTGATGCATTTATTGCTTATCCTTGTAGATCCTACAAATCTTTTAAAGCAGTAAGTAAAGCATTTTGCCATGTAATTCAATTAGCAAGTCACTTTTTGAAGCATGATCAGTCAACTAAAAAATTAGAACATTGAGTATGTAGCAAAAAAAATGCATCTGCCATTTTGGTAAATAATAGATTCTTTCTGTGCTGAGTACTGAACAGTAGCTGGGGTTGCTGAAGGGCTTAAATAACTAAACCATTTGTATTCTGGTTGTTTCAGTTCTTTTGAATTATATCCAATTTTGCTATTTTGGTCATTTGTTATGCAGTTATTAGATGTTGTATACCAGGCATAAGTCCAGTGCAAAAATTTTTGTGTGTATATATTTTAAATATCATCCTCTAAGATGCCCTGAGAAGGCTGAACCAATTAATAGCTACAATCAAGCATATTACTGTTTACCTGGCACATGAAAATTATTTTATTAAAATTTGATTATTCATACAGAGCAGAACTGAAGCATAGATAGCTCACAGGAATTCCATGCAAATCAATATACATTACAAAATACCAAATCTGATTTTACTTGAGTCATGAAGCATGTGGTGCCAGATCTGAGCTGACCATATTTTTCATTTGCTTATCACCGTGAAAAGGTAAAAAGAAAATCTAGTTTATAGTGGGAAGTAGAAAGATTTTCCTGCTTGTGCTTTAGAGACCTTTCCCCTGTTTTATCAGGGTAGAAAAATGTGGGGTTTCAAACCAAAGTGTGTTATAAGCAATATCATTTTGTGAATAAGAACAGTGTTGGGACAGGAATAAGTATTTCCCTCCTGTTACAGATCAAGGTGAGTGAGCCCTCAGGCTGTCTTCTCAGTTCCTGAGCACGTCTTCCTTGTTCATAGTGTGGCTGGTGAACTGCTTTTCTCAGAAACCTTGCCAGACAAGCACTGACATTTCCCCTAAATCTCCTTCTCCCCGAACTCATCCTTCTTCAAGCCCCAGATGCTGCTCTGAATGGCTAAAGGGATCCTGACATTCACTACATCGAAGGCTGGTGAAAGCAGGTTCTCAGTCACAGTATATTCAGAGTTAGCAGGGTTTAATCGGCTAAAAGCTGGAGAACTCTAGGCTCCTATGCCACATAGATGCTAATTATGGCAACAAGCTAGAGAACATTAAGTCAATTTCCTTGGTTTGTTTTATTGTAATTTTATCCAACAGTCAAAAAATGAGATGGAATTTTAAAAAATAAATAAAATAAGAGGGATTTTAGTGCTAGGCCATCTGATTCACGTTCTTGCGCCTTCACTTAATAGACAAACAAGCTCAGACAAACTGCTTACTTCTCTGGGCTTTTGTTTCCTCATCTGCTAAATAAGGAGACTAAAAACATTGAAATAATAAGGGATTTTGTGAGGATTAATTGGCCTAAATGCACATAAAGTGCATCAAACAGTGCCATACACATGGTAAGCATTCACTCAGTCAATATGAGCCCTTATTATTTTGTTAGTATTTTTGTTCATTAAAAATGGAGTTTTAAATGGGGTGTTTTACTGTAATCCTAGGCTTCCCTGGTGGCTCAGCAGTAAAGAATCTGCCTGCAGTGCAGGAGAGGCAGATTTGATTCCTGGGTTGGGAAGATTCTCTGGAGGAGGAAATGGCAACTCACTCCAATATTCTTGGTTGGAGAATCTCATGGACAGAGGAGCCTGGAGGGCTGTGGTCTATTGGATCACAAAGAGTCGGACACGACTGTACCAACTGAGCATACACGCATGCACTACAGTCTTAGCCTAAATATCCGTAGTTTATAAGTCCGAAAGTTCAAAAACCTAAAATAGCAAATACTCCAACATTGCTATCCAGGTTTTTTTAAGTTAGTATTTTGTTAGTTTTGCTTTCGATTTTAAAATACACAGATAAAATTTAAGTACCTTATATTCCCTGCATGCCTTTCCCTAAGGCAAACTTTGAGGGAAATTTATATATAGAGAGATAGATAGATAGATAGATAGTATCTTACTATAAGTGTCTTCCTGAATTTGTTTTTAAATTAAATTTTATAAGATCTACTTTGACATATATAGACCTATTGTATTTAGTAGGAATTCTGTAGGAATTGGCCACATTTTATTTATTCATTCCCCTGCTGCTGCTAAGTCGCTTCAGTCGTGTCCAACTCTGTGCGACCCCATAGAAGGCAGCCAACCAAGCTCCCCCGTCCCTGGGATTCTCCAGGCAAGAACACCAGAGTGGGTTGCCATTTCCTTCTCCAATGCATAAAAGTGAAAAGTGGAAGTGAAGTCGCTCAGTCTTGTCTGATTCTTAGCGACCCCACGGACTGCAGCCTACCAGGCTCCTCCGTCCATGGGATTTTCCAGGCAAGAGTACTGGAGTGGGGTGCCATTGCCTTCTCCACTCATTCCCCTACTAACGTGCATTTTGGTTGTTTGCAGTTTTCGTTATTAAAAGCAATTCTGCAATAAACACCTTTGCTTATCTCCTTATGTACTTGTGTAGAAATTTCTTTATGACATATAATAGAAGTGAAATTGTCAAAGCATATGTGCATTTCCATCTTTATTAGACATTACCAAATGTCTGTCTGCAATGTCTGCTAATTTATATCCCTATAAGAAGCAAATGAGAATTCCCCACTCCATATCTTAGCAATACTTGATATTTCCAATTGCCTTAATTTTTGCAAATCTGCTGAGTATGAAATTGTATGTTGTTTTAATTTGCACTCCTGACAGCTAGTAAGATCGAGCATCTTTTTACATAGCTATTGACTATTGACTTTCCTCTTCTATGGACTGTCTGTCTATTCATGTTATTTACTCATTTTTCTAACAGCTAGCCCCTTTTCCTTATCCCTCAGTTGTTTTTGTTTTATTATGTCTTGTTTTTGAAAACAGGCAGGATGGTCTATTAGGCAACTTAGTCATTCTTAAATGCATATACTTTATTTAGATTCAAAAGATTTATTGTAGTTTAATAATACATTCTGAGTTTATTGAAGGTCAGCATTTCTAATTACATATCTAATTGCCTCTTATTTTCTGTCATCAGGGAAATTGCTTCCATTGTCCCAAGGAAGGTTGCCCCACAATGGGTCATTTTGCTGATAGATTTCACCTCAAAAAAACGAAGACTAATAGATTATATTATTTTTTAAACACAGGGACTCTTTCGCCATTTGCCCGTAAGTATCGTAGCTGAATTTTATTGTAATGCCTTAAGGCACTTACCTTTAAATATTCAACAGTTTTTACTGAGTGTCTACTAAATCACTGGGCATCGGGACAGACTCTGAGGATGCAGTGAAGAACAACACAGTGAGTTTAGGCTGGGGGAAAGAAAAGGAAAATTCTCAGTTTCAACCCTGAGTAATAAGCTTTCTGTTGGGAGATGCAAAGAAGGGATTTGTGCACTCAGATCAGGGAGCCTTCCAAGGAAAGATGCCTTCAGTGGTGATTCCTGAAAAGTGAGTAACGCGGGGAAGGAAACAGAGTGTTCCAAGCAAAAGGAACTGCGTGTGAAAATGCCTGGGGATAAGGGAGAGCTGGAATCTAAGAAAAGATCCCCTGCTGAGACTGTAGAGGCCGGGAGGAAGGCACATGAGGCGGTCATGATGAGAGAGGCAAATCGGGTCAAATAATGAAATTATGCTCCATATGGGAAGTTTGGGTTTTATCTTTGGGCAGGTAGAAGCAAAAAGGACCTGGGTGAGGGGTTTCCCTGGTGGTCCAGTGGCTAAGACTCCATGCTCCCAATACAGGGAATGTGGGTTCAATCCCTGGTCAGGGAACTAGAGCCCACATGCTGTATCTAGAGATGGAAGATCCTGAGTGCCGCCACTAAGACCTGGCCTGGCCAAATAAAAACAAATAAAAAGAGTTTTAATTGAAAAATAAAAAGGAACTGGGTGAATGGGTTTGTCAGTTCAGTCACTCAGTCGTGTCCGACTCTGTGACCCCATGGACTGCAGCACGCCAGGCTTCCATGTCCATCACCAACTCCTGGAGCTTACTCAAACTCATGTCCATTGAGTCAGTGATGCCATCCAACCATCTCATCCTCTGTCATCCCCTTCTCCCGCTTCAATCTTTCCCAGCATCAGCGTCTTTTTCAATGAGTCAGTTCTTCACATCAGGTGGCCAAAGTATTGGAGTTTCAGCTTCAGCATCAGTCCTTCCAGTGAATATTCAGAAAAGATTTCCTTTAGGATGGACTGGTTGGATCTCCTTGCATTCCAAGGGACTCTCAAGAGTCTTCTCCAACATCACACTTCAAAATCATCAATTCTTCGGCGCTCAGCTTTCTTTATAGTCCAACTTTCACATCCATACATGACTACTGGAAAAACCATACCTTTGACTAGATGTTCCATCTAGTTTTTCCAGTAGTCTTGTATGGATGTGAGAGTCAGCCTTGTCTAACTCAGTAAGTGGGTTTGAGAGATACAAAAAGTGGAGAAGTCAAGGATGATTCCAACTGGACAGATGACATACCATAGACTGAACTTGGTAACCAGGCAGAGAGGCTGGTTTGAAGTAAGTTGATGGGCTCAGTTTGTAGCATATTAGGTGTGAGATGCTGTTAGGATTTGGTTGTGTGCAGTTGGATTGTGTCTCAGCCTCTGGAGATCACTGTGGTCCACAGTCAAAGATTCGAATGTTTAGACAGTAACCTAAACTATGAAGTGGGTGACATTATTACCCAAGAAGAATGTATCAGATGAGAAGAAAGAGAACAGAGAAAGGGTCCCTGTGAAGGACACTGAGGAATGAACAAAAAGAGAAAAGATAAAACCATGTGGGAGTCAAGGAAAGAAAGATGATGAGGAAGGGAGAATGCAGTCACTGCCCCCAAAGACAGGTCCAGTGAGACGGGGCCCAACGGGGTTCGTGGGATAAGTCCTATCACTGGTGAGTGTAGCTTTCAGTGGAGAGGTGACGGTGGCAGCCATAGTGCAGTGGAATGGGCAGGGTGGGAAACGGAGCTTTCTGACAATGATTAATTTGTGAACTGAAAATTCTCTCTAGTAAAATGTTTTCCCTTTCAGAGGCTTTTCAAACAACTTTATGAAGAATTGCGTTTTTTTTCTGTGTTATTAAGCATGCAACAATTTTAGAATTCAGAATGAAAGATCTGTTTAGTTCTAGAGTTCTTTAAAAGTTACACGTGACTGTTTGCAAGGGATTTATCCTGTTGGCAGGCTTAGTGTTGACTCAGACCTGTACTGACTGGGAACTCCTAGCACAAAGCCTGGTGGGAGAGGAAGGGACAATTCATTCTGCCTCTGAATCATTAAAAAACACAGACTTTCTTGCTCAATAGGTTTTCTAGATATTTTTCTGGATTAATTGTCAAACTATAGCAAATTAGAATTTGGCTATGGAAAGCAAGGAGTCCCTTGGACTGCAAGGAGATCCAACCAGTCCATCCTAAAGGAGATCACTCCTGGGTGTTCATTGGTAAGACTGACGTTGAAGCTGAAACTCCAATACTTTGGCTACCTGAAGTGAAAAGCTGATGCTGGGAAAGATTGAGGGCAGGAGGAGAAGGGGATGACAGAGGATGAGATGGTTGGATGGTATCACCGACTCAATGGACATGAGTTTGGGTGGACTCCAGGAGTTGGTGATGGGCAGGGAGGCCTGGCGTGCTGTGGTTCATGGGGTCGCAAAGAGTCGGACAAGACTGAGCGACTGAACTGAACTGAACTGATGGACTGTAGCTTGCCAGGCTCCTCTGTCCATGGGATTCTTCAGGCAAGAAGAATTTCCCAGGCAAGAATACTGGAGTGGGTTGCCATGCCCTCCTCCAGGGGATCTTCCTGACCCAGGGATCAAACCTATGTCTCTTGTGTCTCCTGCAGGTGGGTTCTTTACCCTAGCTCCACCTGGGAAGCCTAGTGAGTTGCCTTACATGCTATTAATTCTAGGTAAATCAAGAGAATGATCAAGAGAATCAACCAAGAGAATTACTTTTGCTTTTTATACTCGAGTTTCCACCATAAAATGACGTAGAAAGACAGAACAGATAAATTTTTTGGTTTATTTTTACAGGCTGTATCCACATATCCAGACTGGGAGAAAATAGATCAAGAGCACCTAAGAAATTCCTAGCTAGCAGATTAGGAACACTCTTTTATTTTCAATGGGTGTGAAATCACCATTTGTCCGCTCTCAGTTCAGTTCAGTCGCTCAGTCGTGTCCGACTCTTTGTGACCCCATGAATCACAGCATGCCAGGCCTCCCTGTCCATCACCAACTCCCAGAGTTCACTCAAACTCATGTCCATCGAGTCAGTGATGCCATCCAGCCATCTCATTCTCTGTTGTCCCCGTCTCCTCCCGCCCCCAATCCCTCCTAGCATCAGACTCTTTTCCAGTGAATCAACTCGTCGCATGATGTGGCCAAAGTATTGGCGTTTCAGTTTTAGCATCAGTCCTTCCAATGAACACCCAGGATTGATCTCCTCTAGAATGGACTGGTTGGATCTCCTTGCAGTCCAAGGGACTGTCATGAGTCTTCTCCAGCACCACAGTTCAAAACATATCCTGAAACTCCAATACTTTGGCGAAAGTATTGGAGTTTCAGCGACTGAACTGAACTGAACTGATGGAAAGCATACACACCACAGAATACAAATGTAATGGATGGAAGAAGACACGCACATTTTTCTAAAGTCCAAAAAATATATGGAAAATTAAAGAATTTTCTTTAAAAATATTATCAACTATTTACTTTGCAAAATCAAAGTGATAGTTTATATGTCTTTAAAAATATAACCTCACCCAATTCACTCAAGGTATATAAAGTTGTATTAATACTTTTCATGAGCATGAAAAGCCCTCTTCCACTTTAACCCTGAAAGTTACATTTACATTAAAGAAGCCAGGAGATAGTGACGGGCAGGGAAGCCTGCTGTGCTACAGTCTACGGAGTCTCAAAGGGTCGGACACGACTTAGCAACTGAACAGCAGTAACAAGGGTGTCATGTTTTCCACGTGTTTTTAAACCTTCTCTCTCTCTCTTTCTTTCCTATTTTCTGTTTCCAGGTTGGAGGCACAAACTGTCTGTCAAACTTGATGGGAACAGCGTCACTCAAGGAAGTATATTTCTCCGTGTCGGTGGAATGACTGGGAAGACAGGGGAGTTTGAGTTTGTCAGGTAGGCAAGGATGATAACCTGGCAGGTAACAGTGCTCTACTCAGTTCATCATGCTCAGTAAGACTCAGGCTTTTCTTTTCCTACAGTACCACCAGCTGTCCTCTGATAGCATTTTTTCTTTTTTCCCAAATATAAAATAGAAATCATAGTATCTATTTCATCCACAGTTCCAGCTACAAACAAAATTTTAGGAAATGTTAAGATGAAAATACAGATCTAGATGATAAAGCAAGTGGGAGAAAAACTGACAGGAAACAAGATATGCTTTTAATTCAGTCTATTATTGTTATACAAATTTGGGCATATCGCTTTACTTTTAGGGCTTCCCTAATAGCTCAGTTGGTAAAGAATCCGCCTGCAATGCAGGAGACCCTGGTTTGATTCCTGGGTCAGGAAGATCCACTGGAGAAGGGATGGGCTACCCACTCTAGTATTCTTGGGCTTCCCTGGTGGCTCAGCTGGTAAAGAATCCACCTGCAATGCAGGAGACCTGGGTTCAGTCCCTCGGTTGGGAAGATCCCCTGGAGAAGGGAAAGGCTACCTAATCCAGTATTCTGGCCTCCAGAATTCCATTGACTCTACTGTCTATGGGGTCGCAAAAACAATATATGCTTTTAATTCAGTCTATTATTGTTATACAAATTTGGGCATATCACTTTATTTTTATAGGTGCCATATGAAATAAAGTATTTATATGAATGGCCAAATTTCTAATAAGCTCCCTAAGTAGTACTCACAGGTATAGGATACGTGTTAAAATAGTCAAAGGAAGAAATAATTCTGTAGAGACATTCACCCTGCACTCTCATAAAAGGCCACAGTCTCCTTTTATCTTGAGTTTTCCTTAATTTTTTCTTTGATCAGCCTTAGCATTTTTGAATTACGTCTTACACTTCCATCACTTAATTTTGCAACTCATTTCAGAATTAACATTGTACACACTAATTAGATGTTACCGTTTTGTGAACTGATGAATTAATTAGATGTTTTGGCTCTGTGATTTACATCATCTTCAAATACAAGGCAGAGGCACAAAAAGCAGAGGTTTTGTGGTTGTCGGTTGAGGGATGTGTCGGATTAATCACTCTGGCAGCCTTTGTGCTCGTCATCTTGTCTTGTGCAGCTGTTGCTGCTAAGTCACTTCAGTCGTGTCCGACTCTGTGTGACCCCATAGACGGAAGCCCACCAGGCTCCTCCATCCATGGGATTTTCTAGGCAAGAGCACTGGAGTGGCTTGCCATTGGGGCAGCTGCCTGTAAAGATGGGTTCAGTCACTGATTGTCTGGGTCCAGGTTCACACACAGGCTCCAACCCACGATTTCTCGCCGTGCCTCCCACCGTTTGGCTTTGCTCATCTTCAGCTTAGCCACATTACCCCGCTTACACTACCCAGCATTAAAATAGATCTCCCCCTTTCCTCACTTCCTGATTTTATCCATGCTGTTCCATGTTCCAAATACCCTTCTCTGCCTTAGCAGATCTCATGTCCACTTGTTCTCCATTAAGCTAATCCTCTGAGGATAGTTCAACAAGATCTTGTGTCTGTGGCCCTAAGGCCCACAGTGCACTCATTGCCTGAGGCTGTAGAATTTGTGTCCTGCACAAAGGCAGCTGACCTTGGTCAGGTGAGGAGAAATGCGTGGTTCCCACCCCTTCTTAAATTTGTGAGAATGTTTTGTCATCTCTCTACTGAAGAAGGTATTTGTCATGTCCTTGCATAATCATCCAATCCTCTTTTTTAAGAATAATTAAGCATTTTAGGTCCACAGTAAATGTTTCACCTTGGAATGAAGTCTGCTAAATGAATTCGTGTGCTAGTCTAGTCCCACTCTTCAGTCAAGCTTTAAAAGTCTGGCTTCACCATAGATTGCATGCTTGCATGCATGCTCAGTTGTGTCTGACTCTTTTGCGAACCCGTGGACTGTAGCCCGCCAGGCTCCTCTGTCCATGGGATTTCCCAGGCAAATATACTGGAGTGGATTGCCATTTCCTTCTCCAGGGGATCTTCCCAACCCAGGGATCGAACCCACGTCTCCTGAATTGACAGTCAGATTATTTACCACTGAGGCCCCAGGGAAGCCCTCGCTGTACATTATATTTTAGTTATTTGGGTTTCCAATGACACCATCATGAAGGGCTGTACTGTGTGCGCACTGAGTGAAGGCAGTTCATGGAGCAACAGGGAATTGACCCCTTGAAGTGAAGTGAAGTGAAGTCACTCAGTAGTGTCTGACTCTTTGTGACCCCATGGACTGTAGCCCATCAGGCTCCTCCATCCATGGAATTTTCTAGATAAGAGTACTGGACTGGGTTGCCATTTCCTTCCCCACGGGATCTTCCTGACCCAGGGATCGAACCGTGGTCTCCTGCATTGCAGACAGATGCTTTACCGTCTGAGCTACCAGGGAAGCCCGATATAACCTGAAAAATAGTTGTCCTCTGGTAATTAAATCAATTAATTCTACATGTAATGGAACAAGACAGGCCCTAGGAAAAGCAGCATCCATTCTTGCCCTCAGCAAACATTTAAATGCCTGCTGTATACTAAGAATTGTTATAACTGCTGGGGAAACAGACACGGGTCCTACTCTCACGGAACTCTTCCTCCAGTTAGAGGAGACAAACAATACATTAACAGAGCAGTAAGGAAACAGCAGGACTAAAGAAACCTCGTCTCAAGTAATCTTGGCTCGCATAAAGCACGTCTATGTCTCAAGTCTCTTATGACTTATTCTCTCTATTTCCACACTCACCAAAACACCTTTCTTTATCATTAGTTTGGTTACCCAATTCTTTTTATACAGATGAAGAAGGTACCAGGGGAAAGCTAGGAGTACATTTTGGTTAATGAAAAGGAAGCATTGCACCACTGTGAGCTGATAAACAGGCTTCTAGTTTTTCTTTAATTTTTGTGAGAATTTAGTCTATCATTGATAGTCTGATGATTTTGGGAGTGTCAATAAACACTAGTTTCTGTTACCACAAAACCAAGACCAGAGCTTTCACTGTGGAGAACTAGGCCCTAAAAATCAACTAGTCAGGCTTCTCATTTACCTCGCTCTTTTTTCAAGCTTTAGAATTGTGCTGTTCTGAGATGCTGACCAAGGTGAACGGTAAGAATAAATCTATAATCAAATGCAGGGAAATGAAACCTCTTTCATGATACACACAGATATTGTCTTCAACTTCAACATTATGAATGCTCAGTGCAAGCTTATGAGTTTTATTTTTCTATTGACAGTGGAACACTGAAGCCAGGCATGACTTATACAGATTTAATTGATGCAGACATTAACGTTGGAAACATTACAAGCATTGAGTTCATTTGGAAGCAGTATTCATTTGAACATTCTCAGAGTAAGCTGGGAGCAGAAATGGTGATAGATATATCTGGAAAATATGGATATAAGTAAGTCTGACTTTTTCCGTTGCATTTTCAAACACAGTTTAAACTTTGTAAATGACATTTAAAATCCATATATAATTTGAAATTTGCAAATAGTATAAAAATGTGTGCCCCTCAAAAGTTTGCAGTTAAAGAGAAGAAAAATTATTTAAGAAACCAATACTGTATTGGGAAAGTGTTTATAAAGTAATAACTACTCATTAAATTAGAAGACCTACCTACATTTTCTACCTCACCTACCCTGGAATCATATTAATATTGTCTTTTTTCCCCCTTTAAATTTTTCAGATCGGCTTTCTGTAGCCAAAACATCGTAGGACCTAATATCGCCCAGATCCTGAAACCATGCTAATCTCAGATATATCAGATATAATCTTGATGGATTTATTTAATGGGAGCAATGGGGAAATTAATCTCCTTCTAGCTGGCATCCAGACCAAACTTGGCCCTTGTAAATGAGATAGAAAGGTATAGTTGCCTTTTTTCTATGTAAGATGTTTTTCTTATTGTAAAGCTTTTATCTAAACCTTAAAACCAGACTGAGCCCTGGGACGAAGTACAGTACTGTGACCTATAGGATTCTGGTTTTCAGTGACCAAATAGAGCTGTGTTGCAATTTCTCTAAATTAAGAAGAGGTGCTCCAAGAATCGGAGAAGGCAGTGGCAAGCCACTCCAGTACTCTTGCCTAGAAAATCCCATGGACAGAGGAGCCTGGTAGGCTGCAGTCCATGAGGTCGCTACAAGTCAGACATGACTGAGTGACTTCACTTTCACTTTCACACGTTGGAGAAGGAAATGGCAACCCACTCCAGTGTTCTTGCCTGGAGAATCCCAGGGACAGGGGAGCCTGGTGGGCTGCCGTCTATGGGGTCGCATAGAGTCGGACACGACTGAAGTGACTTAGCAGCAGCAGCAGCTCCAAGAATGGTGGTACAGACTTGTCAGTGAAAATGAGCCTCTGTCTGACTGAGTGTTTGAAGTACATTTAGAGCATTTCCAGGTGGAATAGCCATTGTTCAAAATGGTTTGAAGAATATTTACTATGTTGTTAAATCTTGCTAAGACAAATTATGTCTATAGCTCATGATGTATAGTAGATGGTAACCCCATGGGTTGGTACATCTATTGATTAATAATGAAAACTAATGAGAGCACATTAGTATTTTCAAGGTGTTCCTTGGTCTTCAGAGTGAGTGTGAGGTAGAAGAGATTTTGGAGCTTATCTGTGATGTTTGCATCAGTAAGTAACAGGTCCTGAGGATCTTCAGCATCTTCTTCTAGAAGCCTCCTATCACAGAATTACTTATCCCTCTGGGCCTTGAAGGTTCCATTACAAATTTGTATTTAGTCTAAGGCAGCATTTCATTTCCAAAACGCTTGACGAATGCTTTGCATTACACAATACTGTAATTTCTAAATGTGTTTTCTCTTTTATTTTGCTTCAATTTCATCTAATTCAGTTGTCCTCACCCAGTGAAAATAAAAGACGAGCGTTTTTATTTGTTCTGTTTTCTGTGACTGGGCTCAGTGTTTAGCTCTGGGCTATAAATATTATTGGAAAGAAATAATGACAGATACTCTGCAGGGTATTTCTTGATTCTCCTTGGTGCCTGGCTGCCAACTGAATATTAAGAAGAGACCCATGGCTGTACATGAGCTTGAGTTGTGGTAGAAAGCAGAGAACAAAGTGGAGTTACTTTTCCACTGAACAAGGAACATAGAACGTTGATTGGAAAGCAAGGCATAGTGGAAGGAGGAAAGGAGATGAGGATGTCTTTAGCATGATCGGGCTGAGAGTCCTATCTCCCTGGTGCCATATCGGCACGAGGCCCATGCCAGCCCAGGAACAGGGTGGCCAGGAGCAGCCCCAGAAGGAGGGCCTGACCCCTCCTAATGTGTCACAGCCCCAGTACTCCTGAGCAACCTGGCAGTGGAGTCAGCTGCATGGCTCTAGAGGCCAGAAACTTCCGTGAGAGAGCTGCCCTAAGCCTGCACTGCTCTCTGCTCAGCCTTTCTTCCTTTCAGGAGGGTCTTGCCAGCTGGAAGGAAGAATTATGAGCCAGGATACTGCATTAAACTCTATGAGTCCTGGCCTGCTTCCTTGTTCAAGGGATCTCTGGGTTGGCTCTTTCTTAGCTTGAAACGACAAATTGGAGTCAATTAACTTCTGGGATCCCTACTTTAATTAACTATAGAATTTCTGTCCTATTGTTCTTATTACTGTCCCCTTTTTTGCATTATAAGGATGTTGTGAGTATGAAAAATAGTGCTGGAACTAGCCAGGCAGATCTGAGAGTTCAGGGTGATGGCACCGAAGTACATTTAGAGCATTTCCAGGTGGAATAGCCATTGTTCAAAACGATTTGAAGAACATTTACTATGTTGTTAAATCTTGCTAAGACAAATTATGTCTATAGCTCATGATGTATAGTAGATGGTAACTCCGTGGGTTGGTACATCTAATGATTAATAATGAAAACTAATGAGAGCATATTAGTATTTTCAAGGTGTTCCTTGGTCTTCAGAGTGAGTGAGAGGTAGAAGAGATTTTGGAGCTTTTCTCTGTATATTGCCACCTAGGAAAGCTCTTTTTAAAAAATTCTTTTTCTCTCTGAGTGCCCTGCATTACTATAGAAAGGTATTTGTGGTGAAGACCGTTAGGAAATTCTTTTGCTTCTTGAGCGAACTGCCTTTAGTGCTGAAAAGTGACTTCCCACCCCGTTAGTCATCACTTCCTTCACTGCCCATTGCCATCGATCCACACTCCAAACTTGTCATCACATCACCCACAAACACCGCCTCTAAACTTGCACATGGGAGCATCTTGCTCTTGGACCACATCTGCTTCCTCTTTAAGCCAATGGAGTGAACTTCAGATCTTACATGTAATACCATCTCTCCCATCTACACATCAGTATGAATCTGTAAACAATAAATTTGTTGAACATAACTATAATATCTATTTTATAAAAATTGACAGTAATTTTTAAATGGATTTAAGATTCCTTAATATTATGTTACATTCCAGTTGTTTTTACATTTCCCAGATTGTCTGAAAAAGATCTTTGGGCCATTGATTGGTTTAAATTTATATCCAAACAAGATCCCCAAATTGCATATGATTGTATGTTCCTGTCTCTAGTGGTTTCCCCTCCCGCTTCTTCCACACCAGGTTTTAAATAAACCAAATTGCTTGTCCTGTAAAATGTCTCACATCCAACTGATGGAATCCCCTTGATATCTTTTAGTACATTCCTCTATCCTGTGTATTTCCTGTGAACTAGTTACTTAGGTCAGGATACTTGTTGGGATTCAGGTGGGCATTGACCCCTTCCATGCTCGTCTGCAGGATAGACACTTTCTGCACTGTACTTACAGCTTTCAAGTTAACTGGTGATATTTCTTTTTTAAAAAAGTCTTTGTTGAATTTGTTACAGTATTGCTTCTGTTTTATGTTTTAGTTTTTTGGCTTCAAGGCATGTGGGATATTAACTCCCCCACCAGAGATTAAACCCACACCACCTGCATTGAAAGGTGAAGTCTCAACCATTGGACCACCAGGGAAGTCCCTGCTGATCTTTTATTCATTCAAAGGATTATGTCTGTACTAGCACTTCATAGATTTGAAAGGGCTATACCAGTTAGAGTTGTAGGTAAAATAAAACATTGAATGTCTTTGACTTTAGTTGCTAAATGGCAGGGTAAGAGGAGAAAGGTGACTTGAAGAAGGTTTACAAGGGTTTGTGCTCTGGGAGGACTGGAAGAAAGGGGCAAACTGTGTAAAGATCCAATTATGGAAGAGGCATTGACCTCTGCACTATGCCTAGGGCTGGAGGAGGTGCATCATAAATGTTTCTGCAGAAGTTAAGGAAAATTCACATAGCTGCTGAAGTTGTGTGTCTGTTTCCCCAGGCTCCTCAGACCAAAGTGAATAATAGAAATCACCCTGTATAAAAGAGCCCTCAAGTTTTGTTGACTCTGCAAGTCTTCAGAACAAGCAGAGCATTTCAGGAACAGAAGTATAATTTATGCCAAGTTGCTGTTTGCCAGCCTTTTAAAATCTAAGCTCATGTTAGATAAACAAAAATCTCATGTCCCTTCTGGGATCTTTACTCTTCTACTTGGGAAAATCAATTTTTTTTCATATACCCTCTGGCTAAAAAGATTTGGTAAATCTTTGCTTTCTGCAGATTGTGTAATAAAAATAATAGGTGTGTTTTGTGTTATGTTGTGTGATTTTTTTCCCCTAAACACATACTTATATTATAATACCAGATGGGCTTCTTGATTTTACATGTGATTCTCTAGAGTTCTGCTCTAAGAGATTTATACTCAGGAGAGTGGAATGTTTCTATTAGATTTCATTCCAATATGAGGGAATGTCTGAATGCCTATATAGACTGGGCCAAAGATTTTTGGTAAATGTTTTCTCACTTATACAGTCTATTTTTAAAATTTATTTTTATTAATTTTTGGCTATGCTGGGTCTTCGTTGCTGCATGTGGTCTTTCTTTAGTTGCGATGAGTAGGAGCTATTCTTTAGTTGTGCTGAGCAGGCTTCTCATCGTGGTGGCTTCTCTTATTGTGGAACATGGGTTCTAGGACTGTGGGCTTCAGGAGCTGTGGAGCACGGGCTTATTTGTTCAGAGGCGTGTGGAATCTCCCCAGACCAGGGATCAAACCCTTGTCCCCTTGCACTGGCAGGCAGATTTTTAACCACTGGACCACCAAGAGAATCCCAGTCTATTTTCAAAGTTTGAGTTTTGCAAACATTTCACCTTTATATAGTCATATATCTTTCTTTTATTTTCATAGGCTTTTTAAAATTCATTCATTTAAAAAACATTTACTGAGTTACCTTTTATGTGCCAAGAATTGTGGCTAAGTCATGGGGTTATTTGAAATATACAAGAGAGCATTGCAGAGGACATAGGAAAATAAATCTTTAATCATAATACATCATGATAAGAACTGTGACAGAAGCAGACACAGAGGTGACAGTGGCATAGAAAGAGCCAGCTTATTCAACTAATCTCATACCTTCACCCTTCACTCATTGATCTCCTATAAAAGCAATAATGATAAAGCAGTAGGTTTTCATTTCTGAATTCTGTGGTTATCATATCTCTTTTTGTAAGTGATTCTATTTTGGAATTCAGTGTACTTTGTTTTTCCAGTGTCTTTGGTCCTGGAGAAACAGAACTGATATTTCACTCAAACATTCACACATAAATCTGTCCATCACAGATCCACTGACTGTCAGCTGTGGCCAAAAGAGCAATAATTTCCTTGGAGGTCCCAGAAAGAGAGCAAAAGTCATGCACGTAGATTTAGGATGATGCCAACCAGAGCATGACTAGTCTACTCATCTCAGGCTTCTCTAAGACACAGTCCAGTGGTCTTAGTGGAATCAACCGCAGAACAATGCCCATGAGACATGAACACAGATACAGCTATCAAACTTCAATCCATCATTTAGGTATAACCTCAGCAAACCTAGGCTTCTCAGATGGCGCTAGTAGTAAAGAACCTGCTTGCCAATGCAGGAGACATAACAGATGCAGTTTCGATCCTTGGGTCGGGAAGATCCCCTAGAGGAAGAAATGACAACCCACTCCAGTATTCTTACCTGGAGAATCCATGGACAGAGGAGCCTGGCGGGCTAAGGTCCATAGAGTTACACGGAGGCAGACATGACTGAAGCGACTTCACATGCACAGCAAACCTAACATTTAAAATAACTGAAGGCTAGAGATGCAGGAGTGTATAGAGATGGGTATTTATGTTAGTCGCTCAGTCCTGTCTGACTCTTTGCAACCCCTTAGACTGTAGCCCGCCAGGCTCCTCTGTCCATGGAATTTTTCAGGCAAGAGTACTGAAGTGGTTAGCCATTCCCTTCTCCAGGGGATCTTCCTGACCCAGGGATTGAATCTGGGTCTCCTGCATTGAAGGCAGATTCTTTACCATCTGAGACACCAGAGAGAAGCGAATGCTACTTAAAAGTAAAGGAAACACCATTTTCTCTGGACGCTTACCTCAAAGAGCATGTGGGCAGCAGGTAGTGCCTTTGAACCTTGTTCATTTATAAAATGAGACAAGACCCTCAAGCTCTTTGTTTAAATAAGAATTCCATTCCAATCATAACAGAACATGCAACAGTGAGAAAAAAGGAACTGTTAGTGATTCCCTTCTGGGTTAAAATGAAAAGATATGCACACTTAGAGCTTTGGGAAAGCAGAACGGAATTTAAATTTTATCTCCACAGCCAAATGTTTTTAAGTCAACCAATCAGATTTAGACCTTTTACAGGGCGAGGGTTATTTTCACAGGATATAACATCACCATCTAAATTCCAGGTGTTTTACTAACATTTTCATTATACACAATGCGATTTGCTTTTTCTCTGAAGCTGCAGGAGACAATACAACATTTTTCCTGTATTATTTGCAGAGGTTTCTTTTACCAGCACTTTCAAAGGCTCATGGATTTTCAAGGGTAAAAATCGTAACTCTGTTGGTTATCACAAAAAGAGAGACAGGCCCAAGGAGTCCAAAACACACAATTTGGACAAAGAAAACTACAGAAAACAAATGGAATACAGGACACATACTGTTTTGTACCAACAATGCGGATGATGGTTTCTGAAATCTCAGAAACAGAAGGCTATTTTTTTTTTAAAGTGGTAAAGGCAAACTTTTATTACTTTTTTTTGTTTAGCGTTTTGATTCATTTTATTTTTTTTTTAATTTTTATTGGAGGCTAATTATTTTACAATATTATATTGGTTGGTTTTGCCATACATTGACATGAATCCGCCCCGGGTGTACATGAGTTACCCCTCCCGAACCCCTCTCCCACCTCCCTCCTCCCCTTATCCTCCCTCTGGGTCATCCCCGCATACCAGCCTCAAGCATCCTGTAACATGCATCGACCCTGAACTGGCGATTTGTTTCACATATGATAATATACATGTTTCAATGCCATTCTCCCAAACCATCCTACCCTCACCCTCTCCCACAGAGTCCCAAAGACTGTTTTATACATCTGTGTCTCTTTTGCTGTCTCGTATACAGGGTTATCATTTGCATCTTTCTAAATTCCATATATATGCGTTAGTATATTGTATTGGTGTTTTTCTTTCTGGCTTATTTCACTCTGTATAATAGGCTCTAGTTTCTTTTTGAACTTCCAAAATATCTTAAGATTTAACGTAGTGAATACAGAACATGGAATTGTGAATTGGAGGTCTGGTCCTGATTCCAGAATCAATTAACAAAGTGAACTCAGGCAAACAATTTCATTTTGAGCCCCCATGTGTGTTCATCTTTAAAATGAAGATCATTTTTATGACTTCTGGGATTGCTTTTTCATTCTGAAATCCTTTGGCTAATTAGGTGAGGCTTTACATACACAAAGGCTTCCCTGTGGTTCAGATGATAAAGAATCTGCCTGCCATGCAGGAGAGCCAGTTTCAGTCCCTGGGTTGGGAAATTCCCCTGGAGAAAGGAATGGCAACCCACTCCAGTATTCTTGCCTGGAGAATTCCATGGATAGAGGAGCCTGGTTGGCTATAGTCCATGAGGTCGTGAAGAGTTAGACATGACTGACTGACTAACACACACATGTATACATGAATGAGTGGATAGGTGGATGAATCAATCATTTGAAAATAAATTTTAGATTTTCTTCAGTATTCATAATTTTTCCCAACCATATAATGCTCTCATTATGTATCTATGTGCTTTCATAATGTACACTAATTGTCCCTAATAAATTCATGTTTTCTTAGAGTTTGATTTATCTTTCTATTGCAGAAAGCCTTGCTTACTTAATATATTATTTATTAAGCTGCCCTCTAGTGGAAGAATGAGCATTTTGTGTCATCCAGTGATGGCTTATGGTCAACAAACCACTGAACAACACGATGCATTTTTAATGACTCAAACCTCTGTGGTATATGCAGTGAAATTTTTAGTTCTCAGGATCTCAATATGGATTAAAGACCTAAATGTTAGACCTGATACTATAATACTTTTAGAGGAAAACATAGGTAGAACACTTTTTCACATAAATCACAGCAAGATCTTTTTTGACCCATCTTCTAGAGTAATGAAAATAAAAACCAAAATAAACAAATGGGACCTAATTAAATTTAAAAGCTTTGCACAGTGAAGGAAACAATAAGCAAGATGAATAGACAACCCTCAGAATGGCAGAAAATATTTGCAACTGACAAGGGATTGATCTCCAAAATAATGCAAACAGTTCATGCAGCTCAATATCAAAGAAGCAACCCAATCAAAAAATGGGTGGAAGGCCTAAATAGACATTTCTCCAAAGAAGACATAAGATGGCCATAAACACATGAAAAGATGTGTTTTATTATTAGAGAAACGCAAATTCAAACTATAATGAGGTATTACTTCACACCAGTCAGAATGGCCATCATCCAAAAATAATGTGCTAACAATAAATTCTGGAGAAAAGAGAACAGTCTTACATTGTTGGTGGGAATGTAAATTGATACAGTCACTATGGAGAACAGTATGGAGGTTCCTTAAAAACTAAAAATAGAATTACCATATGCCCCAATAATCCTACTCCTGGGCGTATGCCCAGAGAAATCCATAATTCAAAAAGATATATTCACCCCAATGTTCATTGCAGCACTATTTACAATATCCAGGACATGGAAGCAACCCAAATGTCCATCAACAGCAGAATGGATAAAGAAGATGTGATACATATATCCAATGGAATATTCAGTTCAGTTCAGTCGCTCAGTCGTGTCCGACTCTCCGCGACCCCATGAATCACAGCACGCCAGGCCTCCCTGTCCATCACCAGCTCCCGGAGTACACTCAAGCTCATGTCCACAGAGTCGGTGATGCCATCCAGCCATCTCATTCTCTGTCGTCCCCTTCTCCTCCCACCCCCAACCTTTCCCAGCATCAGAGTCTTTTCCAGTGAGTCAACTCGTCGCATGAGGTGGCCAAAGTATTGCAGTTTCAGCTTCAGCATCAGTCCCTCCAATGAACACCCAGGATTGATCTCCTTTAGAATGGACTGGTTGGATCTCCTTGCAGTATAAGGGACTCTCAAGAGTCTTCTCCAACACCACAGTTCAAAAGCATCGATTCTTCGGCGATCAGCTTTCTTCACAGTCCAACTCTCACATCCATACATGACCACGGGAAAAACCATTGCCTTGACTAGATGGACCTTGGTTGGCAAAGTAATGTTACTCAGCCATAAAAAGGAATGGAGTTCTGCAATTTGCAGAGACATCAATGGACCTGGAATACAGAGTAAAGTAGTCAGAAAGAGAAAAACAGATATCGTATAATATTCCTTATATGTGGAATCTAGAAAAATGATGCAGATAAACTTATTTGCTAAGCAGAAATAGAGACATCAACATAGAGATTGGACATATGGATACTGGCCGGCGTGTGGGGGAATGAATTGGAGATCATGATTGACATATACATAGTGTTATGTATAAAATAGATAACGAGTGAGAACCGACTGTACAGCACAGGGAGCTCTACTCAGTGCTCTGTGGTGACCTGAATAGGAAGAAAATCCAAAAGGGGGATATATGTATACATACAGCTGATATACTTTGCTATATAGCAGAAACTAACACAACACTGTAAAGCACTATACTCTAGTAAAAATTATGTAAGACTCTTGAGAGTCCCTTGGACTGCAAGGAGATCCAACCAGTCCATTCTAAAGGAGATCAATCCTGGGTGTTCATTGGAAGGACTGATGCTAAAGCTGAAACTCCAATATTTTGGCCACCTCATGCGACGAGTTGACTCACTGGAAGAGTCTGATGCTGGGAAGGATTGGGGGCGGGAGGAGAAGGGGATGACAGAGAATGAGATGGCTGGATGGCATCACTGACTCGATAGACGTGAGTTTGAGTGAACTCCGGGAGTTGGTGATGGACAGGGAAGCCTGGCGTGCTGTGCTTCATGGGGTCGCAAAGTGTCAGACACGACTGAGCGACTGAACTGAACTGATATATATATATATATATTCACTCTGGTTAAGTTCACTCCAAATTCTGATTTTGAACTAATCCTGAAATTTAAGAATAACAACATGCATTAAAGGTAGAATATAATTTTTAACCCCCACCCTGATCATTGAATTCTTGCTCTTGGAGGAACAGTGTGCACTGGATTATTTAAAACATGGAGGACATTTTGTTTACCAAATGCATGAATTATGTCAGTAAAGAAGGAGAAGCTTGTGGTCCTGGACTCTTTGCTGGTTTGTTGTTTGTTTTCCCAGCACACGTATCAGGTCAGACATGGAGTGTGCCCATGGAACTGAGAAGCTGAGCACTAACTATAATAATGTTGGTCCAGCCTGGTGGCTCAGACCGTAAAGAATCTGTCAGATTCTATGGGTTTGAGAGACCTGGGTTCAATCCCTGGGTTGGGAAGATCCCCTGCAGAAAGGAATGGGAACCCAACCCACTCCAGTATTCTTGCCTAGAGAATCCCATGGACAGAGGAGCCTGGTGGGTTATGGTCCACAGGGTTGCAAATAGTCAGACACGACTGAGCAACTAACACTTTCATTTTCACTTTCAGCTTCACAGAATGTCTAGCGACCGGGAGGGGAAACAGCACATCTTGTGGGTGTTCTTCAGCTACCTGTCCTCAGGCCATATAAGAGCTTAGAGGTCTTAGTCCCTAGCCTCTGTTTCAGTGTAATTGTTGGTGTAGTAATCAATAAAGCTATTTCTCTCCAGAGACTGAACTTTCCCCTTGGTTGAACAGCACCCAACAGTGTGTAAACACAACATTTAAGCTCTGTCCACAAGCCAATTTAACACAATTAACCAGTCAGTTTTATTTTTAAAAACTAACAGAAGCATTTTAGTCAAGCAGCAAGTTAATTTGTTAAACAGAATTTCACCAGCTATTGATTTAATTTTGTTAATAATATATCAATTCACTCGTTCGTCCAAAAAAGATAATATTTGTTGTACGTATAGAGTATTATGGAGAAAATAGAAAGCTGTGAAGAGATATGGTAACTTGAATGTCACAGGGTTACATAGCCACCTTGGGTAGTATTTTATATGGTGACATTTGACATCGTAAATTTATGTAACAACTCTTCATATTAAATTTAGATTACTCTTCGCAGCAAAAAGACAGAAAATAAGTACCTCTATAAGACAACTGATTTTAAAGTAAGGTAATTTCTATTTTATGGAAAGATTTTATGATTAATGAATCTTTGAGGCTCTGATTTTTTTTTTTTTTTGCATTGAACAGAGCAAAAGCTTGCCATCTCTGTAGCTTTTGTCATTAGACTGACTTATGTTTGCAGGGATTCTCTGCATCTTTAATCCTCACCCTTTATATTCTATCCTTCTGTTGTTCACCCCATTGATGATAGACTGGCCTAAGTGGGTAGCCTTTCCCTTCTCCAGGGGATCTTCCCAACCCAGGGATTGAACCCAGGTCTCCTGCATTGCAGGTGGATTCTTTACCAGCTGAGCTATAAGGGAAGCCCAAGAATACTGGAGTGGATAGCCTTTGCCTTCTCCAGGGGATCTTCCCAACCCAGGAATTGAACCGGAGTCTCCTGCGTTGAAGGAACTCTTTACCAATTGAGCTATCAGGGAAGCCCAGTGGGGTGCTGGAAGGAGGATAAATGGGGCCTTGGTGGGTGAATCACATGTTGGTAAAGTGAGTATAACCCAAGCCACTATATAACACAGATGCCACCAGGAGAAGGACGTATGTGATTTGTTTCCATTTTCCTCACTTCATTACTTCATTTCGTTTCACTTCAGTTTCATTGAAGTACAACAAACATACAAGAAAGTGCACAAACCATAAATGTGCAGTTCTGTGTATTTTTACAAGGTAAACACACCTTTGTACATTAAAATAAAAACCCACTAATGACATTATAGAAGTCTCCTCGGTGCATATCTCAATCATTGCTCACCCAAAGGTAACCCCTCTTCTGATTTCTATTACCATAGGTTAGTTTTGCTTGATTTTCTTAATTTGATATAAATGCAGTCATAAGCATCTATTCATTCTTAGTGTGGCCTGTTGGTGGACACTTAGATTGTCTTTAATTGGAAGTTGTTACAAATAAGTTGAAGTTATTACAAATAATGCTGCTGTAACTATTTTTGTATGGGTGAATATTTGTATTTTCGGTGCATTATTTTGAGTATAAACCTAGGGATGGACTTGAAGATTCATAAAGTGTGCACATACTCAGCTTTGCTAGGACCTGCCAGGAAGCTCTCCAGGGGAGTGTAGCCATTCATACTCCTCTCAGCACTGTTGAGAGCTTTTTGTTTCTTTGGGTTTTTTGCCCTCACATCTTCACCACCAGTTCTTCTAATTTAGCCATTCTGGTGAGTGTGTAGTGATCTCTCACACCACCCTGTGGTGTTCATCAGTTCTAAAAGATTCTCAGCTATTATTTTTTAAAACCAGCAAAGCACCATACCTTCCAGCATGGTTTATTAATAGGGGATGAGATCAATAACCCAAAGACATCTTTTGAGCTCATCTTCCTTGTAGTAAAAACAGGCTCAAGTCACAGTATTACAGAAAAGCTTATGAATCCAGGGTCAAGGTCAGAGACAGACATTTTTGAGAGAGCACAGAATGAGGTATTGGTGAAATTCCTTTATCAGATGAAATTGTTGGACTTGCATAGCTTTGTAGGGGAGGAAGACGATACCTTTTCCCTCTACTCTTTGCATTGTTGACAGGGACCCCTGTAATAAAAAACATTAACAAGAGAAAAGCACACAGCATAAGGTTAAGGAAACTTCCTAAGGAAATGAAGACTTGAACAAACAGTTACACTTGAGCACTTTTATGCTTTTTGGCGAGGTTTGATGAGTGGAAAGTCATGGAAAGATGTGATAAGGCAAAGAGTAGGAGCTGAGGGTAGTAAACTGGGGGAAATTATCAAAGCTTGTTCATTTACATTCTTTTCTGTGTCCCGTCTGAGTATAGAAAGTCACCTCTCACATGAGGGTTTTATGACTGCTTCGAGGGAAGGGCAGAAAATCCTTCCTTTCTCAAATTCCTTCAATTTAAAATATTCAGTATGCCAAAGGGTCATATTTTGGGGTAGTATGTCCTAAGCACCATTGGTACCCATAGCACATGACCCATGGAATTGCTATCGTTCATGTTGGAGAAGACTCTTGAGAGTCCCTTGGACTGCAAGGAGATGCAACCAGTCCATCCTAAAGATCAGTCCTGGGTGTTCATTGGAAGGACTGATGATGAAGCCGAAATTCCAATACTTTGGCCACTTGATGCAAAGAACTGACTCATTTGAAAAGACCCTGATGCTGGGAAAGATTGAAGGTGGGAGGAGAAGGGGACGACAGAGGATGAGATGGTTGGATGGCATCACTGGCTCAATGGGGATGATTTGGGTAAACTCTGGGAGTTGGTGATGGACAGGGAGACCTGGCGTGCTGCAGTCCATGGGGTTACAAAGAGTCGGACACAACTGAGCGACTGAACTGAACTGATGTCAACTGAGCACATGTATCTGTAGAAAACCAGACGTGTAAACTGTCCGAGGGAAGACGTCTGATGACTTCTCCTCCTCCCACTAAAAGTACATGCTGCAGGGGGAAGGACTTCCATCCAGTAAACGACTGGTTTGTGAGCCGTAAGATAAACTGGAAAAAGTATACTAAGGACAGTATGAACAGCATCAGCTGTGTTGGCAGCAAAAACACTGTGACTACACAACTGAGAGTCACCAGAAGGCTAGCTGATGCATGGCTGGATTCACGAGCAACAGTTGGTTGACAAAACGCCTTCTGATCCTGACTTGGTGTTGAAAAAAGTGGTGACATTTTTAATATGATTATATTATGGCCATGGAAGCTGTGTTTGGCGTGCTGTGTGCAGAGAACTGTGCTTAAATTCCAAGGGGAAGTGTGTTCACATGAAGGATACCAAAACACTTTCAACACCTGTTTTCAGGTGATACCTGACCCTGGATTTTAAGTGAGATACCTCAGCATTGTGTTCATTTTCCTGAATAGCCTAAACTTGTAACTTCTTTGATAACTTAACACATAAGTTTTAATGTTGATGATAAAATTTTAAATTTTCTAAAAAAGAGCAAACTCTGGTGGAAAACTGCTTGATCTCCAAGATTTCAATATTTCCCAGCACTTGTTAATTTTCACCTGCATCCCCAGAATCCCTATTCTTGCCCCAAAATAGGCATGTTTTTAAGAATAAAGAAGAAACCTCCTAAACACCCTCCTTTAGGATGTTTCGAATGCTGGATTCTCAGATACTCTTCATT
The DNA here is from genome assembly GCF_049115385.1 of Moschus berezovskii. NCBI lineage: Eukaryota > Metazoa > Chordata > Mammalia > Artiodactyla > Moschidae > Moschus > Moschus berezovskii. Next base: position 82,692,158 of record NC_142471.1, read on the forward strand.
CTCTCTGTAATATACACTGACTGGTATCTATAGCACAGTGACTTAGTTATGTGCCTATACTCATGCATGATCTCAAAGATATTTGTCCATTGTAACTTGTTGGTATAGGGACCCAGTTTAAGTAAACATTGTGCCATCATCCTTGTAAATCATCACCTCACTTTAACTATAAAAGTACACCCCAAAATCTCATGGGGAGCTTTAAAAATCCCAACATCTGGATCAGTCTCTAGCCCAGTTGATACCAGCATCTCTGGAGGTGAGTCCCAGGCATCAGCATTTTTTAAAAGATCTTCAGATAATTTCAATGTGCAGAAACAAAGATTGATCACAAGGCTAATTTAAGTAGGGAACAAAAGAAAAATTTCTGCACAAGTTATTAGCTTGGTTTTATTTCTCCTTTTTGTTTTTTAAATCACAGTTCATAACAACCAGACTATCCTCACTGGTTCTGAGAGTTCTACCTCTTTCTTTTTGGGATCCCTTTTACTGAGTGTGGCATTTGACAAGTCTTCTCATTACCATTTTGGGGGCTCTAGGATGTAACCTAGCTTTATATAATTGCTGATGAAGTTTGAGATAGTGTGAAAGAAGGCCATTTTCCTCCACCTGCCCTCTGTCCCCAAAACGTCCTACATGCATAGGCCTAGTCCTCCTTTCATGTTGCTGTTTCATCACTGTCTGTCTGACTCTGATTCTTCGTGACCCCATGGACTGCAGCACACCAGGCTTCCCTGTCCTTCAGTATCTCTCAGAGTTTGCTCAAACCCATGTCCATTGAGTCGATGATGCCATCTAACCATCTCATCCTCTGTCTCCCCCTTCTCCTGCTGCCTTCAATCTTTCCCAGCATCAGGAAATGAGTCAGCTTTCCAGTGAGTCAGCTCGTTGCATCAGGTGGCCAAAGTGTTGGAGCTTCGGTTTCAACATCAGTCCTTTCAGTGAATATTCAGAGTTGATTTCCTTTAGGATTGACTGGTTTGATCTCCTTATCGTCTCCTTAATAACATGCTAACTAGACATAGAATACTTAAAAGAGGTTGAGGAAAAAAAAAATCACAGCGGGGTTGGGCTGGAACACAACACTAAAGGGCAAGATTTCATGCCCAGGAGGGAATTACTGTACAGATACTCACGTAATGCCAGCATAGCTGCCTGAATCATTGATGAGGGAGGCTCCCCAGTGTTACCAGGGATGGTGGAGGCAGGAGGCAATGCTTCTGCTTGAGCAGAATGAAGGAGAGAAAAGAGAGGGGAGAGGTGATACAGGTGTCAGCCCTGTATCTCCAGGGCCTTTGGGGAATTCCACTCCTCTGCTGAGCGTCACTCTCAGAATCCAGTCTCTGCCACCTCTCTAGAATCCGTGTGGGAAGACACAAGAACAGCTGCTGATCTTTCTGCAAGTCTTCGTTTCTTATACTTTCAAACTCCTGCTCACTTACTTGTTCAACAAATATTTGCCTCAAGTAAAAACTTGCTTGTTGTGTTTGAAGAGCAGTACAGGGTTCAGGGTGGTCAGAGCCCAGAGCACACAGAAGAACGTGAGAGGACATGACATCAGGGAGCAGAGCGACCAGCCTTACGAGACGTGGTGAGAAATTTGGAATTCATTCCAAGAAGGTTGGGGGACCAGTGGAAGATTGTGTGCTTTTTAAAAGTTAATTCCCTAATCAAATAACTTTGCCATTAACTTTTGCAGAGCTGTTGGCCAAAGATGTGTCCAATTTTTGTGAAGAGGTTTCCGATTAACAGACTGTATCAGTCTGGGAAATTGGGTAATCTTTTGTGCTTTTTTTATTCTTAACTTCTTATTGGGTGTTTTAGTTAATGAATTGATTCTTCTGAAGAATGACTTCCTTGCAACTTCTCTGCAAGTAAACATCTTTTCTTTTTTAAATGCTTTTGTTTCCAAGTCATTCTTTCATCCAACCCACAAGCCTTAGTGACTTCACTGTGCTCAGAAAGGAGAGCAGTTTCACGAGAACTGTCTTCCCTCCTCCAGCAGCTATAACGGGTGTGGACCTGAGCTGGGCACGGGTGCTTGCTCACGGCTGGGCTGTCTCAAGATGTGACATATGTTTGGAGGACAGGTCTTGATGGCAAGTCCACGCAGCCCACCTTTGGTATCTGAGTGCTCTCTGTGTTACTACTGGTCCATTGGGCAATTCAGCCTCACAGAAATGGTGTCTGAAGACCCAGGCAGCACGGGGTGAATCTGCAATGGGATTTTGGGTGTCCCTCAATCTCAGACTGCCTGGGAATCACAGTTCCCACAGACATGATAAGTAACAAGGGTTGTAACAAGTGCACTATAAGTCATGGATTTTAATTTAGTGACAGCAAATGGAAAGGGATTTTTTTTTCTCATATGCTCCTTTTAAGATATAAGGGTTATAAGCAAATATCATTTCTTCAGAAATACTGATAATTATGGCCCAAACCATTAACGATGTTTGCAGCCTTGTAGGAGATTTTTTTTTTTCACTTGAACTTTTAATGTACTTTAGGGGGAAATCATTGGAAAATGAAATACTGAAATATTCTAAACTACTTTTCTACTGGGAAATAAATGGCACTCTAGAGGCCTGAATAAATCATTACAGCTAATAAAATTTCCTGATATTGCCTCCTGTAAATTTGCACCAGGAAGATTGAATTTCCACAGATTTATACAACCAAATAAGGTCAGTCTATATAAAAGACTGCTGTTTATCCAGCATGGGGGCAACATAAATTTAGACTATTCATTATGTAACCACACCTTCAGTGGGAGCCCTTTGCAGTTTTTCTGAGACTGGAGGCTAGAAGGCTTATATTGCTAGTAGTACTTATTACTGCCAGTAAGAGAGGGCTCTATAGAATTGGTTCCAGGAGATTTGACTCAAAAGTCTGTATCTTTAGTCATGATGGGCTTATGTTTTTTACCTCATCAAACTGATATCTCATTTTAATTTGCATATCTCATTACTACACTTCATTTTTACATTTTATATATTTTGTTTTTACATATAATTTTCACTTTTCACATTTACACAGATTTTTAATTTCTGAATATCCTTTTTATGTGCTTTGCCTATTTTATCTGAATGGTTTGTCTTTTCCTTGTTGGTTTATAAAAACTCTTTGTATATAAGAGGTTTAATTTTTTTGTCTGACCTGCATATTGCACTTATTTTCCCCAGGTTGTGATCTGTATTTTGTTTTTATACTGTGGAGATGCTTTTAACTCTTATGAACTGTCAGGTTTGGTGTAAGAAATGAGGTTAGAATTTTTAATTTTTTTTTTCAAATGGTCCACTGGTTATCTAAAGTTCGTGATGTTCCACTGGTTTAATGACACGTTTTATTAAATTATACTTTGACAGGGAGTTAGGTCTAATGCTCCTTTCTCTACTCTCTTCTAGTCATTTGTCTATTTTAGTTTCCCTGCCTTCCACTATTGCCATTTGTGGGCCAGATTATTCTTTATTTGGGATCAAATTATTATCAGGGGTGGAGTGAGGGTTGTCCTGTTAGATTTTTAGCAGCATCCCTGACTTCTATACACCAATGCAGTCCCCATCCATGAGTTGTATAATCAAAACTGCCTCCAGATACTGCCAAATCTTTGAGAGGCAAAGCTGCACCAGTTTGAGAACCCTGGTCTGTTTCTACCCCAGTACCTCATTGTCCTAATAACTATGGCTTTATAGTACAGGTGGTGCAGCGGTAAAGAATTTGCCTGCCAATGTGGAAGACACAAGAGACACGGGTTCAATCCCTGGGCCAGGAAGATCCCTTGGAGTAGGAAATGGCAACCTACTCCAGTATTTTTGCCTGGAAAATTCTATGGACAGAGGAGCTTGGTAGACTCCAGTCCAGGGGGTCGCAGAGAGTCAGACACAACTGAGTGACTGAGCACACAAGGCAAGTTACCTTTTTTTCCCAAAATTTCCATGTTTAGGTTTCCAGACTTAGAATCATTTGGCAAATTAGGAAAAAAATCCTGATGTGAATAATTATAAATCAATACAATTTTACATTAAAAAATTCTGTCAGGATTTTATTGGGTTTAAATTAATTCAAATATAATCTGTTAAGAACTGACATCTCTCATGACATTCAGCCATCCTCTTCACAACATGTGTTAGTATTGGTTGCTCAGTCATGTGCAACTCTGGAACCCCATGGACTGTAGCCCACCAGGCTCCTGTGTCTATGGAATTCTCCAGGCAAGAATACTGCGGTTGATAGCCATTCCCTTCTCCAGGGGGTCTTCCCGACCCAGGTATTGAACCCAGGTCTCCTGCATTGCAGGCAGATTCTTTATTGTCTGAGCCACTAGGGAAGCTCTTCTTTGTAACATATCTTCCCTGAATTGGGTGTTTCTATGATCTGTTAGTAAAGTCCTTTGGTTTACTTTGTAAAAGAAAAAAAGAAGAAAAACCTATGAAAGAAAAAAATAACCCAATAAAAATAGTCAAGACTTGCTTAGTGATCATGAACTTTGGTTGAAATCCTAACTCTGCTGTGTTCTATGGATGACCTTGGCAAGTTATTGAACTCTTCTGCAGCTCAGTTTTTTTAGTTACAAAATGAGTATAGTAACTATACATAATTATAGTTTGCTTTTGAGGATTAAGTGATAATGTAAAAAATCCCTCACCCTCAATAAGGGCGTTAGTGGCAAAGAACCCGCCTGCCATTGCAGGAGATGTAAGAGTCTCAGGTTCAATCCCTGGGTTGGGAAGATCCCCTGGAGGAGGGCATGGCAACCCACTCCAGTGTTCCCGCCTGGAGAATCCCATGGACAGAGGAGCCTGGCAGGCTACAGTCCATAGGGTCGCAAAGAGTCGGACATTACTGGAGTGACTTAGCACACATTAGTTACTCTTCGTCCTAGATATTTAGTGTCATTGTTTCTGTGAGCAGAATCTCTTCTTTTGAGATATGAATTATTTCCGTAGAAATGAATCTGTTGAATTTTGCATTTAACTTTTACAACTGACCATGTTCCAGAATTCTCTTCTTTTTTTTGGTGTTTTTTTTCATAAATATAGTGATAGCTTCTGGAAATAAGAGAATATCACCTCCTCCTTCCCAGCTGGTATATTACTTGTTACTGAAATGTTGCATTATTTAGCACCTTCACAACTTAAATTATGATAAATAACGAACATCTGGTATAAATGGAAATGCTTCTAGTCTTTCATCATTAAGCATTGATTCCTGAGAGGTATTATTGTTATGTTAAGGAAGTAGTTTTCTATTCTTACTCTCTAAATTGTTTTTTAAATGAGATGTTGTTAATCAACAGGTGTAAAGTTTCAGTTATTTTTGTTGCTGTTTAGTCACTCAGTCGTGTCCAACTCTTTGCAACCCCATAGCCTGCAGCACACCAGGCTTTCCTGTCCTTCACCGTCTCTCAGTTTATTCAAACTCAAATCCATTGAGTCAGTGATGCCATCCAACCATCTCATCCTCTGTCACCCCCTTCTCTTTCTGCCCTCAATCTTTCCCAGCATCAGTGTCTTGCCATGTAGGGCCACCCAAGACAGATGAGTCATGGTGGGGAGTTCTGACAAAACGTGGTCCACTGGAAAAGGGAATGGCAAACCACTTCACCATGCTTGCCTTGAGAACCCCATGAATGTGTGAAAAGGCAAAAAGTTTTAGTTATACAAATTAATAAGTTCGAGAGATCTGTTATATGATATTGTACCTATAGATAGCTATCTGTACTGTACACTTAAAATGTGTTAAGAGGGTAGGTCTTATATAAAGTGTTCTTATCACAATAAAATAAAAATTAAATTAAAATAATAAGTGTTGAATAAAAAAGCAGACAGATCAATGGAACAAAAGATGAAGACCCACAAAAATACGGAAATGGTAAAATTTTGAACTGGAATCTGCAGAACAGTGGGAATAGATTGGATTTTTTAACAAATAGTGCTTGAACAATTGGTTATATGTATGCAGTTGGGATTGGAGAAGGAAATGGCAACCCACTCCAGTGTTCTTGCCTGGAGAATCCCAGGGACGGGGGAGCCTGGTGGGCTTCCGTCTATGGGGTCACACAGAGTCGGACACAACTGAAGTGACTTAGCAGTAGCAGCATGCAGTTGGATCCTCTACATCATACTGTGTAGTTAAAAAAAAACCTATTCCAGGTGGATTAAGCCTTACATATTAAAGGAATAACTACAAAACAGTTAGATATTATAACTGAAGTACCTTTACAGTGTTTTATTTAAGAAGGATAACTGAAAAAGGAAATACATATTTAATTACACTAAAATTATATGACAAAAAACCAGAATGATACTAAGAGCAGACAATACAGAAGAACAGTTCTGAAAGCGGAGTAATAGGAACTACCGAAACACACACAGAGAAACAAGAGGAAGAACTTATGAAATGAACAGAATATCAACGAGCTATGGAGCAGCTCTAAGCAGCTTACACACACACACACAGACACATACACATATACACATACACACACACAAACACACACAGACACATATACACACATACACATACACACACACATACATACACACATACACATATACACACATATACACATACACACACACACATACACACAGACACACACAGAAAAATGAGGAAGAACTTGTGAAATGAACAGAATATCAACGAGCTATGGAGCAGCTCTAAGCAGCTTACACACACACACACACACACACACACACACACACACACATACACATATACACACATATACACATACACACATACATACACACACAGACACATACACACACATACACATACACACACATACACACATACACACACATACACAAATACACACATATACACATACACACACACAGACACACACAGACACATACACACATACACACACATACACATACACAAATACACACATATACACATACACACATACATACACACACATACACACACAGACACATACACACACATACACACATACACACACATACACAAATACACACATATACACATACACACACATACACACATACACATACTCACACATACACACACATACACATACGTATACACATACACACACACACATACATGTAATTGGAGTCCCGAGAGTAAAGAGAAAGAAGCAGAAAACGTATTTGAAGGTATAAAGGTCATTTTTCTTCTAAATGTGATGAATTTCAACACATCCCACACAAAAGAAATATGAAGAAAATCAGACCAGTGTACATCATTATCAAATTGCTTAAAGACAATGATAAGAGAAAGTCTTAAGAGCAAGGGGTATAGCTACATTTCCTCCAGAGGAATAAAGATAGGATGACGACAGATTTCTCATTGGAAACAGGACAAGTGAGAGGACAGTGGGTCAACATCTTTAAAGGACTGAAAGAAATAAAACTGTCAACCCAAGATTCTACACTCAGCAAAAAGAGTTTTAAAAAATTAAGACTTCTTCAGACATACAAAACCTGAGAGAATTCATTATCTGCACTATAAGAAGTGTTGAAGAAAGACCTTTAGGCAGGATAAAAATGAAACCAAATTGAAATAAGAATCCATGCAAGAGAATGAAGAACACAAGAAATAGTAACTAAATATGTGAGTTATTATGTGGTTTATTTTCTTATTATCTAAATATGTTCAAAAGATAATTGACTAATAAAAATAACAACAGTGTAAAAAAAAGAACTTCTGTTCATGAAAAGAAAACATAAAGTAAAAAGTCCACTATCCCACAATCAGAAGAATATAGTGACATGTGTAACTGATAAGTTATTTATATCCAGAATATGTAGGGAATCCTTACAAATATGAAAGAAAAAATTATCCAATAAAAATGGTGAGGAGGCACTTTACAGAGGAGGAAACCTAAATAGCCAAAGAAAAGGTGCTGAATGTTATTGATAATCAAAGAAATGCTGACTGAAACCATGAGGTGGTTTTGTTGCCAACAGTTGGCTAAACTGTGAAAGTCCAATAGCATCAAGTTATTGTAAGGATGTGGCGCAACCAGAATAGATGTACTGTGCTGACGGAAATGTAGATTGAAACAGCCTCTTTAGAAATATCAGTAATTTGACACAACCACTAAAGAGCAAGGACAAAAGACCCTACAGTCTATCAAGTCCAGTCCTAGATATGTAATCTGAAAACACACAGTCACACAGGCAGTGTGTAAGAACGTTCACAGAGAGGTTTTGTGACACTATAACCAGATACAATCCAAATATCAATAAACAGAAAAAACAGATAAATTAGTGGTGGTGTAACTTTCACTTTTCCCTTTCATGCATCAGAGAAGGAAATGACAACCCACTCCAGTGTTCTTGCCTGGAGAATCCCGGGGACAGGGGAGCCTGGTGGGCTGCCGTCTACGGGGTCGCATGGAGTTGGACACGACTGAAGCGATTTCGCAGCAGCAGCAATTACAAAATAAAATACTATACGGTGGCAAAAACTGAGCCAAAGCTACTCACAACATGGATGAACTTTAAAAACATAATGTTGAATGGAAAGACCAAATCGCAGAAGAATGTATGATTGCATTTATAGAAAGTCAAAGATATGAAAGACTAAACCATATGTTTTTAGGCATGCAAACACACATTGTATTTCAAGCATATTGTATTTCAAACAATTTGTTTCAAAACAAAGTAGTTTTTAAAAATGCAGGGTGGTGATAAACAAGGTTAGATTCATGGTCACTGCTGATTGAGTAGGAAATGATGGAATGGAGGAGGATCATAGAGAGGATTTGTCCTGTTCCTTCAGTTGCGTGCTAGATACAGGGATGTCTCCTCGTATGCACACTCACCAAATATTTACCCAGAACCGTCAGTGTGTCAGGGGAGACGACCATGAACAGGACAGATATTGTGCTCTTTGGAGCTGACTTCTGGTGCTAAAGTGGTAAAGAACCCATCTGCCAAAGCAAGAGACACAGGAGACGTGGGTTCAGTCCCTGGGTTGGGAAGATCCCCTGGAGAAGGAAATGGCAACCCACTCCAGTACTCTTGCCTGGAGAATCCCGTGGTCAGAGGAGCCTGGCGGGCTACAGTCCTTGGGATTGCAAAGAGTTGGACGTGACTAAGCATGCATACATCTGGTGCTTAAAAGTAGACAAAAAAAATATGACTAATAAATATGTTATTTAGTGATAGAAACTAAAGATCTTTTAAATGAAGCCCAGAAGGAGATGAAGAAGGCAGTGTTGACTAAGATGAGTTGAAATTTTATATAGGGTGACCAGGGAAGGCTTACTGTGGAGGTAGTCATGAATGGATGTGAGAGTTAGACTATAAAGAAAGTTGAGCACCCAAGAATTGATGCTTTTGAACTATGGTGTTGGAGAAGACTCTTGAGAATCCCTTGGACTACAAGGAGATCCAACCAGTCATTCTAAAGGAAATCAGTCCTGAATATTCATTGGAAGGACTGATGCTGAAGCTGAAACTCCAATACTTTGGCCACCTGATGTGAAGAACTGATGCATTTGAAAAGACCCTGATGCTGGGAAAGATTGAAGGCAGGAGGAGAAGGGACCGATAGAGGATGAGATGGCTGGATGGCATCACTGACTCAATGGACATGAGTTTGAGACTCTGGGAGTTGGTGATGGACAGGGAGGCTTGGCATGCTGCAATCTATGGGGTTGCAAAGACTCGGACATGACTGAGCAACTGAACTCAACTGAACTGACCAGGGAAGGCTTGCTGTGGAGGTGGCATTTGGATGAAGTCCTGAAGACAGGAGACAGGACAACATGCAACTCAAATGTTTAATTAGTAAATCAGCTTATAACACGACTATAAATAGCAATAGTCATCAGGGACTTGAAGGTATGCTTCCTAAATAGCAGCGAGAAGAAGCTATGCAGAACTCACTTTTGTAACAAGCCCAGACTTAGTCTCTGGCTGTGACTGAAAGGTTAGCTTGATATTCACATGACCAAATGCCTTGAAGACTTAGGACTGTGATTCTTAGAAGTTTCTGTTCTCTGGTGTTTTAACCCAGTTCAGAGATAATGAGAGCTCATTAAAATCCCCATGCAAGATTTTACAGACAGCTGGTGTGATGACGCCCATTGAACAAGATAATTCACTCTTTCTCTATCCATAACTAATCTGACTTTGTCAGAACTGGTTCTTTTCTCTGTGTGTGTCACTACAAGCGGGTCACTCACCAAAACTTCTCGATCATTCATTATACACAAATGCCTCTGCCCTTTCATTCCTCTTGTTTTCTTTTTTTCTGCACCTGCTCTCTTATCTGGGCACGGTGTCATCTTTTTTAGCAACACATATTCAGGACTCAAAGGCACTGGCTGTTTATCATGAGGCTCTGCTCCTGGCCTCACAGAGCACATCTGAGCAGGTAGACTAGACAGATGCTGTACACATAAACCTCCAACTCTCCTCAACAGAATATCTTTTCCATTTTTTTTATTATTATTATTCTGGACAGAATTTTCCAAGTTGATTCTCAGCTTATTCTCTCCTTCATAATTTTATCTGATGGTCTATAATTTGTTCTTCCATTATGCATTAACCACAGCTCCTTCAAATAACTCACTTTTTCTTCTGCATTATTGCTGCTAAGTCACTTCAGTCGTGTCCAACTCTGTGCGACCCCATAGATGGCAGCCCACCAGGCTCCTCCATCCCCAGGATTCTCCAGGCAAGAATACTGGAGTGGGTTGCCATTTCCTTCTCCAATGCATGCATGCTTGCTAAATCGCTTCAGTAGTGTCTGGCTATATGCAACCCCATGGACAGCAGCCCATCAGGCTCCTCCATCCACAGGACTCTCCAGGCAAGAACACTGCATTATTATCGAGAGGTAAATTGGTTGGGCATACTTTATTCTAACTTAAAATATGCTCATTTTTCTAGAATGACTGAATGACTTGGTTGAGTTTGCAGTGAAGAATTATCTTCAATCTCCTGTTTCTGAATTTACTGTGGTTTAGACAAGTTGTTCATAGAAAAAAATACATGGGTAGGTAATTTTTAGGGTTTATTTGGCAGCCTTTCCTAACAGGCTCTGTGGTAACAAAGTCCTTTTCAATCACAAGCATATTCCAGAATTGTGGAATTAAAAAGAACCACATTGAAATAGTGACTCACTTAAGTATTGTTTACTCAGATGTAAGGAGAAGGGCATGGCAACCCACTCCAGTATTCTTGCCTGAAGAATCACCATGGACAGAGGAGCTTGGCAGGCTGCAGTCCACGGGGTCACAAAGAGCAGACATGACTGAGCAACTGAGCACACACACACTCAGATGTAAAGATAAATTTAATGTATACACTTATGACCTACCCTCCATGTTTAATGATAAAAGTTTTTCAGAGGGTAACATTGGAAACATTTTGTGTTCTCTTTGGAATTATAAGCAAAGGAAAACATTTACCCATTGAAGGCCATTTCTATTCTAGCACAGTATATGGAACCTCCTGAAACTGCCTGGTGAATGGGGAAAATTTGTCCTATTAGATATTGCAAATGCTTTTCTTAAAAGACATAAAACATACCTCATACCTTTAAGTTAAATTTAAATATATCGTGGCTTTGAGTATTCTGAGTCATATACACTTAAAAAATGTCACTGTTAAATATCCTTGAGAGTTTTTAGGTATAATTTACATAAAGCAAAGTATATGATATGGCTTAAATGCAGGGCTTGATGCACTCTTATGTATACTGTGTAACCTCTACCCAGATCAAGATGTAAAACATTTCCATCACCCTAGAGAGTTCCCTTCTGGCCCTGCTCTCAGCCTCCCCCACTCCGAGGTAGCCACTTCTTTGACTTTGTCACCGGATGATAGTTTTCTGTTTGTGACCTTCATATAATAGGAATCATACAATATTATTACACATGTTTTTGAGTTTTTAAAAACTGAATTATTAAGTAGAATAACCATATGATCCAGGAATTCCACTTGTGAATACAGGCCCAGAGAAATTGAAAGCAAGGCTTCAAACAGATATTTGTACACCCATGTTCATAGCAGCAGTATTCACAATAGTCAAAAGGCAGAAGCAATGAAGTGACCCGGCATGGATGAATGGGTAAGCAAAATGTGGTACATACAAATATTACTCAGCACTAAAAAGGCAAGAAAGAATACACAAGTTACATCATGGATGATACTTGAGGATATTGCTTTAAGTGAACTATATCAGTTACCGAAGGAAAAATACTATGTGAGTCCAGTTACATGAGGTACCTAGAGTACTCAAGCTCATGGCACAGAAAATAGAATGGTGGTTGCCAGAAATCATGGGGAGAAGAGAAGTGTAGAGTTGTTCTTTAATGGCACAGAAAATCAGTTTAAGTGAAATAAAACTGAAAGAGATGGATGGTGGTGATGATAGCACAGCCATGTGAATATGTTTAATGCCACTGAATACATCAGAGTGGTTAAGATGGTAAACTTTGTTATTAGTGTTTTACCACAATTTTTAAATCAAATTATTTCAGTCATTTTTGCAGTCTTTGAAAGCTATATTCAACAATATTTTGTACTTGTTTGTAGATGTTGCTGTTGGGGGCAATGACAGAGAAACGCAAATACTGTGTTTCAGGAGTTGTCTAATGAAAGCCTTTGTAAAGTGCTGAAACCCTATACTTTCAAATTACTCAACAGGTGAAAGTTTGGCTATGCTGCATATTTTTTTAATTTAAAGTCTATATTCATAAAATAGCCTTAGACTCTTGAATGAAAGCCATACATTGTTTTATTTGTAAGTGCATTGGGATCCAGGATATCTCCATCTCAGGCCAGAGATGGAAAAGTTCATGCATGAAAAGGGAAGTCTTCTGACCAGGATAGGACCCTTATGCTCAAGTTTAAAGCCTAAACCAAGAAAAATAAAAAACCAGTATTTCTCCTCCCTCTGAAGTAATGGTCATGGCCACCAGTATTGAGTGGGAAATAAGTTTTGAAAGTATGACTGACCTGAGAAATGTCAGGGCTAAGATACTTCTCTGCTTAGAAAAGAGCATTTTTGCTGATGATATTGCAGTTAATTGTTAACACATTTGTTTGGGTGTTTGGATGTGAGTTGCTAGGACAGAGGAAAGAGGGGAAAGACATACCTGCTACAATGTGTGTGTGTGTGTGTGTGTGTGTGTGTGTGTGCACGCGCGTGCACGCACAGGAACACCGTGTGAGATCTACCCTGATGACAAGTTCTTCAGTGAACAGTACAGTATTGTTGACTATACGTACAGCGTTACACAGCAGCTCTCTAGAGCGTATTCATTTTGCGGAACTGAAATTTTATGCCTTTTAATTAGTAGCTCCCCATTTCGCTTCCCCAGCGACTGGCAGCCACCATTTCACTCTGTTTCTGAGGCTTAACTGTTTTCAGTACCTCATGTAACTGGAATCACGCAGTATTTTTCCTTCTGCAGCCTTATTTCATTTAGTTCATGTCCTCAAGGTTCATCCATGTTGTCACATGTTACAGAATCTCCTTCCTTTTAGAGGCTGAATAACATGCCATTGTGCACATGGCCATGTCTTTATCCAATCATCTGACAGTGGACACAACTCAATATCATAAAAACTAATAACCCAATTTTAAAATGAGTGGAAGACTTGAGTATCCCTTTCTCCAAAGAAGACGTTAAAATGGCCAATACCTATGGCTGATTCATGTTGATGTTTGACAGAAAACAACAAAATTCTGTAAAGCAATTATCCTTCAACTGAAAAATAATTAAAATTTTTAGAAATTTATGAAAAAGTGCTCAGTGTCTCTAATCATCAAGGAAATGCAAATCAAAATGACAATGAGGTATAGCCTCACCTGTCAGATTGGCTATTACCAAAAGAAAAAAAGACAACAAGCTTTAGTGAGGATGTGGAGAATTTGGAACCCTTGTACAATGTTGGTGGGAATACAAAAAGCTGCTGTGGAAATCTATATGGAGGTTCCTCAAAAAATTCAAAATAGGACTACCATGCAATCCAGCAATTCCATTTCTAGCTAATTATCCGAAAGAATTGAAGTCAGGGGCTCAAATAGGTATTAGCATCCTCATGTCCACTGCAGAATTATTCACAATCGCTGAGATATGTAAACAAATTTTATTTTGATTCTCCATGTACCATTTGGCAAAGGAAGGTCCTTAAATTATGTTCTGGATAAACCTGAAGTCATTTTGGAATGCTTTCCATATAACTTTCCATGAGCAGCCATTTGGAATCCTCCTTGGGGAAAGACATGAATATCCATTCTAAGGGAGATCAATCCTGGGTGTTCATTGGAGGGACTGATGCTAGAGCTGAAACTGCAATCCTTTGGCCACCTCATGCGACAAGTTGACTCACTGGAAAAGACTCTGATGCTGGGAAAGGTTGGGGGCGGGAGGAGAAGGGGACGACGGAGAATGAGATGGCTGGTTGGCATCACCGACTCTGTGGACATGAGTTTGAGTGAACTCCGGTAGTTGGTGATGGACAGGGAGGCCTGGCGTACTGTGATTCATGGGGTCGCGGAGAGTCGGACACGACTGAGCAACTGAACTGAACTGAACTGAACTGAAGGATAACAAAAGCAAACTTTTAAGACTACTTTTTTTTTTAATGCCTGTGTATTTTATCTAATCAAAATGAAGTTAAACTTATAAACTTTTTTACTTATGATGCTGTGATTCTACTTTTGATATATGTTCCCCTGAAATTACAGTTTATTCTTGCCAAACTCATAGTATACTACAGTAGCCAAAAACCAGAGACATCTCATTGTCTGCCAATAGCAAGGTGGCTAAATAAATTGTGGTATATTCATGCAATGAAGTAACACACAATTTTTAGAAAGAAAGGACTACTGATATATTCAACAACATGAATTATTCTCATAGACATAATATTGAATGAAAACTGTCAGGCACAAAAGAATACATACGGTACGAGTCCATTTATATGAAGCATAAAAACAGACAAAACTAATAAACAAAGGTGATATAGGTCAGAATACGATATTGGGAGTAATTTCTGACTCAAAGGGGTCCTAAGGAAGTCTTCTGGGTGCTGAAATATTCCATATCTTGATTTGAGTCATGGTTACATGGATGTATACATGCATAAAAATTCATCAGGTGGTGTGCTTTTTTCTACATAAGCCCTTAATTTTAAAAATGCTAAATTTTAAAGTCTAGAAAACTTCAAATAGTGAAATTGTATGTTTGGGGATCTTTAGAGTCAGTAAGCCCAAGTCATTTATGTCATTTAATGTTAATTAAATTAAACCAATACCCAGTTGTGGATGTGACCGGTGATAGAAGCAAGGTCCAATGCTATAAAGTGCAATATTGCATAGGAATCTGGAATGTTAGGTCCGTGAATCAAGGCAAATTGGAAGTGGTCAAACAGGAGATGGCAAGAGTGAACGTAGACATTCTAGGAATCAGTGAACTAAAATGGACTGGAATGGGTGAATTTAACTCAGATTACAATTATATCTACTACTGTGGGCAGGAATCCCTTAGAAGAAATGGAGTAGCCATCATGGTCAACAGAAGAGTCCAAAATGCAGTACTTGGATGGAATCTCAAAAATGACAGAATGATTTCTGTTCGTGTCCAAGGCAAACCATTCAATATTACAGTAATCCAGGCCTATGCCCCAACCAGTAACACTGAAGAAGCCGAAGTTGAACGGTTCTATGAAGACCTACAAGACCTTTTAGAACTAACACCCAAAAAAGATGTCCTTTTCATTATAGGGGACTGGAATGCAAAAGTATGAAGTCAAGAAACACCTGGAGTAACAGGCAAATTTGGCCTTGGAGCACGGAATGAAGCAGGGCAAAGGCTAATAGAGTTTTGCCAAGAGAACACACTGGTCATAGTAAACACCCTCTTCCAGCAACACAAGAGAAGACTCTACACATGGACATCACCAGATGGTCAACACCGAAATCAGATTATGTTCTTTGCAGCCAAAGATGGAGAAGTTCTATACAGTCAGCAAAAACAAGACCAGGAGCTGACTGTGGCTCAGATCATGAACTCCTTATTGCCAAATTCAGACTTAAATTGAAGAAAGTAGGGAAAACCACTCGACCATTCAGATATGACCTAAATCAAATCCCTTATGATTATACAGTGGAAGTGAGAAATAGATTTAAGGGACTAGATCTGATAGATAGAGTGCCTGATGAACTCTGGACGGAGGTTCATGACATTGTACAGGAGACAGGGACCAAGACCATCCCCATGGAAAAGAAATGCTATAAAGCAAAATGGCTGTCTGAGGAGGGCTTACAAATAGCTGTGAAAAGAAGAGAAGCAAAAAGCAAAGGAGAAAAGGAAAGATATAAGCATCTGAATGCAGAGTTCCAAAGAATAGCAAGGAGAGATAAGAAAGCCTTCCTCAGCGATCAATGCAAAGAAACAGAGGAAAACAACAGAATAGGAAAAACAAGAGATCTCTTGAAGAAAATTAGAGATACCAAGGGAACATTTCATGCAAAGATGGATTCAATAAAGGACAGAATGGTATGGACCTAACAGAAGCAGAAGATATTAAGAAGAGGTGGGAGGAATACACAGAAGAACTGTACAAAAAAGATCTTCATGACCAAGATAATCATGATGGCATGATCACTCACCTAGAGCCAGACATCTTGGAATGTGAAGTCAAGTGGGCCTTAGAAAACAGCATTACGAACAAAGCTAGTGGAGGTGATGGAATTCCAGTTGAGCTATTTCAAATCTTGAAAGATGATGCTGTGCAAGTGCTGCACTCAATATGCCAGCAAATTTGGAAAACTCAGCAGTGGCCACAGGACTGGAAAAGGTCAGTTTTCATTCCAATCCCAAAGAAAGGCAATGCCAAAGAATGCTCAAACTACCACACGATTGCACTCATCTCACACGCTAGTAAAGTCATGCTCAAAATTCTCCAAGCCAGGCTTCAGCAATACATGAACCGTGAACTTCCAGATGTTCAAGCAGGTTTTAGAAAAAGCAGAGGCACCAGAGATCAAATTGCCAACATCCTCTGGATCATGGAAAAAGCAAGAGAGTTCCAGAAAAACATCTATTTCTGCTTCATTGACTATGCCAAATCCTTTGACTGTGTGGATCACCATAAACTGTGGAACATTCTGAAAGAGATGGAAATACCAGACCACCTGACCTGCCTCTTGAGAAACCTGTATGCAGGTCAGGAAGCAACAGTTAGAACTGGACGTGGAACAACAGAATGGTTCCAAATAGGAAAAAGAGTTCGTCAAGGGTGTATACTGTCACTCTGCTTATTTAACTTATATGCAGATTACATCATGAGAAATGCTGGTCTGGATGAAGCACAAGCTGGAATCAAGATTGCCGGGAGAAATATCAATAACCTCAGATATGCAGATGCCACCACCCTTATGGCAGAAAGTGAAGAGGAACTCAAAAGCCTCTTGATGAAAGTGAAAGAGGAGAGTGAAAAGGTTGGCTTGAAACTCAACATTCAGAAAACAAAGATCATGGCATCTGGTCCCATCATTTCATGGGAAATAGATGGGGAAACAGTGGAAACAGTGTCAGACTTCATTTTTTGGGGCTCCAAAATCACTGTGGATGCTGATTGCAGCCATGAAATTAAAAGACGCTTACTCCTTGGAAGGAAAATTATTACCAACCTAGATAGTATATTAAAAAGCAGAGACATTACTTTGCCAACAAAGGTCTGTCTAGTCAAGGCTATGGTTTTTCCCGTGGTCATGTATGGATGTGAGAGTTGGACTGTGAAGAAAGCTGATCGCCGAAGAATTGATGCTTTTGAACTGTGGTGCTGGAGAAGACTCTTGAGAGTCCCTTGTACTGCAAGGAGATCCAACCAGTCCATTCTAGAGGAGATCAATCCTGGGTGTTCATTGGAAGGACTGATGCTAAAGCTGAAACTCCAATACTTTGGCCACCTCATGCGAAGAGTTGACTCACTGGAAAAGACTCTGATGCTGGGAGGGGTTGGGGGCGGGAGGAGAAGGGACGACAGAGAATGAGATGGCTGGATGGCATCACTGACTCGATGGACATGAGTTTGAATGAACTCTGGGAGTTGGTGATGGACAGGGAGGCCTGGCGTGCTGTGATTCATGGGGTTGCAAAGAGTTGGACACGACTGAGCAACTGAACTGAACTGAACTGAATGTTAAGTAATATATTACATTGGTGTTATTTTTGTTCTTCCATATAATAAATATATTCTACCATTAATTGCTTTTTTCCCATGAAATGAGGCTTTTGGTAACTTTTCCTCATAGGATTATTTTTAATCAAGTTTGTCGTAAATTTTGTTATTTAAAATAAACTGCACTCAATTAAAGTAGAGGATTTGATGATTTCTGACAGTTGTATAAGCTGTTAAAACCTCCACCATAACGAAGATATATCCTCAAAAAATTCCTTCTTTCCCCTTTACCGTCCATTCTTCCCTCCACCCTGGCTCTAAGCAACCATTAGCTTTTTGTATATGTAAAAAAGATTCACTTGTATATCTAGAACTTTAGATAAATAGCATGAGATAATTCATATTCTTTTGTTTCTGGCTTCTTTCACTCAATGTGATGACTTTGAGATTCACCCACGTTCTTGTGTGTGTCAGCAAGTCACTCCTTTATATTGATGAGCATTATTTCATTGTATAGACATGCCACATTTGTTAACCCAGTTATCTGTTGATGGATATTGGGTATGTCCAGGTTTGGATATTGGGTATGTCCAGGTTTGGCTATTGGAAAGAAAGACGCTGTGAACTTTCTTGTATAAGTCTTCCTGTGTACATATTTTTATTTCTCTTGTGTAAATACCTGGGAATCAAATGGCTGCATCATTTGGTAAGTGTGTATTTAAGAAACCAAGAAGTATTTTTCCTAAGCAGTTATATATTATTGCGTACCTGCTAGCATTGTACTTTTCAGTTTCTCCATATTCTTGTCAACACTTGGCATTGTTAGTCTTTTAAATTTAAGCCAGTCCAATAGGTATGGTAGTATCTTATTATGATCTTAATTTGCATTTCCCTGATTATGCTAATATGCTCAGTGGTATAAAGGAAATTATGTCATAAGAAATGAACACAGAGAACATCTTAGAAGAGAAGTAAAAACTATACAAAAGACTCAATTAGAAATTCCAGCATGAAAACATAAAATATATTAAAAATTCCACAAATGATTTAATAGGTTGATGATGACGACAGAAGAACTTGATCAGTAGAAATTATCCAATTTTAAGAACAGAGAAAAATACTGAAAAATAATAAAGAACAGAACCCTAACAACCTGGTGAACCATATCAAAAAGTCTAACATACTTATTACAGTTTGAGTACTAGAAGAAAAGGAACAGATGGTAAATACAAATATTTGAAGAAAAATTCCAAAATTTGCTGAAAGATATAAATTTACAGATTCAGTAAGCTTAGCAAATTCCAGGGAGGATAAATGCAAAGAAACCACACCTGGGCACAGTATAATCAAAATGCCGAAACCGAAGATAAACTCTTGAGAGCAGCTGGGGAAAATAACATATTACACATGATTTAAATAACTGCTCACTTCTCATTAGCAATCTAAAATCCAGAAGAAAACAGAATGTCTTTAAAATGCTGAAGGGAAAAAGCATCAGCCATATGTCTATATCCAACAAAATACCCTTCAAGACTGACATGAGAAGAAAACAAAAATACTAACTCAAAAAGATACATACATTCCCATGTTTAGAGCAGCATTATTTGCAATAACCAAGATATGGAAGCAACCTAAGTATCCATCAACAGATGAATGGATAAAGAAGATGTGATGCACTACATAAGCTCACAGATGCACAAAACTTGAACAATGGAAGACTCATGCTCAGTCACTCAGTCATGTCCAACTCTTTGCAATCCCATGGACTCTAGCCCACCAGGCTCCACTGTCCATGGAATTTTCCAGGCAAGAATACTGGAGTGGGTTGCCATTTCCTTCTTCAGGGAACCTTCCCTACGCATGGATCAAACCCAAGTTTCCTGCATCTCCTGCATCACAGGTGGATTCTTTACCACTGAGCCATCACGGGAGCCCAATGGAATGCTACTCAGTCATTAAAAGGAATGAAATATTTTCATCTGCAAAAACAAGGATGGACCTTGAAAGAATTATGCTAAGTGAAATAAATCAGACAGAAAGACAAATACTATATGTTCTCACAAGTGGAATCTAAAATCAAAATAAGCAGCAGCAAAGAAAACCCCAAGCTCATAGGTAGAGACCAGATCAGTGGTTGCCAGGGGTGGGGGTAGCGATGGGGCAAGTGATATGGGTTAAGGAGATCTAAAAATACAAACTTCCAGTTATAAAATAAATAATTCATGGGCTATAAGGAGAAGACTCTTGAGAGTCCCTTGGACTGCAAGGAGATCCAACCAGTCCATTCTAAGGGAGATCAATCCTGGGTGTTCATTGGAAGGACTGATGCTAAAGCTGAAACTCCAATACTTTGGCCACCTCATGCGAAGAGTTGACTTCCACTGGAAAAGACTCTGATGCTGGGAAGGATTGGGGGCGGGGGGAGAAGGGGACGACAGAGAATGAGATGGCTGGATGGCATCACCAACTCGATGGACGTGAGTTTGAGTGAACTCCGGGAATTGGTGATGGACAGGGAGGCCTGGCATGCTGTGATTCATGGGGTCGCAAAGAGTCGGTCACGACTGAGCAACTGAACTGAACTGAACTGAACTGAACTGAATATACAGCCTGGTGACTACGTATTGCATATTTAAAAGTTGATTAGAGAGTAGATCTTAAAAGTTTTCATCATAGGAAAAAGAATTGTAGCTATGTATGGAAATGGATGTTAACTGGACTTACTGTAGTGATCATTTCTTGGTATATACAAAGATTGAATCATTATCTTGTATACCTGAAACTAATGAGATGTTATAAGTCAGCTAGAAATGGTGTGCTAAGTCACTTCAGTCGTATTTGACTCTTTTGTGACCCCACCAAGCTCCTCTGTCCATGGGATTCTCCAGGCAGGAATACTGCAGTGGGTTGCCATTTTCTCCTGCAAGGGATCTTCCTCACACAAGGGTCAAACTCTTTATGTCTTTTATGTCTCCTGCGTTGGCAGGCATGTTCCTTATCACTAGCGCCACCAGGGAAGCTCCCCACCCCCCCAAAAAAATAATAAGTGGTGTACCAAGTCATTAAGGTGACAGAGGATGAGATGGTTGAATGACATCACTGACTCAATGGACATGAGTTTGAGTAAACTCCAGGAGATAGCGAAGGACAGGGAAGCCTGGCATGCTACAGTTCTTGCAGTATCAAAGAATCAGACATTGACTTAGTGATTGAACATGTCAACTATACCTGGAGTTTTAAAAAAAGATTTTAAAAACAGTTCAAAGAATTAGGGTGCCTTCTCTAAGAAGAGTAATGCAAAATTATGAATGTAAAATTAGGCATAGAACCTTGAAAAGACCCATGCCCCTGAAAGGGGCTCTAAAATTTAAGCAAGGTGGATCTGGCTTGAGATGATTCCTGCTGGCATTCTGCTTGCAGAAAAGTTTCTCCTTTTTCAAAGACATAATACCAATTCTTAAAATATAAGCCTTCTGTCTTGGCTGTCTTGACTAGGGCTTAATAACTATACTTCTATTCCTCATTCTATTTCTGTTTCTGTTCCTAATTGCTATTTCTCAATTTGAGTTAACTTGAGAGCTGTCAGAAATGGAAATTTCCTGGTAAAGCCCTTAACAATGCAAAAGTTCTCTGCTCTCAACAACCTTTCTTTTGTGGCCTGAATCTTTTGCGTCCCATGATTTTAGACAAGAACAGTATCTTTATATTGAATTTCTTTTAACCTAGAGGACACTTGCATTTGTATCCAGAGCACTTTCCTCAGTAATCTGAAGTCTCTCTTGTAAGAGGTTTTTCTTCCTTTTCTTGTCATCACTAATCCATGCATTAGTTACTTTTCTGAGTTACTGCAATTTCATTGGTTCTCAGGTAGCACTAGTGGTTAAAAAAAACAAACAAAACCCTGCCTGCCAATGCAGGAGACATAAGAGACACAGGTTCAATCCCCGGGTGGGGAAGATTTTCTGGAGGAGGAAATGGCAACCCACTCCAGTATTCATGCCTGGAGAATCCCACAGACAGAGGAGTCTGGTGGGCTACAGTCCATAGGGTCACAAAAGAGTCAGAAACAACTGATGTGACTCAGCACACCCGCATAAGCATGAAGGCATATTCTTGCTTATAAAGAAATAGCTTAGTAGAAACATTGTGGAATTTCAAGTCAGAGGATCTGGATTTAAGTGCTGACTTACTCTATGTACAATCTATATTGTTTTGAGTAAGTCTCTTAATACCTGTTCTCAATAATTTGTCATGAAATGGGGATAAGATTACTGTTAGAGAAAATCATATGGGAAAGCAGTTGTAAAAGAAAAGAATGTGTTTTAAAAACAAGAGTGAAGTGAAATGAAGCCATTTTTAGAGCAAAGAAAACAAAGCGAATGTAGGCCTGCTGCTGCTGCTAAGTCATTTCAGTCGTGTCCGACTCTGTATGACCCCATAGACAGCAGCCCACCAGGCTCCCCCGTCCCTGGGATTCTCTAGGCAAGAACACTGGAGTGGGTTGCCATTTCCTTCTCCAGTGTGTGAAAGTGAAAAGTGAAAGTGAAGTCGCTCAGTCATTTCTGACTCGTAGCGACCCCATGGACTAAAGCCTACCAGGCTCCTCCTTCCGTGGGATTTTCCAGGCAAGAGTACTGGAGTGGCTTGCCATTGCCTTCTCCGGTAGGCCTGCTAGACTATAAGAAATTCCAAAGACGGAAACTTGCAATGAAATACATCAAAAATGGTAAATATGTGGGCAAATAAAACAGATTATCTTTCCACCCATAACATTTTTTAAATCTGTGACTTTATTATAACATCATCCTGTGGGGTATGTCTTATTATATGCATGTAATAGATATGACAACTATAGCATAAAGGGACAGCCAACGGTAGGAAATGAACTTACATAGTTGCAAAGTTGTTAACATTTATGTGAAGTGGTACAATGTTAACTCTAAGTAGACTGTGAAAAGTTAAAGATACATGTCTCCCTAGAGCAACTACTAAAAACCAATAGAGAGGTTTAAAATAACACAGTAGAAATTAAAATCGATGAATTTGTATAATCAGGAATAAATACCTGAAGGGACACCTGGAGCATAACTTAAGGCCAGAGGTGTGTGGCAGGAGGAATACAGTTCTACCTCTAATGATGAAAACAGCAGTATTACCTCATGCTCAGCCCCAAAGTCAGGGGTTTCAAGGACTTTTCCTAGGTAGATAGATAGACTGACAGATATTGACAGATATCAGTAGAGGTGGAGAATAAAGCTACATTAGAGACAGTTGGGGAAAGCCTGGCAGTGGGGCTCAGAGTCTGGTCTGGACTCTGCAGTAACTGATGCTCTGTCCCTATGCAAATTACTTTCCCTCTTTGAGCCTTGACTTCTCCAATTTTGGTGAAATTGAGAATGTTAAAGATTGTTTCACATAATACTTTGGCCACCTGATGTGAAAAACTGACTCATTTGAAAAGACCCTGAATGCTGGGAAAGATTGAAGGCGAGAGGAGAAGGGGACGACAGAGGCTGAGATGGTTGGATGGCATCACCGACTCAATGGACATGAGTTTGAGTAAACGCTGGGAGTTGGTGATGGACAGGGAGGCCTGGCGTGCTGCAGTCCATGGGGTCGCAAAGAGTCAGACACGACTGAGTGACTGAACTGACTGATTGACTGACTAAAAGATTATTTCTAAGATTACTTCCTTTAAATGAACAGGATTTGGAATGAGGTTAGGATATTCTAAATTAATTACTTTTAAGTTTTGGTGTTGGTGGTTTTAGGTTTCCATCCAACTCGAACATAGTAAGATTTAAATTTTAATTTTGTTTATGATATTCTCCTCTGTCACAGACTCCCCACATTATAAAGCTCCGGTGAATATCTATATGTTTTCATCCGAATTAACTTTTCACTGATATATATTAATGGTAGATATGTAAAAGTCATTTGATGTTTTTTAATGGTCTTGTAAACATAGGGGGAAAAACTTTTCACTTCCCTTCAATATATTTAGTTAAGGGGCCCTCTAGTGGAAGAATCTTGCATATAGCAGTACATTAGTTAAAATGCTTACAGATTGATAGCTCAGATGGTAGAGTCTGTCTGCAATGCAAAAGACCTGGGTTCTATCCCTGGGTTGGGAAAATCCTTGGAGAAGGGAATGGCTATCCACTCCAGTGTTCTTGCCTGGAGAATTCCCTAGATAGAGGAGCCTGGTGTGCTGCAGTCCACGGGGTTGCAAAGTCAGACATGACTGAGCAACTGAACTGAACTGAACTGATACATTAAAAAATAAAATATCTATGCTTATATTACAATAAAATTCCAAAAATCCAGGCCTTCATTTAAATTAAACTTCTAGTGAATTCAATATCAAAATGTAAGACTGCATAGATAGGATTCTAACAGTTAAATTCTTTCTGTCCCAATTATTGTTTGTTGCCATTAGATTCAGTTCAGTTCAGTTCAGTTCAGTCGCTCAGTCGTGTCCGACTCTCTGCGACCCCATGAATCACAGCACACCAGGCCTCCCTGTCCATCACCAACTCCCAGAGTTCTCTCAGACTCATGTCCATCGAGTCGGTGATGCCATCCAGCCATCTCATTCTCTGTCGTCCCCTTCTCCTCCTGCCCCCAATCCTTCCCAGCATCAGAATCTTTTCCAGTGAGTCAACTCTTCGCACGAGGTGGCCAAAGTATTGGAGCTTCAGCTTTAGCATCAGTCCTTCCAATGAACACCCAGGATTGATCTCCTCTAGAATGGACTGGTTGGATCTCCTTGCAGTCCAAGGGACTCTCAAGAGTCTTCTCCAGCACCACAGTTCAAAAGCATCAATTCTTCGGTGATCAGCTTTCTTCATAGTCCAACTCTCACATCCATACATGACCACTGGAAAAACCATAGCCTTGACTAGATGGACCTTGGTTGGCAAAGTAATGTCTCTGCTTTTTAATATACTATCTAGGTTGATCATAACTTTCCTTCCAAGGAGTAAGCGTCTTTTAATTTCATGGCTGCAATCAGCTTGACCTTATTTGCAGTCAGTTATGCTTAAAAGGGAGAGGGCAATGGCAACCCACTCCAGTACTCTTGCCTGGAAAATCCCATGGGTGGAGCAGCCTGGTAGGCTGTAGTCCATGGCGTCGCGAAGAGTCGGATATGACTGAGCGATTTCACTTTCACTTTTCACTTTCATGCACTGGAGAAGGAAATGGCAGCCCACTCCAGTGTTCTTGCCTGGAGAATCCCAGAGACGGCGGAGCCTGGTGGGCTACCGTCTGTGGGGTCGCACAGAGTCGGACACGACTGAAGTGACTTAGCAGCAAGCAGCAGCAGCATGCTTAAAAGATATAAATATATCTAAAACAATTTAATTAATTAATCTGGTATTTATACTGAGTTTCAATCCATTATTAGTTTTAGCTTTAACACATTGATATAATCCATCTAAAATATCAAATCTGTTGTATTAAAAGGAACCTCAAAGAGCAAATGAAAAACTGAGCTTACTTAGCAGAAAGAGATATGAAAATCATCTTAGACTTGAATTTCATGGGGGTAAGTAACTATTTTAGGGCTTCCCTGGTAGCGCAGTCGGTAAAGAATCTGCCTTCAGTGCAGGAGACCTGGCTTCAATCCCCAGGTCAGGAAGATCCCCTGGAAAAGGAAATACAGCCCACTATAATATTCTTGCCTGGAAAATCCTATGGATGGAGGAGCCTGATGGGCTACAGTTCAAGGGGTCACAAGAACAGGACATGACTTAGTGATTAAACCACCACCAAGTAACTATTTCATTATTAGTTTTAAAACAGGTTCCTAAATTGGTTTCTGATGAGAAGAACCTTAAATGACTCATCAATAAATTTAGCTTTCTTTTCACAGTAGAGGGGCGAGATGATGACTCATGACAACTACCTTAAGAGTTAGATATACCCTTATTTTCTTTATAAAAACAAAGAAAAAAATGGCTAAAAAGATTTGGAATGCTTTTATATCTTCCCTTGAGTGTACCTAAATCCCACTGTTCCTCTTAGATATTACTGTCGGATTATCTTGTCAAGTCAAAGTGCCAGAGGTTTCCACTGCAGATGCTATTTTATTATTGACTCATTTGGGCACATTTTGAAGCAGTTTACTGTCTGAAAGTGGGCACTTGTCTTCTGAGGTTCACGTCACTGGAGACTCCTGGCTCCCAGTCTCCTGGGAGGCTGAAAGGAGGACAGATGGGGCCACCAGGCAAATCACAGCCTGTCCATCCTGCAGCTCCGGGTAGGAAAGGCAATACATTTAAGTCCCCTGATTATAATCCAACTGATAGTCATCTATCCCACTGGTGTATCCTGACCAGGATAATAATTAGGAAAAAAGAAAACTATCTTTAATGTATAATCAAGTCTGATTTAACTAGAGAATTTATGATGTATAAACATTTAAGAAGTAGTTATTCTGGTAGCATTCTCAACTCAGAGAGTTTTGCAGGATATCCTTGCCCTTCCTGTAATGTTTAATTGAGAAAAGTATCTATCATGACATGGAGATGACTAGGGAATGGATATCACCCATAAAAAATAGGCCAGTATTTCCAGTAATTTTTATGACTCATACAATTTTCTCATACATTTAAGAAACTCTTTATATTACTGCTTATCCAGGAAAGGGTTTTAGAGAAAGTTGAATTTTAATTTAACTTTAAACTATATTTAATATAATTTAAGTTATCCAAATGACTGCCTCATCTAAAGTATTTACTTTTCAGCAACATGCTCAGTACTCTCTGGACGAAGTTATAGTCATCCTGTAAATGAAGAAAACATAATTGGCTTAATTATCTCTTACTGTGTTAACTGTGATTTTCCTTATGTGCTTTCAATTACTTGTCAATTATTTCTCATAATCAAGTATAAAAATACACATATTTATTAAACTCAGACTTGGTGAATATGACTCATTTCACAATTAAAATATCAAATTGTGTGTTAAGCATGTATATTTAATCATAGGTAAGATATTTTGGCCTAGATGGGGGAAAGATTGAGTTTAATTAGAAAAAAATGAAATAGATTGTTAGTAAATTCTGCAAAGCCTTATAGAAGCACAAATAAAATAGGAAAACTTCATCAGAATAACAGTAATAATAATAAATAAATCATCTGCTCTATACCAGGCCCCATTCTACATGATTTCCTTTATTTACTTCTCACAGGAGCACAATAAGTTTTATAGCATCTCTATTTTATAGATGAGGAAATTGAAACACAAAGATCATGAGATTTTGTTAGTTTTTCTATGATGAGCATCTGTGTGATTTTCATTGGATCTATCCTGCTTGGGGATTGTTGAGTTTCTTGTATGTATGGATTCATTTTTAAAAATCGATGTTAGACATTTTCAGCCATTATATCTTCAAATATTTAATTTAGCATCTTCCCCAGGATTCCAGTTTTGTGTATATGTTAAACTGCTTGTTATTTTCTCACCAGTCCCTGTGGTTCTATTCAATTTTCCAGGCTTTTCTTCTCTGTCTACTTCAATAAAATAGTTTCTATTGCCATGCTTCAGTTTACTGACCTTTTCTTCTGTAATGTGCAATCTTTTGTTATATCCATTGTTAAAATTTCTATTTCTAACTCATACTCCATATTTTCCTTTAGATCTTGAATATATTAATGGTGTGCATGTGTGTGTGTGTGTGCTTAGTCGTGCCCAACTCTTTGTGACCCTACGGACTGTGGCCCTCCAGGCTCTTCTGTCCATGGGATTTCCCAGGCAAGAATACAGGAGTGGGTTATCATTTCCTCCTCCAGGGGATCTTTCCCACCTAGAGATCAAACTCATGTCTCTTGCATTGGTAGGCAGATTCTTTACCACTAGCACCACCTGGGAAGTTATATTTATAATAGATATTTTTAAATTTTTATTTGCTAATTTTATTATTTCCATTAATTCTGGATCTCTTCCTATTAACTGGTAAGTCATATTTTTCTGCTTCTTTGCATGTCTTGTAATTTATCATTATTGCTGGTCATTTATAATTTCACATTATTGAGTATATTATTGTCTTCTACCAAAGATAATTTTATGAGCTTAATTTTTCCTTTTTAGTTGAAAGGAGCACTCAGTGGATTTACTGGCAGATCAGTCTAATCTTTTTGAAATTTGTTCTTATGTTTTGTTAAGATAGATTAGGATTAACCTTTATTCTTGGGCAATGTTAGCTCTCCTCCTATGGCATGCCTTGATCATTCAATTAAATTTCTTACTTTGTTAGGCCAGATGTTTCCCAATTGTGTGTGAGCTGCAGGAGTTGTTCAGGTTATAAATTTTCCCCCAAACAGTTGATCTTTCCCTAATCAGTTCAGTTCAGTCACTCAGTCCTGTCTGACTCTTTGATACCCCATGGACTGCAGCACGCCAGGCTTCCCTGTCCATCACTAACTCCCAAGCCTACTAAAACTCATGTCCGTCATGTCAGTGATGCCATCCAACCATCTCATCCTCTGTCATCTGCTTCTCCTCCCGCCTTCAATCTTTCCCAGCATTCAGGGTCTTTTCCAGTGAGTCAGTTCTTCATATCAGGTGGCCAAAGTATTGGAGTTTCAGCTTCAGCATCAGTCCTTCCAGTGAATATTTAGGACTGATTTCCTTTAAGATGTACTGGTTGAATCTCCTTGCAGTCCAAGAGACTCTCAAGAGTCTTCTCCAACACATCAGTTCAAAAGAATCAATACTTTGGTGTTCAGCTTTCTCTATGGTCCAACTCTCACATCCATACATGACTACTG
The DNA here is from genome assembly GCF_049115385.1 of Moschus berezovskii. Lineage (NCBI taxonomy): Eukaryota > Metazoa > Chordata > Mammalia > Artiodactyla > Moschidae > Moschus > Moschus berezovskii. The sequence goes on from NC_142471.1 coordinate 82,721,062, forward strand.
GAAAAACCATAGCTTTGACTAGATGGACCTTTGTTGGTAAAGTAATGTCTCTGCTTTTTAATATGCTATCTAGGTTGCTCTTTGGAGAAGGCAATGGCAAGCCACTTCAGTACTCTTGCCTAGAAAATCGCATGGACAGAGGAGCCTGGTGGGCTACAGTCCATGGGGTTGCTACTAGTCGGACACGACTGAGTGACTTCACTTTCATATTTCACTTTCACACATTGGAGAAGGAAATGGCAACCCACTCCAGGGTTCTTGACTGGAGAATCCCAGGGACGGTGGAGCCTGGTCGGCTGCCGTCTATAGGGTCGCATGGAGTCAGACACGACTGAAGTGACTTAGCAGCAGCAGCAGCATGTTGCTCATAGCTTTCTTTCCAAGGAGCAAGCATCTTTTAATTTCATGGCTGCAGTCACCAGCTGCAGTGATTTTGGAGCCCCCCAAAATAAAGTCTGTCACTATTTCCATTGTTTTCCCATTTATTTGCCATGAAGTGATGGGACCAGATGCCATGATCTTGGTTTTTTGAATGTTGAGTTTTAAGCCAACTTTTTCACTTTCATCAAGAGGCTCTTTAGTTCTTCTTTGCTTTCTGTCATAAGGGTGGTGTCATCTGCCTATCTGAGGTTATTGATATTTCTCCCAGCAATCTTGATTCTAGCTTGTGCTTCATCCAGCCAGGCATTTCACATGATGTACTCTGCATAGAAGTTAAACAAGCAGGGTGACAATATATAGCCTTGACCTACTCCTTTCCCGATCTGGAACCAATCTGTTGTTCCATGTCCAGTTCTAACTGTTGCTTTTTGACCCACATACAGATTTCTCAGGAGGCAGGTCAGGTGGTCTGGTATTCCCACCTCTTGAAGAATTTTCCACAGTTTGTTGTGATACACACAATCAAAGGCTTTGGCATAGTCAATAAAGCAGAAGTAGATGTTTTCCTGGAACTCTCTTGCTTTTTTGATGATCCAGCAAATGCTGGCAATTTGATCTCTGGTTCCTCTGCTTTTTCTAAATCCATCTTGAACATCTGGAAGTTCACGGTTCATGTACTGTTGAAACTGGCTTGGAGAATTTTGAGCATTACTTTGCTAGCGTGCCAGATGAGTGCAATTGTGTGGTAGTTTGAGCAGTCTTTGGCATTGCCTTTCTTTGGGATTGGAATGAAAACTGACCTTTTCCAGTCCTGTGGCCATTGGTGAGTTTTCCAGATTATCCAAGATTCAAGTGGACCCCCATGCCATTTTCCGAAAACTCTTCATCTTTATAGCTTCCTGCACTCCGGTACTTTGCTCTGCACCTTCGAACTACTTTAGGCTCCTTGAACTCTGCTCTTTTTCTCCTTGGCTCAATTAGTCAGCCTTGCACCAGCTGGAACCTCCCTCCTTGTGCTGAGGTTTAGGAAATGCCTCCAGGCATATAGCTAGAGTGATCAAAAGTCTCAACACATTTGTTTTTCTTTTTACCCCATTTATTACAATCTTGCACTACCCATTGTTGTTTTGCAAATCATTGTTATATTGTCCAAACTTTTAATTATGTATGGTAAAAGCACAATCCTGATACCAGCTGCTCCATTCTGACTTGAAAGAGAAATCCATTAGCTTATAATGTTTTAAGTGGATTTTGCCAGCCTTAAAAGGTTAGTTCTGAAATGCACATGGTGAGACAGCCTCTGGCTTTGCCTGCCCTCTGTCAGTTTCCTCAGATCATTTCTACTTGTTTGATCCCCAAAACATCTCAGATATAGAACAAAAAAGTTTTTGTACAAATTATTAGTTTAGTATTTTTCTTTATTTTTCTTTTCCTTTGTTATCTCTCTTTTGTCCCTCTTTCATCATAGCTCTCAGTACCCAAGCTGTGACCTCTGAGTCTGTTGAATTTTGCATCTCTTTACCTATTTGCTATTTCTTCCTGCTCAATGACATCTGCTGAATCTTGTTACTCCATTCTTTAAATACCTTGTAGTTGCATCCTATTAAAACCTCTTGAGAGCTCATGTCTTGAAAGGAGTTCAGAGTGGCTGGAAAACGGTCCAAATGGGTATGTAGCAAGGTTGGAGACCTCAGAGAAGTTAATCATATCTATAAAGTCTTACTTGTAGTGAGGAATACAGCAGACACTAGCTCCATGTGGCCACTTGAAATGTGACGTATGTTGAAATGATATACTTTGGATATTTTAGATTAAGTAAGTTTTTAAAATATATTTACCTATTTCTTTTTACTTTTCAAAATGTGGCTTACAATGCGATATTCCTATCAGGCCGTGCTGATCTAGAAAGCACAGGGCGGGGAAGGAGGCTAAAGTTTTAAGAATAGTGTGGCCAGTCTGTGTTTTAAATCTGACTGTCAGGCAGTGTAGAGGATATACACTGTTCTTCTGGGGATAAGGAAAGCAGTTAGAAGACTACTGTGATGGTCCAGGAGAGAAATGATTATCATATTTAATATCAAAATGGTTTTATTTCCATTGGAAAAAATTTGCCATTTGCTGCATTAGTAGTAAGGGAGCAAAATACAAATAAAGCAAGTTATCCAAAAAATATGTGTTATTTTCTTTTGGAAAACAGATACTCAGTCTTATACACAAATATATACATACACATTTAACATCGCCTACTGTACCCATTCCTGACCATTTTTTATATCAACTCTAGACCTGGAGGGAACATGGCCTTTTGTGAATTTACACATGTCATCTGGGGCTGGAGGAAAGAAATTGTCCCCAAGGCACCTCTGATGCTTACCAACAGCATGAGTCTGGAAAGCTTGCTTCAAGCCTCTGAGTCTCACCATCCTCATAAGTAAAACAGCTGAAGTGTCCAGGGTTCTGCAGGAGATTAACTACAAAAACTTCAGAAGTACGTAAAACTGAATAACTAATGTTCTAAAATTTTAATTATGCTTGTTCTTCTTTTTCACAATGCAAATCATCTTCGTGCATAACAGAGGAGGGTTAGCTATAATTTCAGTCCCTGAGTTTGGGGGACCTGAAACCCCTCACATTTGGCGGAACAGATGCTCCGGAAAGTTTAAGACACAATAACCCCCTAGATGACTGTCGTCTCCTTCTTTCAGGGCGCGTCTGGCTTCCCCAGGCAGGTGTGTTCTCCATCCTGCTGAAGGCCTTGGTGGTGGGCAGAGCCAGATAAGGGAAGACAGGACAGGCTCTCTGAAGGTTAAGTAAATGAGACTCTGTTTGGCTAACATGCTGCTTATCTGGCCACACAGGTGTCCCAGGGTCTTTCTTTCCCTCACCTGGAGTTTGGTATCACGAGGTTGCCAGAAGTAGAGCCTAAGCATATTAATATGTCAATATTTAACTTCTCTGCAAACATAGCTACTGGCTTAGAAACTTCTAAGTCTGGATTTTTTGCATTTAAATGTCCCAGGCTTGAGCATCAAAATTGAATCAATGTTGTGTAGTGCTCTGCTGAATCTAGGAGAAAGGAGTGTTTTGAATTATTTTTCAATGAAAGGCCCCTTTCAGTGCCATATAATACCCGGGGAAGGACTACTATGGCTCTGTCACCCCTTCCCAGCGCCCACCCTATAGCCTGCAACCCTGAGATGTCAGGAGTAATAAAAGCTGGTGGAAAGCAGAGTTCCGGTGGTAGCTCCAAGCCACCTACCTATGATGTTTGAGAATTTCTTCTGTATCCAGCACACTGAATTGCTCTAACTACACATAAGTTGCATCTGGGGACCCAGGCAACATTGGTTGGATTTTTATTAAAACTTGAGGTATCATTTTGACCTCAGATTGCTTTTGAAAACAGTGGTCACCCTCAGGGTCTGAACTGAAAAATGTCCATTAAAATTAAAATTCTATAAAAAAGGAGTGAAGAGTAGTTAATTTTTATAATTAAGGAAGAAAGGAGTTTTTTTAAAACCAAGAATTGGAAAATAATCTGTCAAATTATTAATGTTTTGCTTAATATTTGCATCCAAATCTCATGGTAAAGTTTGCAGCCCAGGATGAAAAATCCCATGGACAGAGGAGCCTGGTAGGCTACAGTCCATGGGGTCACAAAGAGTCAGACACAACTGAAGCAACTGAACACACACACTCATTCAATGTTCGGTACCAAAGCTGTTCTTGGAAGTGGGAGAAATTGTACAATAAAATAATCTCCATTAGTTGAGTTAATGCTAATTGACATAACCTGAAATATCAGTGGCTTAACATAATAGGAATTTCTTTCATGCTTATGTAAAGTTCAAAATGGATGTTTGTGATTGATGAGCAGCTTTCCTCTAAGCAGGGAACCCAGACTCCTTCCAGCTTGTGGCTCCGCCAGTTTCAACACATAGTCTTCAGGGTCACTGAAGGAGCATGGAGGGTCATGTGTAGGTTTTTTATGAACAGGACTAGAACTGATACACATCTGTGCACTCACATCTTATTGGCCTGTTGATCTTGTGGCACATCTTGCTACAAGAGAAACTGAGCAATAGAGTTTAATTCTATTCTCTGTGGGAAGAGGCAAGCAATCTCTGCTACGAACCCTATAAATAGCCATTCCTGGATAGCACGTTTGTGATATAAATGAAATAATATGGTTCACAAAATTTTACAAGGTTGAATTTAAGGGAAGTTATTCATCCGGAATAGACATGATAGACTGCTGATTATGTACAATTCCTTTCTTAGCTTTTAAAACAGTTTTGGAAACTGATTCTTCCCAAAGCACTCTAAAATTTGAGCCTATCTCAATTCATAAAAAATTCTCCATGGACTCTAGTCTCTGTTTCAGAACTTAGTGACTTCTAGTCCTAAGTCTACAATCTATACTGAACAAAGATCACCTAAATTATGGATTAAATTTGTACTATCTAAAATGCCTACTTAGAAATTCTGTATGAATTACTTGGTAATTCACATGGAATGTATTTTATTTTATAGTAAACTCCAGGGTAAAGAAAGCTGAGCACCAAAGAATTGATGCTTTTGAACTGCAGTGTTGGACAAGATTCTTGAGAGTCCCTTGGACAGCAAGGAGATCCAACGAGTCCATCCTAAAGGAAATCAGTCCTGAATATTCATTGGAAGGACTGATGTTGAAGCTGAAACTCCAGTACTTTGGCCACCTGATGTGAAGATCTGACTCCTTTGAAAAGACCCTGATGCTGGGAAAGACTGAAGGCGGGAAGAGAAGGGATGACAGAGGGTGAGATGGCTGGATGGCATCACCGACTCAGTGGACATGAGTTTGAGTAAACTCTGGGAGTTGGTGATGGACAGGGAGGCCTGGTGTGCTGCAGTCCATGGGGTTGCCAAGAGTTGGACACGACTGAGCGACTGCCTGAACTGAAACCCCAGTGTGAATCTTGTTTCCCCCACCTCTTTTTTTTTTGGTTGGTTTGCTTAGGTTAAAAATCACAGTTCTTTACTATGAGTTGGTGTAGGCAGTTGTTACTATAGCAATGATTCAAGCTGTATTGTTTTTTGTATTCATTCCCTCGTTTGTTTGCTCATTCTTTCATGGGGGATGTGTTCAGGGACCGTTTTGGGCCAACCCGGCTAGATACTGAGATGTGACCCAGCCTAGAGAATCCCAGCCTGGTCAGAGTTTCTGATCCACAGCTGCTTGTGATGGCTGTCACGCAAGGCTAGTTCTGAAGGGAAGTGTTTCTAGAGGGGAGAGGGAAACCAACCTCATCAAGGTTGGGAAAGAGTCCCTAAGGATGGGATTAAATGCTGAGACTGGAAGGATCCAGAGGGACTTTGCCATGGCTCCCATCCATGGAATTCCTTCCTTGCAACTTCTGTCCTGGTGTTCATATTTCCCTTGTTCAACTTTCCTGAATTTTCTTCATGCACAAATCATTTTGTGTTTTTATTTTCTGTATCTGTAAACTCTTTCAGGGACCTGGACTATTTGACCATTTTTGACCTACAAATGTGGCTATTTTAAATCATTCAACCAATATCTGTGATGCTGTCAGGCCAAATGCTGTGGTCTCTTAAAATTATGGTATCCTATCATAGTCTTTCTAAAATTAATTTTAAGCAATCTATCACCCAATGAAAGCATCCTAGTTCTTTTCTATCAACTACTTCTCTTCCATATTATATTTCCCAGGCCATTTTCTTCCATGTTGAATTTGGTTTTTCTCTTATGGGTAATTTCATTTGGTGATAGGGTCACTGATTTCACCTCTGTGTTCTTAGAAGTACCCCCAGTTCCTTTCATCAGTTCATTTATTCTGTCTTCCGTGTTATTGTTGAGAAATAAACTAGTCCTATGGACTATCAAAATAAAATATCAACAGCTTTCCCCAGAGAAATGAAATCTCTTGAAAAATTGCCTCTATTTCATTGTTTTGGAGGGTAAGTCAAGACTGTACGAAATTGCATAAGCTGGTAAGCTCTTAGTATTTGTTGTCAAGACTATGGCTGTCAAATCCGTGGAAACAATTTAATTTCACACATACCCTCAGCCCAGCCCAGAAAACTGTCAACTAAGAAAGGGACAGGCCAGAAACTTCCCTACAGTGAACTTATGATGATTCTAACCCTTATAATCCCATTAGAACAGTACCGTTTTCTCATCTTTCGAAAGCTACGGTGGAAAACTTTACCTACTCTATCAGTCGCGGTTTATTTATGACTAAAATTAGAAATACATCCTTGGAACCTCCTCTTTTCTCATGCCATTTTTCCATGGCACTGCTCAAAAAGATAAGATTTGCCTATAAAAGGACCTCTAGGTGCTATCTGGTTGTGCGTAGAACTCGACAGAACTGCCATGGTGAGTCTGAAACTTGTTGTCTAATTTATTTGAATTTACTCATTTAGACTTGTATTATGCCAATCTTTTAAAAACTTACTTAACTGGACTCGATTATATTTTAAAATTTTATTTAGATGCTGCTAATCTGGACACTTTCACTATTGCTGGGCGCAGTCGTAGGTAAGAAAAAATATTTATGTCATGCTGGAAGAGACTTACTGCTCCATACTTGGAAGAAAGACTACAACAGCTGAATTCAAGCCACTATGAGGATGAGGAGTAAGTGATTAGGAGAGATCCATGATTAGGAGCATAGGTATTAGGAGTAAGGTTGCTAGGTAAAAGCTAAGACACCCTGTTAAATTTGAATTTCAGATAAAACCAAGAATATATGCCACAGTCATATAAATAATAAAATTTATCATTGTAAAAAATAGAATTTAAATTTATTGTTATTTTTACAATAAAAATGTATTGTTTATCTGAAACTCCAATTTAATTGCAATTTTCTTTCTAAATTTAGCAATCCTAGCTTGGAGTCATGTGTCGAGTTTGAACCCGGGTTCCACCAGCCAAAACTATTTCCCTGAGCAAAATTCTGAACCTCTCTGTGCTTCACTATCTTCATCTGTCAACTGGGCATATAATACCACCCCTACTGTAAGATAATTGTGAGATGTAGGTATGATAATGCATGTAAATCATCTCGCCTAGTACCTGGCACACAGTAAGTTTTCGAGAATGCAGCCCTCACAACAACTGCTACTCCTACTTCTACTGTTAACTGAGTAACTCCTGGCTAACCCTCCCTTTGTGTTGTTCTTTTATGGATTAACATTTAAGTGCAGAGTTGTGTCAAACCATGGACTTTCTTTTTATTTTAATTAAATTAATTAATTATTTTTTAGCTGTGTCAGGTCTTTGTTGCTGCACTGGCTTTTCTCTAGTTGTGGTGTGTGGGTTTCTCATTGCTGTGGTTTATCTTGTTGTGGAGCACGGGTTCTAGAGTGTGGGGGCTTCACTAGCTGCTCAGGAGTTGTGGCTCCCAGGCTCTAGAGCATAGGCTCTGTAGATGTGGCGTGTGGGCTTAGTTGCTCAATGGCATGTGGGATCTTCCTGGATCAGGGATTGAACCCGTGTCTCCTGCATTGGCAGGCAGATTCTTTACCACTGAGCCACCCGGGAAGCCCCACCATGGGCCTTATATTTGATTATTTGTGAGCAGCCTTTTTCATCACAAGAATCTAGGATGCCCCTAAATATATCCAATAGGGTGAGACCTAAATACTCACCCAGGTAGATATGTAAAGCTTGTGCATTAGCATGAAACTTAAGCTCTCAACCCCAAACCCAAAATCGGAAGGTGGTTACAAGAAGGTAAGCACTTCATCCCCTACTCCAAGGCCTGGGGACACAAAGCTACTCCTTTCTTGGACACCGGAGGCCCAAAGAAGACATCTGAGTTGAGAGTCTTAATCAAGCCCTAGCGTGGGACAGGACAGGATAGAAGGGGAGTGAGGCAGTCCTACATGGTAGAAACGAGAAGCAGCAGCATGTCCTTAGATGGGATGTTGTGTGTTGAAGCTGTTTTGTGAGTGTGTGGATAAGAAGGTATCTGAGGATGTGGAGGAAGAAAACATGTCCCAAAAAGTAATGTAACTCAAACATTGGCAGGGAGACCGTTAAAAAGAGCCTTCTGGTGAAACTAACACTGCTGTGTGATTGCAGGAAAAGAAGTCTGCTACGATAGACTTGGCTGCTTCAGTGATGATTCCCCTTGGGCAGGAATTATAGAAAGACCCCTCAAAGTATTGCCTTGGTCTCCAGAAGAAGTCAACACTCGCTTCCTCCTATACACCAATGAGAACCCAAACAACTTTCAAGTAAGAATGCTCATCTTTTTTCAGAACTAAGTTTCATCTGTTTTACGTAATAAGGAATTTTGTCTTTAAAAAGAACAAGTCACACAGTGGAGACTTTTAGGGCAGAGAGCTTAAGTATTATTTCATCTAACTTGCTTATAAAAGTCTTGTTTGATAACCATTTACTTGGTATTATTCTTATTCTATCTCTGTGGTGCATTTACTACAATATTCTAAAAATGGTTATTATATATAATCTCCAGATGTTATGTGTAATCTCCCAACATATTTTGTATCTATAAAATACATACATATGTAGTTTTCCATTGGTCAAAGACAAGACCCCACCACCAGTATTGTGTTGTTGTTCAATTTCTAAGTCGTGTCCAACTCTGCGACCCCATGGATTGCAGCATGCCAGGCTTCCCTGTCCTTCACCACCTCCTGGAATTTGCTCAAATTCATGTCCATTGAGTCAGTGATGCTATCTAATCATCTCATCCTCTGCCTCCAATATTGTAGCAGACATATGACCCAAGTAGAGCAAATGCTAATATTTTACGGCATCTGGAAAGTAGTGACTTGGTAATGCTTGGAAATATCTTGGTTGTAATGAGAGACTCTTTATTCTCAAGGACCCTGAGACTCAGTAGTCTTCTCCCACCCGCCACTTCCCTCCTTGTACAAGCAGTCCTACTGGACAGTCTCAGAAACTTGACGTTAAACATTTTTCTCCCCCAAACAGGAAATTGTTGCAGATGCATCAACCATCGCAAACTCCAATTTCAAAACAAATAGAAAAACCCGCTTTGTTATTCATGGATTCACAGACAAGGGAGATGAAAACTGGCTGCAGAGTATTTGCAAGGTGAGACTGTAAATCTCTTAAGGAAATTTGTTTCCAGAGTGATAATTAACAACATAGAAGGCAAGGCCCCATGAGTCAGGACAGATTCCTGTCAGCAGGAGGTTGGAGTATTCTCTGACCTCACTGGGCCTGGGGTTCCCAGAAGAGGTCCAGGAGGTGACACAGGGTGGAGGTCAGACTGACCAGCAAAGCTGGCAGGCATGTGGTGGCTCTAGGTAATGATTATTTAGTAACCGATACAGAGATATTTCAGAATTTTCACAACAGATGCTGCCATACTGATGCAGCATTTGTTGCATTGTCGATAGCTTTCATTTCTTCAATAGGCTTTGATTTCTGTGTGAAGAACTAAGATAACTCATTTTGCCCAAACTAATTATTTTCCTGTGATTTTCACTTGCTACTCCTTGATCTCCTATGGTAGCAATAGCTTGAAAAACTGTGTAGATTTTCATTTCTGGCTCCTGTTGTTTCAACAGTAGTGATCCTATTTTCTTGAATTTGCTTTTGGCTATGTGCCCTGTGATGATGGAGAATTAAATGACAGAAAATCAAACAGAGTACATTTTCTGAGTAACTGCTAGTGCTGAAGGAACATTATCGTTGATTTATTTCTTCATCAAGCTTTTGTGGCCAACTGTGGCACCAAGATGCAGTCTTTTCTTTAGAGGTCTTATTTCAGGCCTGCCTATGACTCAAGTTAAAGGCTGAATTAACTCCAAGAGCGTTTTGACTGATCCTGAAGACAGTTAAGATTAGAAATAATCAGTAAAGCCACAACTTGTCTTCTAAAATACTTTATAGTTGATTATTGAGCTGGGGGAGGAGGAAGGGTAAGTAATAGATTTATATACCACAGTGAAGAAAAAATAAGTTTACGATTCTCAGCTCCAAGGTATGTAGATTTTCAGATATATGTATAGTTTATTTTTGAGATCCCAAAGGCAGCTGTGTTTTTCTTGCATTTGATTGGCTTTGGGCATCAAGATGGAAGAGTGAGTAGGTTAAATTAGAAGAGCAGATGCCCTTTATTCCAGTTCTGACTCTATCCTTAGCTAACCAGGACACTAGCAAATTGTTTCCCCTCTTTGGACTTTACTTTCTGTAAAATGAAAGAGTTGGAGATGGATTCTAAGATTGCTTCATTCTCAAATTCTTCTTGGCAAAAAGGTGGGGATATGCATAAATACATATTCAAAAAACACTCACGAAACTATCACTGATCCTCGCTTCCAGTAGATATCTGGACGGTTGTATTTTTATGTGAAATAACTTCAGTGATGTACAATAAAACACGTTCATATATCTTTCCATCATGGAAAAGCCTATTCATTTGCCTTCAATATCTTTATTTAAAGGGTCCTGACACAGTCTTTCACTTATTCCATTATTTAGTAAATATTTATTGAATACCTACTATATGCCAGGAGCTATCCGAGACACTGAGGATACATCAGTGAACAAGACAGGTGATGTCCTGGGGTGCATACTAGTAAAAGACAATGTAGTCTTGTGAGGTTGACGATGTGCTAATGAGACAAACCACCGTACCACATTTATACACTTTTCCCTGAAACAAACATCCATGCATCTGTTGTTGTAGACATCTCAAGAATCCATTTCCCATTATGGCCAAACCTCTAGTTTAGAGCCAGTGTTAAGCTTTAAAAAGTATTCCATAACTGTAATAGAAGTTTTGCTTACTGATTTTGGGTTAAAATGTGAGCATGATATTGTGTAGGTCAAGAAGAGAATTGATCCTAGTCTTCAAGAGTGTTATTAATAGTTAGTTAAGATCCTAAATTGTTTTCTATTTATTGTGTCCCTCATACCAGAACCTGTTTATCGTGGAAAGTGTGAACTGCATCTGTGTGGACTGGAAAGGTGGCTCCCGCACAGGGTACACACAAGCCACACAGAACATCCGGATTGTGGGTGCAGAGGTGGCATATTTAGTGGATGTTCTTAAGGTAACTAACTCTGGGTTATATAAAAGCCCAAGCACATGGCTCTCTGAATTCTCGTCCCCCTAAAATTGCTGCATGTATGAAAATTGATAAAATATTTTTGTACTGAGAGTTGCATTCTCCTTGATTGAAGAGAAAAATGCAAAAAAAAAAAAAAAGCTTCATCAATTAAATCAATTTGAACTTCATCAATTCATCACCCATTAAGTTAAAATTAAACTAATTTTAAGTGCTATTATTCAAGCAACCAGGTAAGGTCTATCTACTGAATTCCACTGTTAGTTCTTTTAACATAACCAGTTATTAGGCCAACTTGACATGATGATTAAACTAGGGGTTTTGTTTGTTTGTTTGGAGAGAAGCACAGTGATAACAAGTTAACCTGATTTGGTAACTAAAAACTTCGAAAATGCTTAAGTAATTGCTTTCATTATTCTTTTCTTTTCTTTCTTTAATTTTTTTCTTTTGCTTTTTTAAAAATTGAAGTAAAGTTGACACACAGTATTCCATTAGTTTCATGTGTCAATATATATAACTGCAATGTCTGGTTCGTGGAGCTAGCAGAACATTTACTGATTAAATTCACCATCCACATGATTGTGGTTTGTGGTACCCCGAAACAATTACAGTAGTAATATCAAAGGTCACTGATCACCATAAGAAATACTATAATAATGAAAATTTTGAAATATTCTGATAATTACCAAAAAGTGACACAGAAGCACAAAGTAAACAAATGTTGTTGGAAAAATGGCGCTGTTAGACTTGTTCAAATCAGAGTTGCCAAAACCCTTTAGCTTGTAAAAAACAAATAAACAAAAACCACAGTGTCTGTGAAACACAAAAAAGCAAAGCTCAATGAAACACAGTATGTCTGTACCACATCTTCTTTATGCACCTATTGATAGACTCTTAGGTTGTTTCCATAGCTTGGCTATTGTAAATAATTCTGCAATGAACGTAGGAGCGCATTTATCTTTCGGAATTCCTGTTTTCATTTTTTTAGAAACAATACCCAGAAGTGGAATTGCTGGACCGTATAATAGTTCTGTGTCTGATTTTTTAAAGAGCTTCCATACTGGTCTCCATAGTGGCTGTATCGATTTACCTTCCCCCTGACATGCTTGAGGATTCCCTTTTCTCATATCCTTGCTAACACTCAGTATCTGTCGTCTTTTTGATAATAGCCATTCTGACAAGTATGAGGTGTTATCTCACTGTCGTTTTGATTTGCACTTCCCTAATGATTAGTAACCTTTTTCAGTCAGAAGTGTCCATAGCAACGCACAATCGCACTCATCTTGCACGCTAGCAAAGTAATGCTCAAAATTCTCCAAGCCAGGCTTCAACAGTACGTGAACCGTGAACTTCCAGATGTTCAAGATGGATTTAGAAAAGGCAGAGGAATCAGAGATCAAATTTTCAACATCTGTTGGATCATTGAAAAAGCAAGAGAGTTCCAGGAAAACATCTACTTCTGCTTTATTGACTACGCCAAAACCTTTGACTGTGTGTATCACAACAAACTGTGGAAAATTCTTCAAGAGGTGGGAATACCAGACCACCTGACCTGCCTCCTGAGAAATCTGTATGTGGGTCAAAAAGCAACAGTTAGAACTGGACATGGAACAACAGATTGGTTCCAAATCGGGAAAGGAGTACGTCAAGGCTATATATCGTCACTCTGCTTATTTAACTTATATGCAGAGTACATCATGCGAAATGCTGGGCTGGATGAAGCACAAGCTGAAATCAAGATTGCCGGGAGAAATATCAATAACCTCAAATATGCAGATGATACAACCCTTATGGCAGGAAGTGAAGAACTAAAGAGCCTCTTGATAAAAGTGAAAGAGGAGAATGAAAAGTTTGGCTTAAAACTCAGCATTCAGAAAACTAAGATCATGGCATCCGGTCCCATCACTTCATGGCAAATGGAGAAACAATGGAAACAGTGACAGACTTTATTTTTTTGGGCTCCAACACTCCAGATGGTGACTGCAGCCATGAAATTGAAAGATGCTTGCTCCTTGGAAGAAAAGCTATGACCAACCTAGACTGCATATTAAAAAGCAGGGATATTACTTTACCAACAAAAGTCAAAGCTATGGTTTTTCCAGTAGTTGCGTATGGATGTGAGAGTTGGACTATAAAGAAAGCTGAGCGACAAAGAATTGATGCTTTTGAACTGATGTGTTGGAGAAGACTCTTGAGAGTCTGTTGGACTGCAAGGAGATCCAACCAGTCCATCCTAAAGGAAATCAGTCCTGAATATTCACTGGAAGGATTGATGCTGAAGCTGAAACTCTGATACTTTGGCCACCTGATGTGAGGAACTGACTCATTGAAAAAGACCCTGATGCTGGGGAAAGATTGAAGGTGGGAGAAGGGGCTGACAGAGGATGAGATGGTCAGATGGCATCACTGACTTGATGGACATGAGTTTGAATAAGATCCTGGAGTTGGTGATGGACAGGAAGGCCTGGCATGCTGCAGTCCATGGGGTTGCAGAGTCAGACACAACTGAGCGACTGAACTGAATGATTAGTAATGTTGAACGTCTTTTCATCTGTCTGTTGGCCATCTGCATGTCTGACTTGGAAAAATGTCTATTCAGGTCCTCCCTTCATTTTTTAATCAGATTATTTGGATTTTTTATATTGAGTTATGTCAGCTCTTTATCTGTTTTGAATGTCAACCTCTTATGGAATATATAATAACCTCTTATGGCATATATAATTTGCAAATATCTTCTTCCATCTAGTAAGTTGCCTTCTTGGTTTGCTAATGCTTTCCTTCACCATGAAAAAGCACTTCTGGTTAATTAGTTCCATTCATTTATTTTTGCTTTTGTTTCTTTTGCCTGCTTTTGACACATCCAAAAAAATATTGCTAAGATGGATGTCAAAGAATGTACTTCGCATGCTTCTTCCAGGTGTTTTATGGTTTCAGGTATTACCTTTAAGTTTTAATCCATTTTGAGTTTACTTTTGTGTATAGTTTAAGAAAATGGTCCAGTTTTATTCTTTCATGTACCCGTCCAGTTTTCCCAACATCATGTGTTGAAGAATCATTATTATATTTTCTAATCCAAATACTTGCTTCATCACCTCAGGACAAGTCCTCATACCATCAAAGGTTCCCTCTGTGTAGTGAAACAATAAAAGAGAGTACTACTCCCACCAGCTTAAGCACTAAACTATCACCATTTTCTATTGTAAATGAAAAGAATCCCTGAAAATTGATTGCTTTGAAGGGGCAGCATGTCTTCTTAAAAGTTGAGTTTTCAGAGCTCTCTCTTTTCTGCCATCTTGAATTTTGCCAATTTGAAAACATTCTGAAGGAGTTTTCTTTTCAACAGTCATCATTTGAATATTCACTTTCCGATGTCCATGTCATTGGCCACAGTCTGGGTGCCCACGCTGCTGGGGAGGCAGGAAGGAGGACCAATGGGGCTATTGGACGTATCACAGGTAGGTCAAACAGTAAAAAGCTGCAAAATTGGACTAAGTGAAGCCTATATGGGGTCTACAAGATAGAAATTTGACAGAGATACCTGCTTTTTACCTGAGGAGACAAGTTTTTACATTTTCCGAATTAGGTCACAGGATCAGAGAAATCAGTGTGTTCTGAGACCTCATTAATTGTCTATTAATACTGCTCTTTGGTCTACAGAGCCCTGTTTAGCATATAAATACCCACATGTGACCAAAACATGACATAAGAACATTTGGTGGTCTTATTTATATCTATTTTCTCTTTGTCAGATATTCACAAAGGATGAGTTTAGTGAATAAAATAAATAGAATAAATAAAATTAAACCCAAGGAGATCAATAATGTATTAATTAGTTATAGTCTGCTTCACAGCAATTGGTAATTATTCCAGTCCTCATCAACCACAACCCAAGTGGTGGGGACAGATAGTCTGGGAGCCTGGGCTGCCAGAGCTCAAGCTGCTAATTAGATCAAAACTTTTATTTTACCAATTTCAGACTGGTTGCATTTAACCAGTGGAGACGTGTATTGGATACCCAAGTCCTGCAAAAACCTTGTAACTTTCTAAGAAAGACTTTGCTTTCCTGGATCTGAGAGGTGACTATTTCAGGGAATGATTACTTATTCTTGCATCTTCCGACTCTGTCCCCAAACTCCTGATTCTCTTTTTTTAATACTTCAGATAAGTTGGTCATATTTGGATTGGTGAGGGCAACTGGAATATCTCTCTTTAATTTGCTGGAGAGAACTTTCCTTTTCACAGTCCATTAATGTCCAGTGGAACCTGCTCAGTCAGGCATCGTGTCAAGCTGTGGTCCCAGTGACTATGAATGCCAAGATCCTTGCCGTCAGGGGAGTTAGTGTAGGTGGGACTCTTTTAGCCTGAAGATCTCTTAGGAGTCCAGTGCTATCTCCCAGAGTCTGAACTCTTTCATTGTAATGCGCTAGTGACAGAATTGACCCAGTGCCTAAGTATCCACGAATATTCCATGGCTCAGGGAAAATTCACTTTAAAGCAAATAATAAATTAGACATAGATTTCCTTTCAGAAAATGGTACGTTATGGAAGAACTGACTTATCTCTTTGCACGCCCTACTCGTGATTACCACCTGCGCTTGCGCTCAGATATGTTACTAGTGAGAGAAGTAAACATGTCTGTCCACTGATAAGACACTGATATGACACATCCTGTCTGTTTTAGGGTTGGATCCAGCGGAGCCTTGCTTTGAGGGCACACCTGAATTGGTCCGATTGGACCCCAGCGATGCCCAGTTTGTGGATGTAATTCACACAGATGCTGCCCCAATGATCCCCAACCTGGGTGAGTCCCTCAATTCATCCTCCTGGAGTGTTTTTTGAATTTACACATGAGCATTTTAGAGTGTTTTGAGTCTGTATGTTGACATCAACTTTCCCATATTTTAAAATATCTCAGGGTTTGGAATGAGCCAAGTTGTGGGCCACCTAGATTTCTTCCCAAATGGAGGAAAAGAAATGCCTGGATGTAAGAAGAATGCTCTGTCTCAGATTGTTGACATTGATGGGATCTGGGAAGGTAAACCTATTTATTATGTACATAAGGAGATTTCCTTGGGGTGGAATCTGTGTTTTCTTTTGGTAAACATGCTACATATTTTTGATATGGTACAGGTGTCACATTTTCTGTAACCAATGGCTTTTCATCATATCCCCATGATGCACATTTTCACTGAGGGAAGTGGACATGAGCAGACTACAGGAAAGAAAATGTACTTGTATTCAACTTTCCAAGAATCTAACTCACGGAATACATTACTAAATTATACTTGTATCTATATGGATGGATCTTTTCTTCCTAGAGTTATTTTTCCATTTCATTCATCTGTGGCAAACTATTATAATCTTAACTTCTGATTACATCTCAAATAATAACGACCCTTCATAAATGATTTTGTTCTGTGACTGCCAGGAGTTTGCACTAATTAGAGAAACCTATTCAACAACTATGTTCCAAACATGACATTAACTTGGAAAAATAACATCTGTCTCTGATGTGTAATCATGTCTGATTTCAAAGGAACGCGTGACTTTGTGGCCTGTAATCACTTAAGAAGTTACAAGTATTATGCTGACAGCATCCTCAACCCTGATGGCTTTGCCGGATTTCCCTGTGCCTCTTACAGTGCTTTCAGTGAAGTAAGTACATCGTTTCTTGCACCTGAAGGATTTTGTGACCATCACTTCTCATGATTGGTGTGGTTCACTGCACACAGTATGCACTCAGTGAATATTACTGGTATGACTGATACCTTATTTATGCTTTCATCATACGTGTTTATTCTAACAGTGATAAGGCGAGGGAGAACTTTAGAGAAATGGACTTGTAAACTGAAATGCCTGTGTCCACCTTGTTCTTTATCACTTCTGTGTGTGTTGGATAAATGTGAAAACTTGCTTTGGAAATAATTTGAAGCGCAAAAATTGTCTCTGGAAACCTGAGCTATGGCCACAGGACACAGATGACTGTGGAAAAATTGTCTTAATTGTTAATTTTACGAAGGAATAAGATTGTGGGCATGTGGACATTTCTGTGCAATCACATAATTGCCCAGATTTTTTTAATCATCTTTTTTGGTAACCTGTGGATATCTAAGTTCAGTTCAGTTCAGTCGCTCAGTCATGTCCAACTCTTTGCGACCCCATGAATCACTGCACGCCAGGCCTCCCTGTCCATCACCAACTCCCGGAGTTCTCTCAAACTCATGTCCATCGAGCTGGTGATGCCATCCAGCCATCTCATTCTCTGTTGTCCCCTTCTCCTCCCGCCCCTAACCCCTCCCAGCATCAGAGTCTTTTCCAGTGAGTCAGCTCGTCGCATGAGGTGGCCAAGGTATTGGAGTTTCAGCTTTAGCATCAGTCCTTCCAATGAACACCCAGGACTGATCTCCTTTAGAATGGACTGGTTGGGTCTCCTTGCAGTCCAAGGGACTCTCAAGAGTCTTCTCCAACACCACAGTTCAAAAGCATCAATTCTTCAGCGCTCAGCTTTCTTCACAGTCCAACTCTCACATCCATACATGACCATGGGAAAAACCATTGCCCTGACTAGACGGACCTGTGTTGGCAAAGCAATGTCTTTGCTTTTTAATATGCTATCTAGGTTGGTCATAACTTTCCTTCCAAGGAGCAAGCGTCTTTTAATTTCATGGCTGCAATCAGCATCCGCAGTGATTCTGGAGCCCAGAAAAATGAAGTCTGACACTGTTTCCACTGTTTCCCTGTCTATTTCCCATGAAGTGATGGGACCAGATGCCATGATCTTCGTTTTCTGAATGTTGAGCTTCAAGCCAACCTTTTCACTCTCCTCTTTCACTTTCATCAAGAGGCTTTTTAGTTCCTCTTCACCTTCTGCCATAACAGTGGTATCATCTGCATATCTGAGATTATTGATATTTCTCCCAGCAATCTTGATTCCAGGCTGTGCTTCTTCCAGCCCAGCGTTCCTCATGATGTACTCTGCATATAAGTTAAATAAGCAGGGTGACAATATACAACCTTGACGAACTCCTTTTCCTATTTGGAACCAGTCTGCTGTTCCATGTACAGTTCTAACTGTTGCTTCCTGACCTGCATACAGGTTTCTCAAGAGGCAGGTCAGGTGGTCTGGTATTTCCATCTCTTTCAGAATTTTCCACAGTTTATGGTGATCCACACAGTCAAAGGCTTTGGCATAGTCAATGAAGCAGAAATAGATGTTTTTCTGGAACTCTCTTTCTTTTTCCATGATCCAGTGGATGTTGGCAATTTGATCTCTGGTGCCTCTGCCTTTTCTAAAACCAGCTTGAACATCTGGAAGTTCACGGTTCACGTATTGCCTGGCTTGGAGAATTTTGAGCATGACTTTACTAGCGTGTGAGATGGGTGCAATTGTGCGGTAGTTTGAGCGTTCCTTTCTTTGGGATTGGAATGAAGACTGACCTTTTCCAGTCCTGTGGCCACTGCTGAGTTTTCCAAATTTGCTGGCATATTGAGTGCAGCACTTTCACAGCATCATCTTTCAGGATTTGAAATAACTCAACTGGAATTCCATCACCTCCACTAGCTTTGTTCGTAGTGATGCTTTCTAAGGCCCACTTGACTTCACATTCCAAGATGTCTGGCTCTAGGTCAGTGATGACACCATCGTGATTATCTTCATCATGAAGATTTTTTTTGTACAGTTCTTCTGTGTATTCTTGCCACCTCTTCTTAATATCTTCTGCTTCTGTTAGGTCCATACCATTTCTGTCCTTTATCGAGCCCATCTTTGCATGAAATGTTCCCTTGGTATCTCTAATTTTCTTGAAGAGATCTCTAGTCTTTCCCATTCTGTTGTTTTCTTCTATTTCTTTGCATTGATCACTGAGGAAGGCTTTCTTATCTCTCCTTGCTATTCTTTGGAACTCTGCCTTCAGATGCTTATATCTTTTCTTTTCTCCTTTGCTTTTTGCTTCTCTTCTTTTCACAGCTATTTGTAAGGCCTCCTCAGACAGCCATTTTGCTTTTTTGCATTTCTTTTCCATGGGGATGGTCTTGGTCCCTGTCTCCTGTACAATGTCATGAACCTCCGTCTATAGTTCATCAGGCACTCTATCAGATATAGTTCCTTAAATCTATTTCTCACTTCCACTGTATAATCATAAGGGATTTGATTTAGGTCATATCTGAATGGTCTAGTGGTTTTCCCTACTTTCTTCAATTTAAGTCTGAATTTGGCAATAAGGAGTTCATGATCTGAGCCACAGTCAGCTCCTGGTCTTGTTTTTGCTAACTGTATAGAGTTTCTCCATCTTTGGCCGCAAAGAATATAATCAATCTGATTTCGGTGTTGACCATCTGGTGATGTTCATGTGTAGAGTCATCCTTAAATCTGATCTTGAATGTGTGCCTGTGTGCTAAGTCGCCTCAGTCGTGTCCAAATCCTTGCAACTATATAGACTGTAGCCCGCCAAACTCCTCTGTCCATGGGATTCTGCAGGCAAGAATACTGGAGTTGGTTGCCATGCTCTTCTTCCGGGGATCTTCCTAACCCAGGGATGGAACTATGTTTCTTTTGTCTCCTGCATTGGCAGGCAGGTTTCTTACCACTAGTGCCACTTGGGAAGCCCTGATCTTGAATATAACATATCAATTGCCTTTTTTTTCTTAACTATGCTTTTCCTTTCACTATAAGTTTTTTCAAATAAAAATGTATACCATGTGTTATTTAATATGTAACACGTACATATTTACTATGCATTTGTACATATTTAAATATGTACATTTTCAAGTAACATGGCAGGTGAAGTTATAATTATCAAGCAGATATACTTTAGCAATGAAGAGAGAGGATGTGATTCCTAGTTCCACAATTAAAAAGGTGAATGATTTGAGGCAAAACATTCAACTTCTCTAAATCACTTTCTTCATTTTTAAATGCAAATAAAATGGTAAATTCCATATATTTGGTAGGCAGAATTAATGAAATAACATGTTTTAATTACTTAGCCCAGAACCTAAGGTATAATAATTAGCACTCAACAAATGTTAGCTCTTATGTGTAAGGGAAAGGAGATGGGTACATAATTTATTCACAATATAGCTTGCATGTACAACAAGAACATCCTGGCTTCTTTGTTTTTATTTTCTTCCCAAACCCCCATTTTCTAGGTAATGGGGAAAACAGACAACACAGAAGCTTTAAATTTCATTCAGTTAAAACTTAACCTGATTCAATAATATAAGCAGTCCTTTTAGGTGGTGCTCAGACACTTTTTTGGAAAGTGTTTTCAGTTCTGCAGATTTCTCAGCCTTTGGGCCACTTGTCTCCAGGTTGGTGTTGGGCGGGATGGTCCTGGTGGTGGTGGTGGTGGTGTGTGTGTGTGTGTGAGGGTCAGAAAGGAAGACTTGGGGATCCACCACACTGATGGGCTCACCGCTGCCATCTGCAGGTGATGTCTGGGTATGTCCACTCTTGCTGGTTGGGTATTTCTTCCCGGTTGACTCCATTTCCCCTTAGCTTTTGCTGGATGCAGACCCTGAGATTTGGCCCAGTCCCCATCTGGTCCATTGATTCAGGAGTTCACCACTCGCCTCTTCTGTGGGGCAGCCTTGCCCTTTCATAGTAGGAATTTCTGTATCTCTCTACCTGTCTACCTCCCCTCTGTTCATGTCTGTCCCTCTTTTCTTCCCATCAGTTCTTGATCCAAAAAGAAAGGACATTTTCCTATGTGATATCCATCTTCTTCAGGCCCTCAACGCATGGCTAAGTCTTAACAACCAACTAGAACAATTTCCCTTCACACTGGGAAAATTCTGAGATTTGAATCTTTCAGACCTTGATATGCTAAATGAGAATTAAAGAAATTGAGAAAAATGACTTTTAAGTCTATTGTCCTCCCAGTGGATTCTATTTTGTGTATCAGAAGCTGATTATCACCTTGCTCTTTCTTTTTCAACTTTTCTAAAATAAATTCTTACTACCTAAAACAAGAGGGGGGTCTTGGGGCAACTGGAGCAACTTAAGAGAGGCAAAAGAGAAAAGGTTATATATATATATATATATGTATATATAATTATCTTAAGTGACTTTTATATTTTTTTTCTTAATATTGTGTTATTTAACAGTGAAATAGCTGATTTATTGTTGTAAATAATGAGACTCATTTTTAACCTTCGTTGAGACACCGTTAAAATCTTCTGTTACTATCAGAACAGGATTGGGATTAGAGTATTTGAGAATTCAACAATACATAGAATAAGATAGTATGCTATTTTTAAAAAGAACATCCTTGTTCACCATTTGCTTATATTCCCTAGAACAAGTGCTTCCCCTGTCCAAGTGAAGGCTGCCCCCAAATGGGTCATTATGCTGACAGATTTCCTGGGAAAACAAAATCAGAGGGCCAGACATTTTATCTAAACACTGGTGATGCCAGCAATTTTGCCCGTAAGTTCCTATTTTACTTGTCTCAAATTCTCAATACTATGTATTTTATCATGTCCAGTGGAAATGTGTGAAATTGCTTTTCTGTACAAAAGTTTTAAACACTCCTCTCCAAAATGGAGAAACACTTCAATGCCATCCTTACTGTAAACACGGCTAACTTTGAGGGGCAGAACGGAATTTAGAGCCTGATCCTAGGTGGCACAATGGCAAAGAATCCACCTGCCAATACAGGAGACATAAGAGACACGGGTTCAATCCCTGGGTTGGGAACGTCTCCTTCAGGAGGAAATGGCAACCCACTCCAGTATTCTTGCCTGGGAAATCCCTGGTGGGCTACAGTCCGTGGGGTGGCAAAGAGTCAGACACAGCTGAGCAACTGAGCAGGCACGCATGCACGATATCAATTAATACTGGTGCTGAATTCAGGAGGCTTCTTCTGCTCCAGCCTCTTCACACTCTGTTAAAAGTTTAACTGTGCAAAATTATGAGGTTTTTTTTACAAACAGAAAAGTAACCCATGAGAGAGATAGCAGAGATTATGGAAATGGAAGGGAAGTGACAGATTCAAGAGATATCAGGATTGTAGACTCCATGGGTTGTGAAAATCAGAGGATGTGGGAATGGTGAGGCTTAGGGACAGACCCTGGGTTTCTTTTCTGGGGTAGCAGAGGAAGAAAATTATTTGTATTGGAGTTAATAGGGTTAACTGCATAATAAAAACTAAAGCTAAATTTTATCGCCTTCCCAATTTGGCCCAGGCCAGCTCTAAATGGCAAAAAATGGCAATTCACTATTGACTAGTACTATAAAATGATTACCATAAGTCAATACAATCCCAGTGATGATGGAAAGTTGACTTATAGAATATTTGAGATAAATGTAGATTCAGTTCAGTTCAGTTCAGTTCAGTCGCTCAGTCGTGTCCGACTCTCCGCGACCCCGTGAATTACAGCACGCCAGGCCTCCCTGTCCATCACCAAATCCCGGAGTACACTCAAACCCATGTCTACAGAATCGGTGATGCCATCCAGCCATCTCATTCTCGGTCGTCCCCTTCTCCTCCCGCCCCCAACCTTTCCCAGCATCAGAGTCTTTTCCAGTGAGTCAACTCGTCGCATGAGGTGGCCAAAGTATTGCAGTTTCAGTTTTAGCATAAGTCCTTCCAATGAACACCCAGGATTGATCTCCTTTAGAATGGACTGGTTGGATCTCCTTGCAGTATAAGGGACTCTCAAGAGTCTTCTCCAACACCACAGTTCAAAAGCATCGATTCTTCGGCGATCAGCTTTCTTCACAGTCCAACTCTCACATCCATACATGAC
Source organism: Moschus berezovskii (assembly GCF_049115385.1). NCBI lineage: Eukaryota > Metazoa > Chordata > Mammalia > Artiodactyla > Moschidae > Moschus > Moschus berezovskii. Next base: position 82,744,270 of record NC_142471.1, read on the forward strand.
CATGGGAAAAACCATTGCCTTGACTAGATGGATCTTGGTTGGCAAAGTAATGTCTCTGCTTTTTAATATACTATCAAGGTTGGTCATAACTTTCCTTCCAAGGACCAAGCGTCTTTTAATTTCATGGCTGCAATCAGCATCTGCAGTGATTTTGGAGCCCAAAAAAATAAAGTCTGGCACTGTTTCCACTGTTTTTCCATCTATTTCCCATGAAGTGATGGGAGCAAATGCCATGATCTTTGTTTTCTGAATGTTGAGCTTCAAGCCAACCTTTTCACTCTCCTCTTTCACTTTCATCAAGAGGCTTTTGAGTTCCTCTTCACTTTCTGCCATAAGGGTAGTGTCATCTGCATATCTGAGGTTATTGATATTTCTCCCAGCAATCTTGATTCCAGCTTGTGATCAATGCAAAAAATAGAGAAAAACAACAGAATAGGAAAAACAAGAGACCTCTTCAAGAAAATTAGAGATTCCAAGGGAACATTTCATGCAAAGATGGGCTCGATTAAGGACAGAAATGGTATGGACCTAACAGAAGCAGAAGATATTAAGAAGAGGTGGCAGGAATACACAGAAGAACTGTACAAAAAAGATCTTCACGACGAAGATAGTCACGATAACGTGATCACTGACCTAGAGCCAGACATCTTGGAATGTGAAGTCAAGTGGGCCTTAGAAAGCATCACTACTAACAAAGCTAGTGGAGGTGATGGAATTCCAGTTGAGCTATTTCAAGTCTTGAAAGATGATGCTGTGAAAGTGCTGCACTCAATATGCCAGCAGATTTGGAAAACTCAGCAGTGGCCACAGGACTGGAAGAGGTCAGTCTTCATTCCAAATGTAGATTATTTAGACCAAAAGATGATAGTACTCTGAACTTCTGTGATCTATAAAAATGAAATAAACTGATGAAAATATCACATTATCTTTTAATATAGTGTTCTTCTAAGATCCAGAATACATTGTTAGTTTAAAAAAGTTGAAAGCAAAATATATTGCTTAGTCCCTTGGCTTGAAATCTTTTGACCTTGGGAAAAGTCTGTGTTCCTCCCCCACCACCTATTGTTAGCCATCTGAACATTTAGTTAAAGGAATATCCATCACTATTTGATTAGAACTACCAAAACCAGACAAAAATTATTCAAAATTCAGCAGTAATGGAATCCTGTTTTCGGAGTAATTTTTCTAAAAGTTGATATTTTGCAAATATATCTCCTTTGTAGGTTGGAGGTATAAGGTGGCTGTCACACTGACCGGAAAGAGAGTTACAGGACACATACTAGTTTCTTTGTTTGGAGATAAAGGAAATTCTAAGCAGTACGAAATTTTCAAGTAAGTAAACTCTAAGCTCCTTAAATGTTGGAATCTTTCACACATATAATGTATGTCATGAACATCAGAGCTTATTCATTACCACATGGGAATGCAGGGAAGGAAGGTTTTTTGCTTTACCTTTCTTGGGTCTTTGGCTAGTCTAGTAATAAAATTAACATAGGACAGATAATAGGAGAAAAGCTAATTTAATAATGTACATATGGGGTTCCTGTAATATGAGAGCCACAATCAAATAATTGAGGCTTATATGCCACTCTGAACTAAGGAGAAGGGAGCAGGGGTCTGGCACTTGAAAGGGGAGAAAGGAAGATGGGAAGACCAAATATTTGGTGAACAAAGGTTTGCTGTGCCAGGCAGAGACAACGGGACGTGGAGAGGAATTTGGATCTCTTGGCCCAACCGAGCTCCTTGCCAGCTTATCACACCCAGGCCATATTCCTTGTACTCATCTCAGGTGATATTTCTCTTCCTGAACCAGGCCTTCTACCTAAATTCTTTTAGGCAGGTAAGGGAAAAGTAGAAGTCATTCTTGAATCTGACAAATCTTGATTTTCTTCAGCTCAAAATAGTCCACCTGCCAAAGTGGCACATTCTGGAGACACTTGCTCTGAACCCCTTCAGAATTATAGAACTGCCATGTGTCATTAAGAGGAAGATATTATTTCACCCTTGTACCTTAATATGTTTTAGAATTCTGTTCCTAAATTTTTTCCCTACTGTTTCCTGAGAAAACCAGTTACTTATTTTGATGGATGGCATCTGATTTATAATCACTAAATAATTATTCTACCCATGAAACAACTGGAAAAGGATGACAGCATGATGTCATCATTTATTAAATTGTGGGAGGATTATATCTGAAGTTTTATCAAAGTAAGACTGACTTTTAAGTAATGAGTTATTGATGGCAAATGAACTACCACTGACAGAGCATATATATCTGCATTTATTTAACCATTAGACTGACAAATGTAGTATCAATCATCTTACTAGAGATACATTGTAAGCTGGTTTTAGAAACACACATATATGTGTGTGTGTGTGTGTGTGTATTTAAGTGTGTTCATGTATGTGTTTAACTTCACTCCCAAGCGGTACTCTCAAACCAGACAGTACTGAATCCACTGAATTTGACTCAGATGTGGAAGTTGGAGTTTTGCAAAAGGTTAAATTTCTTTGGTACAACAATGTGATCAACCCAACCCTACCCAAAGTGGGAGCATCCAAGATCAGTGTGGAAACAAACGACGGACAAGTGTAAGTAATATAAATCCAAATAGACTGGAAACATTGTCACATTTATAATTCTACTCCCACTGAAAAACAACTTTAAGTTAAATAATCTGCAGTGGTTCTCCTCTGTCTCAGCGATAGCTGCTTCCTAACACCTTTTATTTCTTTGGGAGAAAGTATAGAACTTTAGGAAAACAACTTTAATAAATTTGTGGATGACCATATGGGCTTCTCTGGTAGCTCAGAAGAACTTGCCTGCAACGCGGGAGACCTGGGTTCGATCCCTGGTGGAGAAGGAAACAACTATCGACTCCACTATTCTGGCTGGGAGAATCCCATAGACTATACAGATCACAAAGAGTCAGACACTACTGAGCGGCTTTCACTTTCATTGTGTGATCTGATACAAATTAAGTGCTAAATTGAGAATCTTGTTTCATGATCCTAACGGGAAAAGATTGATTTCATTTAGCAGTTGTGCTTTGTGCTATGTGTGTGCTTAATATGTGTATCTTCCCCAAACTTCCTGGATTCACCAAATCACCACTTCAATTACCAGGAAAACAGGCAATGTATCAAAGAACACAAATAGGTTGTCCTGTATCATTGGCCCTTGCAGTGAAGACAAAGATGAACCATTGGTTCTAATCAAGACTGAAGTGTGCGTGACTCAAAGGACATTTACCATAGTGAATCACCAGAAACAGTGAGTTGAGGATGGCGATACTCATAAAAGTACTAATATCAGCCCAGCGTATTGAGTATAAAGCCCAGTTCCGAGGTACAGAACTATGTGGCTTCTTCCATCTCATCATTCAGTCCTCCTGTAAATCCAATGAGGAGCTTTTGCTTCTGGCAAAGATGGAGACACAAGAGACCAGATTTACCTTCTCCCTGAAACAGGCAGAAATTCAGACAAAATATATCAAACCACAGTTTTCAAGATACTGAACATTAGGCAACAAAGGAAAGTGACTGCTGAGAGATAATAAACAAATAATGTTGACTTGAAATTGTCCTGGCTTACAGCCTTAAGAGAGTAACCAGGATGTCCCCAAAGAGGAAAAATTCAGGCAGAACCCACTACCTGACCTGAAGAAACAGATCTGAGAATCCAGAAAATCCAAGACAAGCAGATTTCATAGGACTGAGTACCAGCAAGGAGAAAGCTACGGAGAGGGAACCTCAGAGAGCTGGAAAATTTCCTTAAATACTCAGCAGACTGCTGATCAGCACACATATGTGAGGAAACTAGCCAAGGCTGTGAGTGGAATAGGATGGGAAGAAGAGATTGCAAAGGACAGGAAAAACATTTCAAAATAATGGTTATGTTAACCCTCTTGATGGTGGTAATGGGAGGTAAGTGCTACTAATATCCCCATTTTACAGATAATTCAATGAAGGCTCAAAGCCACAATTCAGGGGCAGGAAATCTGACTTCAGCAAATTCTTCACTACCCCAGAAGAAATTCAATTCAACTTTATTGATAGCTATTGTGTGCTCTTTGTTTCTTGTGACCCTTTTGACATTAATTTTTAACCTTTAATTTGCTATTTGCACACCTGCTAGCCATTAAATTACAGGGAAGAAAATGAAGATGCAGAGAAAGGAGTATTTTCTGAGCATTTTTTGTGCCTTGGACAGTTTACCAATGCTTATGTATTTTGTTGGACTTCCCTGGTGGTTCAGATGGTAAAGAATCTGCCTGCAATGCAGGAGACCCGGGTTCGATCCCTGGGATGGGAAAATCCTCTGGAGGAGGGCATGGCAACCCACCCCAGTAAGAAAATGAGCCTCCTAAGTATCATTCAGTCTTAACGAGTAAAATTATCATTTCAGTCGAATATTGAATTAAAATAAGAACGCCTGGCCAATGTAACACCAGGACCTCAGGATTTTTACTCTGGCTTCTTTCTTTTTCCTTTTTAAAAAACTCTGGCTGATTTCTGTCATGCTGCCAACCCTCTTATCCCTCAATGCTTTCACTGACGACATGCCGTATTCAGTAGGTGCTCTGGGGATGTGGCTGGTGGACCTTCCCTGTCCTTTGAGAGTCCAATAATATCTTTTCTGTCTGCTATTGCATAGTCGCGGCATAAAATTGGAAAGGAAAATGCAGTCCTTTCTACCCAAGAGGAGTTCCCTCAGCCAGTGTCTAGTCTCAGGCACAAGGTGTCACACTCACTCAGACTGACGGCAGAGAAGAGGCTGTCATCACAGGTGACACACCAGCTGAGTGCCAGGAAGAGCTGATGTCTTGTTTTCTCTCCCCAGGTTTGACTTCTGTAGCCAAGACACTGTGAGGGAAGAGGTTCTGCTCACCCTCAACCCATGTTAGGAACTGCGGCCATGTGAATACTGAATCTTACTGCTAATAAAATCCGGTGGTAAAGCAATACCTTCTTTTTTTTGCCATCATGTCCATTATTTCCAGTGAAATTTTTGGATAATAGGGTTAAAGATCCAGAATTTGGAGTTGGTCTGAAGAACCACAGATAATGGTTGAATTTTGCTACATGTTACTTGGCATTTGAACTTGGGAATATTGTTTACTTGATACTGGCATGATGCTCATTACTGATGTTGCCGATGTCATTCTGATCACTTAAGGGAGACTCCCAGGTCCAAAATGAGCCTTCTGTTGGTTGTGGGCATATGTGATCAGTACCCACCTTTGCCACTTTTTCCATCATCTTTAATCAAACGATGTGTTATGTTTTGTGGACCATGTCTAGACAGAGGAGTTGTAGGAGATGGGACTAAGTGGGTCTTGACTGACCATTTATTCCCCCAACAAGCACTTGTTGAGCACATGCTGTGTGTAAGGCAGTCTGCTAGGTACCAAGTATACACAGTGAGCAGAGAATGGACCCACTGCCTGATCCATGGCCATCAGATGATGGAAGACTTCCATAATGATGAGCAGAGACCCCAAAGGGCTTTGAGAAGGGCAATGACTTGACCCACACATGGAGTTTATGTCAGTCCCTTTGGTACTTGCACGGAGTGCAAATTCTGATCATTTTGTAATCTAAATCCTGCTCCACCTGGCCCAAAACTTTCCTACTCTGGGATTCTGAAAGTTGGGGCTGTTTTGGAAATTCTCTCACACCCTACAAAGGTTATAGACTTTGGGGCCTAATTTTCCCCAACTGGCACCAGGTCTATTGATCTGAGACCTTTTCTTAGTAGTCATCCCACAGGAACTGGTGGAAATCTACCAATGGCCATCAAGGGCTTTGGGAAGTCTAAGATACACTCAGAACCTGAATTCACTTCCCATAGATAGGGTGTCTCTGATAAAAGAAAAAGAAAGAGGTCAATAGTTGACTGATGATAAGGCAGAGTCTCGTACCCCACTTTCCTTTACAACAAACACAGGGAGAAATTCAACTAGGTCAAGGGATGTTTCCAACTGTGATTCAAACAAATATAGGTGAGGGTCCAGGCTGTGAAAAAGACTTAGAAAACAGATTTTCCAGGACAAAAACTTCTTTGAAATTAAAGGCCTCCTAGAACCCAGCTTGAACCAACCTTCTCTTCCCCTAGAACTTATAAGATCATTGTCTTATGAGATGACAAGATATCTATATGTAGTGAACTTGAAATTGAAGGAGAAAAAAAAATAGAGCTGATTGGCTGGAGGAAAGCAGCTGTTTGGCTCCATCTGGACATATGAACATGACAAATGATGGCTAACAACCTTATTCTCTACCTTTGTGAATTCTAAGGAGTCATACACCTTGAAGACTGGAGCGTTGTCTGGTGGAACTGAAGTTACATTATCAAAAGAGATCCACAGATTTGTATGCCTTAAATCCCTGAATCTGACCAGGATACAAGTTCATTCAACATATTTCAGTTGTTATTGTCAGTTAAAAACCCCAGCCAAGAATCTTCCCATCTTGTTGTTCAGTCACTAAGTCGTGTCTGACTCTAATCTTATCAGGGTCTCTCACATACTTAGGAGTCAGCTGGCTTTGAGCTGGTCAACAATGTTGCTGCCATCACATTTAATAACCAAACCAAGTCACACAACCAACCAGATTCAAGTGGTGGGGAAACATACTCCAGTAATTGATGGAAGGAGCTGCAAGATCTTGTGGCACAGGGCAGCTTCGGGGAGGGGAGGGAGTAAAGAACTACGACCATTTTCACAACCCATCCATCATCATCTCTAACCTATTTCCCCACTCCAGGGAAGCCTGGGGCTGGGAAAGGAACAGGTCAGGTGTCAGAAAGGTTTTCACAGTAATGGGTCAATCCAGTCTCCAGACTCTGGTCTTCTTTACCTCATGCGATCATCAGAAGTGAGGGTGCCTTTTAGGTTCATTTGCTTTTGTCTTTTGTAGAATATTAAGTGCTCCAGTATAGCACACTTCTTCTTAGACAACTAATGCCCATGAGTACTGATGGCTGCTTCTTAACACAATGCAACATTACTGATCAACTTTCCTGATCAGCAAGTCCAATCTCCAGAGTTGCCAGTCACTCTTGATGGCGCAGGGGGTAAAGGATCCATCTGTAATGCAGGAGACACAGGAGATGCAGGTTCGATCCCTGGGTCAGGAAGAACCCAGGAATTTTTGGCAACTCACGCCAATGTTCTTGCCTAAAAAAAAATCCCATAGACAGAGGAGCCTGGTGGGCTAGGACTACAGAGTCAGACATGACTGAGCATGCATGCAAAGACAAGGACTTGATGACTCAAAAGGAAGAGATCATCCCTTTATTATTTCAAATTCTGATAAACACGAGCAAAGAAATACTTGAGAAATACTCAAAGAAATCCCCTACCCACAGGCACTGCCCCACCACCTGTGCACTTTGGTACAAAGTGGGTAGATCAGTTGATATAGGATTGTTATTTGATTCTGCAGAACCACATACCTCTTGTAGTGGCTGCCCAGCTCACAAATTCACCTCTATCTATGGGCATAAAACCAGACCTGCCCAATAGGACCCAGATCCTATTACTAATTAATTCAGGGGCAGCTCCTGGCCTCACCAGACCAATCATCTGATAGACTAAAAATTCTGGCCTGAGATGTTCAAAGCCAGGGAGACCTTGCAGCAAAATCAGGCTTAAGGCAGAGGGGCTCTGAGGACGATTTACAGAGGTCTCCAGGTGGTCCCATTGCTTGGTCTCGGTCCCAGGGTGTCACAGTTCAACAGCTTCATGGATTCCATGAGATGCCCCAATATTCTTCCAACAAATATCTTCTTTTTTAAAAAATTAGCTATCCAGAATTGATTTCTGTTGCCTACAACTGAAAGTCTCACAACTAACATACCTCTAAAACGTTACCTGTTTAAATAGCGAATGGTCTCTCCTTCACTCTTGCTTCAGGAGTGGGGTGGAGAGAATAGCCAACATACACAAAACATTTCTAGTAGAGTTATCAGAACATAGAAACAGAGTGGTAACCACTACCAAATGTTAAATGTATTATCTTTTGTCCCTTAAATTCCACTTTTTAAGGAATTTACCCTACAGATACACCATCCATCCAGTGTATAATATTCATAAGGCACTGTTTCTAATAGTACAAGATTGGAAACAACCAAATGTACATCAATAGAGAACTAATAGTAAATACCCAAATGTCAGAAGGCTATGCAGCTGATAAAAAAGACTGGACTTTTTATGCACTGATACGGAATGGTTTTGAAACATATAGTTAATTTTCAAAATCAGTTTGGAAAATAATGTACAGAATGTGTTAATCATTTATATTTTTAAATAAAATACTATACACACACACACACACACACACACACATAATGCATAGACTACCTCTGGAAGGACACACAAGGAGCTGGTGAGGTATCATTTCTTAAACTCTGTATTGTATCAGATGTAGAAGGGCACATCTATCTACAAACATGAAAGAGAAAAAAATTTTTAGGAAAGAAAGATTAAGCCCTAAATGCCCATATTTCTACACTTGAGTGTCTGGAGTCCACACATGCTCTCACTGCTCAACTGAGTGACTGCTAGAGATTAAAAACCTTCCTTTCCTGCCCAGAGGATGTCACATCAGCTCTGATCACCTTAAGGTAGTTTCAACTGTTGAAGCCCTGACTCAGGGGTGTGCATGGAACTCACAGATGAACTTGGCAGTGAGGTGAGCTGAAAGGGAAGTAGGCAAGGGAAACTAACCTCTGAGCAAACTGTGACAGATCATGCAATGATTGTTTCTCCTGGATCTAGTCAGAGGTTTGTATTCTTCTTGGTTTTCTGAAGAAAATATCTTTCTTCCCCACCTTAGAAGTGTGCCGTCTCACCATTCCCAGCCATGAAATCCACTCTGAGAATAAGGATAAAGTGTCTATGAACCGTATTCATATGTACATTCTCTCTTTCATTAATTCATAAATACATGTGTTGGTCATGGTTCTAGAAGCTGGGAGCACAGCAGTGGCCAAAGCAAAAGAGGTGTGTGTCCTCATGGAATTGCGTTCTAGATGGGAAAAGCAAGAATGCAAATAAATAAACAGAAAAACAAGAAAGACAATTATAACTTGTGATGAGTGATGAGAAGGAAGCAAATAAGGTGCCAGGGAGCAAGGGTCTGGGTGGGAGGGGAGCAGTGGAGGAGTTTCGAAGGTGGCCAGGGTTGGCCTCAGTGAAGAGGTGACATTTAAACTAATTGTTGAATGACAAGAAGGAGCCAACCCCGCAGAGGTCTAAGGGAGGGAGTTTCAGGCCGATGCAAAGGCCCTGAGGTGGGAAAGAACTTGGTATGTTTGATGGGGGCCACTGTGGTATGTGGGGAAGGTAGGTGAATGGTAGAAAGAGAAGAGGTCCAGGGAACAGATGGAGTTATCCAACATCTCCTAAATAAAAAAGCCAAGACATCATCTTGCCTACAAAGTTCCAAAAACCAAAGATGTGGTTTTTCCAGTAGTCATGTACAGATATGAGAGTTGGATCATAGAGAAGGCTGAGCACAAAAAGAATTGATGCGTTTGAATTGTCGTGCTGGAGAAGACTCTTGAGAGTCCCTTGGACTGCAGGGAGATCAAACCAGTCAATCCTCAAGGAAATCAACCCTGAATATTCATTGGAAGGACTGGTGGTGAAGGTGAAACTTCAATACTTTGGTCACCTGATGCAAAGAGCCAACTCACTGGAAAAGACCCTGATGCTGGGAAAGATTGAAGGCAAAAGGAGAAGGGGGCAGCAGAGGATGATATGGTTAGATAGTATCAGCGACTCAATGAACATGAATTTGAGCAAACCCTGGGAGATAGCGGAGGACAAAAAAAGCCTTGCGTGCTGCAGTCGATGGGGTCACAGAGTTGGACATAACTTGGGGACTGAACAACTAAAACAACAATCACCCAATTTACCTAATTTACCCAGGTTTTATTATCATAAATTTCATCCCACATTAGCACTGCAACATCATAGAAAAGCATTTGTCTTCTCCACAGTCTTCATCAAGTGCTCCAGTACCTTTCCACATCACATAAACAGATTTCCAAAGCTTGAATACCTCATCAGTCAGGTCAACCAGATGGTTCAATTCTGGAGTAAGCAGAAATTTATTTTCTATTTCAATTTATTCTATGTAAGTATTTCCCCTATTCTTGGCAGCTGACACTCAACAAATCTTGTTGATAACTTGCTCAAAATAACTGATATTCAACAACTCCATATTTCATTCTGGATAGTTCTGGATTCAAAGCCCGTTTTATCACTCATTGTCTGCATGATATTAAAGGCTGGTGCCTCAGTTTCCACATCTGTTTACCTACCTAATGAGGTTGTTGTGAGACTTAAAGTCTCCATACATGTACTTTTCAAAGTACATGAAAAGTACTCTGACCACACATACTAAGCCTCAGTAACTGTTGGCTGATATTCCTTATTAGTCTAAGGGAAGTCCTTTCTGTTCTGTTCATAGGAAGAGGGCCCTTTAGCCAGTACCCCAATGTCCTGTACCCCAATCAGTTTATTCAGGAGCAGTGTGAACTTTGACAGTGAGATACATTTAACTTGGAGGTGGTTAGGACACCAAAGGCTTGGCTGGTTCACACAGCAAAGATGCTTGGGTAAGTGGGTAATTCATGACAGCTTCACAAGATAGTCTCATAGAACAGGTATGCAAACTTCAGAGGATCTGAGGAAACTCAACAGACATTATGTGGTCTGGTGACATGGGCTTTTATGGGCCCCTGAACCCAGCTATTCCAAATTATAGCAGGATAATATGATTACTCTTGTTTTAAACACTTATGTTTTGGGTTGGCTCATCCCATAGCAATAGGTAACTAGAAGACTGCTGCTGCTGCTAAGTCATATCAGTCGTGTCTAAATCTGTGAGACCCCATAGACGGCAATAGACGGCAGCCCACCAGGCTCCTCTGTCCATGGCATTCTCCAGGCAAGAATACTGGAGTGGGTTGCCATTTTCCTTCTCCAGTGCATGAAGGTGAAAAGTGAAAGCGAAGTCACTCAGTCGTGTCCAGCGCTTCGTGACCCCATAGACTGTAGCCTACCAGGCTCCTCCGTCCATGGAATTTTCCAGGCAAAAGTACTGGAGTGGGGTGCCATTGCCTTCTCCAACTAGAACACTATATAGGGGGGAATTGTAGTCGGAGGATATTATGGGGCTGTTGACTCGGTCTTCACAGCTCATATGCTCAAGTATTACTAGACAGCCAGAAAGAGACAAACAGAAGGTTTTCTTAGACACTTCTCTTTGCTATCAGCTACTTGCAAGGGCATTTCCATCCATTCTAAGTGAGAATGGGTTCATTCATGGTTTGAATTTGCTGCAGTGTCCTTCCTGGGACTTGTAAAGTACTAGATGATCAAATTAAAAAAAATGGAAAGTGGGGTCCACTTGGCTCATATTTACATACACAGGTACATAGGTGCAAAGTTAGACCTTTCACCTCCTTTTAATCAAGCATCCTTCATCTTCCTAGACTTGTGGGAAGATTTGACCTCTGTTATTAATCTTGTTTTATATATTTGTGCAGACTGAAATATTAAGTGCACACAGCATGCTCTATCATCACCTGCTCTTTCTTTGAAGCAGCGTCCCAGTGATAAGGCTCGAGTATAAAAAAATGGCCCGGGCACTTGATCCAGGGAGAAGAAAGATCTGGAACATCCAACAGGGCAAGTCTTCCCATAGCTGTGAAGCGGGGAGGCAGGGCAAAGAGCCTTGAATTCCTGAGTCTTGCTCATTACTCTGGTCGTGCTTGGTGAAGCTGAGTGTCTGAATTTCTTGTAGATGGTGAACATCTGGACAATTGCTCTTTTCCTGCTGGGAACAGCCGAAGGTAAGAAACATCCCACCTGCCTCTTGGGAAGGACTTAAAGTCATCATCTCAACACTGGCTAGAGAAACCTCAGCCACGGCTGGGCTTCCAGCAGCTCCAGACAGCTCCAAGTTTCCACAGAGAGGTGGATGGGGCTGCCCCAGTGCCTGGGAGAGGAGGCAGTTTGTGGGGGGCCTGCCTCAGAGCATTTCCCATCAGCCCACCTTTATGCCCAGGGTGCCTGAGACCAGACTTTTCCAGATAAAGTATTAAATCCTTGTCTGGGTTAACATATTGACTGCCAGGGCCTGTTATCACATTAATAGTCAATAAACACGTCTGAAGCTCTGGGGATAGAACTTTATTTTTTTAATTCAAGGGAATTGCTTTACATTGTTGTGTTGGTTTCCGCTGTACAACAGTGTGAATCAGCTGTAAGTATACATATATCCCCTCCCTCTTGCCTCTGGGTCATCACAGAGCACCAAGCTGAGCTCCCCGTGCTGTACAGCTGCTTCCACTGGCTGTGCAGTTTACACATGGTAGTGTACATATCTCAACGCTACTCTCGAAATTCATCCCACCCTTTCCTCCCCTCTGTGGCCACAAGTCTGTTCACCATGTCTGCTTCTCTATTTCTGCCCTGCAAATAGGTTCATCAGTACCATTCTTCTAGATTCCATGTATATGTGTTAATGTACAATACTAGTTTTTTTTCTGACTCACTTCACTCTATATAACAGGCTCTAGGAAACACAGAACTTTTAAGTTTTGCTGGTGGTTCGAGGCAGAGAGGTCTCTGTGGGATTCAGTGGGACAGGTCCCTAATCAGAAGATCGTGGGGGCCAGACAAGGAGACAGTAGATGGGGCTGAGGCAAGACTCTGCCTGGTCTTCAGCCTGTCCCCAAGCAGGGGAGTGACCAGCCCAGGCTTGGGAGCTAATCTCTGAGCACAGTCATCCTTTCTCTCCAGGAAACGAAGTGTGCTATGATTCTATCGGGTGCTTCTCTGACTCCGAGCCCCGGGCTGGGACTGCAATCAGGCCCTTGAAAATTCTCCCCTGGAGCCCGGAGAAAATTGGCACCTGCTTCCTGCTCTACACCAACAAGAGCCCAAACAACTTTCAGGTGAGACCTCTGCTATTCTAACGTTGTTGTAAAGGAGTGAGCAGTTGTGTCTACCCGGGGACCAGAAGTTCCTTATCCCTGTACCCTCCTCCTCTACCCCATCTTACCAGCTGCTCACCAGGCCTAGCCAGACCTGGACAGAGTTGGTCTCTGGTAAAAAAAAAAAAAAAAAATTGAATTGAATGAAGGGTTCACTTTTGTCAGAACCTCTAGCTGGTTATGTGATTCTGGTCTGTGGCAAAGAGCTTACCAAAAAACCTATGAAAGGCAAGACCATGAGTCACAATCCAGACCTAGTAGAGGTAATGATTCCTGACTTGCGAAGGTGTGGCAGGGAGAAGTCAGGGTGGGCTTCCTGGAAGAGGTGGCTTTTTGCTAAACTTTGAAAAGTTGTGGCATTGGAACAGGCAGAAATGGGGCAGAAAGAGACAGGCCAAAGTGGCTGGGCTACAAAAACATGGAACTCTTCTGTGTTTGTCACAGATTCTCCTTTCCTCTGATCCATCAACGACTGAGGCGTCCAATTTCCAAACAGACAAGAAGACCCGGTTCATCATCCATGGCTTCACAGACAAAGGAGATGAGAGCTGGCTGGTGGACATGTGCAAGGTAGGGCCCAGCTCTAACCCCCGTGGCCTGTGCCACAGGCATCTGCCCTTCCTTCCCATGAATGCCTCCACCTCCCTTTATGCAATCTCAATTAGTGAACTTGGAAACAGGAAACCCTGACATATAAGGTTTTACTATCCAATTAAAATGCCTCTTCACAAAAATAAAAAGCCCTTTCCACATTTCTGGACTGCATCAGTAACCTGAAGCAATGGCATTTGCTACGTGAGCAATCACTTCCACCCTCTCATTTCTGATTAGATCACGCCTAAATGGTGTCTGCTTCATTTCAGTAAGGCTACTTTGTATTCCCATAGATGAGGGATTATGTTCTTTTTGTTCAATTCTTTCCAACTTCCCTAAGAGTCAGAGATATGTGCTATGATCGTTTATTTGAGATAGGAGGACCTAAGGCTGACCAGGTGCCCCAAATGGCAGAATGTGTGCTTGCTTAGTTGCTCATAGATTCTCATGTCCAACTCTTTGTGACCCCCATGGACTGTAGCTGGCCAGGCTCCTCTGTCCATGGGATTTCCCAGGCAAGAATACTGCAGTGGGTTGTCATCTCCTCCTCCAGGGGATGTTCCCTACTCAGGGATTGAATCTGTCTTTCTTGCTTCATCACCTGGGAAGCCTTTGCGCTAAACTGCAGAATAGAAAGTGTCAAAACCCACTGTAATAGAGTGTCTTTAGGTCAAAAGGATAGATAATGGAATAACACACATGTGTACACATGCACATAAACACATATGTACACATACACACAAGCATACATGTGCAAAGGCACACAAACACACACATAATATACCATCCATCCCTTCTTTTCTTGTGTTCACTGATTCAATATGTTTTTCTGACACATAAGAATTTATCCTAACAGCCTGCCTTCCACACACACATTAATAAATCCACCCTAATATGTCAACAGGAAAAGTTACAAACCCCAAAAAGTGAAATCATTCTGCATTTGACCTCAGTTTTTACCAGGTACTTAACTCTTAGTATTGCTTCTGTCCCATCATTAATAAGTATCTTAATGTGTAGACTGTAAGATATAGTTAGTACTCCAAATTCTCCAAGTTTGTCAGAGATTCCTCAGTTCAGTTCAGTTCAGTTCAGTCACTCAATCGTGTCCAATTCTTTTCGACCCCATAAATCACAGCACGCCAGGCCTCCCTGTCCATCACCAACTCCCGGAGTTCACTCAAACCCATGTCCATCGAGTCGGTGATGCCATCCAGCCATCTCATTCTCTGTCGTCCCCATCTCCTCCTGCCCCGAATCCCTCCCAGTATCAGACTCTTTTCCAGTGAGTCAACTCGTCGCATGAGGTGGCCAAAGTATTCTTCAGGGCTGCTTTAAAAATAAAGGTCCTGAGAAAACAACTGTTGCTATTTGTGTGTGTGATCACACATACTAGCATCATGTATGTGAAAAGATTCTTGATGGATTTTTAATTTATAGCACCATTTTAGACTCAATCTGGTCCTATATCTTCCCTGGCAGAACTTCTAAGCATATATCAATTCCTATGACATCCAGGAAGAAGTTTTCCTTTCAGAATTCTCCAATATATTTTGAGTCAGTACAGTTCTATTTTTCAGATATCTGCAGTGTGTCTTTCTTCTGTGAAATACTATGCTATCCTAACTCTAAAAATAGTGACCCTTCCCTCCCACCTTAGAACTTAGTGCCCTGTAGCCTGGGGTGAAGCAAGCCCAGCCTTTGTCAAGAGGCTAAAAGGACCCCTAGTGGTCAAATCCACAAAGTCAGTTAGACCCCGGCTTCCAGAGAATGAATGCACTTGAGACCTTTTCTTTGCTCAACAGGGCTCTTTAAATGATGCCCTGGTTTTATCCACCTTACTGGATCAACCTTACTGAATCTGGTCAAAGAAAAACAGAGTGGTCAGCTTTTAATTAATCTACAAGCTAGAGAGGAAACTTAATTTGCCTTTCTCATAACATACCCCCCAAGGGATAATTCCTGTTGGCAACAGGATTCCTAACAAAGTCAAGTTCATCCCAGTGCCCCTGCTAGGAAGGGACAGAAAGATGGCCAGTGGTAACTCTCAGGGACTATTTCTGAGCCCTGGTTGGATGTGGATTCATAAGCCCCATGATAACCCCCTGGAGTCTCTCCAACACCAGAACATGTTTGAGGTGGAGGAGGTGAACTGCATCTGCATGGACTGGAAGAAAGGCTCCCAGACCACCTACACTCAGGCCGCCAACACCAATGTGCGCGTGGTGGGCGCCCAGATGGCCTAGATGCTGGCCGTGCTCAAGGTGAGTGGGGGCCGGGCTGCAGAGGAGGTACGTGACACCCACTGGTCTCTGTATAAAGATGCAACTGAGGCTTCTATGTTTAAAGAGGAAATATAATTGATAGTTCTCTCAGAGTCTTACTCCTAAAACTCACTTTGAATCAAGGCGCTGTGGAACTGTAGACCTGTAATAAATAAGTACATTTGGGTGAACATCTCTGAGACCAGCGGGTGTGAACACTTTGAGCTTTGTGTTGTTTGTTTGTCCATCCAGTATTTAGCAGCACAGTGTCAGGAGCTCTGCCGGGACATAAAGAGGACAGCTGTGGTCCCAGGCCCTGGGGGAGTTTACAGTGACAATAGGGTGTGATCAGGGTTCTGATGTGGGGATGGGGAGGGAGTAGCTCCAAGGCTTTATAGGAGCACATGGAGGTCAGTGAATCTAGTCTGAAGAGGCAGGGCCGTAATTAAGGATGTCTCCCAGAAAGAGACATCTAAGTTGAGAGCTGGTGGCTAAGCTGTGGATGACAACAGGAAGAGAAGTTGGAAACAGACCCAAATGCAACATATTTGAGGAACTGAAAGTTCCACAAAATGTTTGGGTAGAAAAAGAGTCTAGAAAAATAGGTGTTGAGTCAGGAAAGCTCTGAGGCTTTTGTAATGAGTTGGGTTTCATCCTAATGGCAGTGGAAGGTTTTCAGCAGAGAAGTAATGGCTTTAGGTTTGCAAAAACCGCAGCAGAGAAATATCCTGACAATACAATCTTCCCTCTCCAGTCGAACTACAGCTGCTCACCTTCCCAAGTCCACCTCATTGGCCATAGCCTGGGGGCCCATGTGGCAGGAGAGGCAGGGAGAAAAACTCCAGGCCTGGGCAGAATTACAAGCAAGACTTGAGGGCCAGGGCCCCAGGTTTTGTCCCCAGTAGCCCCAGGACATGATACAAGACTCACTGGCTTGGAGCTGGCCCCAAGGAGCCCGTCCCTTTGTCTGTGGCAGAGCCAGCTAGAGTCTGCACAGAACACTTTGGGAAGCTCCTCAGAAGCCTGTCTTTGTGGCAGGGGAGGTAGAGGCTTGGCTCCCTTTGCTTCCTTCACTCTGTCCACATTCCCGCCTCTCTAGATCCATGTTTCTGTTGGTGTGGTTCTCTTAGCAGGACTGAGCACCCAGGAAGATGCAGAGCAAGACTGATAGGAACGTGAGCAAACACAGTTAAGAAGGATCCATGTGGTCATTCCTTTTCCCCTTCTCTGAAATCAAGGGCAGAAGAGAACACAGAAATCCCACTGTCTTCATTGGCAGAAGAAGTGCCGTCACCATCACACCAAAAGCATCCTTTTAACCCAAGCGAAGCCTTTAAATCATAACAAAAAATTACATCAGTGTAATATAATCATTATGAAGCTAATATAACTATTACAGTAAGCATAGACTAAGTGCCTACTTATCCCAGATACTTTGCAAGTGCTTTACATTTTTTTTTCATTTAATGCTCAGAACTAAAGAAAAAGGCTGAGGGAAGCAAATGACTTGCTCAAGGTCACACATCTAATCAGTGATAGAACTGACACTCAATCCCAGTTCTCCTCTCTTATGGCTTAAGAAAGTCTCTACCTTTGTAAGAACGCTACCGTTTATTTCTAAGAGATAGTTATGTTTGGGTCTTTACAGCTTCTCTGATAAAATCTTCAAAGACAACTGTTAAATCCAAGAGTCCTGTCAAGAAGGAGATATAGTCAGTATTGTCCAACTCTTTGAGACCCTAAAGAGCCTGGAAGGCTTTACTACAAGCACCACCATATAGTCAGGGAAAAATAATACTAAATATTTACTTACACACCCATAACAATGTGCCAGGCACTTTGCTAAATGCTACATATCCTATCTCATTTTATCTTATAATAGCTGAATTATTACCCTTATTTTATAAATGGGGAAACTGGGGCATAGAAAAAGTCAAGTGATTCACCCAAGGTCATGCAACTTGCTCAAGAAATAGCCAAGCAGGGCTTTGGAGCCAGGCATCCTAGTCCCAGATGGCTTCCCAGATGGTGCTAGTGGTAAAGAACTTGCCTGCCAATACAGGAGACATATGTGGGTCCAATCCCCCCATCTGGAAGATTCCACTGGAGGAGGGCATGGCAACCCACTCCACTATTCTTGCCTGGAGAATCCCATGGACAGAGGTGCTTGACAGGCTATAGTCCATAGGGTTGTAAAGCGTTAGACAAGACTGAAGCGACTTAGCATATACACACACATGCATGCATCCTAGTCCCGGAATCTGTGTTTTGAATCAGGATACCTTACTACTTCTCCCCCTTTCCGTCCAAACTTGGGAAGTGAAAGAGAAAGTTGAAGAAGAAAGATATACAAGGAAGTGGGAGAATCTGTTGTAGAAAAAATAAATCCTTTCCTAAACAAAATCTGAATTTCTTTGCTCACCTACCCTTCTCTATTCATGCACTAGAATGTAATAAACATCATAGAGCCTTGATGGCTCCATATTTCATGCCTTGGCCATGGCACTGCACTGCTCCAGGGTATCCCCGGAGTTGGGTAGTGTCCAACCTGGGCAACTGTACAACCTCCATCTTGCCGGCACCTACCGTCAAAGCTATTGTGTGCAGCACTGACCATCTCTTTCAGGGTTGGATCCTGTAGAAGCAAATTTTGAGGGTACTCCTGAAGAGGTCCGACACGACCCCTCCGACGCTGGCTTTGTTGATGTAATCCACACAGATGTAGCTGCCCTGATCCCATTCATGGGTGAGCCCTGCAATGTTCCAGCTGCAAGCACTTTCCAGTCGTGTTTTAAGCAGGAGAGCCCTGCATGAGGAAAAGCTCGCCACCGTTCTGAATATTTCAGGCTTTGGAGTGAAACAACAGGTGGGTCACCTTGACTTCTTCCCAAATGGTGGAGAGGAAATGTCCAGATTCAGGAAGAATGCCCTGTTGCAGATCGTGGACCTAGATGGCATCTGGGCAGGTAAAGGCTGAGCAGAGTTGGGGAACCACTTCCCTGGGGGAGCAATGCCATTCCCACAGCAAAGCTTAACAATGAAAATACACTGTTCTTTAAAAACAATCTTCCTTTCTAGACCGTATTCTTAAAAATACAGCCAGGTATCATTTGTTATATCTCAGCTCTGCTGGTTGTTATTTCCTTAAAATATTGTTGTGGGTGTCCAAGCAACAAAGATTTACAAAACCATTGCTTAAAGCTGTTAACTCGAATAGTCAATTGATAGCTACCTAATCGGAGAAGGCAATGGCAAGCCACTCCAGTACTCTTGCCTGGAAAATCTCATGGATGGAGGAGCCTGGTAGCCTGCAGTCTGTGGGGTCGCTAAGGGTCGGATACGACTGAGCGACTTCACTTTCACTTTTCACTTTCACACATTGGAGAAGGAAATGGCAACCCACTCCAGTGTTCTTGCCTGGAGAATCCCAGGGACGGGGGAGCCTGGTGGGCTTCCGTCTATGGGGTCACACAGAGTTGGACACGACTGAAGTGACTTAGCAGCAGCAGCAGCAGCAGCAGCAGCAGCTACCTAATAAAGGAAGGAAATACCATAAAAGTAACTATCCTGACTTGAAGAGAATTTTTCTACCATTTCTTGTTTATGACATGGTTCAAGCTTATGTTATTGGCTTCAACTCCATAGGTAAAATGGGAATATTCCCAGTTGTGTCCATGGCAAACCAATTTGCATGAGAGTCACTACTCTTCTATGTTGGGGCAGCAATAAGAAGCAATCACAGGTAATGAAGATTAGAGCAGAGACTTGCTACTCAACATGGCTGTTCTTTATCAATGGTCAGCAACTGGGATTAAGGGCATCATTCAGATACAGCTCTCTGTATCAAATAAAGTCAGAATGACAATGAATAGGTGAAATTTTCAGCCAGACTCATGATTTGGCCCCACAAATGATGCAATATTTTTATTGGATGTGAGCATAATGACTTGGCAGGGATGAACACCGCCAAAACAAATGTTAGGGCTGAGGACCAATGTGTTTGTCTTTCATGGCTTTATGAGGCTTTGAGAGAATAGGGTAGCCTAGACTCTCCATCAGTAACAACCAAGCAAGTTCAGGCCAGATCTTGAAGGTGTGCTATGATAGCTACCACTTGGCAAGAGTTGGTAGGGGCCAAGGAAGGTTCTAAGAAGGAGCAAGACATTGCGAGAGTGAACAGGGTGTTCACATAAAGCCATCTAAAGCTATTCAACCTTCTCTTTTATTTGCCTAAGTGTGTCATGAAAATGTCCTTGCCCTGCTTTTGTCTTGTCTGGGAGGTCATGTCACATCTGATTGTGTCCTTAAGAACCTTCAACCTGGTGCCTGGGACATAGGACAGCACAGAGGTTACAGACCTGGGCTCAAGCACCAGATAGGCTTGGGTTTAAATCTCAGCTCCACCACTCCGAGCTGAAATATGAAACCTGAGGCTGGAGTCTATATGACTTTCTGTAATTAAGGATGATGTTTTACCCATCTGTGAAGAAAGTGAAAGTATTAATTGCTCAGTCATGTCAGACTCTTTGTGACCCCATGGACTGTAGCCCACCAGGCTCCTCTATCCATGGGAAATCTAGTTTGCATGAGAGTCATCACTCTTGTCCATGGAAATCCCATGGACAGGCAAGAACACTGGAGTGGATTGCCATTCCCTTCTCCAGGGGATATTCCTAATCCTGGGATTGAACCTGGGTCTGCTGCGTTGCAGGCAGATTCTTTACTATTTGAGTCATGAGGGAAACCCCTGAAGAAAGGTGAGGGTGATAGGGACAATACACGTAAAGAGTTCAAAACATTCCCCAGCAATCAGAAAGCAGGCATTCTATGTTAATTGTCATTTTTTGTCTGGATTTTGGACTCATCTTAAATTTCTGAATATATAGTCCCATCCCACTTGGAGGGAGAGGCAGAGAAATTGTCATGGGACCCCGGTCACCTGTGCAGACTTCCTCCTTTGCTTCATCACGAACCTGGGACTTCGTGGCTTGCAATCACCTGAGAAGCTATAGGTATTACTCAGAGAGCACCCTCAATCCCAAGGGATTCACCACATACCCCTGTGCCTGCTACAGGGACTTTGAGTCTGTAAGATGTTATCTCGAGTCCCACGGTGGTGCTGCTGTCCTGCTAAGTTGGGGTCTGCAGTACTCTCCAGTTTCTGATCATCCCTGATTGTTTTTGGCACTGCTTGTCAGAGTTCACATGGAATGAACCCCTCCATGGAGTGGAGGGGGAAAAAACCTTTAAGCAGGAAGTAGCTACAGTTCTAGAAGAGTCACGTGGGAGAGGAAGATTCTGGGGAAATCAGAGAGTAGAGCAATCAATTCAGTGATCTAGGAAGGCTTCCTGCTGGAGGCAAAGTTTGAATCTTTCTTGGAAAATCATAGATTTTAGAAGGAGGAGAAGGAGTGCAGATTTCTGACTAAAGCAGAAAAAAAATAGAATGTGAGAGAAGAATATACACACCAGAGAGAAGGAAGGGTGGATGCCAGGCTGGGGCCGGGGGAGGAGGGGTTGTATCTTACACAGCTGGCAGTAAGAGAGACAGAAGAAACGACACACTGGAGCCTGGTGTGGCCATCTCTCTGCAGCTCCCCATCCAGTGACATCTTGCTGGTAGCCTGAAAGTGGCCACAGTCAGAGAGTACTTATAGCATGGAAATTGGTAGCCACACAAAGGACTTACTGTTCCAGCATTGCCTATTAATCATTCACTGGCACGCCACCTGATGGAAGCCATATTTGACCTGACCTGGGGCCCGGGCATCGATTTTCTAACCCTCCTGAAGTAGTTCTAATGTGATGCGCCTCAGGCTTGGGTACCACATCCTGGATGAAGGTAGTTTAGACACCATCTATTCCAATCTCTTTCCAGTTATAAAAGAGGAAACTCAGACTACAGGAAAGATGGGTGGATCATAGAGAGACAAGCGTACCTTACAGCCAGATCCATCTTCCTCATTAGAACAAGTGCTTCCCCTGTCCAGATGAAGGGCGCCCACAGATGGGACACTAGGCAGACAGATTTGCTGGCAAGACACGTGAGGAGCAGCAGAAGTTCTTCCTGAACACAGGAGATTCCGGCAGATTTGCTCGTAAGTGGCGTTGTGACTTTCCTGCCCTGGTAAAGAAGGTGTGATTCCTGTTTTACATAAATATAAATATTACATAAGTAAAAATAACCTGAAATATTTGTGGGTACATTTTATCTTAGTAAAAGGACACATCCACTCAAACTACCCCACTTAAGACTCAACTGTGAATTTAGAAAGGGTCTGCTTTGCTTCCAGTTTATTTCTGTGGCATAAAATTAGCTCGTGCAAGTAGCATGGCTGATGGGCCAGCAGCGATTTATGTGTTTCTATGGCCATCTTCTCTGAGTTTTTACCACCCCACAATCTTTTGTTCTCTTCATCATAAAAATTGTCTCATCCACATCTGTTTTCCTATTCATTCAAAATTTATTTGACACCAACTCTTTGCTTGTCCAGCACACTTAGAAGCCCAACTCCAGTCTCTCCATTTCCAGCCTTCCGTCCATGTGTCCCTCTTGATCATGGCGGGGGAGGGGTGACTCTCTGGTGGAGGGTGAACAGGAATCAGAAAGGGGTAATTTCAATCCTTTGGCCACCTCATGTGACGAGTTGACTCACTGGAAAAGACTCTGATGCTGGGAGGGATTGGGGGCGGGAGGAGAAGGGGACGACAGAGAATGAGATGGCTGGATGGCATCACCAGCTCGATGGACATGAGTTTGAGTGAACTTCGGGAGTTGGTGATGGACAGGGAGGCCTGGCGTGCTGTGATTCATGGGGTAGCAAAGAGTTGGATGCCACTGAGCGACTGAACTGAACTGAATTGAATTTCTCTCCAAATTCAGCTGAATGACTCGGACAAAGGGTAGAGATGGGCATGTTTCAGCCACTTTGTGCCAATCTGCCCTATGAAAGTTCCTTAAGATGTTGGACTGTAAAAAGAAAAAATAGAGAGAGACTGTGTATATACAAATACATAAATATAATACAAGTCATATAGTACTTTAAGTCAGGTTTATTGAGATATAATTTATGTACAGCAAAATTCAGCCTTTGTGGTGTATAGCTGGTTCTATGGGTTTTGATAAATGAATAGTCATGTAACCATCTCCACAATCAAGATAGGGAATATTTCCATCACTGTATACATATTTATTTAAAAAGACGTTGATGAATCGATCCTTCTTCTGATGTGGTGATGCATGAAATACATGCCCATATTTTAAAACAACAAATTAAACATTCAAAAGCCATATATTCATTCCTCAACTAACATCTATTTATGGACCACAGACTGTTCTAGACCTAGGGGAGGATGTAAACACTCTAGTATGAAATTTATAATGCAGCAGAGAAGATGGAAACTGAGCAAGCAGCTCCAAGTGCACTGGGCTTGGCAGATTGCTGCTGGGATATCGGGGGGGCAGAGCACACAGTCTTGACCAGAGGAAGGGGCAGAGAAAACACCTCTGAGGACCTGAAGGGCACGTAGACATTAGGCAAAGTGTGTGTGTGTGTTTACATTCCTATGTGTGTATGCGTGGGAATGTGAATGTGTATATGTGTGTGTGTGTGCGTGTGTGTGTTTATGGGGTTTTCCAGGTGGTGCTAGTGGTAAAAAACCTGCCTGCCAGTGCAGGAGGTATAAGAGATGTGGATTCAACCCCTGGGTCAGGAAGAGCCCCTGGAGGAGGGCATGGCAACCCACTCCAGTGTTCTTGCCTGGAGGATCTGTTGGACAGAGGAGCCTGGTAGGCTATAGTCCAGAGTCTCAGAGACTCAGACAGGACTGAAGCGACTTAGCAACGTGCACGCACGTGTGTGCTTTTGTATGTGTGTGTGTGTGTGGTCATAGGTGTGCAAGTTCATGTACACGTGTGTGTGCTCCTGGGGGCCAAGACAGCTCTTCAGGTATAAATCTTGATGACCTCTGTGCTGGAGACTGCTCAAGCCACAGAGAGGCAAAGGAAAGACAGACCTGGCCCTTGAGACTGAGGACGGCATCCCGAGTTCCAATATGAGGACAAGCCCTCAACGCTTCTCTTCTCACCGTCACTCCCATCACTGCCCTTCTAGAGTGGAGCTGTCCAACAGAGCTCTAGTTCGTGGTGGAAATGCTCTGTGCTGTCCAGTGCAGCAGCCATTAACTGCATGTAGCAATTCAGCACTTTCAATG
Source organism: Moschus berezovskii (assembly GCF_049115385.1). NCBI lineage: Eukaryota > Metazoa > Chordata > Mammalia > Artiodactyla > Moschidae > Moschus > Moschus berezovskii. The sequence goes on from NC_142471.1 coordinate 82,768,357, forward strand.
TGGCTAAGGAAACTGAGGGTTTTTTTTTTAATTTTATTTAATCTGGGTTTAAATTTAAGCAGCCACATGTGATTAGTGGTCCCTTTACTGGGCTGGAGCCACTGCCAGATGCGTGCTTCTCCTTAGGGCCTAATTCCAGTTGTAGCTTAACAGGAAGGAATGGGGAACAGGGATCTGAGATGTGGATCCACTGTCTTGTGCATGAATAGACTGAACTCTTTTCTATGCCCCATGCAGGCTGGAGATATGGTGTTTCTGTAACACTGTCTGGAAGAACAGCCACTGGTCAAATCAAAGTTGCTTTGTTTGGAAATAAGGGAAACACTCGTCAATACAATGTCTTCAATATACAGGACTTTCATATGCGTGCATTGACATGCTTGCATATTTTTCTGAATGGCTTTTAAATTATTTACTTTATGTATTGAAGCTAATTTCAGATTTCTTCTAAGAAGTGTTCTTTTCTCTATTATAAATCCAGGCATTTAATTCTTTCTCTCTCAGTAGATAAGATTTTTTAAGATTAAATCTAATGTTATCCCAGATATCATGTTTTCTGACTAGCCTAGTCACACATGTGTTTTGTGTTAAAATAAGTGGCTAACTTGTTATTATACAAATAATTCGACCAGAAAAATATGAAAGAATTACATGGTTTTGTATAACAAAGTTTTGAAGATAAATGAACTTACATTTGAAGAAATAATATTTAAATAGTAGTTTGAGGAACTTCCCTGATGGCCCAGTGGTTAAGACTCCTAGCCTCCACTGCAGGGGGCACAGGTTCGATCCCTGGTTGGGAAACTAAGATTCCACATGCCATGTGGCATGGCCAAAAATAAAATAAATAGTAGCTTGAGACTGATAGCATTGTAACTGAGTTTTTCATTTTTCTAACCTTTATCTGAGAGTTAATTTGGAAAAATTATCTAGTTAATCTTGAGTAGAGAAAAGTGACAGGGACTTATCTGTTCATTAGAACTTATTGCAGGAATGGGAATGTTTCTATTTCTCTATTTCAAGTGGGATTATCAAACTAGGCCCCACCCTTTCCAGTGAGTTTGACGCAGATATTGACGTTGGAACAACTGAGAAAGTCAAGTTTCTTTGGAATAACAACGTGGTAAACCCAACCCTCTCCAAAGTGGGTGCAGCCAAGATCACTGTGCAGAAGGGAGAGGAAAAGACAGAGTAAGTGTCTTTGCTGGCTTGTTCCTGAGGATGTTTGTAGAAAGTTGCATTTGTCATGGAAACTCACCCCAGAAGGTCAGTTAAGGTTCAGCCAGGGTCCTCAACACTCTCTTTGGGAAGCACAGATGGTACAGCTCCACTTTCAGTGAAAACTGAGGAGGAAAAATAAGACAGATAATAAGAAATAATTTCTGAGGGATATGGGTTATAAATATGGGTTGGAGGATGGCTACATGTTAAAGAGGGGATGATCCGTGAAAGCTCAGAGTAATAGAAGAAGAAATCAGTTTTAGCAAAAGATATACAATTTGAGATGAGACAAGAGAAAGCCGAGATGGCCATACTTGCAGAATATTCATCCTGACCCAGGATGTCCCCAACTGTCCCAGCTGTGAGGCATATGGGGGTAATGACCAAAGCTCGGACCCCAAGTTCAGCCAGGAGGACACCCCTGTGTGGCGAGGCAGAAAGGGGCTCCTGGGCTCTCGGTCACTGACTGAGGTTTGGGAGGTCAGGTGGGGTCACTAAACTCAGGCCCCAGAGAATGTCCCTCCCCTGGGCAGAGGGACAGCAGGGTTGGCAGACCTCACAGCTGTCTCTTCAGGCTGGATGACCTCTGAGGTCCTCCTTGTCTCTCTGAAGGGAGGATGGAGAGGCTGGCCCAGGTGGGTGGTCAGCAGAACAAGAAGATCCTCTCAGAGAGAGCACAGCACCGAGGAGGCAGGTGGGGAATGCGGGGCGGGCCGGGGGTGCAGCCGAGGCCTCCCCTGCCGGCCCCACTAGAGAACACTGGGGCTTAAAGGTCAGTTCCCCAGGCCCTGTAAGGAAGTAGAACCATTGCCTGCATCCTGGGACCGTGTGGTTAAAATTAGGTCAGAAGAATGTGGTCTCATTGGAATCTTTACAACACGAGGCGTTCCCAGGAGATGACTTGCTCACAGGTAGATCTGAGAAAGGAAAAAAAATATAAGACTGAATAAGCCAGGGTGATGCACCCTACAGTGTCTTTCTGCACTTTCTAGAAAAGGAACAGAATGTACTTGAGGCTGTGCCTGAGGCCCTGAGTCCATCGGCTGCCACCTCAGCTCTCTAGAGGCCTATGTGCAGCTTCCCCACCTGCCAACTCCAGAGGGAATCTATCCAAGAAAACTGGATGGTGGACTTCAGATATTTTAAATATAGGAAGATCTAGTCTCACCAACTAGTCTGGGGAATAAAAATGCTTAACTTATTCAAATATTTTGCTGTTGGGAAAACAGCCAATAAGTAACATTTTAAAAAATAATAATAATTGGGAGACCAAAGAAAAGTAAGACTTTGGTCCAACCTCCTCTCAGATACCCCTCAGATTCTTTTCATTAATATGTGGAAGTTATTATGGTTTCAAGTCCTACCAAGGAATCTGCTGACAGGAATTCCCTCCAGTGACATGGTGTCAAAAGAAAAAATTGTAGTTTTCTCCCCATTATTTCTCTCTCCTCCAAACACTGGCCTCCTCCCTTCCTTCCTCTCTGACTTGATTAAGTACCAGATATGCCAGGAGTCCAGGAGAGGGATGCAAAGACAGAGGGGAGGATGCTCTGGAGGGCTGAACAATGTAGCTGCTGGAAAATTAGACTTAGAATTCGTGCAAAAGGTCAAATGACACAGTATGAACTCCCCATGAGGGGCCCGAAGAGAGTGGGTGGGAAGGCAGGCAGAGAGTCCCAGAGGATGAGAGGGGCAGGGGGAGGCCAGACTGCTGAGGGCAGGCCTCCTGTGCAGAAGACTGGAATATGATTGGAGGTTAGGGTTAGGGCTTCCCAGAAAGACAAACGAAATACAGAGGGAAAGTGGGGAGGGGCCAGTGAAGGTGAGGAAAGAGGATGGAGCTTCAGAGCTCATAGGTGGTGAGACCTGAGAGAAGCCCGTGTTTCTTAGAAGAGCTATAACCATCATCACTTACATCTGCACTGGTTTTTACTTAATTATAAAGCTTTTTTACGTGTATTGTCATGAGACATATTATCAACATGGAATTCTCACCAGTCACGGGAGAGAACTACGCCCTCTTCTACAAATGACACCAGTGGTGAGACTCAAGTAACCAGCTCCCTGTCGTGTTGGGAAGGCAGGAGACGGGGAGCCCCAGCAGAGAGCCAGGCCCCCGACTGCAGGCTTGAAAGGCAAGGTCACGGTAGCTTTGGAGTTGACCCAGCCATAGAAAATGCGGGCCATGACGTCAGCTAGACCTGTGTTTGCGTCTTGGTTCTTCCACTATTGACTGAGAGCCCTCTGTGCCTGTTTCCTCTCCTGTGATGGAGGACTCGTGACAACACCTCTGCACACTTGTGAGAAAGAAGTTCACATCGCATGCACAGTGAACAGCTAGTGCCTTTGCAGCTAGTAGCAGCTCAGTCTACTGTAGCAACTGTATTTTCTGGAGCTACTGTAAGGTGGAATCGGGTCCCCAGAGTGACTGAGCCAAGAGTGAGTCCATCTGTAAATCTATGTGCCAGGGTTTTGGGGTGCTCGCATGGGTCGTGGAGAAGGAGAGCTGTGAGAGCCCCAGTCCCTGCTCCAAGGAGCTCACAGTCCTGGCTGCCAGAGTGCCCAGAGACCATCCACCCGGATTGTGTCCTGAGTCCAGGCCAGCCCCACCCACTGGAAGCCCAGGCAATCAGCCCTCTAGGAACTGTTTGAAGCTACCAGCCTAGGGCAGCCTTCAGCCTTTTGAATTGTAAATCAGCAGTTACCTTCACTGAAGGAGTCCAGTTGCCAAATAAGGATGCCCAGCACTCAGAAAGCAGACCTTTTCCCTCCACAGACACAGTTTCTGCAGCGAAGACGCCGGGAGGGAAGACATCCTGCTCACTCTCATGCCCTGTTAAATGCCAGGTGCGGTGCCGCTGCGTGTAACACCAATAAATCCGTTCATGCATCTCTCTGCTCACCTCTGTTGCTGATGTCAGCTGCCCCCGTGGGATATTTGGAAACTGAATATTTTTAAATGTCCTGCACATTTTCCGTATATTTAGGTTTCCTGCCCTTGACCTCCAGTTACCACACCTTCCCCCCGACCCCCCAGTTTCCTTGGTCCTGTGCCCGCTGGTTTCTCCTCACCTGAGGGGGTGGCAACAAGCAGCGGAACTAGAGGGTGGGCGTTGAGGGGCCTCAGCAGAGCTTAAGCCCTGCCCCTTCATCTACCAGTGAGGACAGCGTCCCAGCGCGGGCGTGGGGAGGGTGGCGGTGGGTGTCCGCTGTCCCAGCACACGGAGCGGTCACTGACCTGTCGTCGGGACTGAGATCATGGAAGGCCGTGCCAGGAAGGCCGTGCTAGGACGCGGCCTCCTTGTGGTGGTAAACTGGGTGGTGATGGGCCCGTCTGGAAGCCTTGGCTCTTGGTGAGGTGAAAGGGGCTCCGGCTTCCCAGGGCTGTGGTGGGAGCGTTTGCAGAGCACAGACATTCTTCAAGCCCCACTCCTGCCCCTGGCCCCCTGCGCTTCCCGGACCAGGCCGCTCAAAGCCTTCTCCCTGAGGCCTGCAGGGCCAAGTGCTGAGAAGGGGTCCAGGGAATGGCTTCTGACGGGAGTGTCCAACACAGACCCTGTGGAGAGGGACTTTTCAGTCATGGGAGGGCGGGTATGACGCAGCCAACCAGACCTCATCATGAGTCCTAACCCACAAAGGTGTTCTGTACCTGGTGGAGGGAGGAGTCTTCAAGGTGGTCCAGCCTGTCCCATGATCAACCCCAGGGGGGCTCTGAGGGACCAGGAAGGTCATTGCCTCCCCTGAGTATCTCCCCTCTTGGTCACCCAACCACCACAGCAGTTTCTAACCCCTCATGGCACGTCAGGTATTACTGAGCTTCAAACTTGCGGGCAGGGCTTCCCTGAATGGCTTAGTGGTAAAGAATCCACCTGCCAAGGCATGAGACATGAGTTTGATCCCTGGTCTGGGAGGATCCCACATGCCACAGAGCAACTAAGCTCATGTACCACAACTATTGAGCCTGTGCTCTAGAGCCTGGGAACCACAGCTACTGAGCCTGGGGGCCGCGACTACCGAAGCCCCCACGCCCTAGAGCCCACGCCCCACCACAAGAGGAGCCACCACACGAGAAGCCCATGGACTGCAAATAGAAAGTAGCCCCAGCTCGTTGCAACTAGAGAAAAGCCCACTCAGCAACAAAGACCCAACACAGCTAAAAGTAAATAAATAAAATTATAAAAAAAACCAAAACACAAGACTCGAGTGCGAGTGGGCTCCAGAACAGTCCTCACAAGCAGAGAGTATGATGAGGATTTACTGAGCGACGGTAGTAGGCTTCATAGTAAAGGGCAGGGGGTGTTGGGGGGCGGGGGGTGGTGCTCAATAAACAGTGTAATGAGGAGGAGGGAGCGCTGAGCAGGAGAGACCCGGCCCTGGCCATGAACCCACACTCTGGACAAGGCAGCAGATGCAGTCAACAGGATACAGACTCTGCAGACACTCCTAATGCCAGCTCTGTGCCAGGCGCTGGACTGAGGGGGAAGCGGATGACTGTGAGGCAGTGCTCTTGGCATGCCAGCATGTAAATAAACACAGCCCTGCTGCCCTCTGCCTGCCAAAAGCAAGGTATATCCCAGGAAGGGACCCAGAAGAGGGAGGAGCAAGACGGGGAAGGCTCCATAGAGCCGGGGGTTCTAGTCCCAGGCCTACTGAGACTGCAGGCTGGGAGGCCAGCGAGGAGGAGGAGGCTCCTGCAGCCTCCCGGGGGAGAGGTAAGGAGACCCTCCTTGATGGAAAAGACCCTGATGCTGGGAAAGATTGAAGGCAGGAGGAGAAGGGTGGAGGACAGAGGATGAGATAGTTGGATGGCATCATCGACTCAATGGACATGAGTTTAAGTAAACTGCAAGCGATAGTGAAGGACAGAGAAGCCTGGCATGCTGTAGTCCATGGGGTCACAAACAAGTCAGCAACTGAACAACGACGAGACCCTTGGAGGGTGGTGCATGGAAGTAGGTATGATGGAGGGGATGGTGAGAGGGCCGCCCTGCTCAAGGGCAGCCTGCCTCTCCTGCTCCCCAGACTATCAGACACAGGCAATAACTTGGGGAAACTAATTTTAAAACAGCAGGGAAGCTAAGAAGAGACTGAAGATGGGGAAAGCAAGTTGCTGAGGATCCCTTAGACTGTTGGCCGCTCCATAAGCACACAGTGGAGGCTCTGCCCTGAGCCTCGGGTGACCTGGGTGACCTTGGAATTGACGACAGGTGCAGTGATGGCCATGCACCCCAGGGACATGGAAGGCAGCTGTTGGGGACCGAAGCTGGAGCGGGGCCTCCAGGTCTCTCCACCCAATTTCCTCTCCTAGAATAAGTGAAGGTCCTGTTATCAGAGATACTTCCTGAGAAAACTACCAGGAAGCCAGAGAACAGAAGGCCCCACAATTAATGCCTCGGATGCCGTGTGTGTCACAGAGCCCATGATAAGGCCCGGTAAGAATCACAGGCCTAGAGACAAAGGAAGGAAACCTGGAGCCCCTTCCTTAATTGAACACAAACAGCCCACAACACAGCTTAGTCAGAGGAGGGAAAAGAGGAAAGGGAGTGAATGAGACACTCTAAGAAGAAGCTGGGAAGGGAGCATGTCAGCACGAGCAGAGGTCTTGGTCTGGCCACGGGTCTTGAGACAACCATGAGTGGGAAGTCGCCCTCTGCTCTCACAGGGCCTCAGGCAGTGTCTATCTGCGACTGCTCAGCACCGTGGGATCAAGTCCTCCAGCAAAGAGCCCTCTTTTATTAAATTAACTTTTATTAGAGTATCGTTGCTTTACAATGTTGTATTCGTTTCTACTGTATAGCAAAGTACATGAGTTATATATATATCTTCTTTTTTGGATTTCCTTCCAATTCAGGTCACCACAGAGCACTGAGTAGAGTTCCCTGTGCTAAACAGAGGATTCTCATTAGTTACCTATTTGTACAGAGCATGAAGACCTACAAGACCTTTTAGAACTAACACCCAAAAAAGATGTCCTTTTCATTATAGGGGACTGGAATGCAAAAGTAGGAAGTAAAGAAACACCTGGAGTAACAGGCAAATTTGGCCTTGGAGCACGGAATGAAGCAGGGCAAAGGCTAATAGAGTTTTGTCAAGAGAATGCACTGGTCATAGCAAACACCCTCTTCCAACAACACAAGAGAAGACTGTACACATGGACATCACCAGATGGTCAATACCGAAATCAGATTGATTATATTCTTTGCAGCCAAAGATGGAGAAGCTGTATACAGTTAGCAAAAACAAGATCAGGAGCTGACTGTGGCTCAGATCATGAACTCCTTATTGTGAAATTCAGACTTAAATTGAAGAAAGTAGGGAAAACCACTAGACCATTCAGGTATGACCTAAATCAAATCCCTTATGATTATACAGTGGAAGTGAGGAATAGATTTAAGGGACTAGATCTGATTGATAGAGTGCCTGATGAACTCTGGACAGAGGTTCATGACATTGTACAGGAGACAGGGACCAAGACCATCCCCATGGAAAAGAAATGCAATAAAGCAAAATGGCTGTCTGAGGAGGCCTTACAAAGAGCTGTGAAAAGAAGAGAAGCGAAAAGCAAAGGAGAAAAGGAAAGATATAAGCATCTGAATGCAGAGTTCCAAAGAATAGCAAGGAGAGATAAGAAAGCCTTCCTCAGTGATCAATGCAAAGAAATAGAGGAAAACAACAGAATGGGAAGGACAAGAGATCTCTTCAAGAAAATTAGAGATTCCAAGGGAACATTTCATGCAAAGATGGGCTCGATAAAGGACAGAAATGGTAGGAACCTAACAGAAGCAGAAGATATTAAGAAGAGGTGGCAAGAATACACAGAAGAACTGTACAAAAAAGATCTTCACGAGCAAGGTAGTCACGATAACATGATCACTGACCTAGAGCCAGACATCTTGGAATGTGAAGTCAAGTGGGCCTTAGAAAGCATCACTACGAACAAAGCTAGTGGAGGTGATGGAATTCCAGTGGAGCTATTTCAAATCCTGAAAGATGATGCTGTGAAAGTGCTGCACTCAATATGCCAGCAAATTTGGAAAACTCAGCAGTGGTCACAGAACTGGAAAAGGTCAGTCTTCATTCCAATCCCAAAGAAAGGCAATGCCAAAGAATGCTCAAACTACCGCACAATTGCACTCATTTCACACGCTAGTAAAGTCATGCTCAAAATTCTCCAAGCCAGGCTTCAGCAATATGTGAACCGTGAACTCCCAGATGTTCAAGCAGGTTTTAGAAAAGGCAGAGGCACCAGAGATCAAATTGCCAACATCCGCTGGATCATGGAGAAAGCAAGAGATTTCCAGAAAAACATCTATTTCTGCTTCATTGACTATGCCAAAGCCTTTGACTGTGTGGATCACAATAAACTGTGGAAAATTCTGAAAGAGATGGGAATACCAGACCACCTGACCTGCCTCTTGAGAAACCTGTATGCAGGTCAGGAAGCAACAGTCAGAACTGTACATGGGACAACCGACTGGTTCCAAATAGGAAAAGGAGTACGTCAAGGCTGTATATTGTCACCTTGTTTATTTAACTTATATGCAGAGTACATCATGAGGAACGCTGGGCTGGAAGAAGCACAAGCTGGAATCAAGATTGCTGGGAGAAATATCAATAACCTCAGATATGTAGATGACACTACCCTTACGGCAGAAAGTGAAGAGGAACTCAAAAGCCTCTTGATGAAAGTGAAAGAGGAGAGTGAAAAGGTTGGCTTGAAGCTCAACATTCAGAAAACAAAGATCATGGCATCTGGTCCCATCACTTCATGGGAAATAGATGGAAAAACAGTGGAAACAGTGTCAGACTTTTATTTTTTTGGGCTCCAAAATCACTGCAGATGCTGATTGCAGCCATGAAATTAAAAGACGCTTACTCCTTGGAAGGAAAGTTATGACCAACCTTGATAGTATATTAAAAAGCAGAGACATTACTTTGCCAACAAAGGTCCGTCTAGTCAAGGCTATGGTTTTTCCCGTGGTCATGTATGGATGTGAGAGTTGGACTGTGAAGAAAGCTGATCGCCGAAGAATTGATGCTTTTGAACTGTGGTGTTGGAGAAGACTCTTGAGAGTCCCTTGTACCGCAAGGAGATCCAACCAGTCCATTCTAAGGGAGATCGATCCTGGGTGTTCACTGGAAGGACTGATGCTAAAGCTGAAACTGCAATACTTTGGCCATCTCATGCGACGAGTTGACTCACTGGAAAAGACTCTGATGCTGGGAAAGGTTGAGGGCAGGAGGAGAAGGGGACGACCGAGAATGAGACGGCTGGATGGCACCACCGACTCTGTGGACATGAGTTTGAGTGTAGTCCGGGAGTTGGTGATGGATAGGGAGGCCTGGCGTGCTGTGATTCATGGGGTCGCGGAGAGTCGGACACGACTGAGCGACTGAACTGAACTGAACAGAGCATCAATAGTGTGTATACGTCAATCCCAATCTCTCAGTTCATCCCTTTCCCGCCTTTCCCTGCTCGGTATTCGTACCTTGTTCCCCACGTCTGTGTCTCTGATTCTGCTTTGTAAAGAAGACCATCTATACCAAGTTTTTCAGATTCCACATACATGCATTAATACACGGTGTCTGTTTTTCTAGTTGCTGGGCTCAGCGTTTCTCTTCAAGGAGTGTGTCAGTGGGTGTAACTGTCGCACCCAAGGTATCTTTTCTGTATTGACCGCTCCTTCTGTTCCAGTTACATAGGTTGCCCCTCACATTTCTCATCTCCATCAACTTTCTTATCTAAAGTACTGCTCAGTTTGTCACTCTAAGACACTCACCATCCCGCAGCGAATGCTTCAAGACATCTAATACAGAAGTTCACGTTGGCCACTGTGACTCCATTTTGCACTGTTTAACATGGCTTAAGTCCTGTAAAGTTTCACCTAAAGTAAGTAGGAATTATAGCCCAGAAGAAAAGCCACATTATGACACCTCAGCTACTCATTAGTCTAGCTATGAGACCCCATTTCCCATCATCACTGAGGAGTCCAAGTTCCGCGTCACACATCCTTGACCCTACACACAGCCTGGGAGAAGGGTGTTCAGGGCTCTTCATGGTTACTCTGGGGGACACTTGCAGTGTCTATGTGGCCCTGCGTGTGTAAGTCACTTCAGTCATGTCTGACTCTTTGCTACCCCATGGACTGTAGCCCTCCAGGCTCCTCTGTCCATGGAATTCTCCAGGCGAGAATACTGGAGTGGGTTGCCATTTCCTTCTCCACAGGATCTTCCTACTTAGGGATGGAACCCAGGTCTCTTGCATTGCAGGCAGATTCTTTACTGTCTGAGCCACAAGGGAAGCCTCCCATGTGTCCCTAGCAGATATGAAATCCAGATTTCGGGGGCAGCATGGAACCAGTTTGATTAGACTTCGTTCCCTTTTGTTCTTTAACTAACAGAGATGGTGCATTTTCAGAATGCATATGAACATGGCCTTTGGAACAATGGAAATACATCACATTCATAGTCAATGTGTAAATACATTGTGCTCAGAGGGACAGTCAGTCTGGTTGGAAGCAGAAAGAAAAGACACTGAGTCAGCAGTCAGGGTTCTAGTCAACCTTGGTGACCCTGGGCCAGGACTTTCCACCTCTCTGGGTCTCAGCTTTCTCAACTATAAAATGGAACTATAAGACTTCATCCTTAAGTCAGCGAGCTGTAAGATGAGGGAGGTACCCTATGGACTGTGGCCACAGTCTGACCCCAGATTCAAAGCTACCAGAAGGGAGCAGGAATGGGCTTCCCTAATGGCTCAGGGGTAAAGAATCTGCCTGCAGTGCAGGAAACATAGGTTTGATCCCTGGTTCGGGAAGATCCCCTGGGGAAATGGCAATCCACTCTGGTATTCTTGCCTGGAAAATCCCGTGGACAGAGGAGCCTGGCGGGCTGCAGTCCCTGGGGCTGCAAAGAGTCGGAGATGACTGAGCAACTAAACCACAAACCAGCACAGACACAGAGCAGCGCCTGGTGGGGCGGGGCTCTAGCTCACCCAACTCAGGCCTTGTATGCTCACCCCAAGGTGCGGGGAAGTGGGCATCCGAGGGCCCAGACCAGGACTGGTTGAGGAAGCTCCAGGAGTGCCAGCGGTGTACCATGCAGCCCACAAACCAGATCATGTGGGAGCTTGAAAAAATTGGGGTGGGAGAGAGTGTAGATCCCAAGCCCCACCCTGACCAATTCAAGAACAAGCCCAGGTAACAGAGGCCTCTTTATAAAGCCCCTCAGGGGCTTCTCCTGTGCAGCCAGGTGAAGTTCTCCCAGGATTCAGTATTTCCTGACTCCTCTGAAGGTGAGTCTTCTCATCCAAGGCCCAGGTGTGCTCTTATCTGGGAATTTATTGTGTTTTCATTTTGATGATAATCTTTTTTTTTTAGCCAGTTATAAAGTTTTCTCTTTGTTGTGGTAATTTGCAGTAAGAGTTTTGTTTCCTAAATTGCACTATAAAATAAGGTCCATGGGGAACTTTCCTGGCAGTCCAGTGGTTAAGACTCTGCACTCCCAATGCAGGGGACACAGGTTCAAAGCCTCGTCAGGGAACTAAGATCTGACATGCTGTGTGGTACAGCAGAAATAAATATGTAAATAAATAGATAAATAAATAAAATGAAGCTAAGGGGAATGTCCTGGGACCAGGGGAGTGAGGGTGCTATGAGAATTTCTTGTGAGGATTGTGTCCCTGTCTTTACTCAGGTCTGAGTAACCTTGGCGAATATAGTCTGGGACTGAGAATATGGAAGACACGTCCAGAGTCGCAGGCTGTGAGTGCAGAGAGTCAGCTCTAAGACCGGAAGTGGAGGCACAAATGTGGCCAGGGAGGAGAAGGGAGGGTGGGAGAGGAATGAGCCTTGGGGTGGGGGCAGGGATCAGGGGTTCCTCAGTGGGGAGATACAGCTGACATCCCTGGCGGGGGGACCCACGGGTGCAAAAACTCAGAAGAGGGGATGAGGTTCATTTTCAGGACTGTGTGTCCTTCCACACAAGCAGAGCTGCCATAACAAACGACCACAGATGAGGTGGCTTAAGAGCTTCCCTGGTGGCTCAGATGGTAAAGAATCTGCCTGCAATGCAGGAGATCTGGGCTAAATCCCTGGGTTGGGAAGATCTCCTGGAAGAGGGCATGGCAACTGACTCCAGTATTCTTGCCTGGAGAATCCCATGGATAGAGGTGCCCGGGGGGCTACAGTCCATGGGGTTGCAAAGAGTTGGACAGACCGAGCGACTAAGCACAGCACAAGCAGCAGAAACTTACGATCTTACAATTCTGGAGGCTGGAAAGTCCAGGACGAAGGCAGTACAGGGCTGGGTCCTTCAGGCATCTGTGAGGGAGACCCTGTGGGAATCCTGTCCATGTCTCTCTCATTTGGGTGGTTGCTGGCCATCCTCGCTGTTTCATATAGGAGCATCATCCAGATCTCTCCATTTCTGTTTACATGGCCTGTGTGTGTGTGTCTCTGTATCCAAAGGTCCCCCTTTTCATCAGGACACCAGTTATACTGTATTAGGACCCACTCTAATGGCTTTACTTTACCTCTGTAAAAAGTCTAACTCCAAAAGCTCATATTCTGAAGTCCTAGGATTTAGGACTCCATCATATCTTTTGGGGAAGAATACAACCCAATCTATAGCAGCAACCAACCTTGCATGTCCGGCTCAGGAGCTTGGACTCCACCTAGGTTGGATCCCTCTCCACCCAGTATCCCAAACTTTTCTCTTTTGTGAAGGCTCAGATTATGTGGTTATGGTACAAGCCCTCATCAACATGTGTCTTTTCGTTAGCTCATTTTGTTTGCCATTGTGTATTTATTTTGGGCGAGCAGCATCTGTGACCCAAGGGACCATCAGTCCCACAAAGTGAAAGGCAGGAAAATGCTCTGTTCCCTGTTTGATCCTCAAGCTGGAAGAGCATCCAGTACACTGTGATCATATAAAAATGAACATGAAGGAGTGAACAAACACGCAAAACAAGCATCTAATACTGTGGTAGCTGCAAGGAGGAGAAAGCAATGGCACCCCACTCCAGTGTTCTTGCCTGGAAGATCCCACGGACGGAGGAGCCTGGTAGTCCATGGGTTCGCTAAGAGTCAGACACGACTGAGTGACTTCACGTTCACTTTTCACTTTCATACATTGGAGAAGGAAATGGCAACCCACTCCAGTGTTCTTGCCTGGAGAATCCCAGGGATGGGGGAGCCTGGTGGGCTGCCATCTATGGGGTCGCACAGAGTCAGACACGACTGAAGCAACTTAGCAGCAGCAGCTGCAAGGAAGCTGTGGGGAGGTTGATGCAGCAGCCTAGAGAGAGGTGATGTCAGCCCCTTAGGGGCAAGGGCAGGGGGATGGAAGAGGGGTTCAGACAAAGGTGATGAAGATGAGAAACATGTCTCAAAAAGCCTCAGGGTGCTGGCAAAGGAAGACCTAAGCCACCCCTCCGCAGGACAGCAGCTGGGCCAGCTGGCAGCACTACTCAGGCCCTGACCCTGCCACCTGTGGCCAGTGAATGACTTTTCCCACAGGTGCTGGCCTTCGCTTCCTTCCCAGGGCAGATAGCTGGTGGGACTTCAGAACCTCAGGCATGCCCGCCAAGAGGAAGGAGGAGCTGAGCCGGCCCTGCAGTGGTGGGAAGCCAAGTGGGAAGCAGCCTGGGGCTCTGCTGGCCTGCCTTGGGCCAGCCACCCTGCCATGGAGACCAGGCAGGCTCTGGACTGCTAGGGAGCATCCAGTGGCTCTGTCCCCAATCACTGGTGACTGCAGCAGGGGCACCCAGGCCCCCTGGGAAGCAGCGTGGTGTAGGGAATGGTGTTCTTCAACCCACCTAGAATCCCCCCCATTTACAGGTCAGCAAACTGAGACCTTCAGAAGGGGAGAGCAACAGCAGCAGCACAGTAGGAGGTGGTGCTAAGATCAAGGCCTCCTCAGGCTTCCCTGGTGACTCAGTGGTAAAGAATCCACCTGCCAATGCAGGAGACACGGATTCAATCCCTGGTCCGGGAAGATCCCACGTGCCGTGGAGCAACTAAGCCCAAGCGCCACAACGTTAGAGCCTGTGCAAACTCTGGGAGTTGGTGATGGACAGGGAGGCCTGGCGTGCTGTGATTCATGGGGTCGCAAAGAGTCGGACACAACTGAGCGGCTGAACTGAACTGACTGAACTGAATATTTTATATATAATATATATAATTATATATATACAATCTATATAAATTTTATATATATATAAAGGATCAAGGCCTCCTCTTCCATTCAGCCTTAACTAAGCCCCTTGCTTCCCCAGCCTCTGACACCTGGGCTGTAGAATGGGAATACACAAGGCCCCTGGGAGCTGGAATGACAGTCTGATTGATCACTGCTCTTTCCTCTCAGGAAGCCTTTTGAACCAACACCACCTATTTCTCCTCTGATATCTAGCTCTCACGTCCTCAATACCTCCTCTGGACACTCTTCCCAAGATGCGTTTGTTCAGCATATTTCTCATGACTTAGATATTGTTGTCTCAGATTGGGTGATTCCTCATCCACTTTGAAAGAGGGGTTTGGATGCTGTGCTCCTTCGGGGTGACTCTTGCTTAGATAGAAAGGTGAGACCTTTCTCTAGGCTGCAGTTTCCCATATTTCCTGTAGGATCCCAGATTCAAAAACAACCTTAGAAGTAGATCACCGGTGTTGTCCCTCACCTGGCACTTGGCTTTGGTCCACCTCTTCTCAGTCACAATGTCATCCTAGTGAGGAGGGGTCCCTCCCCTCCAACAAAGCTCTGTTCTGTTTCCCAGTGGCTCTAGCCTTTAGGAAGTTTTTCCTCATATTGAGCAAATCCGCTTCAGTGAGTTCCTTGAGGACAAGCCTGTGATCACAACCTGCCCTCAGCATTTAGAACAGAGCCTGGTGACCTGAAAATATCAAGAATCATCTCTTGCCTAAATAAAATATAAATTTCCCCTTTCTCTCCAGCTCTGCCCTCTCTTTGGCTGTTGACCAGATGAGATACCAGATGGTCCCTCAGGGGAGAAGATTTCCTGGATTCCTTGACCAAACTGTAGCTGGAATCAGGAGAGCATGGAGGTTGGGACCCAGGGATTATCTGAAGGTGTTTCACTAAACCTTTGTCAAAAACTAGGTCTAGTCACAGAAAGGCTTGGCTGCTATTAGTGTGGGTGGTGAAACCAAAGAACTACACAATCCCAAACTTTCCTAATGAGGATGGAAAAGTCGTCAGGAATAGAGTCAGGAAGGGGCAGTGCCTAAGACCCAGCTAAGCCCCCAGAAGGAACATGGGCCTCTGAGATTGGGACTGGGACTGTCTCCTTTCAAGGGAGGTCCAGTGGCTAGGCACACCTTCCCGGGCCCCAGTGGCAAGACACGGCTACTCCAAGGGCTGATCAGAGGGACTGTTTACAGAGTTGAGGACAGGGTCAAGGGAATCCACTAGGAAGGCTAAATCACCCAGGGATTAGCAGCCCCTTCTACTCTCCTAGAGTCTGAAGCTTAGCTGGAGGGAGCTGTCAAGAGAGTCTAGAAGGAGCTGGGGGCCAGTTGATGAGCTGCTTGAGAGGAGCTGAAGCTGGCAGGAGAGAGAGGGCAGGTATCATGGGATCACAGCACAGAGGGGGAGAGCCTGGGGGAAAAAATACCCCAACCTCTCCCTCCTCCCACCTCCTTCCCATTGATGGAAGCCAACCAGAAGGCCAAGGGCAAGTAGTGCAGAGAGGCTGTCCATCGAGATAGCTTTTAGGGCACAGAGCAGGAAGGAGAGAGCAGGAGAGATCTGGAATGTTCAGCTCACTGTCAGCTTCCACTGTCCCAGTCTTTCATCCAACAGGTGTTTATGGACCACCTAGTACCTGTCAGGTGCATGGTTACGGGAGTGGTGGTAGAGGGATCCAAGACACTTCTGGCTGCCAGAAATGTTTTTCAATCTGGTGCATATACATTTGTTCCCTGGTAGCTCAGATGGTAAAGAATCTGCCCGCAGTGCAGGAGACCCAGGTTCAATCCCTGGGTCAGGAAGATTCCCCTGGAGGAGGAAATGGCCACCCACTCCAGTATTCTTGCCTGGAGAATTCCGTGGACAAAGGAGCCTGGCAGGGTACAGTCCATGGGGCTGCAAAGAGTCGGACACAACTGAACGACTAACACTTTTTTTCATCTTCATACACATGTCAAAGTTCATTAAACTATACTTGAGTTTTAAACAGAATTTATGCACTTTGGAGCATCCAAATTATATGTCAATTTTTAAAACAGTGGGACAACACCTGGCTATTCACCCAGGATCTCCTCTTGGCCCTGAAAGAAGGAAAACACCTCCAATCTTATCTCGGGGTCTTAGACGATACTGTTTCCAAACAAAGCTGTATTTGAACAGTGTTTATTTTACTCTTTAGAGTGCTTCCAACTGCAGGGCTTTTATAACTCTGTCCGGGTTCTCTAGAAGGATGCTCCCCGCCCACCCTACCACCAAAGTAACCAAGGGCTGTCTTCATAAACTGCCCACTCCTACATAGCTCTGCCAGGGCCTGCAGGGCAATGAGATGAGTCTGGGGTTCCTGTTCCCGTAGGGATTTTTGAACAGGAAGCCCTGCAGCTTGGCATTTCCCTGTTACCCCTAGGGTAGCACAACTTTTGGGCAACTCTATCCATGAATACAGGTTAACAGAGCCCTTTGAGATCTCACAAAGCCAGTTTCACTTTCCTCGAATCTCACTTCATAAACAGTCCTGCTCCCCTGGTCAAGCTGGCTTTGTGTGTTTATGATAACCTAGGTTCAAAGCAAGCATGTGCAAAGCGCTGTCTGCCCCAGGTTCCCCCACCGTACCTCGCCGCAGCGCCCCCCCGCCCCGCCTGCTGCCCCTGCCCCCACCGCCCTCAGGGTCCTTTCCTGAGAAATCCAAAGGATCAAGCCTGGTTATAAAAAGCCGTGACCAACCTGCTGGGCTGTGCGTGGAAGCCCTGGGGCCACACGGTAAATCACTTGCCCTGTGAGGGCAGGGAGTGGGAGGGGCTGGGGCTGCCAGAGGGACCTGGCCCAGAAGAGGGGTCCTGAGGCTGAGTCCGGGATCCGAGAGAGGTGTTACCACTTCCCTGTGCGGGGAGGCTTCAGGGTCCTTGGGGAGGGCCCCGAGGGTACTGAGGGACACCTACCCTGTTCACCAGCCTCCTGCCTGTGCATCTGGGTGTCCGTGTGCGTCTCTGGCTTCATCCACGAAGATGCTGCCCTCCTGGACCATCGGTCTTCTCCTGCTGGCCACAGTCAGAGGTGAGGATGCGGTCACCACCCCTTGGTGACCATGCCTGGGCTGGCCTTGCTTGGGCTGAGACAGACAAGAGGCCTCATCCTCACCATTATCATCATGCTAATTCATAACGTTATCCTTATTTCTTGATAAAACCATCAATACCATTCAGGGAATTTGACTCTATGGCAAACACAGGGCAGCCTACTTAAAACAGATGACCAGCATCATCCAGCTTGGTCCCATTTCTCCAGTGGCTGGAGCGGGTGACAGAGGTGGCAGGCAGCTGGGGCAGGTGGAGAGTGGGGGGGAGCAGTTCTTATCAGGCCCCCAGTACCCTCAGTCCCTGGGCATGGACAAAGGCTCTTCTGTAGACTAAAAGGCATGGATGTGTCCCCCTGAGAACTCCCGTCCTAGCCCACCTTCTGCCTGGGGGAGAGGCAGAAACCCAAGCTTTTACTTGTCCTGAAACCTCCCAAAGGCCCCTCGAGCCCCAACCTGCTTATCCCCATCCCCCTCTCCTCGCAGGGGTGCCTCCCAGGAGCACTCTTTCCCACGCTGTCCTGTCTTCTCATCTCCTCCCCCATCAGGCAGAACCCCTCACTGCCTGGCTCAGGCCCCCCAACCCTGCTGAGCACACTCTCGCCAAGAGCTGACGTGGTCTCCTCCGCTGGTCTTCTGCTTCCTCCTGCCCTGGGGGTGGGCATTCCCAAAGGTCACTCCCAGACACCCTCCTCATCTTTCTCTTCCTCAGGGTCACCCCCTTGCCTAGCCCCCTCCAACACCCCCTTAGCCCTCCCAAGTTCCAGGCAGCTCCACCAGGGTCATCCCCCACTCCTCAAACTCACTTGTGCCAAACCACACTCAGCCATCACCCCCACCTCCAGCTCCCTATTTTTGCCTTAACTCCCCTCAGAGGGCAGAACGCCCACCCCCTCTCCAGGCCCACAGCCCCCGAACCCCAGGCTCTGCTGTCTCTCAGCCTCTTATACTTGGCTGCTTAGAACACCTTCAGGAGCACAGCCCTGCCCACCCCACTGGTCAGCTCAGCGTCCCCAACACTTCCCCACTATCCACCCAACAGCCCAGGGGTCTTCACCTGGCCTCGAAGCCCCCACATTTATCACCTGAAGCAAAGATTGCTTTAGTCTCCTGTGGCCCCTCGGGCAGGACTGTTCTCTCTTCCCACAGTGTATCCAACACTATCGTTATTCCTTCCCAGTTACATTTCCTCTCTTTCAGGGCAGGGTTTGGATCTGATTTGTCTTTGTGGATCTCCAGCTCCTGGGCTTCCCTGATGGCTCAGGCAGTAAAGAATTCCCCTGCAATGTAGGAGACCCAGGTTCGATCCCTGGGTTGGGAAGAGCCCCTAGAAAAGGAAATGGCAACCCACTCCAATATTCTTGCCTGGAGAATTCCATGGACAGAGGAGGCTGGCGGGCTGTAGTCCAGGGGGTCGCAAAGAGTCAGACACGACTGAGTGACTAACACTCTCACACGTTCATACACATCCCGGCTCCTACCTGTACTCCCAGTTAAGTTTCTGGGGTTCAAATCATGGATCCACCACTGGCTGTGACCTTGGGGAGCTTCCTTTGTCTGTCTGTGCCCTGGGTTCCTCTTCTTTCAAACAGAGGTAAATTCTTTGATCATAGGGCCATTTGGAGGCTAAAATAGCTAATACTGATAAAGTGGCTGGTGTGGTATCTGGTACATTGTAAACAACAAATATTAATTATCACCAGTTTGAATGAAAGACCAATATTTGACACCATCAGCTGAGGAAGCCTAGAGAAAAAATCCACCGTAATCCTCTAGATTTGAAATTATTTCACCCTTGGTCATTCCAGGGGTGACATAACTGTGAAAATGTATCATGGACTGGAGAAAGGACCTTCAGATTTAGTTGAGGTTATTTGAGTCAACAATTGCGTGTATGGAACCTCTACTGTATACGATATGATGTGAAAATAAATTCTCTCTGCTCTTAGGGCATTTACCTTTTCAAAGAACAGCAGGGAAATCGGAAATGGCAGAGAATGACTTGAGGGGGAAAAAGGTGCATTAAGGGATGACATGAAGACATGTGGATGCAGCAA
This sequence comes from Moschus berezovskii, assembly GCF_049115385.1. NCBI lineage: Eukaryota > Metazoa > Chordata > Mammalia > Artiodactyla > Moschidae > Moschus > Moschus berezovskii. The sequence continues at coordinate 82,787,905 of NC_142471.1, forward strand.
ATGCCCGAGAAAGCCTACTGTGTGCACGGCCTGTGCCAGATATAAGGGAGACATCAAGACTCATCGCGTAACACTTGATAAATACTTGATGGTTGATGAGTGGCTAGAAAGGGCCATCTGGGAGTTTCCTGGAAGAAGTAGATTTAGGGCCAAAGATTCTCAGATTTTTCAGCAGTTCTCCAACTTTCCTGATGAACAGGGGCACTTATTAAATATGTTGTTTCCAGGGCCCCACCCCAAACCCTCCGAATCAGAATCTCTGAGGGAGGGGCCTGGGAGTGTGTGTATGCTCATTCACCCCAGCATCCAGGTGGTTCTTATTACCCAGAAGTTTGAGGAACACTGACAGCAAAGGTGAAGATGAGATCGGCCTTGGTCAGCCCTGAAGAGTCCTCGCAAGCAGCTGAGTTGACACTGCTCCTTCTCAGAACCTCACAAGGGTCCTGTTTGTTCCTCTTCCTGCCCCAGGAAAGGAGATTTGCTATGAACCTTTTGGCTGCTTTTCTGATGAAAAACCATGGACTGGAATCCGTCAGCGACCTTTGAAGTTACTTCCCTGGTCCCCCGAGGACATCAACGCTCGTTTTCTTCTATATACAAATGAGAATCCAGATAACTACCAAGTAAGGGGGTGTAAAATGACCGTATAGTGGTGGTGGGGTGGGAGAGGATTTGGGCACCCACACTGGAGCCTTCATGTGGTTGTCTAAGGAATAATTCATAGCCTTGGAACTTTCCAGAAGGTGCTTCCTCACCAGTGATAGAGTTAGAACTGTCTGAAGTCTAGGGATCTGATGAAATCTGTGGACGCCCAACCTGGAAACTGACATATTCACGCACTTGTGCACAGAACTTCAGGACTTCCTAGGATTAGAACCTTGTTTGGGGGAGAAAGCGGGTTTGAGTAGCTTTTATGGAGAAAACCAGGCCTTTGTGTCCCTGGGAGGGTCTGGGTTCTTTCTGCACCAAGAATTAGAGGGAACAAAGCCCCTCAGAGGGTGGGGACCGGGAGACAGAAATCCTTTCTTAGGAGCTAGAAGGGAAGCAGGGGACATTTAATGACAAAGGAGAAAAGTTGGGGACCCTTGGAGCAATCTTCAGCTCCCAAAAAGGCTGCCAGGTGAAGACCAGCAAGCTTCCTCCAGGTGCTCAGAAGTGAACATGAAAAACTTGTTCAGAGATGTAGGAAACAAATGTATGAATGCCAAGGAGGAAAGCGGGCCAGTGAGATGGACTGGGAGATTAGGGCTGACATATGTCACTGCTGTGTAGAAAATAGACAACCGGCGAGAGCCCACTTCATAGCACAGGGACTCTACGCAGTGCTCGGTGGTGACCTGAATGGAAACAGAATCCGAAAAAGCGAGGATGTGCAACTGATTCACTTCGCTCTACAGTAGAAACACAGCATTGTAAAGCAACTATACTCCAACAAAAGTTTTTTTAAAAAATAGGGAATGAGACTGGAGCTCCTGAAAGGTCATGAGAGTCCCTCTAGCACATCAGGACGTATGGACTTGACCCACCAGGGAATGACTTTCCTAAGGCAATATACCCGATTGTGCAATAAGCACTTGCATGGAAAAAAATTTGTAAAATTAAGAGAATTTGCTCAGAACTCAAGCAGCTCACAGCTCAGGCCCTAAACTAAGTTTGAGATAGCATGGTGTCTGCATGTAGTTCCCCAGGGTCACCTACTATGAGATTCTAGGTGACAAACCCCACACTCAGAGTCCCCATTACAAAAGAGTAGATAAAAAATAATGAAATTTATGCAAAAAAAAAAAAAATTCCTGAAAGGGAATGGTAGACGTCTGCAGATGGCCAAAGAGGTCCTAGGAGAGAAAAGCTGAGGAACCCCTGGGCCTGAAGCAGCAGGCATGATGGGAGATATGGATTCATGGAGCAGAAAGGGCTTCAAATGCATAAAATAAAAAGCATTGGATACAAAGGAGTCATCTTCCCTGGTGGTTCAGATGGTAAAGAATCTGTCTGCAATGCAGGAGACCCAGGTTCAATCCCTGGATCGGGAAGATCCCTTGGAGAAGGAAATGGCTACCCACTCTAGTACTCTTGCCTGGAGAATTCCATGGACAGAGAAACCTGGCAGGCTACAGTCCATGGGGTCGCAAAGAGTTGGGCATGACAGCAATTTTCACTTCACAAAGGATACTAAGTATGTTGGAAAACAGTTATCAGAACATTTAAAAAGATTAATGTGGGATATGGTAAAAATAAGCTAGTATATGGTAATAATTAGCTGCTTTATTATCTTGCTAAATAACACAGTTTAGGGGTTGGTCTAATAACTTCTGTCATTTTAGATAGTAATGAGTACAAATGATATTTTTAAATGTCTAAAACAACTATAATATTAAATGAAAATACCTGTGACTTCTGTTGGTTACAGAGTATGGCTAAGACTACTGTGGTTTGTTGCTCATCAGTTAAAAAAACACTGTATTTCAGTATATAAAAATCCATAAACTTGAACATTCTGAATTCTATCCTCAAACCCAAATAGGTCAGGAACTCCTTTTCTAGCCTTACCCAGGTTCATGGGAGTTGAACCTGTGACCTCAGTCTTATGGGAGTGGGCTCTAAAGGGCCTGTGGCTTGAAAAGGCCAACATTCAAATTCATCTATTCTCATTTAACCAGCGGATCAATATCACTGACCTAGCCACTGTCAAGGCTTCAAACTTCCAACTGGACCGCAAGACACACTTCGTCATCCACGGCTTTATAGATGATGGGGATTCGGGCTGGCCTACTGACCTGTGCAAGGTAGGCACCACCCTCCTCATCTGGTGAGAAAAACACCACCAGCGGACAGAGTCAAACCCTGAAGCCCCGAAGGCTGGGAAAGAATGACCTCCAGGGAAAGACAGGTTCTTCCTAAAACCACCGAGGAAAACTCAGATTCTCAAGGGCACCCACTATCAAGTTCTCCCAACTCACCCACCTCTAGCCAAACATCTCCTTATGATGCTGAAAAGACCTAGAGTCCAGTCAAAAAGTCCTAGAGGTGGAGATGACAGCCAATTACCTGGCATTTGTCTCTGATGGTTTCTGTAAAAACCCCCGTGTGGCATAAAAAATGCATTACCCCCTACAGCACTGCTATCCAGTAGAACTTTCTGTGATGATGAAAATCTTCTATATCTGTGCTGCCCAAATCAGGAGCCCCTAGCCACTTGGGCTTATCGAGAACCCAACATGTGGCTAATGTGACCAAAGAACTGAATTTTAAATTTTATTTCTTTGTAATCAATTGTGAAGAGTCACGAGTGGCTAGTGGCCATGGTACTGGGCAGTACAACTTTAAAGTGATCGTGAATATTGGTAATGAATTATTATTCATACCATCCATTTCCTGAACACTTACCATGACAGATGAGGAAATTAAGCCCCCCGCCCCCCGCAAAATCCAGTACTTGCCCAAAGTTGAATCCAGAGCTGGAATGCAGAACCAGGTCTTCCATGTTCAAGATACTACAACTCCGTGTGTCTACGACTTTAGCTTGTAGGAGATGCCCACGTATGGCTCTTAGAGGCTTAGGCTGCACTAGGATGGACCTGAGCAGCTCCTTCTCAAGGTTCTTTGCTCCCTTTGGGCTGGATGTTCACAAGTGTCTCCTAAGGTCCAGAGGGAGGCTGTATAGACCTGGAAATTGGAGAGCCTGGCACATGCAATCCACCATGTTGTCCTAACCTCCAGCCAACTCTTCCCAACCTCAATGAACAATAATGAACAAAGGAAATAGTGTTCATTTCCTCTATGAAATGGAGGCCTCCCTGAATGAACAAAGGAAATAGTGTTACCCTTTCTATTATTTGGGCTTCCCTGGTGGCTCAGGTGGTAAAGCGTCTGCCCGCAATTTGGGAGACCCGGCTTTAATCCCTGGGTCGGGAAGATCCTCTGGAGAAGGAAATGGCAACCCACTCCAGTACTCTTGCTTGGAAAATTCCATGGACAGAGGAGGCTGGTAGGCTACAGTCCATGGGGTCGCAAAGAGTCGGACACGACTGAGCGACTTCACTTTCTGTTATTCATTGACTTGGCTGTGCTGGGTCTCCATTGCTGTGTGCGGGCTTCTCATTGTGGTGGCTTCTCTTGTTGTAGAGCAGGGGCTCAGTAGTGTGGCCCACCGGCTTAATGGTCCCACAGCATGTGGGATCTTCCCTGACGAGGGATTGAACCCCTGTCCCCTGCATTGTCAGGGGGGTTCTTAGCCACTGCACCACCAGGGAAGTTGTTTCTTTTTCCCCCCAAGGGACCAGTATCTGTGCTTGGATAATACCACATGACACAAAAGATGCATGTATCCCATAGAGTGATGTCCTACCTCTGTCTAAATTTCATGTTATCAGACTTGTCCCTCAAGACAAAGCATTGTTGGGAATATAAAAGCAGCCTCTCTGTGGCTTCAACTATCTAGTATAAGAGTCTGCAAACTTTCTCATAGAAGAGCAGGTAATAAGATACTGTAGCATCTGTGGGTCACATGACTGTAGTTCTGTGGTTTCTGTTGTGGCTATGAAGCAGGGGTGGACAATGGGTAAACAAACGGATGTGACTGTTTGCAATAAAACTTTTGGGTTTCCCAGGTGGTGTGATGGTAAAGAATCCACCCAATGCAGACAAGAGACATGAGTTCAATCCCTGGGTCAGGAAGATCCCTCAGAGAAGGAAATGACAACCCACTGCAATATTCTTGCATGGAAAAATCCCATGGACAGAGGAACCTGGGTGGTTACAGTCCATGGTGTCACAAAGAGGAGGACACAACTAAGTGACTGAGCACACCCAGTCATAAAAGCAGGTGGATTTGTCACTCAGGTAGCAGTCTGCTAATCCCTGACCTAGTAAGTGTTGTGTCAATGACCTTCTGTAAGACCTTAGACAAGTCACTTTGTTCCAGGCCTCAGTTTCCACATCTACTAAGTGGGATTAAGTATATTCCCAGTTCACAGGGCTGTGGTGCGAACCAGGACAAATGTGAGGAATATTAAAGCCTTGACACAAACAAGCTAGGTGCTCGATAGATGTGAATTCCTATCTCTGGAGTGTGCAACCGGTAGCTGTTAATAAACTGCTTTGTCTTCCCCAGAAAATGTTTAAAGTGGAGAAAGTGAACTGCATCTGTGTGGACTGGGAACACGGGGCGTGGACGGAATACACCCAAGCTGTCCACAACACTCGGGTCGTGGGAGCGGAGATAGCGTTCTTGATACAAGGGCTGTCGGTAAACCCCTGCCTGGGCCACATGCTGTGGGGACGGGACAGGGAGAGGGGCAGGTCAGCACCCCAGAGCACCCAGAGGCAGTCTGGGCACCCATGGAGTGAGGCAGAGCCTGGAAGCCAGGAACCAAGGAAGGCCTTTGCTTCAGGAAGCTGCAAACTTCTCCCTCCCCAGCTGTCCTGAAGATCCCTAGCGGTGAGGCACGGGGCGGACTAGCCTCTTTGAGCCTCAGTTTTCCTTTTTGAGATAAGCCTTCCTTGAAGGTTGGTCTGGGAATAGGAGAGCAAGCTGGGCTGCCCGGCAGCTCTCAGCCCAGCCGAGTCTTCATCCTTAGGGAAGGTCCCTGACAGCCTTCGGGAAAGTTGATTCTGGAGAACCCCAGAGTCAGGGCCATGAACCACGCTCTGAACTGGCCCCTATGGGGGACTCCAGGAGGGAGGCCCATGGTTGAGTATGGATGGGAGTTCACTGTGCACAAGCCAGTCCTGGCCAAGGTGGTCTGCAGATGATACGCTGGTCGCTGGTCAGCACCAGTGCCTCATGAGCCAGCCAGACCCCGGGACCTGCAGACTGTGGCCAGCGGGAGGCCGAGTCACGCAGTCCTAGGTGGTGGCCCAGAACTAGAGGTTGTTCCTCCCAAGCTTTCAGGCCAGGTCCTGTCCCCATCCCCGCTCCCCCAGAGCCAGCGCATCTCTCTACTCATTGCTCTGGTAACGGACGCTCCGCTCCTCTGCAGACCAAGCTGGGCTACGGCCCGGAGAACGTGCATCTCATCGGCCACAGCCTGGGTGCACACCTGGCAGCCGAGGCCGGCAGGAGGCTCAGGGGCCAGGTGGGCAGGATCACAGGTAGGGGTGCAGGGTGACACAGGATGGGTAGGAGGTGGTGGGGGGGGCGGGTAACCCGGCCGGTGGGGTTATTGCTATTATTCCCACTTCCCAAGTTCGGGGAGAACAGGCACTTTGACTCTGAGCAGCACCAGCACTACATGGAGGTCATCGAGTCCTGGGGGCCCTGCTTCTTCCACCCTCAGCTTCTATTTGAAGATGAAATTGTCATGGCCCCTGCCTCAGGAAGGGCTTCCCTGGTGGCTCAGCTAGTAAACAGTCTGCCTGCAATGCAGGAGAGCTGGGTTCGATCCCTGGGCTGGGAAAAAACCCTGGAGAAGGGAATGGCTACCCGCTCCAGTATTCTGGCCTGGAGAATTCCATGGACTGGATAGTCCATGGGGTCGCAGAGTCAGAAAAGACTGAGTGACTTTCCACTCAATGCCTCACGAAATCCATAGTCTGGTGCAGGAGACAGACAACTAAGTAGGCAAATAAAATCCAAAGTAGAATTAACACATCAGAAGAAGCCTATACAACAAGGAGGGGGATGGGCCAAGAAAGGAGAGGCCACATGTTCCATGAGGAGCTGGGGTTTGAGGGGGTCTTGGAGGGGCCAGGTTCAGATTAGGGGAGAATGTGGGGAGGTGAGCTGCAGGCTGGGGGCTGCCTGAGCAAAGACACAAGGGAACAGGCTGTGCGGGACTCAGAGGCTGGGCAAGGACCGGGTCAGGCCCAGGAGATCAGACTTGGAGAGTAACGGCCCCACAGGAAGGAGTGAGGGGAAAAAGAAAAAGGGAGACGAGGGGATCCTCCATGGAGCCAGACGGTGGGGACTTCCTGATGCTCTTTGACAGGCAAAGACCCCACTGGCAGCCTTCTGAATCCTTCCAGCTGTGACTGCTGGGGTGTGGCACCCTTTGTCCAGGGATCTCCGTGGATTCCACAGGCACAGGGTTTAGATCCTGGTTGGTCTTAGAGCGCGGCCTCCCTGTCCACCTCCCCTCCCCATTCTCAGGGCTGGACCCGGCACAGCCATGCTTCGAGGGCACGCCTGAGGAGGTTCGGCTGGACCCATCAGACGCCATGTTTGTGGATGTGATTCACACGGATTCTGCCCCAGTAATCCCTTTCCTGGGTGAGTCCCCTCACCTCACCTCTCAGGGACCAAGGCTGTAACTGATAGAAGCAGTTCCAGGCCCAGGCGAGCAACCCCTGCCACCCTCCCCCAACCCCCACACATACCGCAGGGTGGTATACAAAACAGGTAGCCACAGGAAACAGTTTGGGCACCAACTCGCCAAAATAGGTGTCAGTCACAAACCAACAGTTCAGTGCCGGTGCTGACAACCCAAGGCCCCTGGTCGGACAGCAGACTTCCAAAGGTCACGGGAGGCTCACTCAGTCTACAAACTCTACATTCTTCCCTGGTCTGCCAATATCGAGAGTGGCAGATGTATTTATTATTGATGTTTGACCTGTACTCGCAAAATGCAAAGTGAATTTTTGAATTTTTTTCCTTCTTATGGCAAAGCTTTGGTTAAAGTTTGTTTTGTCGGAGATTAAATATCATCCTTAATTCTTCTAAAATCAACATTCTTTTTGCAATATTTTCTTGCAAAACCACTCATGAAATGTGCCAATGAAGAATATGTTTTCATGATGCTATCACTTAAGGAGGGTTTACCATGTGCTGCATTGAACATTTTGTACACCTTCCCTCATTAATCATCGTGACAGCCCTGAAAAGTAGGTATTGTTATCACCATTTCATAGCTGAGGAAGCTGAGGCTCAACAAGGTCAAATGCTTGCCCAGGATCACAGATCTGTAAGTAGAACCAGAACGTGATCGTGGGCTGGTGAGCTTCAAAATCCAAACCACCTAGCTGCTATGTTCTGGTTCTCAATGCAGCAATATAATTTATGTGGTCTCAGCATAACACTATAATGTAGAAACCAAAATTCTTAAATGAGTAAAGTCATAAAAATAGCACCAGGCCTGACATGTGTCTCCTGGTGCATAATGGTATTAGGACACCAATAATAGTATCCATGTTGTTCAGAGCCTCTCCAACACAGACAGACACACACACACAAATACATGTGCACGCTCACCCAGAGCCTACCTTCCCCTCATCCTATGGGCTCCATACTCTTCTCCCTTCTTGTCTTGCCAAGTGTTCATCTCGGAGAACTTTCTACAGAGCCAGAGACAGGGTGGCCGTGCCAAGGACAAGATTTGCCAAGAAGTTTCTTGCTCCCGCTGGAAGGAGTTGAATGCTTTCTGTAGCCGTCACCTGACTCTGGGACCACTTTCCTCCCCACTTCCTGTTCACCTCTGCTGCCAATGTTTCAGGTTTTGGAATAAGACAAAAGGTGGGCCACCTGGACTTCTACCCAAATGGAGGAAAGGAAATGCCTGGATGTCAGAAAAATATCCTGTCAACCATCATAGATATAAATGGAATATGGCAAGGTACGTGAATGAGAGAAGCAAGCCCAGCTGCTCCACTTGGAGAGAAGGCAGGATGTGTGGTATTGACAGACATTTTCACCACAGTGGCCTGAGACAGTTATTCTGGTTAGTCCCATTTTACAGACAAGGAAACTGGCTCAGGAAAGTGATAAAGCTTGCCCACGGCCGCCTTATATTGAAGTCCATTTTCCGGCTGCAAAGCCCAACCACATGCCCAGCCTGCGCCATCCCCCGCCCTGCACCAGGATGCTAAGACATGGGCTGCCCTTGCCATCGGCTAGGACCCAGTTCTGGCTTTGACTCCCATGCTCTCTCTAGGGTCGGCCCCTTGAAGAACTGCAGGGTGGAAGCAAAGATGTGAAAGGGTTTTGACTTTCTTGCCATTTGCTGTTGTCAGATGCTAGGAATGGAAAGGAAGTGAGCTGGTAAGAAGACAATGGGGAGAAGGAGGAGGACGTGCCCTGGGGATTTGGAGGCACATGTAAGGAGGCAGAGGCTGGGGGTCTGGGAGAGGGGGGCTAACCTTGTGTGTGTCTCTGCTTATCTGAGAAATCAGGCTCAGTGCCCCTAATGTTATGTGACCTGAGGCACCATGGCCATCAGCCAGCCATCCCTTTTTCTGGCTTTGGGCTATTCCTGTCACCCCTTCAGTGAAAACAGGTTTCCCTCTCCTCCCTAAAAGTGGAGACTTTGAGTCTGCGATCATCTCATTTCAGTCTTTATTTTTCCGAGCTGGGAGTTCCCCGAGGCCAGAGGCTGTGTCCCGTGCCTCTGGGCCTCTCCTAGGTGCCCTGCACTGACCCAGAGCAAGTTCTAGTCCACTCATTACCTTGAGTTGAGCGGCCTCCTGTGGCATCTTAATATTGCTTGTGCTTCATGTGAACGAGCAGAGTCGATAAAACAACAGCCAGCATCCATTGCCAGTCGGTGGAGCCTTTGACCTCCCCTCTACTCAGCACCAGGCACCTCGGGTGGGGGGCTCTTCTACTGATCTGCTCCCAGAATGAACACCAGAGTCACAGTGAGAGCTGCCCTATCCCAGAAGTGACAGGCTGGGCACATATAATAGGAAGGAGCCCAGGATTAATTAGAAAGATGACAGGGAGAGAGAGAACAGCATGGATGCTGGAGTGGGTTTCTATTGTGTGCGCACCAGGTCACCCTGGCGTAGGCACTGAGGAACAATTACATCCACTTGCTCCTCTATTATGCAATCCCTGGGTAGCAATTTTGGATGAAAGAAACAATTAAGTTCGAAACAGGGTCTGTTGTCTGGTAATGAGTGCTGGTGTGGGGCATGCAGGACCGGGGGCACTGTAGGGTGATAATTCTCGCCCAGCACAAAGTGCAACCTTCCTTTCCTCCATGTTGAGGGATGAAGCCCAGCAGACCTCCCAGAAGTGGCCACCAGGTAGGCCAGGGTCACTGTGGATCACTCCATGGGAAGTTTAGTACCAAGTATTAATAGCTGGAGAGATTAAAAAAAAGCAATTTCCCCCAACAAGAGGACTTCAGTTTAAAGAGAAAGATGATCAATAAAATGCAGTGAGAGGGGCCAGAGGCCACGGTGACCTTGCCTTCTATTGCTTTTACCTTGTGCCTGGAGGAGTAAGAAGGAGGAATTTCTCAGCCTGAGATGGTAGACAGAAAAGCTGGCTTCATGTGAAAGGTGAAATATATATGTATATATATATATATATATATACTCAGTCATGTCTGACTCTTTCTCTGACTCTCTGTGACTCCATGGACTGTAACCCGCCAAGCTTCTCTGTTCATGAAATTTTCCAAGCAAGAATACTGGAGTGGATTGCCATTTCCTCCTCCAGGGGATCTTTCTGATCCAGGTCTCCTCCTTGGCAGGTGAATTCTTTACCAGTGAGCCACCTGGGAAGCCCATATATATATATTATATATGGGCTAGCCACACCCCCAAAGCCCCAAAGATTTTGTCAATCGTTTACAATACATGCCTGGTCCCGGAGGATTAGATAAAGGTGCTTGTTAGAACTTCTCACTCCCCAACACTTGCCTAGCCCTGAGGAGGACCTCCCCAGAAAATGGACAGTACCAGGGAGAAGAAAGCAACTCCAGCCAACCACCACTACAAACAAGCCCCCAAATTTTCTACTTGCCGAGTATGTCAAGGTCAATGATAGAAGTTTTGAACTGTGTCCAAGGTGTTCAGGAGCAGTGATACCCACCTGTGAAATGCAGAGGTGATTCCTCTCTCAGTCAGAATGGTTCAGGCTTCAAAAGTTTAATGCCTCTTGTGAGCCTCTGTGGCCTTTGTCTTCCTAGGAATCCAAGACTTCGTGGCATGCAATCACTTAAGAAGCTACAAGTACTACTCAAGCAGTATTCTCAACCCTGATGGCTTCCTAGGCTACCCATGTGCCTCCTACAAAGAGTTTCAGGAGGTAGGGCACACCAGGGGCCCAGGGAAGATGGTGGTGGTGGTGGTTTTGTCCCTGTGACTTGGAACAGAGCAGAGATGTAACTCCATGGCTGAGGAGAGCCTTCCTCCCTGGAGTAGGATGGGCAGGAGAGGAACAGCACAGATCCGAACTGTACTGGTCCTTCCCTAGATCCCCAGCTTTTCATTCTGGAAAATTCCCAGTGGATGCATGGTTGGGTAGATGGATGCAAGCATGCATGGATCAGTGTGGGGTCTTGGGGAGCAGGCACAGAATGGATACCTGAATGGAAGGATGGATAGGAGAGTGAGAAGATGGATGAGGGATGGATGGACGGATGGATGGATGAATGGAATAGAAGATGAATTGATCGATAGAGTGAGTGATGAGTCCAAGGCCTACGACCCACAGACAAACTGTTTTCTTTCACTAGGGTGGCTGTTTTCCTTGTCCAGAGGGCGGATGTCCCAAGATGGGGCACTATGCTGACCAATTCCAGGGGAAAACCAATGCCATGGGACAAACCTTTTTCCTGAACACAGGGAGCAGTGGTAACTTTACAAGTAAGTTTCCATTTTACAAATTCAAAAATTCTTGCAAATAATTTTAAAGGTGTTTCAGCCTTCATAGGACCCTTGGTAGCAATTTAATAGAAACTCAACTCCAACCATTTTAAGCTATAATGGAAGGACAGTAGAATGGCATTTGTCTTAGGTCTCAAGTTCACCCTTTAACCAAAAATCCCGATCAATGGAATAAAGTACAGTGATTGGCCCAGGCTGGGTTACAAGTCCACTCACCCCTGTGGCCAGAAGGATGGATCCATTAATAGAAGAAGAGCGTTCAGTTTAGTTCAGTTGCTCAGTCGTATCCGACTCTGTGCGACTTCATGAACTGCAGCGTGCTAGACTTCCCTGTCCTTCTCTATCTCCCAGAGTTTGCTCAAACCCATGTCTATCGAGTTAGTGATGCCATCCAACCATCTCATCCTCTGTTGTCCTCTTCTCCGCCTGCCCTCAACCTTTCCCAGCATCAGGGTCTTTTCCAATGCATCAGCTGTTTGCATCAAGTGGTCAAAGTATTGGAGTTTCAGCTTCAACATCAGTGCTTCCAATGAATATGCAGGACTGATTTCCTTTAGGTGAGGTGGGGCAAAGTCGCTGTAAGTCAAGAAGTCTCCCCACTAATTATGTGTCATATCAGTCCCCCTACAAACACACAATCATGTTGTGATTTTGCTGTTTTGCCCAGATAGTGAAATGATCAAGATTTATGTGTTATAAGTAATGGTAGCCAAATGAAGAACAATTGTTGTTCAAGGAGTTTCAAATTTTAAAAAGTTATGTAGCACTTTATAAAACACTTCATGTAATCTTCACAATATTTGTCATGAAAGATCACAGTTTGGCAGTCTCTATAAAGTCTTACATGTATAAGACTTTAACCGTCATTCTTCTTCTCAGAATTTACTTAGGAAAAATACTTGCAAGTGTGAATGAGAATATGTGCTCAAGAATGGACCCTGCAGTGTTGCTTTTAATACCAGAAGATTGGCAGTTGGGGGAGGCCAGGGAGAGCAACCTGAATCTTAGGACACCAAACCTCACTGAAGAAAATCATCATGCGTATTCACTCCTACCCCTCACCCACAGAGGACTCAGCTTGGAACAAGACTGCCTCCATAGGGTCATTTTTTTCAACAAGATGAGTTCATGTAACGATTGCATTTCTTTGGACAGGTTGGAGATATAGGGTATCCGTCACACTGGCTGGAACAAAGAAATTGAGGGGGTACATTAAAGTTGCTTTGTATGGAAGTAATGGAAGCTCAAAACAATACCAAATTTTCAAGTAAGTTTGACAGTAAAGTGAAATGACCAGACTTCCCACGGTAGGTTATTCATATGAGATGGGGTGTAAACTGCGTTATAAACCTAGCCACCTATGATACAGAACCACTGAATCCTGAAATGTCAAAGCTGGGTAGATCTGGTTCAGTCACCCCGTTTATACACGAGAGGAAAGAGGGAGAACTCGCTGCTTAACATTTTGAACTGTCAGTTGTTGCTTCCTAACTTAGGCTTTATGAATATCAAATTCTCCTCAGGCCAGGCGCATTTGTGTGGCAGCTCCCTCCTCACCAACACACACACTTCATCCCCCACACACACATACAAAGGAAGCCCGAGGCCACCTTCTCAGTGCTGGAGCAGCCTCAGTGCCTACTTCTGCTGGGTCTATGAGGTGCTTGGTAAATGTATGTTGGACAAATGTATAACAATGCTGTAAAAGGGCTTCCCTGGTGGCTCATATAAAGAATATGTCTATAATGCAGGAGACCTGGGTCAGGAAGATTCCCCTGAAAGGCAACTCACGCCAGTATTCTTGCCTGGAGAATTCCATGGTCAGAGGAACCTGGTGGACTACAATCCACAGGGTCACAGAGTCAGAAACGGCTGGGCAACTAACACTTTCACAATTTCAATGCTGTAAAAATAGATTGTTTTTTGCACAAAGTTCTACATAATAATTTTCATGTTAAACTTCTTTGACCACTTCCCGTGCTACATATGAGGTGATAACAAATGACCTCAGCTGACCCACAGGCATCTTTGAGCATAAGATATTGCATTAATTAGTCCCACAGTAAACCAACAGGGTTAATATGCAATCCCAAATATTTAACTTCCCTCTAGGGACAAACTGTGTGTGTGCTTAGTCGTTCAGTTATGTCCGACTCTTTGTGACTCCATGGACTGTAGCCTGCCAGGCTCCTCTATCCATGGAATTTTCCCTGCAAGAATACTGGAGTGGGTTGACATCTCCTACTCCAGGAAATCTTCCTGACCCAGGGATTGAACCTGCATCTCTTGAGTCTCCTGCATTGGCAGGCAGATTTTTTTTACCACTGTGTCACCTGGGAATCCCAGGGAAAAACAAAAACAGTGGAAATCTAGAGTCTAATATTTTTTAAAGTTGTATTGCTTACAAACACCTTTGTGATTTACCAGTCCCTGGATGTGTACAAAGTTATACAATTTATTTGCGGAAAACCAGCAACAGTGGCTGTTGTTTGGAGAAACAACAGATTGCTATCAACCTATGTATTTATATATACACCTGATAAAATATTTTATGTCTATGTTTTCAGAGGATCCCTCCGACCAGACGCAAGTCATATGCATGACATTGATGTGGACCTCAATATTGGAGAAGTCCAGAAAATCAAGTTCCTTTGGAACAGCGTGATAAATCTCTTCCAGACCAAACTAGGGGCTTCCAGAATTACAGTGCAAGGTGGTGAAGATAGGACTGAGTGAGTATCTTTTATTCCATCTAAGTTTTATTTCCTATATTTAGCTATCAATCTGTTCACCAGTCCATCCATTCATCCATCCAATCACCAACCTACCCATCTATGCATTTATCCACTGATACATTCATCCAGCCCTTTCTGTTCATCCACTCATCTATCCAGACACCTGTCGTCTCATGCTTCTGGCCATCCAGCCATGAACTATCCATTCATCTACGCAACTATTCATCTCAACTCTCCATCTATCCATCAATTTACTTTTGAAAAATAAATAATTTCCTTAAGCCAAACTCACGCTGGCAGGAGCAAGGCATCAGTATTTAGGCATGTGTTCAAGAAGGGCTGATTTTATGTGGATGTTTGGTAGAAACCAACACAATACTGTAAAGCAATTAACCTTCAATTAAGAATAAATATTTTTTCAAAAAAGAAAAATAAAATCATATATACCCATGAAAAAAAGAAACAGGCAAATATGAAACTCTTTTATCTTAAACAATAAGGAAGACACCTGGGCAGTACTTGGCGGAAACCTCTGAGTTAATTTCAGCTGGGGAGCAGTTAGGAATGTAAATTGCTTTGTTTGGAGACTATGGCATATATTGGATCTAGTTAATAGTGGCAAACTCTTCTCATTCAGAGGGAACAGAACCTTACCTGGTAGGAGCTGGGAGAGTACCTAACTGTATCTAAAAATATGAAAAGAAAGAAGTCCACCTTAAAAAAGTATCATCATTGCCAGGCTCAAAACCCTCTGGGTGTGTTTTTTTTTGTTTGTTTGTTTGCTTGCTATTTTATTTTTTTCATTAGGGTATAATTGCTTTACAATGTTGTGTTAGTTTCTGCTCCAACAAAGTGAATCTGCTATATGCATGCATATGCCTCTCTCCCTCCTGAGTCTCCACCCCACACTCCCATCCCATCTCTCTGTGCGTGTATGCGCGCTAAGTCACTTCACCGACTCTGTGCAACCCTATGGACTGTAGCCTGCCAGGCTACTCTGTCCATGGGATTCTCCAGGCAAGAATTATTGGAGTGGGTCGCCATACCCTCCTCTAGAGGGGCTTCCCAACTTAGGGATCAAACTATGGGAAGTTTCCTGTGTGTCCTGCATTGGCAGGCAAGTTCTTCACCACCAGTGTCACCTGGGAGGCCCCATCCCATCCCTCTAGGTCATCACAAATATCATACATTAATGCACATTTTTGGAATCGATAAAAATGGTACTGATGAACCTATTTGCAGGCAGGAATACAGACACAGATGTAGAGAACAGACACGTGGGCACAGCGAGGAGAAAGGGAGGGTGGGATGAGTTGGGAGGGTAGCATTGACATATATACACTGCCATGTGTAAAACAGATAATTAGTGGGAAGCTGCTGTATAGCACAGAGAGCTCAGCGATAACCCCCTGGGTTTTGAAAACCCTTGGTCTGACCACTGATTCACTCTCAGCTCATTAAAAGCCCAAGGAGGGGAGAAGATTCTTTGAGGGGGTTTGCTTTCTGAGCATCACTTGGACTCTGCCTCGTGTAGCAGAGCTTTTCAGTCAAAGGGGTCTGAATTCCAGCGGATTAGCCAAAAACTGTTTACTCACCTGAAATCACTTTTCAACAAGCAAAAGAGCCTCATGCCAGAAATGTCTTCCTCCACAGGTATAATTTTTGCAGCAACAACACGGTGCGAGAAGATGTGTTACAAACCCTCTACCCTTGTTAAAAATGTGGTGCCCCCTATACCTTTGTGATAATAAAATTTCAATGGCCTTGTTCTGGTTTTGTTAGTTTAACATTCTGCATGTTCTGGGTCACATTTTAGAAAAGATTTGGGGGACTGGAGCCAACTTGGCCACAGAAAATGTCTGAAACATTCTACTGGTCCACCTCCTCCACCATCTCTCTCTTCCAGGATACTTTGTGTGATCTGTCCTAATGGAGTTTATATACTTAGACAGTGGAATTCTGTCCTGTTTGAAAAGGTTGCTTCCACATGTTGCCCACTCAGCTTGCAGTATCCTGGGGTAGAGGGCAGACCCCATGTAAGAGCAGCCTGTGGCATGAGTGACTCTGGGACTAATCTAGATGGAATCTGCCTCCACCATGGAGGGAGAGGAGCTTTAAAAGAATTTACTACATGAACATGGCACAAAATGCAAACGATGCAGAAGTGAGCTTTCACCCAAGATCCTGTCCTTCCAGCTTTGCCCTAGGGCCTCTCGCTTCCACTTCCCAGAGACAACTCGAGTTCTCCCTGAAATATTCTCTGTATAGAATATTTGCACACCTATCTTACATATCCCAGCCCTATATCTCCCCCTTTTTAAAAAAAGGATTTATAAGCTATGACAAATGTAGACAGCAACGAAGGTTCCCTTAGTCAAAGCTATGGTATTTCTAGTAGTCATGTATGGATGTGAGAGTTGGACCATAAAGAAGGCTGTGCACTGAAGAACTGATGCTTTTGAATTGTGGTGCCGGAGAGGGTTCTTGAGAGTCCCTTGGACAGCACAGAGATCAAACCAGTCAATCCTAAATGAAATCAGTCCTGAATATTCATTAGAAGGACTGATGCTGAAGCTGAATCTCCAATACTTTAGCCACCTGATGTGAAAAGCCAACTCACTGGAAAAGACCCTGATGCTGGGAAAGATTGAGGGCAGGAGAAGAAGGGGGTAACAGAGGATGAGATGGTTGAATGGCATCATCAATTCAAAGGACAGGAGTTTGAGTAAACTCCAGGAGATGGTGAAGGACAGGGAAGCCTGGTGTGCTGCAGTTCAAGGGAGCACTAACAGCCAGACATGACAGAGCGGCTGAACAAGTGTCCTACTAATTTTTCCAGAAAAATTAAATTCTCTGAATAAGTTCTATACATACAAGGTACTTGTTCTTCTAGTTTTGATTTACTTCTTAGACATTTTCATCTTTCTGGCCATCCAACGTTTTGTAAACCTCTTGGCATTTGGGGTTTTTCTTCTGGGATCCCCAAGCATTATTCAAAAACAGGGCTGCTACCTATTTTTTATTGTTAACCTCTAGTTGTCAAGAGACGAGAACTTGTTCACAGTAGTTCTGTTGGTTCCAGGATCATAGAAACAATTCTGAATGAAGGTTTGCCTGCTTCTTGCCTTGAATCCCTTGTACTACAAGGAGATCCAACCAGTCCATTCTAAAGGAGATCAATCCTAGGTGTTCATTGGAAGGACTGATGCTAAAGCTGAAACTGCAATACTTTAGCCACATCATGCGATGAGTTGACTCACTGGAAAAGACTCTGACGCTGGGAAGGATTGGGGGCGGGAGGAGAAGGGGACGACAGAGAATGAAATGGCTGGATGGCATCACCGACTCTGTGGACAAGAGTTTGAGTGAACTCCGGGAGTTGGTGATGGACAGGGAGGCCTGGCGTGCTGTGATTCATGGGGTCGTGGAGAGTCGGACACGACTGAGCGACTGAACTGAACTGAACTGAACTGAACTGCCTTGAATCTCTCAAATCTTCGTCTTTTAGCCTTATAGCCAAGTAGCTTTTATTCTGGACAACAGTCTATAGTTTTTGTACTTTAGCTTTCTTAGTCACTTCCCTTTTCAAACAAATGGAAACATACAGTACACACTGTCCTCACCTTGCTTTTCTCACTAACAGTAAATTTGGATATTATTCTCTAATGGTCCAGAAAGGGCTTCTTCATTCTTTGTGAGGTTTCACAGAGTCCATCGAGGGACGTATGTGGTGTGGTTGTCTCTGCTGATGGACTCACAAAATTTTCCTATTAGGAATAGTCATGCCATGATCCTTTTATGATATCCTAACATGATATAAATTTGTCCAAGAAATGTTTAGAATGTTTATTTTGATCAGTGTTGCCAGATTGCATTCCAATTTACACTCTGACCAACAACATGAAAGGTTGAACTGTATGAAATTGTTGCTCTTGGGAGCCAAAAAAGTCAAATATTGATAATTCCATATGGTTTGTTCTAACACAAGAGGGTTTTGCACCTTCACCAGCTTGGTAAATTGTCAAGTTTTTTGTCTATTAGGTGCCTGAAAGTGCTTTTCCTTTTGTTGCAATTTGTGTTTGTTTTGTGATAAATGAAAAGTGAATATTTTTTCAGTGTTTAGTGGCCTTCTGTGTTTCTTTTTCTGTGAATTGTCCAAATTGTGTGTTGATTTTAAGCTTTTTAAAATATAACATTTACTCTAAAGAGTTCTATAATACCAAGAAATTGGAGGACTTCCCTGGCCGTCCAGTGTTAAGACTGTGCTTCCAATGCAGGGGTGAGAATTAATCCCCTGGTTGGGGAACTAAGATCCCAGATGCCATGGAGCAGAGCCAAAAGAAAAAAGAAAATTGGATTGTTCTGTTGCAGGAAGATACTTCACCCAACTTATCCCTCTCCCTGAGAGAAAACCAGAAAGTCAGTGGGAGCACCTAGAGCAGCCACTCACAGGGCCTGTAACTTCACCCTGGCCACAGGTCCTACAAAGTTTCTGCAGATGCTGTAACCCCGGGCTACCCAGAGGACTCACCCACCTGACCTCACACCTGGTCAGGGTCAGGTTTCAGCTTTCCTTCCTGAGCTGGCTAGGGCCTCAGCCTACATGGTCTCCATCCAAGGCCAATGAGCAGATGGGAAGTCTGTGCCCAGAACCTAGGGGGCTCAGTGCCACCACAAGCAGAGCTGCCAGGATCTCAGCAGAGTGTGGCCCTTCCATCTTGGCCTCCTGCCCACGCTCGGCCTCCCAACAGCCCCCAGCTGAACTGCTTGCTCAGTCCTGGGACCCAGTGACTAAATAGGCTGGTGGGAGGAAGAGGGAGGCATTTTCAGGGCCTGGGGATGGCAGAGGAGGGCACACTTATTGGGCAGAGTGGGTATAGCCACCACTCAGTTCTGAGAATGCAGAAATGGCTCCGTTAGCAATTTTGTGAATGGCATCGTGGTCGCAGGGATTGGGGATTGAAGAGAACGGCTGGTGATTCAGCCCCTGAGAATCCAAGAATGAGGCCAGAAGGAGCCTGCCCCTCCCTTTATAAGAATGCCTTTCATTTGCAGCAGAACTAAAAGGTCTGAGTTCAGTACCTTGGGGGTTTTCTTTCATTTTCCTTTTTGCTTTGTATTTTCAAAAATGTTTTTTCTTGAAGCCCTATACAGCATGTATGCTCTCAGCCTGATGCTGTGAAATAGGTCCTTGTCTGATACCTTCTAGACTTCCTAGATCTCAATAAAACTACAAATTAAAGAACAAAGGTTCCCAGCCTTGTCTGATACCTTCTAGACTTCCTAGATCTCAATAAAATCACAAATTAAAGAATAATGGTTCTCAGCCTTGGCTATGTAGCAGCATTGCTCGGAGAGATAAAACAAACAAACAAACAAAAAAAACCTCACGTCCAGGCCACACCCTAGACCAAGTAGGATTTCTGAGTTGAGGCCCAGCATCGGCAGTGTGTAAAACTCCTGGGAGACACACAGCTAAGGCTGAGAAATGCCATATGTGTTTCCTTCTAAAAGTAAGGACACTTTCCCATCTTTCCTCTTTTAAGTGATACAGGACTTAGATACCTGGCTCTGAAGGAAGAGGGAGTTGGCCTTGGGTTCCCAGTTCTCTCTCTGCCTGTATCACCTGGGCTGGCTCCTTCCCTTCTCAACCTCAGCACACCTAGAAATAACAGAATCCCCTTTCCCCCACACAGGGTGTCTGTGATGATTAAATAAGATAGTTCAGTGCCCAGCACATGATAAACAACCGATAAAGGAAGCAGGAAGGGCAGGCAGCCCTGAGCTATTCTGTAAGAGTAACACAGACACCAAAGATCAGGACTGAAGACAAGCATAGCTCAGAGAAGGTATCTGAAGCAGACTCACTTCAGAATACATGAAGGAAAGACCAGCCACATAGAAAAGTGGACAAAATGACATAAGCAGGCAACACACAAAGAGATACCTGGATCACAAATGTTTGAGATTCATCTCCACTAGTCATTGAGAGAATACAAATGAATTTTTTTTAAAGTACATTTAAGTGAAGTCGTTCAGTCTTGTCCGACTGTTTGCGACCATGGACTGCAGCCTACCAGCCTCCTCCGTCCATGGGATCTTCCAGGCAAGAGTACTGGAGTGGGTTGCCATTTCCTTCTCCAGGGGATCTTCCCGACCCAGGGATCAAACCCAGGACTCCTGCATTGTAGGCAGACGCTTTACCGTCTGAGGCACCAGGGAAGTGATTTGTACCCATCCAATTACCCAAAATACAACTTCAGCAACAGCAGAGAAGGAACTGGGGTCCACATATATCACCATGAGTACATTTCCCAAATGTTCTGTTGGAGAGAAAAGCAAGCATCAGGAAGACAGCATCTAGACACAGAAGTTACCATTTATACACATTTCTGTTCACAAAATACAGCTACCCACTGCAGATGGGTTGTTATTGTTGTTTAGTCGCTAAGTCATGCCCGACTCTTTGCGACCCCATGGACTGTAGTACGCACTCTAGGCTCCTCTGTCCACTATCTCCTGGCCTTTGCACAAATTCATGCTCCTTGAGTCGCTGATGCTATCTAACCATCTCATTCTCTGCCACAGATGTGTCCAGAATATCAAAACCAGGCCATTTAAAATCCTTTTTTATTGGTGGTGTCATATTTTTAATTAACAAAGGGATTTTGAAGCATTATGACAAAAAGCTTATCTTGACTAATTCCAGGTGGTAATTACAATGGTGTTGGTCAATGTTATTTTTTGATAGTTTTCACTTTTTATCCAAATTTAAGAGAAAAAAGGAGAGGGGAGTTACAATAATTTGGAGTTCTGGACCTGTGGCTGGTAGGAGGGGTCACAGATGAAAGGTTTCTAAGACCCCAAGATGGTCCCCATCTGCATTTGGACTTGAACCCTGATTTATCTGTTACTGTTTCCAAGACACAGAGCAAGAGCCTTTCTTGAAACTCTTACTCTTGGGGACCTGTGTTTGTTGCACCAAAACTCTCCATCATCAGCTTCGGACAGACTTGTCCTCAGCTTTCTGCTGTCACCCCTGTGCCAATGGCCCTACTGATAAGGACCACATCCAGCACCCTAATGGAGCCAGCCAAGACCACGCTTAAGTAAACAGCCTTATTTCTTAGCATTTACTGGCACAGGCACAAACCTTGTAATTCTACAAAGATCTCACTGAACCAGGATGTTAACAGCAACAAAGATGCAGCACAAAGCCCTCCATTAAGAACCAATATCTTCATCCTGTCTTCATCCAGCCTCCGTAGGGGGAAAAAAATGTGAATATTTTACAAAGCTCTTTTGCAAAATGGTATGTTAAATGAACAACAAATTACTTTTTCTTTGACTAGCTTTTAATGCTAATAGTGCCATTTATTCCTGACCTTCAGAAATATGAGATATTTAAAATGACAACGTAAAAAGAGTTCTTGTTTGAAAACGCAAGCTACTTTAGACTGTGTATTATTACTTCTAAGTATAGCATATGCCAGCATCACTCATTTCAGCATCCCATTTATATATAACTGGTATATATTTCAGTTGACATTTATTGTTCTCCTGCATACGTGTCAAATTCCTTAATGATGACTCTGACAAAGGCACAGACCTCGGTATATATAAATTACATTTGCTACCATATAATCAGTGTTATCTATTAGAATGCTATTTGTGACAAATCATGTTCCAAATAAAAATTGAATTGATTTTTCTGTTATTTTAATATTGTGCCACTCGCAGCGAGCCTTTGATTGAATCTTAAACACTTTAATGCTCTGTTTTTGTTTGAGGCAGATCAGAAATGGAGTTTGCATGATTCACAAAGCTAAAACAATTTGTAAAACAACAAAATCAAATTTCAAAAAGCATCTCTATTTTCAAGCCAAGGGAATAAATTTGGTAAAGCTATCGTTAGAGGGTACACAGCCTAACGACGAAAGCCTCGCATGCATGGTTAATTTCTATGCATCCATTTTCATCTAAATTAGATTTTAACTTTAATGCAGGATATGAAAAACCTCTACAGGTTTTTATTTCTACCTTTTCTCTCAAGCAACCACAAGCCTTCTCCTGACTAATCTGAGATTCACATCACCCCCATCCTCTCCCTCTTGGGAGTGAGTTTGAATTACATTGTGTTTTCTGGGGCGCAAGGGGATCGATCTGTGATCCTCCTGAGGGATCTCTCTCTCAGAAGGGCACTTGCTTGACCTATCCTGCTTACTAAAGGAAGCACTTACAACTTAATCCTGACTAGCATCAACCTTTTAGGTTAAGTTCTGGTTTAGAGCAGGGGTCAGTGACTTGGGGCCACGGGCCACCTGGTTTTGTACAGTCCGCTAGCTATGAATGGTTTTCACATTTAAAAAATGTAATCTTTCCTGATACATGAAAATGATATGGAATTAACATTTCAGTGTCTATAAATAAAGTTTTATTGGAACACAGCCACACATACATTTACATATTGTCTATCTCAACTTTCCTGCGCAAACAGCAGAACTGAATAGTTGCAGCAGAGAACATATGGCCTAAAATATTGACTATCCGGCCCTTTACAGAAAAAGCATTCAGCCCCTAGGTTTAGAAGGAAGGGCTGCAGTGATTTTCGTTCATTGGAAGGATGAGTTCCGTCAGAGCAGGAGGCTGAGGTAGCACCAGACAAACACTACATTCACGGCCATAAACCTCCCAGAAAGGTTTTTCAGACACTGGTTAGCAGTAGCATTAGTTGCTCAGTCGTGTCTGACTCTTTGTAACCTCATGGACTGTCGCCCACCAGGCTCCTCTGTCTGTGGGATTCTTCAGGCAAGAATACTGGAGTGGGTTGCCATTTCCTTCTCCAAGACACTGGTTAAGAGGTCTTCAAACTTTTCAAAAGTAGGTAAAAGGAGGAAAAGGACAACCAAGGGAAATAAAACGTTACAAGTCTGCAGATGTGATAAAAGTGCACACAAATCATAAAATTAGTCTGAAATTCTCTTAAACTAATTTAAGAGCACCTGCCAAAATTGGGTTGAGCTTAAGTAAATAGGAATGATTTGAGATCAACTGAAGCTGGAGTCTGGGAGTGTGGAGGGCAGCGGGGTGTGTCCAAGGCAGACAAGAGAGACCTGGGGAAAGCTGCCTTTGGTGTGACCTTCAGGGGAACACAAATGAGAAACGAGGCCTGAAGACCCTGGGGCTGAGTGGCCAGCTCCTCTAGGTCATGGAGTGCCTGGTGCCTGTTCCTGGTGGTTCCCTATGCTGGTCAGGAAAGCGGGGGACAGGCACATGCTTCTTCTCAGTCTTTGGAGAATCCAGACAAGCCCCATTTGAATCCAAATACCGACATGGGACTTTTATCAGGGACGGATCAGCTGCCTTTGAACGGCCACCGGAATTTTTTTCTGGGAAAAATGGCCCTCGGTGAATTGTTTAACCTCTGTGCGCCTCAGTTTCCTCATCTGTTATATATACTAAGTAATATTAATTAAGGGTTTCCCTGGTGGTTCAATAGTAAAGAACCCACCTGCCAATGCTGCCAATGCAGGAGATGTGGTTTGATCCCTGGGTCGGGAAGATTCCCTCGAGGAGGAAATGGCAAGCCACTTAAGTATTCTTGCCTGGGAATCCCATGGACCGGGTAGCCTGGCAGGCTACAGTCCATTGGGGTAACAAAGAGTCCGACTGAGCGACTAAACAACAACAATACTAATTAAATAAGCTATTCCAGGTAAAGGACCAGAATCTGATGTGAGCAAGCATATTAATGGGGCAGCTGCTGCTGTTTTGTTTTTGGCCAATCACGTCTGTTCTGCCTGCCTTGCAGGGTTAGAATGCCTGGAAGAAAAGTACAGCAGTGAAAAGAGCACTTCGCTAGGGGCCAGGAGCCCTAGGTTCTGAACCCTCTTCCATTGAGAACCCAGTATGTGGACTCATCACTTGCCCACCCTCAAGCCATATCAGCTCTAGCAATGTACCCCAGGTTCCTTTACCCCAAAGGTAAGGGATAATATTTACTGAGCACAGGTGGGTCAGATTTATATACCTAATCTCTTCAAACTCATGAAATTGGGTTGACTCTTCTGTTATCTTCTGTTTCTATCAAAACAGAAATCTGGGCTTCCCTGGTGGCTCAGCAATAAAGAATCTGCCAGCTGATATAGGAGACACAGGTTTGATCCCTGGTCCGGGAAGATCTCACATGCCACAAGACAACACAACAACAGTTATGTTGTGGGCCACAGCTATTGAACCTGTGCTCGAGAGCCTAGGGTTGGCAACTACTGAGCCCTCATGCCACAAATACTGAAGCCCAAATTCTCAGCAACAAGAGAAGCCACTGCAGTGAGAAGCCAGCACATTGCAAGTAGAGAATAACCCCTACTCACTGAAGCTAGAGAATATCTCACACAGCAATGAAGACCCAGAACAGCCAAAAAATAAATAAAATCATTAGGTTT
Source organism: Moschus berezovskii (assembly GCF_049115385.1). Lineage (NCBI taxonomy): Eukaryota > Metazoa > Chordata > Mammalia > Artiodactyla > Moschidae > Moschus > Moschus berezovskii. The sequence goes on from NC_142471.1 coordinate 82,812,635, forward strand.
TTTTAGATATGAAGTTCAGAGATTAAGGAAAATATCCAGAGTTACACAGCCAGGGAAAAAAAACAGAGTTGAGATCTGAACTCAAGGAGCCTCTGACTCCTGGCCACATGCTTTGCAGCCATGCTGGAACAAGGTTAAAGCCATAGCTGAGATCCTGTTTGGGATGGGGACAGGAAACCCAGGCATCACCTCCCAACATCCAGACTACAGAGAAACTGTCAATTCTCTCACAGAGAGAGAAGGGACCCCAAAGGAGCACTTTAACTGCCACAGAATTCAAACGATCCTCACAAAAGGCCCCATTGTCATAAGAAAACATACCAACCTATACCCTCCGTTTCTTCAGCATTTCCAGATCCAAGGGAGTTTTGTCTCATCAGGTAATAGAATTGTTTTTAGTGGCAAGAGTGAGCTCATTATGGATGCAGCTTGTGCTAATAATGATAATTTGCTATGCAGTAAAATCACCTCTCCCTCCCCTGACAGACGACGCTCCAGAAATTATAGGCTAGGGAGAAACAGAAAGGATGAAGATTAAGGAAAAGAATTGCAATGCGGAACTGTTTCAACAAAAGGAGCTTGATTTGCATATTGAACTTGGTGATCTTAATCATGAAGTTGCAGAAGAATCAGATACATACTATTAGACAATCTTTTAATTGTCTTTGTTCAATTTTGTTAATTCTGCCATTGGGTTGTTGGTTTTTTTTGTTGTTGTTTTACTGCTCAAGTCATTTTTAAAGGTCAGTGCCAAATGAATTAGCTAGTGACTTCAATATTGACACGATCCGGTCCCGTGAGTGAAATTAAGATGAGGGCTGTTGCACAAAGTGGTTTCGGTCCTGAAAGTGTTAGTTGCTCAGACATGTCTGACTCTTTGTGACCCCATGGACTATAGCCCACCTGGTTCCTCTGTCCATGGGATTCTTCAGGCAAGAATACTGGAGTGGGTTGCCATGCCCTCCTCCAGGGGATCTTCCTGACCCAGGGATTAAAACCGGGTCTCCTGCATTGCAGGCAAATTACTTTCCATCTGAGCCACCAGGGAAGCCCCAGCCACCAGGTATGCCCCAGATTTCGGTCCTGGTATTCCTTAATTTTTAACAAAACATGGTCCGCTAGAGAAGGGAATGGCAAACCACTTCAGTATTCTTGACTTGAGAACCCCATGGAGCAATAATTCCAGAAAGAGATGGAGCCAGAGCGAAAAAAAACACCCAGTTGTGGATGTGACTGATGATGGAAGTAAAGTCTGATGCTCTAAGTAACAATATTGCATAGGAATCTGGAATGTTAGGTCCATGAATCAAAGTAAATTGGAGGTAGTCAAACAGGAGATGGCAAGAGTGAACATCGCCATTTTAGGAATCAGTGAACTAAAATGGACTGGAATGGGTGAATTTAATTCAGATGACCATGACATCTACTACTGTGGGCAAGAATCCCTTAGAGGAAATGGAATAGCCATCATAGTCAATAAGAGAGTATGAAATGCAGTTCTTGGGTGCAATCTCAAAAACAACAGAATGATCTCTGTTCATTTCCAAGGCAAACCATTCAGTATCATAGTAATCCAAGTCTATGCCCCAACCAGTAATGATGAAGCTGAAACTGAACGGTTCCCTGAAGACCTACAAGATCTTCTAGAACTAACACCCAAAAAAGATGTCCTTTTCATCATAGGGGACTGGAATGCAAAATTAGGACATCAAGAGATACCTGAAGTAACACAGAAGAATTATACAAAGAAGATCTTCATGACCCAGATAATCACAATGGTGTGATCACTCACCTAGAGCCAGACATCTTGGAATGTGAAGTCAAGTGGGCCTTAGGAAGCATCACTACAAACAAAGCTAATGGAGGTGATGGAATTCCAGTTGAACTATTTCAAATCCTAAAAGATGATGCTGTGAAAGTGCTGCACTCAATACGCCAGCAAATTTGGAAAACTCAGTACTGGCCACAGGACTGGAAAAGGTCAGTTTTCATTCCAATCCCAAAGAAAGGCAACGCCATAGAATGTTCAAACTACTGCACAATTGCACTCATCGCACATGCCAACAAAGTAATGTTCAAAATTCTCCAAGCCAGGAGTCAACAGTACATGAACCATGAACTTTCAGAAGTTCAAGTGTATTTAGAAAAGGCAGAGGAACCAGACATCAAATTGCCAACATCTGCTGACTCATGGAAAAAGCAAGAGAGTTCCTGAAAAATATCTGCTGCTGTTGCTGAGTCACTTCAGTCGTGTCCGACTCTGTGTGACCCCTTAGACGGAAGCCCACCAAGCTCCCCCGTCCCTGGGATTCTCCAGGCAAGAACACTGGAGTGGGTTGCCATTTCCTTCTCCAATGTGTGAAAATGAAAAGTGAAAGTGAAGTCGCTCAGTCGTGTCCGACCCTTAGCGATCCCACAGACTGCAGCCTACCAGGCTCCTCCATCCATGGGATTTTCTAGGCAAGAGTACTGGAGTGGCTTGCCATTGCCTTCTCTGGAAAAACATCTACTTCTGCTTTATTGACTATGCCAAAGCCTTTGACTGTGTGGATCACAACGAACTGTGGAAAATTCTCCAAGAGATGGGAATATGAGACCACCTGACCTGCCTCCTGAGAAATCTGTGTGCAGGTCAAGAAGCAACAGTTAGAACTGGAAATGGAACAACAGACTGGTTCCAAATTGGGAAAGGAGTATGTCAAGGCTCCATATTGTCACCCTGCTTATTTAACTTTTATGCAGAGTACATCATGAGAAACACTGGGTTGGAAGAAGCACAAGCTGGAATCAAGATTTCTGGGAGAAATATCAATAACCACAGATACACAGATGACACCACCCTTATGGTAGATAATGAAGAACTAAAGTGCCTCTTGATGAAAGTGAAAGAGGAGAGCGAAAAAGCTGGCTTAAAACTCAACACTAGGCGGCAGAAAGATGGCGGAGGAATAGGATGGGGAGACCATTTTCTCCTCCACAAATTCATCAAAAGATCATTTGAATGCTGAGCAACTTCCACAAAACAACTTCTGAACGCTGGCGGAGGACACCAGGCACCCAGAAAGACAGCCCATTCTCTTTGAAAGGAGGTAGGACAAAATATAAAAGACAAAAAGAGAGACAAAAGAGTTAGGGACAGACACCCTTCCCAGGGAGGGAGTCGTGAAGGAGGAGAAGTTTTCAAACACCAGGAAACCCTCTCACCAGTGGGTCTGTGAGGAGTTTTGGAATCTCAGAGGGCAACATAACCGGGAAGGAAAACCAAACAAAACCCACAGAATACATGCCTTAACCACAACTCCCAGCAGAGAAATAGCCCAGACGCTCATGTCTGCTACCAGCGAGCAGGGGAGGCACGGGTTGCATGCGTAGGGTAAGGATTGGACCTGAATGCCCTGAGGACAATCTGAAGGAGCTAATGTGAGACAGAAACCCAAACTGTGGGACAGCCAGAGAGAGAGAAAAAAAGAGAGAGACAGAGAGAACTTTCCCACAAAAAGCCCTAACCTAAGGCACAGCCTGGCTGGCTCACAGAACAAAGGATTGAGCGAATACCAAAGGAGAGCTAGCTGGCTGCGGACAGGCCCATCCCCCCGCAGGAGGCAGAGAGGCAGGCAGGCAACAGCCAGAACCGGAAGGCGAGAGGCAATCTCTGCCCCAGAGATGGCATCCTCGACCAAACTGTGAGGAGGCTCCCAGTTGCTAACCAAGTCTTCCTGGGATCCTGGATGGTTGACGTCTGCCAGGAGGGCTGCAGCCTGAGATCGGCCCCCCAGAGGAGGCGCATAGCACACCTGAGATGGCGCTCTTGTGGCGCACCCAGGAAACCAAGTGGCTGGGACCAGGGAGGTGATAAGATGCACTGGGAGAGGCACACTCGTCGCTTGAGCTCCTTGGACCTGGGGAGGGCACAAAACGCAGGCCCAACTGAGTCTGTGCCTTTGTGGAGTACCTGAGAACCTGAACCTGAGCAGCTAGACCTGGAAAGTACACGCAACCCAGGGCCCTCTTTGGACAGTTCCCCTTCAGAACCAACTGGAGCCTGAGCAGTGCAGACTGGGAAAGCACAGGCCCCATGAGCTGGGGCAAATCCAGTGTGGTCCATACACTGAGAGCACTCCACACACACGCCAGTGATATTTGTTTGCAGTGTTCCTCCCTCCCCACAGCACAACTGAACAAGTGAGCCTAAATAAGTGACTGCCTTCACCCCCTTGTGTCAGGGCAGAAATTAGACCCTGAAGAGACTTGTAAACAGAGGAAGCCAAAATAAACAAAGAGGGAGCTGCTCTGGAAGCAACAAGTACAACAGATTAAAACCCTGTAGTTAGCATTGACTAAGCATTGGAAGGGGCCTACAGACCTTGAGACAAAGTATAAGCTGGAACAAGGATCTATCTGAAACTGAACTGACCTCACATTGCCCTCAACAGCTCCAGAGAAATTCCTAGATATATTTTTACTATTATCATTTTTTAATTTTTTATTTTTAAGTTCTTTATTACTCCTTTAATTTTCATTTTTATAGCCTACTATTACCTTGTCAAAAAATACCCTATTTTTAAAGCAAATTTCACGTATATATTTTTTATAATTTTTGTGATTGATTTTGTCTTATATTTTAAATATTGTACTTTTGAGAGTCTAACCTCTACTCTAGGTTTCTAATCGTTGCTTTTTGGTATTTGCTATCAATTTTATACCTTTAAGAATCTAATCTTCAGTACCCATTTTTACTTAGGGGTGTGGTTACTGGCTTGATTGCTCTCTCCCCTTTGACGCTCCCTTTTCTCCCCCAGGTCACCTCTATCTCCTCCCTCCCCCTTCTCTTCTCTACTTAACTCTGTGAATCTCTCTGGGTGTGGAGAACACTTAGGGAACTGATTACTGGCTAGATTGCTCTCTGCCCTTTTGACTTCCCCTTTTCTCCTCCTGGCCACTTCTATCTCCCTCCTCCCTCTTCTCTTCTCCATGTAACTCTGTGAACCTCTCTGGGTGTTCCTCACCATGGAGAATCTTCTCACCATAACCTAGATGTTTTATCATCAGTGCTGCATGGATGGGGAAGTCTTGAGACTACTATAAGACTGAAAGCTGGAGGCAGGAGGCTTAGATCCCAAATTTGAAAACTCCAGAAAACTCCTGACTCCAGGGAACATTAACTGACAAGAGCTCATCAAAAGCCTCCATACCTACACTGAAACCAAGCTCCACACAAGAGCCAAGAAGTTCCAGAGCAAGACACACTAATTCTCCAGCAACTCAGGAACATAGCCCTGAGCATTAAAATACAGACTGCCCAAAGTCACACCAAACCCATAGACACCTCAAAACTCACTACTGGACACTTCATTGCACTCCAGAGAGAAGAGATCCAGCTCCACTAACCATAACACAGACACAAGCTTCCCTAACCTTGACAGGCCACTCATCCAACCCCATCCACACGGAGCAACCTCCACAATGAAGAGGAACCACAAACTTCCAACATACAGAAAGGCGACCCCAAACAGAACAATCTAAACAAAATGAAAAAGCAGAGAAATATTCAGCAGGTAAAGGAACATGATAAATGCCCACCAAACCAAACAAAAGAGGAGATAGGGAGTCTACCTGAAAAATAATTCAGAATAATGATAGTAAAGATGATCCAAAATTTTGAAAACAAAATGGAGTTACAGATAAATAGACAAGGATTAAGAAGATGAAAGAAATGTTTAACAAGGACCTGCTGCTGCTGCTGCTAAGTCACTTCAGTCATGTCCGACTCTGTGTGACCCCACAGATGGCAGCCCACCAGGATCCCCCTTCCCTGAGATTTTCCAGGCAAGAACACTGGAGTGGGTTGCCATTTCCTTCCCCAATGTTTGAAAGTGAAAAGTGAAAGTGAAGTCTCTCAGTCATGTCCGACCCTTAGCGACCCCATGGACTGCAGCCTACCAGGCTCCTCCATCCATGGGATTATCTAGGCAAGAGTACTGGAGTGGCTTGCCATTGCCTTCTCCGAACAAGGACCTAGAAGAAATAAAAAAAGAGTCAATCAATAATGAATAATGCACTAACTGAGATAGAAAGTACTCTGGGAACCAACAGTAGAATAACTGAGGCAGAAGACAGCATAAGTGAGGTGGAAGATAGAATGGTGGAAATGAAGCAGAGAGGAAAAAAGAAAAAAAGAATTAAAAGAAATGAGGACAACCTCAGAGACGTCTGGGACATGTTAAACGCCCCAACATTCAAATCATAGGTGTCTCAGAAGAAGAAAACAAAAAGAAGGCAATGAGAAAATACTTGAGGAGATAATAGTTGAAAACTTCCATAAAATGGGGAAGGAAATAGCCACCCACCCAAGTCCAAGAAACCCAGAGGGTCCCAAACAGGATAAACCCAAGGCAAAATACCCCAAGACACATATTAATCAAATTAATGAAGATCAAACACAAAGAGCAAATATTAAAAGCAGCAAGAGAAAAGAAACAAATAACACATAAGGGGATTCCCATAAGGATAATAGCAGATCTTTCAATAGAAACTCTTCAGGCCAGAAGGGAATGGCAGGACATAATCAAAGTGACGAAAGAGAAAAATCTACAACCCAGATTAGTATACCCAACAAGGATCTCATTCAAATATGAAGGAGAAATCAAAAGCTTTACAGATAAGCAAAAGCTGAGAGAATTCAGCACCACCAAACCCAGCTCCTCAATAAATGCTAAAGGATCTTCTCTAGACAGGAAACACAGAAAAGGTTTATAAACTCACACCCTCGAACCCAAAACAACAAAGTAAACTGCAATGGGATCACACTTACCAATAATTACCCTAAATGTAAATAGGCTGAATGCCCCAACCAAAAGACAAAGACTGGTTGAATGGATACAAAAACAAGACCCCATATATTCTGTCTACAAGAGACCCACCTCAAAACGAGGGACACATACAGCCTGAAAGTGAAGGGCTGGACAAACATATTTCATGCGAATGGAGACCAAAAGAAAGCAGGAGTAGCAAAACTCATATCAGATAAAATAGACTTTGAAATAAAGGCCATGAAAAGAGACAAAGAAGGACACTACATAATGATTAAAGGATCAATCCAAGAAGAAGATATAACAATCATAAATATATATGCATCCAACATAGGAGCATTGCAATATGTAAGGCAAATGCTAACAAGGATGAAAGGGGGAATTAACAGTAGCACAATAATACTGGGAGACTTTAATACCCCACTCACAACTATGGATAGATCAACTAAACAGAAAAATAGCAAGGAAACACAAACTTTAAATGATACAATGGACCGGTTAGACCTCATTGATATCTATAGGACATTTCACCCCCAAACAATGAATTTCACCTTTTTCTCAAGTGCACACGGAACCTTCTTCAGGATAGATCACATCCTGGGCCATAAATCTAGCCTTGGTAATTCAAAAAAACTGAAATCATTTCAAGCATCTTTTCTGATCACAATGTGGTAAGATTAGATGTCAATACAGGAAAAAGACTATTAAAAATATAAACATATGGAAGCTAAACAACAAGCTTCTGAATAACCAACAAATCACAGAAGAAATAAAAAAAGAAATCAAAATACACATTGAAATGAATGAAAATGAAAGCACGACAACCCAAAACCTATGGGATTCAGTAAAAGCAGTGCTAAGGGGAAGGTTCATAGCAATACAAGCTTACCTCAAGAAACAAGAGAAAAATCAAATAAATAACCTAACTTTATACCTAAAGCAACTAGAAAAAGAAGAAATGAAGAACTCCAAGGTTAGTAGAAGGAAAGAAATCATAAAAATTAAGGTAGAAACAAATGAAAAAGAAACAAAGGAGACTATAGCAAAACTCAACAAAACTAAAAGCTGGTTCTTTGAGAAGATAGGTAAAATAGACAAACCGTTAGCCAGACTAATCAAGACAAAAAGGGAGAAGAAGCAAATCAACAAAATTAGAAATGAAAATGGAGAAATCACAACAGACAACACAGAAACACAAAGGATCATAAGAGACTACCATCAGCAACTATATGCCAATAAAATGGACAACTTGGAAGAAACGGATGAATTCTTAGAAAAGTATAACCTTCCAAAATCGAACCAGGAATAAATAGAAAATCTTAACAGACCCATCACAAGCATGGAAATTGAAACTGTAATAAAAAATCTTCCAACAAACAAAAGCCCAGGACCAGATGGCTTCACCGGTGAATTCTCCCAAAAATTTAGAGAATAGCTAACACCTATCCTACTCAGTGTCAGACTTTATTTTTTGGGGCTCCAAAATCACTGCAGATGCTGATTGCAGCCATGAAATTAAAAGATGCTTACTCCTTGGAAGGAAAGTTATGACCAACCTAGATAGTATATTAAAAAGCAGAGATATTACTTTGTCAATCAAGGTCTGTCTAGTCAAGGCTATGGTTTTTCCAGTGGTCATGTATGGATGTGAGAGTTGGACTGTGAAGAAAGCTGATCACCGAAGAAATGATGCTTTTGAACCGTGGTGCTGGAGAAGACTCTTGAGAGTCCCTTGGACTGCAAGGAGATCCAACCAGTCCATCCTAAAGGAAATCAGTCCTGGGTGTTCATTGGAAGGACTGATGCTAAAGCTGAAACTGCAATACTTTGGCCACCTCATGTGAAGAGTTGACTCACTGGAAAAGACTCTGATGCTGGGAGGGATTGGGGGCAGGAGGAGAAGGGGACAACAGAGAATGGGATGGATGGATGGCATCACCGACTTGATGGACATGAGTTTGAGTGAACTCCAGGAGTTGGTGATAGACAGGGAGGCCTGGCGTGCTGTGATTCATGGGGTCACAAAGAGTCGGACACGACTGAGCGACTGAACTGAACTGATCCTAGTCAAACGCTTCTAGAAAATTGCAGAGGAAGGTAAACTGCCAAACTCATTCTATGAGGCCACCATCACCCTAATAACAAAACCAGACAAATATTCCACAAAAAAAGAAAACGACAGGCCAATATCACTGATGAACATAGATGCAAAAATCCTTAACAAAATTCTAGCAAACAGAATCCAGCAACATATTAAAAAGATCGTACATCATGACCAAGTGGGCTTTATCCCGGGGATGCAAGGATTCTTCAATATTCACAAATCAATCAATGTGATACGCCAGATTAACAAATTGAAAGATAAAACCATATGATTATCTCAATAGATGCAGAGAAAACATTTGACAAAATTCAACATCCATTTATGATAAAAACCCTCCAGAAAGCAGGCATAGAAGGAACATACCTCAACATACTAAAAGCCATATATGATAAACCCACAGCAAACATTATCCTCAATGATGAAAAATTGAAAGCATTTCCCCTAAAGTCAGGAACAAGACAAGGGTGCCCACTCTCACCACTACTATTCAACATAGTTTTGGAACTTTTAGCCACAGTAATCAGAAAAGAAAAATAAAAGGAATCCAGATTAGAAAAGAAGAAGTTAAATTCTCACTGTTTGCAGATGACATGATCCTCTACATAGAAAACCCTAAAGAGACTACCAGAAAATAACTAGAGCTAATCAATGAATACAGTAAAGTTGGAGGATATAAAATTAACATACAGAAATCCCTTGCATTCCTATACACTAACAATGAGAAAACAGAGAAATTAAGGAAACAATTCCATTCACCATTGAAATGAAAAGAATAAAATACTTAGGAATAAATCTTCCTAAAGAAACAAAAGATCTATATATAGAAAACTATAAAACACTGATGAAAGAAATAAAAAATGACACAAGTAGATGGAGAAATATACCATGTTCATGGATCAGAAGAATCAATATAGTGAAGATAAGTATACTACCCAAAGCAATCTATAGATTCAATGCAATCCCTCTCAAGCTACCAACGGTATTTTTCAGAGAACTAGAACAAATAATTTCACAATTTGTATGGAAATACAAAAAACCTCGAATAGCCAAAGTAATCCTGAGAAAGAAGAATGGAACTGGAGGAATCAACCCACCTGACTTCAGACTATACTACAAATCTACAGTCATTTAGACAGTATGGTACTGGCACAAAGACAAAAATATAGATCAATGGAACAAAATAGAAAGCCCAGAGATAAATCCATGCACCTATGGACACCTTATCTTTGACAAAGGAGGAAAGAATATACAATGGAGAAAAGACAATCTCTTTAACAAGTGGTGCTGGGAAAATTGGTTAACCACTTGTAAAAGAATGAAACTAGAACCCTTTCTAGCATCATACACAAAAATAAACTCAAAATGGATTAAAGATCTAAATGTAAGACCAGAAACTATAAAACTCCTAGAGCAAAACATAGCAAAACACTCTCTGACATAAATCATAGCAGGATCCTCTAAGACCCACCTCCCAGAGTAATGGAAATAAAAGCAAAAATAAACAAATGGGACTGAATTAAACTTAAAAGCTTTTGCACAACGAAGGAAACTCTAAGCAAGGTGAGAAGACAGCCTTCAGAATGGGAGAAAATAATAGCAAATGAAGCAACTGACAAGAATCCATCTCAAAAGTATACAAGCAGCTCATGCAGCTCAATTCCAGAAAAACAAACAACCTAATCAAAAAATGGACCAAAGAACTAAACAGACATTTCTCCAAAGAAGATATACAGATGGCTAACACATGAAAAGATGCTCAACATCACTCATTATCAAAGAAATGCAAATCAAAACCACAATGAGGTACCATCTCACATCAGTCAGAATGGCTGCTATCAAAATGTCTATAAACAATAAATGCTGGAAAGGGTGTAGAGAAAAAGAAACCCTCTTACACTGTTGGTGGGAATGCAAACTAGTACAGCCACTATGGAGAACAGTGTGGAGATTCCTTTAAAAACTGGGAATAGAACTGCCATACGACTCAGCAATCCCACTGCTAGGCATACACACTGAGGAAACCAGAATTGAAAGAGACACATGTACATCCAATGTTCATCGCAGCACTGTTTATAATAGCTAGGACATGGAAGCAACCTAGATATCCATTGGCAGATGAGTGGATAAGAAAGCTGTGGTACATATACACAATGGAATATTACTCAGCTATTAAAAAGAATGCATTTGAATCAGTTCTAATGAGGTGGATGAAACTGGAGCCTATTATACAGAGTGAAGTAAAGCAGAAAGAAAAATATCAATACAGTATATTAATGCATATATATGGAATTTAGAAATATGGTACTGATGACCCTATATTTGAGACAGTAAAAGAGACATAGATGTAAAGAACAGTCTTTTGGACTCTATGGGAGAAGGTAAGGGTGAGATGATTTGAGAGAATAGCATTGAATTGAAACATGTATATTACCATATGTGAAATAGATCACCAGTTCAGGTTCGAAGCATGAGACAGGGCACTCAGGGCTGGTGCACTGGGATGACCCTGAGGGATGGGATGGGGAGGGAGGTGGGAGGGGGGTTCAGGATGGGGGACACATGTATACCCATGGCTGATTCATGTCAATGTATGGCAAAAACCACTACAATATTGTAAAGTAATTAGCCTCTAATTAAATAAATTAATTAAAAAAACCTCGACACTCAAAAAACTAAGATCATGGCATCTGATCCTATCAATTCATGGCAAATAGATGGGGAAACAATGGAAATAGTGAGAGATTTTATTTTCTGGGCTCTGAATCACTGCAGATGGTGACTGCAGCCATGAAATTAAAAGACGCTTGCTCCTTGGAAGAAAAGCCACGACCAACCTAGACAGCATATTAAAAAACAGAGACATTACTTTGCCACAAAGGTCCATTTAGTCAAAGCTATGGTTTTTCCAGTCGTCAGTTATGCATGTGAGAATTGGACCATAAAGAAAGCTGAGCACTGAAGAAATGGTGCTTCTGAACTGTGGTGTTGGAGAAGACTCTTGAGAGTACTTTGGACTGCAAAGAGATCAAACCAGTCAATCCTAAAGGAAATCAGTCCTGAATATTCATTTGAAGCTGAAGCTGAAACTCCAATACTTTGGGCACCTGATGTAAAGCTGAAGCTGAAACTCCAATACTTTGGGCACCTGATGTAAAGAACTGACTCACTGAAAAAGACCCTAATGCTGGGAAAGATTTAAGGCAGGAGGAAAAGGGGACAACACAGGATGAGGTAGTTGGATGGCATCGATGGACAGGAGTTTGAGCAAGCTCTGGGAGTTGGTGATGGACAGGGAAGCCTGGCATGCTGCAGTCCGTGGGGTCACAAAGAGTCGGACACGACTGAGTGACTAAACTGAACTGATCCCTTAATTTCATGGGCAGAGACTTCAAAACTTTGGGTCCAGAACAGACATCTGCAAACTCTGTACGTTAGGGAGAGTGGAACAGGCAGAATTGCCTCCTGTGTTCTTCATTTGTGAGGGGCCAGTATGCATGCAGCAGCCTTGACCACCAGCCTGAAGCAGATGAGGGATCAATCTCCTTCCCAGGACTGTGGGATCACTCTCCCAGGGTGTTAAAAAAAAAAAAAAAAAAAAGCTGGAAAAGCTCCCAACTATTCACTGAGCTTAGTCCTAGCCCTTGAAAGACCATGCAGGTACTTTCTACTGAGTAGCTTTTTCCTTTAAACATGGAATCTCTAAAAGATTATTTATTAATTGCTTCAAAAGAGGATTTTATCAATTCAAATAAGGAAAACAACATTTTTTGAATGTGAAAACAATACCTGTTGGCTGTAGAAAATTGGGACAAACACAAGAAGGTAAAAAACACCAATAACACCATCAGCCAAATAATCACTGTTAGTATTATGGGTTAGCTCCCTTTACCCCTCTAACCTTATTTTTAAACAAAAAAACAGAATTATTTTGTGTGTGTTTGTGTGTGTGTGTGTACTCATGGCTTTGTTGTTTGCTGCCTTTTTCACGTACTATTACCATAAGTGTTTTTCCACAATAGCATTCTTCTACCACATTATCTTTTTAAATTAATGATTTATTTTTGGCTGTGCTATAGATCTTTGTGGCTTTCTCTAGTTTTGACAAACAGGGGCTACTCTCCACTGCGAGGCACAGGCTTCCCATTACAGTGGCTTCTAGTGTTGTGGAGCACAGGCTCTAGGGCATGTGGGCTTCAGTGTTTGCAGCATGCAGGCTCAGTATTTGCAGCATGCAGTCTCAGCATGCAGGCTCAGTATCTGCAGCATGCAGGCTCAGTGTCTGCAGCATGCAGGCTCAGTGTTTGCAGCATGCAGGCTCAGTATCTGCAGCATGCAGGCTCAGCAGTTGAGGTGCATGGGCTTAGTTGCCCCACGGCATGTGGAATCCTCCTGGACCAGGGACTGATCCTGTGTCTCCTGCATTGGCAGGTGGAGTCTTATACGTTGTACTACCAGGGAAGTCCCACATTATCTTTTAATAACAGGATGCATTGTAAGGTCACTTCCCATTGGGTCTGGGGTGCTGTTTTGTATGGCACTCATCTTTAACACATGTCTTCAGTTCTTCCCCAGGTAGGGTTCCTTTCCATTTCTGTGCCCTGGACCCTCTGGCTGTCTGGTGAACCTTGGACCTCTCCTCAGAACAATGTCTTTTAATGTATAAAGTATAATACATGAGAAATATAATTAGCAAGCTAATTATATTGAAATACTATCAAGAAACTAAAAAGAAAAAATTTGTGATATACACTGAAGAACAATGTTAGAGAGTAGATACAGCATCTTCAAAACAACTATAATTACACGTACTGATCAACATTATTTCAAGCTGTTTGCAACAAATGTCATATGATATGAAAAGATCTGGGATTTATATTGGGCCAAGATGACAGGTGCAGCTGTGGTTTGTTGCCTACATTCATCAACAAAGGAAATGTTATATTTCACTTGGAGGTTAGTGAAAACAAAGGTGTAACTTTTTTCTCATCCCAGTTCTTTATTTACCATCAGAGCCAAAGACATGACTACTGATTTCTACCCATGGAAACCTGGGGATCCAGAGAGCCCAGGTGAAAATTCCCACCTTGGGGGAAAACTCCCGAGTGGCTCAGTTCCTCTTTTGCCCCAGCAGGGTTTTCTTAAGTCTTCATTGAATTTGTTGCAATATTGTTTCTATGTTTTTGGTTTTCTGGCCATGAGGCATGCAGGATCTTAGCTCCCCAGGCAGGGACTGAACCCACACTCCTTAGGCTGGAGGCAAAGTCTTAACCCGGGAAGTTCCTGGCCTGGCAGGCAGTTTTGAATCTTTTGATATTAATAACAATGGCCTCAGGTACTGGTTTTGATTTCTTCTTTGTGCCAATGGCTTCAGAGTAAAGTCAGTGAGCGTGCCTGTCAGTGATAAAAGTTCAGCCAGTGTTAAGGGCTGAATTGTGTCTCCCCCTGACCCCCGGCTCCCACCCTCCCCCAAAACGATATATTGAGACCCCTAATTGCAGTACCTCAGAACGTGACTTGTTTGGAAATACGATGGTTGCAGGTGTAATTGTAAGTAAGAAGAGGGCATACTGGAGAAGGGCGAGCCCTCAGGCAGTATGACTGGTGTCCTCACTAGAACACAGCCACGTGAAGACACAGGGACACAGGGAAGTCACACAATGGCAGAGACTGGAATTATGCACCAAACATCACCAAGGATTCACAGCAAACCACAAGGAGGTGGGCTCCCCAGGTAGCTCAGAAGTAAAGAATCCGCCTACCGATGCAGGAGATGCAAGAGACTCGGGTTTGATCCCTGGGTCAGGAAGATCCCCTGGAGAAGGCAATGGCAACCCACTCCAGTATTCTTGCATGGAAAATCCCATGGACAGAGGAGCCTGGCGGGCTGTAGTCCTTAGGATTGCAAAGAGTTGGATACTACTGAGCACACACATGCACGTGTGCACATGTGCGCTCACACACACACACACACCAGAAGGTGAGGAAGAGCAAGGAGTGATTCTCTCCCAAGGTTTCGGAGGGTGCATGACCCTGCTAACACCTTGAAAGTGAACTTCCAGCTTCCAGAACTATGAGATAATAAATTTCTGCTGTCTTATCCGACCCAGTTTGTAGTACCTGTGCAGCAGCCTTAGGAAACCAGTACAATGGCTTTCCTGGCCTGGGGTTCTAAAACACTGGGGTTTGGGTGGGCACGGTTCTGTGCCCATGTTGGTGACTGCCACACCATGACCCAAGGTGACTGATGGGGACCGACTCATTAGAGGGCTGGGCTAGAACTTCAGTCACAATGTTACCAAGCGCACAATGTTACCCCGGGGTCAGGAAGAGACAGTCCCACCCATCAAGGTCAACGGAACCTGCAGAAAATCTACAGAAAGCTTCAGAAGGCTGAGCAGTGTTTCCTCTTTATACTCACACGACGATAAAAGGCCTTTATCAAGAATGACATATTATTGCCCAACAGTCAGGATGCAGGTGGCAGTGAAAAGGATTCTTAGGAAATTTCCCCTGTGTCTGTTGGGTGTGTGAAGCACTCTCGTGTGAAGACGGGAAGCTTCTGATCCCCTAGTAATATCCGCCTCTCCTTAGGAAGCTCTCCACTCCTACCCTTCCATGTCCTTTCCTACAGACAGCGGCTCTAGATAAATCTTCCCGCTGCACCAAACACTTGGCCTCTGAGTACAGTCACACGTCATCAGGGGCCTGGGGTCTTCCATCAAGGCTCGGCTGAGGGTAGGACATTTCGCACCTGGAAGAGAAACCAGCCCCACGCATTGCAGGCAGGTGGTCCAGCGAAACAGAGGGGCTACTGTAAACATCCTGTCCCGCTTTAAAAATAGCAGGCCAGGAAAGAAAGTCCCTCCTTACCTGGAACAGAGAAATCTGGATATTTTGGCAGCAGCCCTTCATGCAACGAAACTTTTGGAGGAGGAGGAGGAGGAGGTGGTGTGGACTTAACTCCATATATTCTAAAGTAAGAACAAAAGTCACAGTTATTCCTTTTACTGACAAAAATAAGCATAATCTATGCAGGTCCCATACGAGCATGGTATATTCTTTTCTGATCCTCACAATTTACCCTCAAGGATCATCATCTCCATCTTACAGAATAGAAAACTGAGGCCACAAGAGCCCCACTCCCAGCAGTGTCCTACCATCTCCTTTCCTCAGCAACCTTGAGCCTCAGGTCGCTGCCAGGACGGAGGGGGCCTGTTGGTTTTTACTCCCAGGCTCTCCCTGCAAACCAGCAAAGACCAGAATCAGGGTTCCTGGAGCTTGCTGGGCACGAGTAGGGAGCTGGGGGGCAGGGACCCCTTGGACTTGTAGCCTACCAGGCTCCTCCGTCCATGGGATTTTCCAGGCAAGAATACTGGAGTGGGTTGCCATTTCCTTCTCCAGGAGATATTCCAGACCCAGGGATTGAATCTGGGTCTCCCAGACATTGTAGGCAGACACTTTACCGTCTGAGTCAAGTCTTCTTGGAAGGTCCTGCCATTACAAACACGGCTGCCTTGCAAAAACAAATCAGACAGACACAAAAATCAGTCCTAGCTTTGGGCTGGGCGTGTCTGGAAACCCTGATCAGCTTTTCCCCTGGTTCTTGCCCTCTGCAGTTACCACCCAAGCCAGACTTACTCCTCATATGGTTTCAGGTGTGCTTGTTTGGCCTGCTTCACGAGGTCCAGGAAGTCCCTGTAGCAGTTTCTGGCCATGACGGTGTACCGCGTGGAGCAGCCTAATTCAGTGACCCTGGCTCTCGGCAGGTAGCCCGCCCAGCCAGGGATGGGGGGCTCATGGAGAGGTTTCTTTATGTTCTTGCATTCTGTGGAAAAGATGCCATGCTTCCTTGAGGGCTTTGAGAAGCCATCCAGTGGGAGGCGCTCCCAAGCCAACCAGCACCGCAACAATCAGCCCTGGGGAGAACCCTAGGCCCCGAGATGTGATGAAGACAGCTACCACTGGTTGGTTTATTCTCTGTGTCTGCATTTGGTGACATAGCCTCTCTCTCTCTCTCATCTCACTGTCTTACAAACTCTAAGAAGTAGGTGCTATTATCACCAACACTTTTGTGGAGCAGAACATTGAGACCTCAGAGAGGTGAAGAGGATCTTGGCTGAGGTCACACAGCAAGGAAGTGACAGGGCCAGGATTTAGACCTGCGTTTCTCTGATTCCCAAGTTATTGCTCTTAAATGGATCCCACTCTTTTCTCAGACTAACAACAACAACACAAAACCTTCAGGCATTTGATGCTCCTTGATGATTTAACTAAGGGAATCAAGAGAAGCGTGTAGGTCAGGGAAAGGCACATCACACCTAGCTCGGGCCGCCTGGCGGGCTGACTTTCAGCAATCTCACATTTGTGGGATGAAAGATAACTGCCTGCCTCTGTCTCCTCCAGTTGCTATAAGAAATGAATTAGACCAGAGAGTCCCAGAACCTCAAAGTTGGAAGGCACCCTAGGGAGTGTCTAATCCATCCTTCTCTGCCTTAGATGAAGGAACTGTAGACCAGAGAGGGGAAGCCACCTGCCCTACGTCACACAGCAAAAAGTCACAGAGCTGGGCTAAAGCCCAAACTCTTAGGCTGGTGCTTCTTATAATGGCTGGGAAATTTCTAAAGCATGACAAACATGTGAGTTAGCATGTGTTGAAAAGTCCCCAGTTACAGTAATAATAATAAAGGTAATCAGTCCATTACTTTTCCTGTTGGATGTCAGACCTTAAAAACCAGCTAGGATAAATCACTGTTCTGATGATTAACATTATACAGTTATATCCTCAGTTGTTTTTTTCACTGTTATTATGGTTGTTATTCAGCGCAAAACCCCTTCCTGCCCAGCTAGCACCTGGAGGAGCTGGGTTCAGATCCCAGGTCTGACCTCAGACAAGGGACACTATGCTCAAGTGGGAATAATAGTATCGACTATATGGCTGTCATGGGTGGTTAATGAAATAACGATGCTGGGCACAGAGAAAGCAACTAAAAAGCCATAGCTACTGAGACCACAGGGGCTTTCCAAGTGGCGCTAGTGGTAGGGAACCTGCTTGCCAATACAGGAGACATAAGAGATGTGGATTCAATCCCTGGGTCAGGAAGATCCCCTGGAGTAGGGCGTGGTGATGCACTCCAGTATTTTTTGCCTGGATAATCCCATGGACAGAGGAGCCTGGTGGGCTACAGTCCATAGGGTCAGAGTCAGACACGACTGAAGCGACTTAGCACACAGACACCCTGAGACCACAGCTGCTCTCTGAACCTCCGTGATGACCACCCAGGGAGTTGAGTACCAGAACTCTCTTTCCCAGCTGTCTCCCTCTCCCCCTGGAAATATTTCTTTCTCCTTTTAAGCAACTAAGCCTCTCCACTTTGCATAGACGCCTGGGGATCTGGAACGGTACTCTTGGTGGCTGCTCAGCGACCCAGCCAGGCCCCCTGCATGAAGGGGGGGCCAGAGTCCAGAAGCCAGTACCCAGACTCAAGGGATGGTACTGCCGGTAATACTGGTGCAGTGTCCGCAGGACCGTCCCTTCCGAGCAGACAGGTTTCAGTTTGGGGGCAGCGGCCACAGAGCAGCGGAATTCCTCCAGCCGGTCTTTATACCGCTGTGTGTTCTCCTGGAAGATTTTCAGACAGTGGGCCATGTTGTCCTCGCTAGAGGTACCCTGGCAGCTCAGGTAGGGCACGAAGCCTGCAAAAGTCGAGGAGAGAATCACAACCTTCAGCAAGAGATTCAGATCCTGCCCAAACCCCCAGACTCTCCGCCCAGCCCTGGCCATTTCTTCCTTGGCCAACAACATTGCATTTCCCCAAAGGCCATAAATACAAGCTGTGCTATTGTTTCCACTGCGGCTGGGTCCTCCCAAGGCCACAAAAAATGACCTTGGAACGGGGAGGGAAGGCCCGTTTCCACAAAGACAATGACAGTAATGTTCTTTGACAGCAAAGCCCCCGATGTCAGCCCAAATGGCAAATGGGGAAAGCATTTAATGGGCCAAAATGATAGTCTGAGGAGTAATTGAAATTATTCATCTTTTTAGAGAAAAAGCTTATTTTCCTTGACACTTTCCAAATGCAATTTGGGATCTTTCTTGTTGGACCATCAGAAAATTGCAGGCTTATTAAAAGCTGAGACCTATTACACAAAAAGGTAAATTCATTATCTGTGAGACCCACCCTGAGCACAATTTTTCAGCATTTCCCACAAAATAACATATAATCATTACCATTAGTATGGGTAAAACACAACTATTTATTTAAACTGGATGCTGAATCCTAAGTACCATAATGTTGTCATAATAAGGCCATTTTTAAAAAGAACAAAGAATGGGAAAAAACTGGTTAAGGCTTAGTTTTAGATTGCAAATAAATATATAAGTCTCATTATTGAAGCTCAACGTTTTTGCTCTTATCCCCAGGTAAGAAAAGCTGGCCTCAGAGTTGAAAGCAGTAACCCTCACCCTCTGCACTGGCAAGAAATCTCCTCTGGAAAACTCGAATTATTAGACTGTTCTTGACAGTGTTGGAAGCCTTGAATCCACTATCCAGGCTCCCAACTGGACTTGGAAGATTAAAAGACATGCTGGACAATTAAAAGATACACTAACAACATGGAGGAGACCCTAGACACCCAGGGACCTCATCACAGTGGTTCTTCTTCATCAGGGTCTACTTTGATCTGCATGGATTTTACCTGATTGTGTATATGTATCCACACACATACACACACACACAGACACAGAAATACAAACAACCTTTATTGAGTCTTGCTAGGGGCCAAGATATTTCAAATGTATGCCAGCTCCTTTAGTGATAGATTTTATTTTCTTGGGCTTTAAAATCACTGTGGATGGTGACTGCAGCCATCAAATTGACACCTGCTTTGTGAAAGAGGAGAGTGAAAAAGTTGGCTTAAAGCTCAACATTCAGAAAACGAAGATCATAGCATCCGGTCCCATCAGTTAATGGCAAATAGATAGGGAAACAGTGGCTGACTTTATTTCTCTGGGCTCCAAAATCACTGCAGATGGTGATTGCAGCCATGAAATTAAAAGATGCTTACTTCTTGGAAGGAAAGTTATGACCAACCTAGACAGCATATTAAAAAGCAGAGACATTACTTTGTCAACAAAGGTCCGCATAGTCAAGGCTGTGGTTTTTCTAGTAGTCATGTATGGATGGGAGAGTTGGACTATAAAGAAAGCTGAGCGCAGAAGAATTAATGCTTTTGAACTGTGGTATTGGAGAAGAGTCTTGAGAGTCCCTTGGACTGAGAGGAGATCCAACCAGTCCATCCTAAAGGAGATCACTCCTGGGTGTTCATTGGAAGGACTGATGTTAAAGCTGAAACTCCAATATTTTGGCCACCTGATGTGAAGAGCTGACTCATTTGAAAAGACCCTGATGTTGGGAAAGATTGAAGGTAGGAGGAGAAGGGGATGACAGAGGATGAGGTGGTTAGATGGCATCACCTACTCAATGGACATGAGTTTGGGTAAACTCCGGGAGCTGGTGATGGACAGGGAGGCCTGGCGTGCTACAGTTCATGGGGTTGCAAAAAGTCAGACATGACTGAGCGACTGAACTGAACTTTTTATAAGGAAAGCTATGACAAACCTAGACAGCATATTAAAAAGCAGAGACATCACTTTGCCAACAAAATTCTGTAAAGTCAAAGCTATGGTTTTTCCAGTAGTCATGTATGGATGTGAGAATTGGACCGTAAACAAGACTGAGTGCCAAAGAATTGATGCTTTTGAGCTAGGGTGCTGGAGAAAACTATTGAGAGTCCCTTGGACTGCAAGGAGATCAAATCAGTCAATCTTAAAGGAAATCAGCCCTGAATTTTGAAGGACTGATGCTGAAACTCCAATACTTTGACCACCTGATTCGAAGAGCCAACTCATTAGAAAAGATCCAGATGCTGGGAAAGAATGAAAGCAAAAGGAGAAGGGGGCGACAGAGGATGAGATAATTGGATAGCATCTCCCACTCAATGGACATGAATTTGAGCCAACTCCAGGAGATAATGAAGGACAGGGAAGCCTAGTGTGCTGCAGTCCATGGGGTCGCAAAGAGTCAGACACCACTCAGCGACTGAACAACCACAAAGCTCCTTTAATCTTCACAATAATCTTATGCGGAATCTATCCCTACCCCATCTAGTGGGCTGAATCGACAGATCTACCCAAGTCCTAACCCCTGAAACCTGTGAAGGTGAACCTATCAGGAAATAGAGTCTTTGCAGGTGTAATTAAGAATTCAGAAATGAGATCATCTTAGATTTCGGATGGACTCCCAAATCCAGTGCCTAGTTTCCTTCTTAAAAAGGAGAGGGAGGTCTGAGAAACAAAGACACAGAGACACTGAGCAGACGGCCACAAGAAGAGTCATGGGAAGATGGGGGCAGAGACTGGAGCGATGCTGCCACACGACAAGGAATACCAGGGGCCACCAAAGAGCGCGGTGCTGCCCATACCTCACTGCAGACTCCTGGCCTCCAGAACTGTGAAAGAATAAATATCCGCTGTTTTACACAACAGCCCTAGGAAACTAATACAACCATTTTATAGAAATTTCTCCTTACCATACAGAGGTAAGTAACCTACTTACAATCACGTAGATAATGGCCAGGAAGAGACTGGAATCCCAATTTATTAAAACCCAAAGCTTATTCTCCTAACCAACCAGTAGGACCAAGGTGAGGATGGGCAACCTTGGAATATTCTTCATGAATCTCCCCTCCTGAGAATACGTGTATGTGAGATCAGAGGGCTTCTGGGGAGCACTAGGTTCGTCACCCACCGTGATATGATTTAGTAAATTCTCAGTAGCCAAGAAGGCTGAGAAGGAGAAGCCTTAGGATAGAGTGACTAGTTCTCCTGACTTGCCAAGGGCTGAGGGGTTTCCTGGGATGCAGGACTTTCAGTACTAAAACTGTGACCATTCCCAACAAACCAGAGTAATTGGCCACCCTCCCTCTAGGGGACACAGGAAGAAATGGGACCATAACGGCAGCCCTAGTGTTTGAGAATAGCACAACTTGGAAAGAGGAACAGAGCCTCAGTTTACTAATCTGTGTCTACCCAGGTCCAAATACATGTAAGAGGCATGAGATAAGTGCTTCCTGGATACCAGGCCATGTCCTGGGAGATTTAAAAGTGAAAGTTGCTCAGTCGTGTCTGACTCTTTGTGACCCCATGGAACAGTCCATGGAATTCTCCCTAGATTATATTTCTCCACTTATCAGAACCCAGTGATCTGCCATCTTCAACAATGGAGCACTTTCAACAAGTCTCTTAAAACGCTAAAGTGCCTGTACTGGTCCATTAAACCGGCCAGACAGGGACAATGGGGCAAGGAAGAAACAGAGATGGTCCCCCTGCCAGGCCCATCGCCACTTACCACTGTAGCCTGGTGTGATCGGCATCTGTCTCATGAAGGTCTTAGAAGACTCCATGATTTTGCTCTCTGTTAATGAAGGGAAGAGGGAATGAAATCATCTCATCAGAAGTCCCTTCCTAGAGAACTCACTGCACATGTGCCAGAGCCCTTGGGAGTAAGACTAACCTTGCCAGGGAATTGGGACAGAAAAAGCACCGGCATTAGCCAAGGATGCCACTAAACATTCAATGTGCAGGACATAATGAAGAATTAGAGTAAGCTGTGGCTGGAAAGGATCAGAAGTCTCTAAAGTTGGCACGGAGTCCAAGCTGGGGTTGCGGGGGTGGGGGGGCAGCAGGGTGGGGTACCACACAGCATCAGTTTACATGGATGCTGTCTCCGGAGCCAGACCCATTCCTCCTTCCGGGATGGCCTGTGGTTGCCTTAATACAGGTCAGGTCCTGCATCTGGCATCTACCCTGCCCAGCCAGTTAATCCCAAAAGTGATGCCTTCGTGGCCAGGACAAATGGCCTCAGGGATAGAGGTGAGGGTCTCCATCATGGTATACTCAGCAGTGATGGGAATTTTAACAGTTCAGACATTCACTTGCCACCACACAGCTTAAGACAGGACTGCATTCCTGCCATTTCCTTCTCCAGGGGATCTTCCTCACCCAGGGATCAAACCCTGGTTTCCAACACTGCAGGCAGATTCTTTACCATCAGAGCCACTAAGGGAAGCCTTGTGAAATCCTCACCGCCGCCCTAAGGGTTAATTTCTATTTCAGCCCCCATTTTACAGACGGTAAAATAAGGCACAGAGAGGTTAAGAAACTTGTTTGAAGATTTCTGCGTCCAAGAAAGTCAGACGGTCTAACTCTCGCTGCAGGATTGGTGATGGTGGTGGTTTAGTTGCTTACGGGCTATAGCCTGCCAGGCTCCTCTGTCCATGGGATTTTCCAGGCAAGAATACTGGAGTGGGTTGCCATTTCCTTCTCCAGGGGATCTTCCCGACCCAGGATCCAACCCACGTTTCCTGCGTGGTAGGCGGATTCTTCACCACTGAGCCACCTGGGAAGCTTGGTGAGAACAGGAGTGCTTGTGCGTGGTTGGGTAGAGGGTGGCGATCTGCGCAGGTGTGGGTAGTGGACTGCTCACCACGCCCGGAGGCCTGCCTGGAGGAGGCAGAAGGGAAGAGGCTGGGGAGGAGCTATGCTGGGGGTGGGGCCGGAAAACCAATCAGAAAGCGCGGACTCCCCGCCGCCCCACCCTTGCCCCACTCCAGGGTCCTCACCTGGGCCGGCCTGGATCACGGCCCCACGGGGCCTCCTGCCCACGCCTGGCCTCCACCGGACCCCGGCCTCCCGGCCTTTGTGCGCTCACCCCACCCGCGGGACGAAGGGAGGAGAAAGGGGGCGGAGTCGCACCCCAGCCTGCCCCTCCCCCTTCCTCAGCCCGCCCAGGAGTCAGAGGAGACTCGCCTCAGCGACCGCTCTTGGGGTGAAATCCAGGGACTTTCCCAGCAAGGATTTTGCCTCCGAAGCTGTTCTCTGTTCGGGGTACACGGTCTCCCGCAGGTGAGGCCGCTCTGGGTGTGGAAATTGGGCGGGGGTTGCACTAAGGAATCCGGCTCAAAGCCAGCCTTTCTTATGTGGACGCTGGGGAGCTTGGGCTCCCGGGAGAGGACTGGTGGGAACAGGCCTTGGCAAGGTTGCGGAGAGCAGCCTGGGAGGGAAGCGGAGGCTCAGTCCAGGCGGCTTCCCTTGGGCTTCTCACACCGCTGCACTTGCAGCGTGGTGTCCCTTACTAGGAGAATCTCCAGGTGGACCAGGACAGGTAAGCATGTGAAGGGGACCAAGCACCCAATGAAGGATGCTGGGCAGGCAGTACCATACTCCTGACCATCCTCATTTTATGGGAGCTGAACTTTCACATCTTGAAATCAAGATGCCCACTGTGTGACCCAGATCAGGGATTGCATGGCCTGAACAGACAGCCAGTTCCAGCTGTTCCCTCTACAGATGAGGAAACTGCAGCCAGACAGCCTCATGGCCCTACTTTCACAATACATGTTTCACTCCACCTCCCAGACTTCCCCACCTCTCCTGAGGGCCATTGAACTTCAGATGAAACTTAAGTGCAGCTACCCTCTTAGGAAGAACCCATACTGTGATGCTGGGAAAGATTGAAGGCAGGAGCAGAAGGGGACGGCAGAGGATAAGATGGTTGGACGGCATCACTGACTCAATGGACATGAGTTTGAGCAAGCTCTGGGAGTTGGTGATGGACAGGGAAGCCTGGCATGCTGCAGTCCATGGGGTCTCAAAGAGTCGGACACAACTTAGTGACTGAACAACAGGGTCCTAGGGCTAACCTCTGACTATCCAGAAATTTTAGAGCCATCTCTGGATGGAGGTTGACCCAGACTTAGAGTCTGGAATAAACACAAAACCCTAGATTCAGCAGCCAGCTAGGTGTGCCTGCTGGGACACCAGAGGACAAGCCAAGTCATCCATCCTTGGCCGTTTGCTTTTCTTTTTACGTGACTTTCATTTAGGTGCAGTGGAGTTGTCAGTGGCCACTGTGGCTTTTCTGCCTTCTTTCTGGTGGGGCTGCTTTCTTTGGTTTCAAGAGAAGGGGGGCCAGTGGATGTTGATGAAGGCTTGGTTCCCAGTAAACAGAGGAGCCAGCCTTATTGGTGTGTGTGCTTAGTCGCTCAGTTGTATCCAACTCTGAGCGACCCCATGGACTGTAGCCCCCATCTATGGGATCCCTAACTTGTCTGTCATTCAACATTTATTAATGCCTGCTGTGTACGAATGAAATCCTTTGACAGTTCTTCTAAGAAACTTGAACCTCAGATAATATGCCAGAAGCAACTGACTAACATACCTCTGCCCATGGAATTTTCCAGGCAAGAATACTGGAGTGGGTTGCCATTTCCTCCTCTAGGGGATATTCCGGACCCAGGGATCGAATCCATGTCTCCTGTGTCTCCTGCTTTGCAGTCAGATTCTCGACCTACTGAGCCATCGGGGAAGCCCGTCTTATTGGAATGAAAGTTAATAAAGCTTGTAACACCTAAGAAAGGACCTGAAAATCAATTTCCACTGGAGATGGGGTAGAGGGGAAGGTCAGTAATGTATCTATAATTCCACTTAAAAATTTAATGAAAAAAAAGTCCAGGCCACATGAGATCAGTTTTGCTTTATTAGACATCTGTGAAGAAGAGTTTGCAGATACAATCAAATTGTGAACTGCTGCAAAGTTCTGTGAAGTTTTAATTTATCTTTTAGTGAACAGACCCCAATGGCTGATATTTTAGAATATAGTTCCATATTCCAAGCAGATGAGAGATGTGATGTTATGGCCAACAACTTTTATACTAGTCATCCACTTAAGCCGTTTCCCAGCATAAATATGCAGTTTAATCACAGCTATTTCATCTCTACAACGTGTGATTCGATCTTCAACTAATAATGCATTTTGACTCCTGTTTATATTGGTGCATGCGATTCTTCGCCACCCTGGCAATTAACCAGACCTGGACTCTAAAAGCTAAACTTGATCTAAATAACATTCTAGGGGTAGGGCAGGCTCTGTAATCTGGACTCATCTTAGCCATCAGTCTGCAAAAGCAGTTGTATGTCTCCTTTTTCCTATCGTGTCCATCTGTAACTTGTCATTCAACATTTATTAATGCCTGCTGTGTACAAAGGAAATCCTTTGACAGGTCTTCTTCTAAGAAACTTGAACTTCAGATAATATGCCAGGGATAACTGAGAAATGGGTCAAGACAACAGGCCTTTTAGAAACTTTCTAAGATTAGAAAACGTGCCCAAGTGTACCTATCCAGTGGTCTTACTCTAGAATATTTGGGGGGTGGGTGTGGAGAGGGGAGGGATGGATTTGAGGATTCTATGTGTGATTAGATTATTAGGACTGCATCTCTGGGGCCAGAAGAAAATCCAGTAAAATCATCACCCCCTCTCCATTATCTTTTTGCCAACATTGCAAATTTCAACCATGTCCTTGAAGAGAAATAGTGGACAAGGAGACCTCCTTAACACAAGGTGGGCAAGGCCTTACATTAGCCACAAAAAGGACTTGACTCTATTACTCACACTTAATCCAGTAGGAAGGCTGAATTTGTGTACTACCTGATTCCTTCCTTTGATTCTGGTGTCCTGAAAACATCACCATTTTGCCCTCAGAGTAATTGCATTGCCCCGAAAGGAGAGGTTGACAACCCTGCAGGATACATTTTTTGGAGGTTTCTCTGCACAGTCATGTGGCTTACAGAGCCAAATGGTTCAGCTCCCAAAGACAGGACAGGAGAATCAATACATTATTATGCTTCTTTAAATATAAACTGTGAACCTTTGGGAAGGATGTGCATGTGTAGAAAGCTCTGATGAAGCTGTCGACCCGTCAGGTCTATTTCTTAGAGGACTCTGACCCTAGGCACCTCCGTCTATTGTTGAGTCTACACACATAGTCCATAGCTTAGCATCAGTACAAATTAAGCATGGTCAAGAAATGAAGCCATGGAAAATTAAAGGCAGCAATGTCATCAGCAAAATTCAATGAGCATTTTCCCTTTTTTCTTTTTTAACAAGAAAAGCATATTGTAGAAATCAAGATTCTGTACAATTTTCTAATATTATATGTACATAAAATTATATTATAACTCAATTGAAAAGTCTTGTTTGTAGAGTATGGCTGGCAACACCAAAGAATGACCCAAAACATTAAGCTTTTGAAGCAGAGCAGGCAGCAAGAGGACCCTAGCACACACACCTTTGTGCCTGGAATGCAAAACCCAGCTCCTAAGGATGTGTCTAGCATTCTCCAGTTCTCTGGTGTGTTCGTGTTTCACATTCTAGTAGGGAATTCTGCAGCAAGGGTTGTGAAAAAGGAGACACATTAAAATGAAATTGGAGATGCTGTTTAAATTCTGCATCTGATAGTGGGCTGTGATAACGGGTTTGTGAATTCAACTCGCATTCAGAGTTGGTGGCTCTACCGTCTTCCCTTCTTTTATTATGCACGCCTCCGGTGATTTAAAACCGACTGAACTCCAGCAGGTGGAAAAGACAGCTTTGAACAGATCAGACGGGCTGTGAGTCGGGTTCTGGATTCTCTTCCTGCAGTTGGCTCCTGAAAGTGGAAGACTGGCTTTGCAAGTGGGGAAGGATGGGGAGCAGGCACACACACCAGTTGGTTCTTCTGCCCCATTCTTTGGCTGCCTTTCTTCCAATCTCTTTCCTCCCAGGCCCTGCCACCCCCAAGCCAGGTGGAACTCCAGTCCCATTCCCCAAAAGGCAAGGGGTGGGATCCTGGCACTTCACTGGTAGATCCTCTCCTTCAAGGAACCCAACCAGAGGTTTCAGTCTGTGCCCCAGCTTTCAAAAAACCTAAAGTTGGGAGTTTTCAGATTCCAATTCAGCCACAGTCCCCTGCGGCATTTACTAAACATTGCAGATTCCGGTTCCCTCTCCAAGACTCAAGTTCATAAACGGGAGAGGATCCAGGAACCTGTTTTTAAGAAGCCCCTAGGCAGTTCTTGCACGGGAGATCCACAGATCTGCTTTGAAAAAAAACAAAAACAAAAACCAGCTTCATTCATTCAGTATCGATCTCTGAACACCTGTAGGTAGAATCTTCAGTTCAAGTTTAGAATCGGAAGATTTTAACAAAACATTTCGTAGAACAGATTCTCTGCCTGTGTATCACTAATGCAGTCTTTCCAAAATGTGGAATTAAATGGCCAAAAACTCTTAGGGAGATGAGGGAGAGCCGGGAGGAGGGAGTTAGTTGAAAATATGTGTGCTCATTGAGGAAAGGGGCTGTTCCAAAGCCTGTTCCCGTGTTCACGCCCAGGCTTGGTGATGTGAACAAGGCAACTTGCGACTTCATTTTCTCACACAGAATCCTACTGGAGTTAGCGTGAATTACTTATGAATTCAGAAATCAGGATTTGGCCTTTGGGGAGTTCTTTCCCAGCATATAAATAGCCTGGGATATGTCAGTAGCTCGATATCCATTTCCCTCGAAGCAAATTTTCACCTGCTGAAAAGCTGAGGTGTCAGAGCTCCCACTCACAAATCCTAGCGGATTAGCTGAAGCTGCAGTTATTCTTCACTGAACCTATTTGGAAGTTAAATTATGAGAACCTAAAATAGTGCCCAGTGTAGGCAGGCTTCTCCCACCGGCTAAAAAATCCCTCCAAGCTCCCACTGAGTCACCACTTTCAATCACATGATGATGAAAAGGAATTAACTGCAGATGGATGGTATTTTATATGGACTGCCATCCAAAATACGTAAAAAGAAAAGTCTCAGAGAGATGAAGAGTCTCCTCTTGGCTCAAAGATCTTATTTCAAATCTGGAAAGTTTGCGATAGGGCACCCTAAGTTCTACGGAAGGGAGAGCTCTTCAACCCCAGCCCAGTCACTGCTGCAGAAATGTACTGATTCCCTTGTCAGGTGGGCATTTCACCACTTTGTACCTGTGAACACTAGCTGCTCTTCTCAGATGCTCAAATTTCCTATTCCCCAACCTCCATCTTCACTGCCAACAGTTTTTCTGACTCCAGTGTGCCCTCAGAAACATCCCCTAATTATGTCTAGCCCTGGCTGTTCTCATCTTCCCTGCTGGAATTCAGATGGGTGATGGCAAGGGTCAAGGGCAGGGAAAGAACAGTCAGGGTTGAGGTCAGCAGATGCGGGTGAGCCGAGTCCACAGCGGGGACCAGCGGCAGGGAGGGCCGGTTAGTAATTTAAGAAGTCGATCCCAACCTTGACACTCTTGGAAGTGGCTATATCAACAGCCGTAGCCTTGATCTCGGTGTCCCCGAACTGCATGAGGGTCTGGATCTCCCTGCGGGCGGGCACGTTGGTACTGCTGGCCCCGGTGAGATCCAGGCGCAGCGTGCCACACTTCTTCACCCCGGGGTCGGTGATGAAGCTCACGTCGTCCAGCTCGGAGCTGTAGATGTTGATGACTATGACCAGCTGGGAGGGCTTGGCTGGGGTGTAGCTGCGCTTCACCAGCTCGCCAAGGGCCACGGACTGGTCAGCGGAGATGAACTTGTCGAAGACATCGGTGCACCAGCGGGTGCCGTCCTTCACCAGCAGCTTCTCAGGCGGGTGCTTGCCCTCCACGTAGCGGTTCAGCACGCCCACCCCATAGGTGAGCGGGGACCGGCGCACCTTGATGACCGCGGGGTCCAGGCCAAAGAGGACGGCGCCCTTCAGGATGGTGAGGCCCACGTCCTGGGGGATGATGACGCGGCACTTGTCGCCGAAGGCAGCCTGCACCGCCTGCTGCAGGAGGGGCGCCTCGGCGAAGCCGCCCACCAGGAAGAGGAACTTGACCGTGGACACCTCCGGCTTCTGAAACAGGTCCCCTGAAAGGGAAGAGGAAGGGACAAGCGACCTGTCACCAAAAGCCAAGGGGGGCTGGGTGGCCTGAGGATGTGAGGAATGGACCAACTGGAGGACACTCTTGGTCTGAACTCGAAGATAATACTTTTGTAGAGCTAGTCCTTTAAGGAAAGGAGGTTTGATGGGCTTCCCTGGTGATCCAGCGGTTAAGAATCTGCCTCGCAATGCAGCGGACACCAGTTCGATCCCTGGTCCAGGAAGATTCCACCTTCCGCAGGGAAAGATTCCGAGTGCCGCAACTACTAAGTACACACTGGAGGTTGTGCTTGGCAACAAGAGAAACCGCTGCAATGGGAAACCTGCATGCTCACCGCAGCTGGAGAGGAGCCCCGCTCGCTGCAACCAGAGAAGGGCCTTCAGGCAGCAACAAAGACCCAGCACAGCCAAAAATAAAGAAATATATATATGTACATTCAGCTATGTACATGGAATAGCTTAGACTGAAATGCTAGGTATATGTGTTGACTTCAGTGTATGACCCTTAATTGTTAAGCTATGAAATTAAAACTGTGTTTAACTGGCAGTCCGACAAATAAGTTAATGTAGAGAAGTGTTGGTCTGTATAGTTGTAGTAAGTGGGATTCATTGTGATGCTTCTGCTTTTATTCTATTGCCTCAACTGTTACGTGAAGATGGCATGCTGTATAATTTAATTTAGCCTGCGGTATCAGTGATAGAAATGATACCTTTATAAAGAAGGGGTTTATCATAACATGCTGCTTCTTGAGGGCTTACACTTGTAGAACTGCTTTCCCTTCTTGTGCTGTGCCATCTTTTACTAATATATATAGTTATTGGTCCTGGTTACTTTTTTTGCCGCCCACCCTTGGACCACAGTAAGCCTTAGAGTAGTGACTTCTGGAGCAGGGAAACTTAGAGGTTAGAGTGATGAGACTTTTACATGGAGAAGTAATTTGCATGTATGAGATAGGAAGGTGTTTTTGTAGGTATGTTACAGGCTTACTTTAAACCATTTAACTTACGCTCCAGAGTAACTGTAATTTAATGTTGGTAGTATAGCAAATTATGATGAATAGCTTTAATTGTATGTTTAAAGTCATATGTTCACAAGCTTAAATCTGGTATCAGAATTTAAGCAATTCTTGAAATGTATGAATGTCTCTTTAATATACTGATTAAAAAGCAAAATATATATATATATATTATTTTTCAAGAAAGGAGGTCTGTACATTAGTATGCTCAGGAATAAAAACTCAAGCTACTGCTAAGTAGAAACCCATTTTCACAGCTAGATGGTGATCAGTTTAAGTAGTTCTTTGTTAGGTGTAAGTGACTACCCCTGGCCCTCTCCCAACCTGCGGTTCTGTTAAGTGAGTTAAGGCAGGATGTTAGAAATATTATTCTTTGGTTTTCATCAAATTCCCACCCCCCCCCGGGGGTTCTGATTGGCTAGGTACGGAGTGGGAAGTGGAGGCCCTGGATACTGGAAGAGACCTTGGTGAGTCTACTGCGTCCCCAGGTGAGGGCCCTGGTGTGTGTGTGTTGTGGGCGGAGGGGGGGCGGGAATAGACCTTTCTTTGGTTTACACACTGTTCCTCCTTCCTAGCAGAGATTATGGTTTCTAATCTAGTCTGATAACCAAGGACCATCCATTCACTAAGGCCTGTCACTCGATAAGAATAATGCTTTAGATGTCCCTGCTCGCTGACTTTTGAAGCCAAATGGAAAGCCCAGATGAGGAGGGGCTCTGGGTTGCTCTGCAGTACCTGTGGCAGTGCCCAGCAGCTGCCCTCGTACATGCCCAGGCCCTGCCCACTCCTCCAGGGCCCTGACCCGTGGCACCAAACCCTGGACCCGCTGCCATCCCAATTTCACATATACTGGTGGGTGATGCTGGAAACGCCAGTCCCCATTCTTGGCTCTGCCCCACCGAGTGGCCAAGCCCTGGCTGATCACTTACGGAGATGCTCAATGATGCTGTCGATAGTCGGCTTAAAAAGGGCATTCATGGCGTCTGGACTCATCCTCAGCATCCCCTGCGAGGACCACTTGACAAAATCCACACTGTGGGGCGGGCAGAGAGAGAGGGTGTAGAAAGGATACCCAAGTCCCAGGCCCTGGCAGAACAGCCGTCATGTCTGAGGGGGAAGGGGGTCTGAAAATCCAAAGATCCCTTCAGTTCAGTTCAGTTGCTCAGTCATGTCCGACTCTTTGTGACCCCATGAATCACAGCACGCCAGGCCTCCCTGTCCATCACCAACTCCCGGAGTTCACCCAAACTCATGTCCATCGAGTTGGTGATGCCATCCAGCCATCTCATTCTCTGTTGTCCCCTTCTCTTCCCGCCCCCAATCCTTCCCAGCATCAGAGTCAACTCGTCGCATGAGGTGGCCAAAGTATTGGAGTTTCAGCTTTAGCATTAGTCCTTCCAATGAACACCCAGGATTGATCTCCTAGTAATACCCTAAACCACCGGGATCTAGACCCTTAGGAGCTTAAAGCTAAGGCACAACCTCTTCCATTTCTTTTTACTTTGGGCTCTGGCCAACCCTCTCCTGATACAGTGAAAGCCAAAGTCTAATGCAAAAGACAGGGTGACAATTCATTCAACAACTATTTACTGAGCACCTACCAGCTATGCCCCAGGTTCTGTTGTGGACCCTGGGGACAAAGCAGGGGCCAAACTTCCCTGCTTTCGTAAAGTTTATCTTTTTAGTGCATAATCATAGCTAACACATGGATAGCACTTTCTAGGTCCCAGGCATTGTGGTAACCGTATACGAATTCATTTCACCCTCACGGCAACCCTTTGAGGTAAGTGGAATTATCATGCCCGTGTTCCAGATGAAAAAAATAAGGACCAGAAAAGTGGAGTCACTTGCCCAAGGTCACACAGCAAGCGTGTAGGATTTGAACTCAGAGTCCACACCCCCTTCCTCCCTCCCATCAACATGTTCTACCCCTGTCCTGAGCCAAACATGAGCCCGACTCACTTGCTCTTCCTCAAGGCGTGCTCCACGCTGTGTCCCCGGAACTTCTTGTAGTAGTCAATGAAGGAGAAGGGCAGGGTGATGTTCAGTGGGTTAGTTCGGTCTGGGGCAGCCGCTCTTTTTCGAGATTCGAATGCAATCATTAAGTCAACCCAGGCTGCAGGACGCTTGATTTTAAATTGCTCAATAAAATCCTCTCCAAATATCTTACACAGAAGCTTTTCGAATTCATAGTCTACTCCTAAAGATCCATAGGGTCCACCTGGGTCAAGAAGAAAATGGGAGACCACTCTGTTAGAAACAGAAACAGAATCCAAAGTCTGAGAAGCAGCCTACCCCAGGTTTTGCCAAAGACAGTAGCCCAAACGTGGGCCCACTTAGCCAGCAGACCGCAGCTGTGTGTTTTTACTTACTCTTTAAAACCCTTAGGGTCTTCTTATTGCACATGGGAAAACTATCCTATAGAAATCACTCATCAACAATCAGTTTAAAATTATTTACATTTTAAATAAAATCAATGCATTTAGCTAATTGGGAGCATTGTGGTATTCCTGCCCAAGAAATCTAAGGACAGAGTCTGTGAAGCCAGCAGACCTCACCAAGTCCCTGTGATCTACTAATTACTCAACCTTTCCATCCCCACTAAGAGGACGAGCACGTTCTTTGGTTTTGGTGGTCTCATCCTGGGACCTTCCTGGAAAGCTTAGCCACAGCCCCAGATCACAGGTGATGATCATGGCCAGGATCTGAAACAGGTTCACTTTAGGCCCGGACCCAAGTTATGGTGGTTTGTGTTTAAAGGCCATTTAATGGCATTTTGCTCTCTGGTCTCACACATCCATACTGCTCATAATCCCACGTGCTGATGGCATTGAAAGAACGAGATGCTGAGAGAAATCAGAAATGAGTAAAACAGCTCAGGTATGAGAAAATTAGCCATTTCCCTCATTTTCTCAGGCTTACCCGTTGCTTTGTACAGTTCTTTAAGATGTCCCTCTGGTAACCGTATCTGATGGACTGTCAGGTCTACGGTGCCACCGCCACTGTCCACCACCACATACTTGTCACCTGGTACAAAACAGCCATCCTTTATACAGACCACTTGTCCACTGTGTCCTGGAACAATCTGGCAGGCGATGATGGTGTACCCAGCTAAGCTCCATCATCACCCATTCGCACAATGGTTTTGCTAATTAGGAGCACAGCGAGTTATTCATGGCTAAAGAGCATGAGATAATGTCTGCCCAGAAGTGCCGGTTAGCGTGGACTGTGAACACAGATGAACGAGTCTTTGACTAAAGCACTCATGTCACACGACACTGCATACCTGGCACGCACAAGTCGACAACTTCCTGCCAAGGTTTAACAGCACCATCGAATGACCTGCTGTTTAACACAAGGCTTACTCTGGAACTGGTGAGTTCCAGCTCCTCCTTTTCTTCTGAAGAGCCTCCATGGTTTTAGAACATGCAAAATTACAGCTCCAAAAAGAGCTGTCCCTGGGCCAGCAGGTCTGTAAAACCAACTGATTTGGAACATTTTCCAAAAGTGTAAAAGGAACAAATAGGAATGCATTTTTGCCAACACACACACACATAATCCAGCAGGGGCAAAGGACAGTCAAGGACATTACCTTCCTCCAGCTCGGACCAGATTTCTCCTATGACATTCTCCACCAGAAAGGTCCGACTCTGCCGATTACGTCGTGTGTGTTCCTTAGCTAGTGGCCAACACAAAGAAAATAACAGCGGGTGAGAAAGCATGAAGAGCCGCAGTCCCTGAAGTCCGTGGAGGTGAAAGAGCATGGGAGGTTTGGGAACAGAACATTCGGTGATCTTGATCGGAATGATTACATAAATACAACATGGGGAATGACAAAGCCAGCTCTTCCACAGCAAGGAGCTATTTCCACCAGCCTCCATCTATTCATCTGCCTGGAGCTAGCCAGTGCCCTGCTGAAAAGCGCACTGTGGTGAGATTCCCTTCCTCCAGGAACAGTTTCAGGGGAATGGAAATAAAATAGGTCAGTTTCCTGGCTCTGCTGCCCTAGGGAGGAAGCTGTCTGCCAAATGGCCTGCAGTGCGCTTGGTTAAATAATTTCACATCAAGGAACTTGGTCTGATACATGGAATGCGGGGTATGTTTTCCTAACTGGATCTGGGATAAACCGGCCAGGAGCCCTTTCCAGACCCCGTTGAAGTCGATATGCTCTTCCGCCACAAGGTGGCGCGGCTGAACCTAGCAAAGCCGGCGCCGCCTTTTTCCTGCACAATGCGGGACAGCCTAGGGGTGGCTGGGGTACTCAGTGGCTGTGAGGCCTTGCATGGGTATTTCATCTCCCGCTGGCTCCCGACAGCCCCGTGAGACGGACAGGGCCCAAGTCAGCGTCCTGTGTTCAGACGAGGAAACCAGGTCAGGGAGGTCAAGGGACTTGCCGTTCCCACGACTCTGTCTTGCAGCCTGAAATGAACCCTCAGACGGTGGACCCCCTGCCTTTGAGACTTAACAATTTAGAGTGAAGTCTGAAAATGCAGAATACGAATGTTAAAGAGGAGGGAAAGATGCTGGGAGAGGGAGCCTGGGAAGCACCAGAGCACAGGCACGATGGGAATTGGGGCAAAAAATCACTTAACCTCTCTTGGCTTCAGTTTCCGCATCCACAAAGTGGGATGATACTACTTGAGCCAAGTTCCACGCAGGCTGAGCAGGGACTGGCCCTCTGACTTGCTGTCAGCACCCACTGTGACACCAGGCACACAGTAGGTGATGAGAAAGGCAAAGCACCAAGTATGAGACAGTGAACCCAACAAATGACCCCTGCCGTGAACAGTTTTAGTCCCTCAGCCCTACAAATCCATCTGCTGCTTGTTATCCAATAAAGGACCCTTGACCCTCCAGCCTCCTTAAGCAAGGAGCACAGTGTTCACAAAACAGCATCTCCTCTGAGGATCAGAATGGCAAACATCAACATCGGGCCAGCCTTAAGTTCCTCAGGTCATCCCTGATTAAAGAGCTCCGGCAGGCCTGGGAGGGATCCCCGAACTCAGGGTTTCTCTCCTATTCCCAGCTCCAGATGAACTTACACTGAACACTTTGCAGTGGGTACTGACAACAGTCTAGGTGGCTAAGAAAATGGCATGTGTAAAAAATGGCCAAGTGAGGCTAATAAAACATGTTCTGAGCGCTCAAAAAATCCTGCTTTTCAGGCAAGTATGCCCAAGATTGTGAAAAATGTAGCCTTTACTAATGTCGTCAAGTCTTTTTGGAGTCAAATAATACCAACAGGAAACCCTGCAGTGCTGGGCGCAGAGTGCAAGCTCTGGCCTCCTCAGTCGTGGCCACTGGGCGTCCATCAGGGAGGGGCATCAGAGGGCAGAGAATGGCCCGGGGTGGGGGCTCAGGCTACCGATGCCATCCTGCGTACCCCCTGATTAAGCACTCTGCCAGGCCTTCCCACCCAGCACTCTGTCCTTCTGGGAGGGAGGTTCTCACCAAGAAGCAAGGTTAAGATGGAACCACTGCCTCACTGACGCTCTGAGGGGTGGTGAGGATTTCAGAAACCAAAGCCACCCCTCTGAGCAAAGAAAACAACAGCCAATTCCACAAGGAACAGGACACAGACACGGGGCAGTGTGGACATGATACGATACATTAAAGGAAAGGCAAACAAAACTCTTGAGCTCTTGGGAATGGCAAGCGTTCTAACAGTTCCCTCCTGTGTGAATGTTGTACTTAAGAAGTGTCAAGGAAAGCTGTGTTGAATTAGCTAATTCTGGCATGAGCTGCCATCTATGAACAATTGAGTAAGAATCCATATATGAAATAGAGAGCCCAGTCAGACCTTCTTTTTTCCAATTAAAAAAACAATGATCCTGAATATTTAAAACGTGGATGCACTGGGTTTAGTAAGCAGTGAGGCTAGCCTTGTGAGAAAAAAGGCAAATCGAGCCCCAAGACTTGGAGGGAAGGCTGCTTTCGTTCATTCTGGGTGAATCAGATCCAGGCTGCAAACACATGGCCCTGGCAGGCTGAGGGGGCAGCAGCCTGGTGACAAGTGAACTTCTTGCCACTGTCTCATGGCTCAGGTTCACAGACTCCTCCATCCTAGGTTAAAAGTGCAGAGCAGTGGCCGCTGGGGCAGAGTCACCTTGTAAAGAGGAAGACAGCCCTGTCTGGACAGGAATGTGTGCCCGCCAAGGGTGAGCCTGGGGCTTGGTGCCCCAGGCAGTGCAGAAACAGGCTTCAAGCTGAGGAACAAGGAAAGCTCAGAACCAGCTGGTGACAGTCCTCACTCACGTCATCCTCTCCTCCTCCAGGACCGGGGCCTTCCAGGGCAGGGTGGAGGTGGGCTGGAGTGATGGGGGGCGGGGGTTGACCTCCTCACTTGGGCAGAGAGCTCAGAGCTGGGGTGCACAGTGCCACCCCCCCCCCCCCACAGCTCCTTAGCATCCATGTTCACCCACGTGGCTCTGACTGACCCAGGGTATCTGCAGACTGCATGGCCCTGGACAGATCTAAAGAGCCCTACATTCCAGGGAAAACAGTTCTGAGGAGCAAGCTTGTGAGCAACTTGCATATAGGTCAATATCAGGTTTTTCCATAAACTGTCACGGAATTTTTGGCCAACCCAATATTGGAGAGAAAAAAGGCCTTTAAAATGCCCAACCTGGGTTTCCCTGGGCGGTGCTCCTTCCCACAGTTAAATGAGCATCAACCCCTCAGGGAAAGTCCGCCCTTTTCACCTCTAGCCTCAACTCTCCCAGGTTTCTAGTTAAGATTCACAATGAGCATGTCACGTACAAAGCAGCTCCAATGAATGAGTCAGCGACAAATCAACAGTCTTAATGGAGGCATTAATACCAGGCCAGTGGAATTAGATTAAGAATCAGTTAATAGACAGGAAAGACTTAAAAGCCGAGTAAAATGCATGGCCAAGAGCCACTCCTGGACTGCTCTCACGGTCTTGGGAGAGAAGGGTCCTCCCCTTAGGCACTTGGGTGGGTGATAAACTAGGGTAACCACTGCATAGTTTACAGTGTCCTTGGAGGGGCCAGGTTGGGGGACGGGGGCGCTGAGCACAGAGGTACTTAACTCCAGCCTCCTCCAGAAGCATCTTGAGGTCTCCTGACGGCACTGAGTGCCTTTGCAAACTCTGAGGCAGAGACACATGCAGGGGGCTGGAGGGGGGATGGCGGGGAGGGGAGAGAGAGAGCAGGTACCCTGTGCAAACCCAGCTCCTACTGTGTCACTGGAGCTGTACCCGTTGACCGCGGCCTTGCTGCTCAGATCAGTCATCTGGTGCAGCCGCAGCTTCCGGCAGTAGATGGAGGCTGCCTCGGGCTCCAGGGCAATGATGAGCTGCTCCGAGTTCTCCGGGGAGGCCAGGCCTGCCTGGAAGACAGAAGGCAAGGCTGGGACCTGGGTTCCCTGGATGGGACCCCTCCGAGTACACCCCTGCCTTGGGAGTGAGCACCCCCAAGGAAGGGGCGCTCATGCTCTGCTTGTTGGGGAAACTCCCTCCACAGGCCCCTGCAGAGCCTAAAATCGGGGGTGACTGGGTGCTGAGCCCTAAGCCAGGTACCCAAACATCACAGAGTGGGCACAGGAAAGGAAGTGAAAGTGAAGTCGCTCAGTCGCGTCCAAGTCTTTGCGACCCCATGGACTGCAACCCGCCAGGCTCCCCTGTCCATGGGATTTTCCAGGCAAGAGTACTGGAATGGGGTGCCAATGTACAAGTATTCTTGGCAAGTGCCAGGCTCTGTAAGCCTCAGGGCCGCAAGCATGTTTGGCCCGCTTGGACCACAGCTGAGAAGCCCAAAGGGGCAAAGGATCCAAAACTTAGAAAACCAGCCCAGGATGGAAGGCTGATGATGGTCTGTTTCCGGTTCTAGAACTAAATGGTAGGACCGAGGCCTAGCAAACCCCAATGGTCGGTAGCCTAGGAAACAGAAAGGCCATCGCTGAGCCTCAGCTGTGCGAGAATCTGAATCTGCTATATGGGCATCTGACCTGTTATCTCCAGATCACTGAGGGGGCTCCGGGAGAAAGCCCTTCACCCCTGCCCTGGAATCCACAGAGTCCCCAGGTCCTAGATGCGGGGAAAGCGCACAGGCAGTCATCCTGTGCACAGCCCCTCTCCTGTTCACAGCAGGTGTGTGTCTGCCCCGTGACGCCTGGCTTGCTCCAGCCACAACCCCTCCAGGCCTCTCGAAGGGCAGCCAGGGGGCTTTGGGAACACCCCTCTGAGGGTGCCTGGAACACGAGATGTGGCCTGCTTGCTGAAGCTGCACATGTGCACAGATGTCCTTGGTTGCCAACACAACGGGAAACTAAAACTAGCTCATTCCGGCACCGCCGTGTTTGCTGTCTTTGCTGCCATTTCTGAGGGAACCCGGGATGCTCCCCGGGTGCAACATCCACTTTGGAGAAGACCCCCAGTTCTCCCCAGGCCCCAGGAGATAGACTCATCTTGGCAGCCAGGGACCAAGGTCTGCCTAACATCACACTCGTAAATGACCCATGGGGAAGAGCCAGCCTAGGGTCATGAGCAGAAGGGGCTTTGGAGGGTCAATTATTGGGCAAGGAAGGGAGGGGAGTTGAGGTTAGAAATTACAGACACCTTTTGTCCAACTCCTCCACTTTATGCAGAAAGAAACCAAGGCTTGGAGAGGTAGGGTGACCAACTGTCCTGGGTTTCCTGGGACACTGATCTCTCAGTGCCCAAACTGGGACAGTCCTAGGCTCCAGGGTAACCAACAGAAGTGACAGAGCCAGCCCAGGCCCCACAGACTAGCTCTTGAACTGGTTCTGAGCTCTCCTGCTCTTAGTAACTCCAGTTACCGAAGTGGGGCCCAGGCCTCCACACTTTTGACAAAACTCCTGGGTGCCCCTAACACTCCCCTCCTGAACCGGTTTGAAGGTGCGATCTCCACTCATTTAGTCTGGGACAGGACTGTCTATACCTGCTGTCATCTCTTCTCCCGAATAACCGTATTATCCCAAATGAACCAATCAATTAGGTCTCAGATACCATCAGCCAGCAGGTGACCAAGTCTCTACTTTGCCAAAAGTAAATGTCTGCCAAGGGCAGAACCCTTGTGGAAGACTGTCCTTTACAAAACCAGATGGAACTGCACATGCCTTCCCCCTCCACTGAGAACCTGCCTCCTTCCTGCCTCAGCTGAGCCCAACCACACAAGCAGGATTTGATGCCCATCGGCCGGGCCCCCAGGTTGAAGAGGCCAGGTCTGCCCTGAGCTTACACGGGTCAGTGGGTGACTGACACAGGGGTGTGACAAGATTCTGGTCCAAGGGATTAAAATGCTCCCTCCCCTAGCCTCACTTTCTTGAAGGATCTCATCAGACATCCTCAGTAAAAAGGTAGTCGAGGGTTAAAGTGCCTGACGAAAGACGCCACGGGTTACCCACGGCAAGTGCCGCCAGGAACAGGGAAACCTCTGAACCTTTTTCCCCAGGATCCCAGAAGTAAAACGCCAGAGTGACAGCAGGAGGAGCCCTGTCTACAGCACAGTGCTCGTGGACTGGTTCTTCCATCCTCGTGGGTTCATATGTAAAGCCAAGACCCTTCTAGACCAGGAGCCCACAGGCCCGGCTCCCACCACGTGGACTGAGGAAAAAGGAAAGATGAAGAACAAAGCAACTGTGTGCCCGGGATACACAAGCGTCTCCTGCAAAGCTCAGGATGGGAGGAGGCTGAGGGGGGCAGAGCGGAGTGGCGCCCAGGACTCGGTGTGAAGGAGGAAAGGCACATTCCTGTCGCTGGGTCCCGTCAGCTGGCCAGGCGGTGCCCACGTGGCTGGGGAGAACAGCTGGGTCCAGGGCCTGTCTGGGGCAATGGGGACTGCAGGGAACAAAGGAGCAGAGAAGAGACACCTTCATTCCTCTCCAGGCCTTCCCGGAAATTCTGAACAGGCTAACGTACGTGTGAAATATCTCCATGGAAAATCACATCAAGTCCAGGTGATTGAGGAGTCTTGAGTATAATGATACCATTCAAGGGCGTCCGAGGGTCCCTGGTGTGTGACTGAGACCACCTCCCACCAGGATGCTCCCACATCCTGAAGATGTGCAATACAAGCAGACTGATCCGAATCTGCCCCCAAAGAGCCAGGGCTGCACCCCTTGGGGGAGCATTCATCTGTCCCTCCCCAGCTGGGCTGGACTCAGCTCCACAGGAAAAGCTTTGATCCATTTCCATGAGGAGTTCACCACGGTACCTGGGTGAGGATGCAGATGGAAGCGGAGGTGAAGAGGACCCCAAACCAGAGGGTAGGGAAAGGCAAGGTCAGTGGCGGGGTGGCCCGGCAGTGTGTGGGAGGCCCAGGACCAAGTAACCACACTCCTCTGCTTGAACCAGCCCCCGTCCCCGCTCCCCAGCGAGACCGTCCCCACCAGCCAACGCTCAGGGAGGCCACAGGCAGAGCGGAGAGAGAGGCCAGAGAAGACAGCTGTCTCTACACAGATTCCGTCTCCCCAGGAGGCTTCTCGGAGCTGCCGGGGAGACTCCAAGAAAAGGAGGAAATGCAGACATCTCCGCCAGCCTCTTGCAAACCCAGATGTCTTTCTCTGAGCAGAAGGATGCCATGCCCTGAAATGTAAGCTTAGTTTGTCTATAAAACCACTCCCTATCCTTCTCAGCAGAAGCCCCCTGGCTTAGGGGCTACAAGAGATCCTGGGGGTCTTTGCCTGGGATCAGTTCAGGGTCAACCAGGACGGAAGAGCTCACTCTCCGCTTCCAGTAACTCTACCCCTGGAGCTGGTATCCCAGGGCCACAATTCTGTTTGATGTGAGTTCTCCCTCTGCTCGGCCGCTGGCCCAGCACATGGCATGTTCTGCCTCCCACCATCGATCCGTGCAGACCTGTCTAACTCCTCCTGCAAAAAGGGTTTTTTTCTAAGGGCAGCCGTCAGGTCTTCTAGCCCAAAAGCACACAGTAGGTGCTGAGAGGGCAGCTGCCAGATGAATGAATCACCCATCCCTCCAGTCAGCCTTTCTGCGATCCTCGGGCCCCTTTCAAGACAGCTTTGCAGGCATGACCTGAGGATTCTACAATCAGAAAGCCTCTGAACCAAGAGCAGGCTACTCCATCTGACTCTCCACATCTGGACCAGCAACAGCTCCGTCGTAGTATTAGTTTTTAGAGCTCGGCTTCCTGGTCACAAGCTCCACTGGGAGGGGCGGCGGGGTAAGAAAAACCACACTCCAGGGAGGCCAAGGACGAGGGCGGTTACCACCCCGACTTCTCTACTCCTCGGCCCTGGAGTCAGCCAGGAAAACCTGCCAAGGGGCTGTGTCCACAGCTGCGTAAAAGGGCCAGACTAGTTGAGTGCTTGGCTGGCCGGGCATCGAGCTGCAAAGAGCTACAGCTGCAGGGCTTCTGAGTGTCACAGGGTTGGGTTTCTTTCTTGATGTGATTATCTTTCACTGCGGCTTATTCAGAAAGGGAGGCAAATGCAAGCTCTGTGTTAGATGAGATCATCCTGAGTATGGCAATATAATTTATTTAACAGGTTTCTGGAACCTATGAGTTACAGATTTTAAGCAAAATTCATCTAGAAATACACTAGACTACTTCCTATGCATGATTCATACAGGACAGGGTGGAACTATCTCCTATTCTAGCTCTTTTCTGAGGGCCTCAGAAGAGGCATCAGCTGTTCTTTCTGCTGCCATCTTCCCAGTGAATGCTCTTAAAGGGTCCAAAGCTGCCCAAGAAGGTGGATCATAAAAGACGGAGCTTTAACCCACTTCTTCAGCAATCACTTGACACAAGAGGGGTTTGGGGGGTTTCACAGATGAAGCTGCCCCCATTTCAAGTGCTGGGCAGCCCTCACGGGCCATGAATCACAGACCTTCAAGTTCAGGCCCCAGGCCCACCCCCTGCAGGCCTGCTTCTGTCTCTCTTCATCCAGGCCTCTTCCTCCTCCACCAGGCTGGTGGGAGGTGACGTTCAGCCTCCACGTGACAGTGCCATGAACTTAGACTCAGAAGTCCTCCCATAAGCCTGGAAGGAGGGGCTCCATTTGCCACATGCAAGCATGGTGGGCTGACCAGTTTCCCAGCTTCCCTGATGGAAAACTCTCCTGCTTCACCCTGCCTGCTCATCTGCGTGAAGTCAGGATGATGGGCTGTGCTTTTGGTGGAAGGGCTGCTGGGAAGGCTCAGCTCTCTGAAGCTGGGTGGGCCAGGAACTGTCCTTTTTGCTCAGGTTCTGTATTTGTCAGATTTCTTCAGAGAAACAGAACCAGTAGAATGTCTGTGTGTATAGAAAGGGGTTTATTATGATAATAATATGTTTATTATTATCCACATGATTGTGGAGACTGACAAATCCTAAGACTTTGGTTGGCAAGCTGGAGGTCCTGGAGGGCAGACGGTATAATTCCCTTGCCAGCAGGCTCAAGACCAAGGAGGAGTCCAGTTAAGAGTCCAAAAGCAGGGGAAGCAGTGTCCCTTTGAAGTTTGAAGGCAGGCAGGCAGGAGGAATTCCCTCTTATTCTCTCTAGGAAGGTTCGGTCTTTTGTTCTAAATCAGGCCTTCAACTGATTGGATGAGACCCACCCACCCTAAGGAGGGCAATCTGCTCTATTTAGTCAATCAATGTAAATGTTAATCTCATGCAGAAACACCCTCATGGCAATACTTGGAATGATATTTGACCAAATATCTGGGTACCCCTAGGCCCAGTGAAGTGGACACATAAGATTAACAGTCACCATTCTCACTCCGTGCAATAAATGGGAGGTGAGGAAGGAAGAGATGGGGAGATGCTAACTTGGGAGAGTAGCAAACCCCATTCATTTTGTCCTGAAGACTCTTCCAGAAGATAGGCTAAAGAGGGTGCCCCTAACATGCTACAGACCCCTTCCCAGATGGCTTCAATGAGCCACTTGGATGTGAGTGATTTGAGAGCAGGGCCCTGTTGCATGACCTGAGCACCTACTGCATCCTGGAACAGAAGGCTGCTAGCACAGGCTTGTTTAATGAATAAATGAAAAAGTGAACAAGGAATGAAAGAACAATGGTCCCTGCCACCTTCAGATCCATCCAGTGACTGCAAACTGAACACAAGTATCAAAACGAG
The DNA here is from genome assembly GCF_049115385.1 of Moschus berezovskii. NCBI lineage: Eukaryota > Metazoa > Chordata > Mammalia > Artiodactyla > Moschidae > Moschus > Moschus berezovskii. The sequence goes on from NC_142471.1 coordinate 82,856,437, forward strand.
CCCCAAATTAAGCTGCACAAACAGTGCCCTGGACAAACGTCACCCGGTAAGGAGAGGACGGATCCATTGGCAGGACATCTCCTGGCCTCAGGAAGCAAATCCTCACCCCTTTCACCCATGCTGGTCACCAGGAATTGCTGGCCCTCCCACTGCCCATGGTGCCAAAGCCCAGAGGACACCGCATCCACCCCAGCCTGGCTGCCCCCTTGACCTCCTCAGTGTAAGGGGTCTTTCCCTACACTCCCCCGCCACCCACCCAGAGAGGCAGTCCTTAAAGAGCCAGCCCAGAACTCCACAGCCCTGATGAATCTACCAGTCTCTGCACCTCTTACTTTTTCAGACTAAAAATAAGAACTGTCCCATTTCCAGGTCACATGTTTGTTGCTGAAGTCTTCCTGAGGGCTGGAAAATGAAAAAAGTCCAAACGATGAATCTTGAGGATCCTTCCTGGGAAAACTCAGGCCCCTGGACAGTGTCTCAGCAGACACCTGGGTCCCGGGGTCCCGTCTCTGGATCCTTGGACACTGCCTGAGGGCTGACACCTAGGCAGAGCTCCCTGATGCCCAGGGCTCCTGTGGGCAGTGAAACTGCACTTGGATCTCTTCCTTTTTAAAGAAGTTGTCTGTTTCTGGAACTTCCACTCGCTTTCCTCATCCCTATAAAAACAAAGCTATTTTTGGCAGATGCATAGGCTGAACCAGATTCTCACACTGAACAGAGGAGGGGAGAGCAGAGGAGACGAGCTGGGGTGGAGGGGAGGAGGGGACACTGTTCCTCCCTGAACTGGAGGAAAGCCCCAGGCACGGAGGACAATTTAAGGTGCCCAGGGCCATCTGAGGAGAAGGCAATGGCACCCCACTTCAGTACTCTTGCCTGGAAAATCCCATGGACAGAGGAGCCTGGTGGGCTACAGTCCATGGGGTCGCTAAGAGTCGGACACGACTGAGCGACTCCACTTTCACTTTTCATTTTCATGCATTGGAGAAGGAAATGGCAACCCATCCAGTGTTCTTGCCTGGAGAATCCCAGGGATGGTGGAGCCTGGTGGGCTGCCGTCTATGGGGTCACACAGAGTCGGACACGACTGAAGTGACTTGGCAGCAGCAGCAGCAGGGCCATCTGACTGTTTGGTGCTCAGTGTGTGTGTGTGTTAGTTGCTCAGTTGTGTCTGACTCTTTGCAACTGCATGGGGTGTTGCCCGCCAGGCTCTGTCCATGGGATTTTCCAGGCAAGAATACTGGAGTGAGTTGCCATTTCCTTCTCCAGGGTTGGTGCTCAGGGTGGATTCAGTTGAGGTTTTTGAAAAGAAAGGTCCATTCTTTTCTTTGAGTCTGTGGTCACAGACCCAGTATTAGAGGTGTGTCTCCTGGCAAGGGCAGCTCACTCCAGAAGGCATGGCAGGGGACATCTATGACCTGGGTGATGTTCCTCAGCCTGCTCAGGTGGAAAGTTCTGGAAACTGACTCCCAGGGTGAGCACTCATTAACCCAGGGGACTAAGCACAAAAAGGATCCTGCTCTGTCCTGGGATCATAATAGTAGGTCAGTATGGCCAGCCACTCCTGCCATGAAGTCAGTCCCTCATGGGAGCCCCTTCATGGCACAAATTGTCCGCAAGTGTGAGGGGTGGAGGCCACGAGGGTTTGTGGCCCCAGTGATGCCCTCCAGCACCCATGAGGGATGCGCCGGCCACTGGCGCTGCTGGTGCTCCTACTGCCCAAGGTGCCAAAGCCCAGAGGACACCACCCCCCCAACCCCATAGCCTGGCATCCCCCTTGACCTCCTCAGTGTCAGGGGCTTCTCCCTACACTCTCCCACTACCCACTCAGAGAGGCAGCCTTTGACCTCAGAGAGACAGGCCTTGACAACAAGACCTGGAAATGAATAAAGCCAGAAAGAAAACCGAGGCCAGCCCCTCCCCTAGTCCATCAGACCCCTTATCCTTCCCCGGGAGGAAGCTGAGGAATGAGAAGACCCCTGACCTCCTGGCTGTGGGCGACCTCTCACTGCCTCCCGAGGAGGCCTGTAAACGCTGGGGGACAGCCGAGTGGGGTGACGGCCAGCACCGTGTGCATCTTGGGCCCCCGCCTGCCCCCAGCCCCACACTCACCTGGTAGGCAGCTTGTCTCATGAACTGCTTGGCCGGCTGCTTCCAGATGGCAGGCACTGTGATGACCCATCTGACATCAGAGTTCTCGAACTCTGAACCCGCCTGGTCGCTCAGCTCCTGAAGCCAGAGAAAATGCAGCAGGTCAAGTGGGCAGAACTGGTCCTCCCGCGGCTTCGCCGAAAATCCAGGTTTCTTGGCCATGAACTTTTGGGGCGTCTATTCTGCAGCCCCCTGAACCTAACCAGCATCAGGAACAAGAATCTGTTGTCTGAATTTTCAGCAAACAGGGAGCTAACCAGCTCCTTCATTCACTGGATGTGGCTGCAGGTGGAGGCGGGCAGATCTGAGGCCTTTGGTCACTTCTAGTCCTGTGACTTGGGGCAAGTGACCACCTCTCAGGCCTCAGCTTCCTTATCTGCACAATAGGGATTATAATAAGCTCATATCATTGTTGGGAGGATTGATCATTTTCTCAGAGCTCCACTTCCTGACTGCTTTCTCTGCCATGTCAATCTTGTTAAGCTCCTTCCATACCTCATCTCCATGAACCCTTTTGAGTATCCTGTCTGGAAGAGGTAGGCATGGCCCCTTTTATACAGATGGCAGACTAAGGCCAAGATGTGTTCAGTATCTCTCTGATGACTGACCAGCTAGAAAGGAGCAGAGCCAAACTCTGCACCCAGACCCAGGTCTATCTTGACGCTAAAGGCCAAGAAAGGTCTTAACGAAATTGTTACTGTTGGTCTCGGATCTGAACAGTGCCTGGCCTACAGGAATGTCTCGCAGCTGGTGGCATTTGTTATCAGAGTTGTCGCTCACTCACCTTACTGCAAGCCCAGCACATCAGGGGGGTTTTCCTGGCAGGATGGGAAGGGTATGAACAACATGACCTAGCAAGAATGGTGCTGCCCTTGACTTTCAGTTAATGTAAAACCTATCTACAAATAGAAACAGACTCACAGACACAGAGATCAGACTCATGGTTGAGAAGGGGAAGAGGGAGAAGATGAGGGATGGACTGGGAGTTTAAGGTTGGTAGATGCAAACTATTACATTTAGAATGGATAAACAACAAGGTCCTGCTACACAGCACATGGGGCTATATCCAGTCTCCTGGGATAAACCATAATGGAAAAGAATATATTTTTTTAAATGTATACATGCGTATAACTTTGCTGTACAGCAGAGACTGGCATAACATTGCAAATCAACTATACTTAAAAAAGAAAATCAGTGAGACCCCCCTGAATAAACAGGATGGGTAGAAGCATCAGAGGTCTCAACCAGGCCCATGACGACAAAAGACCGCTGATCAATGCTCACGCCACCTGCCCCTCCACTCCTGCTGCCACATTCACCAGACAAATCTGAAATCAAACCTCATGCTGGTGTTTTAGTCACCAAGTCATGTCCGACTCTTGAGACTGTAGCCCGCCAGGCTCCTCTGTCCATGGGATTTCTCAAGCAAGAATACTGGAGTGGGTTGCTATTTCCTCACCCAGGGGATCTTCCTGACCCAGGCATTGAACCCATGTCTCCAGCTTGGCTGGCAGATTCTTTACCACTGAGCTATCAGAAATACATACATACATATATATGTATGTAGATATATATATATACTTCTTCAAATTCTTTTCCATTATAGGTTATTATAAGATGCTGAATACAATTCCCTGTGTTATACATAGGTCCTGTTTTTTTTCCATTTTATACATAGCAGTGTCTGTTAAAGGCTTCCCTGGTGGCTCAACTGGTAAAGAATCTACCTGCAATGCAGGATACCCCAGTTTGATTCCTGGGACAGGAAGATCCCCTGGAAAAGGGTTAGGCTACCCACTCCAGTATTCTTGGGCTTCCCTGGTGGCTCAGATAGTAAAGAATCCCCCTGCAATATGGGAGACTTGGGTTTGACCCCTGGATTGAGAAGATCCCCTGGAGGAAGGCATGGCAACCCACTCTGGTATTCTTGCCTAGAGAATCCCCATGGACAGAGGGGCCTGGCGGGCTACAGTCCACAGGGTTGCAAAGAGTCAGACCTGACTGAGCGACTAAGCGTAACACAGCACAGTGCCTATTAATCCCAAACTCCTAATTTACCCCTCCCTTTCCCCTTTGGTAACCATGTTTCCTATGTCTGTAGATCAACTTCTGTTTTATACAGAAGTTCATTTGTATCATTTTTTAGATTCTACACATAATATGATATATGATATTCATCTTTGACTTGCTTCACTAATACAACAATCTCTGGGCCCCTCCACGTTGCTGCAGATGACATTATTTCATTCTTTTTAATGGCTGAGTAATATTCCATTGAATATTGGTACCACATCTTCTTTACCCATTCATCTAGTCAATGGACATTTAGGTTACTTCCATGTCTTTGTTATTGTATAATAAATAATGCTCCTATGAACCTTGGGGTACATGTATCACTTTAAATTTGCATGTATATTTTCATCTTTTCTGGATATATGTCCAGGAGTAGGATTGCTAGTAAAACAGTCATTTTCTGTTTGTATCTATTTTTGTGTTTATTTTTTTGATCATGTTTTATTTCCTTGAGGGCTTCCCTGGTGGCTCAGCTGGTAAAGAATCCTCCTGCAGTGTGGGAGACCTGGGTTTGATCCCTGGTTGAGAAGATCCCTTAGATAAGGGAATGGCTGCCCACTCCAGTATTCTGGCCTGGAGAATTCCATGGACTGGAGAAGTCCATGGGGTTGCAAAGAGTCAGACATGATTGAGTGACTTACACTTTCTGACGGGAGGTCAAGATGGCCATCTTGGACTGCAAGGAGATCAAACCAGTCAATCCTAAAGGAAATAGGTCCTGAATATTCATTGGAAGGACTGATGCTGAAGCTGAAGCTCCAATACTTTGGCCACCTGATGTGAAGAACTGACTCCTTGGAAAAGACCCTGATGCTGGGAAAGACTGAAGGTAGGAGGAGAAGGGGATGACAGAGGATGAGATGGCTGGATGGCATCACCAACTCGATGGACATGAGTTTAAGCAAGCTCCAGGAGTTGGTGATGGACAGGGAAGCCTGGAGTGCTGCAGTCCATGGGGTCGCAAAGAGTGGGACACGACTGAGCGACTGAACTGAACTGATTTTTCTGTCGGTCTGCATTGGGCTGTAAAAGTAGGTGAGACTGTAATGGATTGAGAGGGACGCTAAGGGTGCCACCTATATTAACCATCCAGCCTATTTTAAACTCTTTAAACAGGAAAAAGCTCAAAGATGAATGACGGGCTTTCCTAGCCATATGGAAAGTTGTCTGGTTGGGCTGTTTGTCCACCAGAGGATGGAGACCAGCTTGGAAGGGAAGGAAGCTGGCATTGACTGAACATTTCCTGTCATGGCACTTTCACCAGCTGTCCCTCGTGAACAACAAGACCGCTCCAGGGATGTGATTTCTGAGATAATCTACTCGAGCTTATTCAGGTCCAACATGCAGCAGTCCACTGCTCTGAATCCACCTGCCCCTTGAACACCAGCCAGCCTCTTGTGAAGGACCCAGTTCCTGTACATCTCCTCAGACTTTTCTTCACAACGCGTTCCCTGCTGGGAGAAAGCTCCTGAAGGCTCTGGCTGAGCCAACAGGTACACAACCACCCCATTCACCCATATTGTGCCTGATGACCTCTGCCCCCTCCCATCCCTCCCTCCCCTGAAAGAGGGACTGCTAAGGCCTGTCCTCACGTCATGGCCAACCTGAAACACACCCCAAAGTCACAGACTTTCTCAAGTCCTACATTTTCCCTGAGTTCCTGTGGCTCCTCCTCTTAATCTGAAGACACCCTGCCCCCACCGGCCTCCTTTCATGCCTGCATCTTCCTCTGGGCACTCAGTCAGTCCCTCTGGAATTCCTCTCTTCAGGCCCACAGAGGGCCACCTCCTGCCCTGCTTTGAGGCCTTCTTGGACCCATGGCGGCTCCCTTTCACTGCAGCCATGAAATTAAAAGATGCTGGCTCCTTGGAAGAAAAGTTATGACCAACCTAGATAGTATATTAAAAAGCAGAGACATTACTTTGCCAGCAAAGGTCTGTCTAGTCAAAGCTATGGTTTTTCCAGTAGTCAGGTATGGCTATGAGAGCTGGACTGTAAAGAAAGCTGAGCGCCGAAGAATTGATGCTTTTGAAATGTGGTGTTGGAGAAGACTCTTGAGAGTCCCTTGGACTGCAAGGAGCTCTAACCAGTGCATCCTAAAGGAAATCAGTCCTGAATGTTCATTGGAAGGATTGATGCAGAAGCTGAAACTCCAATACTTTGACCACCTGATGCGAAGACCTGACTCACTGGAAAAGACCCTGATGCTGGGAAAGATTGAAGGCAGGAGGAGAAGGGGACGACAGAGGATGAGATGGTTGGATGGCTCAATGGACATGAGTTTGAGCAAACTCTGGGAGTTGGAGGTGGACAGGGAGGCCTGGCATGCTGCAGTCCATGGGGTCACGAAGAGTTGGACATGACAGACTGAACTGGACCCATGGCAGCTCCCTTTCCATGGGTCCCCACTGGCCTCCCTGCTCCTGCCTCTGGCTGGTCACCACCTACCTGCTTCCTGAAGTGAACCCACCTCTGTCTCCCTCCCACTCCCTTCCCTAGAGTCCTCTCCCCACCCTCTTTCATAGAAGGAACCACTCCCTCCCTCCATCACATCCCGTTTATCTCCTTGGTTTTCATGGTCCTCAGATGAGCCCGCAGGTGGAGTGTCAGCCTCGCCCTCACCCTGCTTCCGGGCCTGAGAGAGCTGCCAGCAGGTCGCTCTTCTTCCCCTGCGGGCCCCGAGGACCACGGCGGTCTCTCCTCCTCTAATACTAGCCTCGTGGCCACTCACCGCCTGAGAGAAGTCCCCTGAGGGCTCCCCACGACCCAGGAAGATTTCCTTCTCCTGGCATTCGAGACTCTCTCTCTCATCCCCCGCTCTCTCTGCAGCCTTGCCCTTCGCCTGCTCCAAACTGCCTGCTCCCCCCAGCGAAACCCCTGCCCTGCCAGCTGCTGCGTGTCAGAAGCCCCCAGCCCCTCTCCGCCAAGGGGATTCCCTGCTGCTGTTGTTGGGTAGAATCTCTGCCTTCACTGAATCCCTGACACCCACCAATCAACTGCATACTCCATTGCACTGCTTGTTCCCACACAACCAGAACTCACGTAGAACCTGGCCCACACGAAGTACTCAAAACAAAAGGTACTTGAATGGATGAAAGCTGTTACATTCTCACTGCTTTGGCTCCCGCTAGCCCTATTTCTGGACTTCCCAAGTGGCGCTAGTGGTAAATAACCTACCAATGCAGGAGATTTAAGAGACGCAGGTTTGATCTCTAGGTCTGGAAGATCCCCTAAAGAAGGGCATGGAAATCCACTCCAGTATTCTTGCCTGAGGAATCCCATGGACAGAGGAGCCATAAGGTCAGGGACACAACTGAAGCGACTTAGCATGCACGTACGCAGTCCTATTTCTAGAACTCTATTCTATTTCAAGAACTCACTAAATTTCTTCTGTTTGTTGTTTTGTTATTTTAGTCATTAGGTCGTGTCTGACTCTTTGCCACCCCATGGACTGTAGCTCCTCTGTGGATTGCCATTTCCTTCTCCAGGGGAATCTTCCCAACCCAGGGATCGAACTCACATCTCCTGTTTTAGCAGGCAGATTCTTTACCACTGAACCACCTAGGAAGCCCCAAATTTCTTCTAGTGATCCCATAATACCAAATGCTTCTGAGGTTCCCAGTTCTTTTGAGACAGAGCTCAATACAAGGCTCTTTAATCCCCTGATCTACACCCACTTGTCACCATGCCCATGGGAGGAGACTCTGAGCAGACCACTATATTCCACTGGGAAACTAGCTGTTTTCTTCATTCTGAGCCATCATTGAACAAACCTTTGGGCCAACCAAAGGGGGGCTTATTCACCGGGTCAGCGTCTCCCACGGGGTCTGGGGTGGGAGCCATGGAGAGAGACAGCAGCAACTATTTAAGTGTTTACTCAATCCTGAGCGCCAAGGGAGGCATTTAGCATTCAGTCTTTCACTTATTATCAAGTGACCCCCAAGGCAGTTACCTGCCTCCCTCTTCACATTAGGCATGTGGGTATCAGAGAGGTTGAGCACCTTGCCCAGGATCACACAGTTGCGACGTGGGTCTTCTATCTTTCTTTCGTTTGTTTTACTGAGCTATAATTCACTGCCATAAAACTCACCTTCAAAGTGTACAGTTCAGTGGGTGTTAGTATATTCCAAGGTGGTGTGACATTCCCTCTCTCTAACTTCATCAACCCCCCAAAGAAACCCACACCCCCGGCAGTCACTCCTCACCACCCTTCCCCACCCGCCCCGCCTCTGGCAGTCACTCATCTACTTTCTACCTCTATGGATTTGCCTCTTCTGGACATTTTCTACAAACGGAATCCTATACCAGGTGGCCTTTTGTATCTGGCTTCTTTCACTTAGCATCATGTTGTCAAGGTTCCTCCATGTCACGGCATGTATCAGGACTTCATTCCTTTTTAAGGCTGGATAATGTTCCAGTGTATGCGTGGATCCCATTTAGTTACCCGTACCCACGGATGGACATGTCAATTGTTTCTGCCTTTTTGGTTACTATGAACAGTGCTGCTATGAACATTCATGCACAGGTTTTTATGTGAATATATGATTTCTTTTCTCTTGGTACCACACCTAGGATTGGAACCTCCAGGTCACTCTGTTTAACCCTTTTTTTTTTAGTTAGTTATTCTTTGGCTGTGCTGAGTTTTCATTGCTGCATGGTTTTCTTGCTCCTTGCAGTGAGCAGGGGCTACTCTCTTGTGGTGTGTGGGTTTCTCACTGCGGTGGCCTGTCCCGTTGTGGACCACGGGCTCTAGGATGCGTGGGCTTCAGTGGGTTTAGCTCTCAGGCTCTAGAGCACAGGCCCAGTAGTTGTGACACAAGGATTTTAGTTGCTCTGCAGCATGTGGAATCTTCCCAGATCAGGAATCGAAGCCCCGTCTCCTGAGTTGGCAGGTGGACTCTTTACCACTGAGCCACTGGGGAAGCCCCTGTGTACCTTCTGAGGAACTTCCAGGGCATTCTCCACAGCAGCTGCACCGTGATCCCTTCCCACCAGCAGCGCACATGGCGCATCCTGCTTTCTGAATACGAAGCCCGCGTCTTCTCCCCAGAAACCGTCTAGCAGGCGAGTGCCCCTCCACAGTACAGGCTCCGGCATGTCCCTACCTTCAGTGCTTGCTCCTTAAAGTACTGCAGGGCGTAAGCAAAGATTTCAAGGGCTTTGACTTTCTTGCCGTTTGCTGCTGTCAAGTCGGTATCCATGGTGAGGTCCTAGAGGGGAGAATGAAGTGAGATAGGAAGAAGAAGAAAGCCTCCCTTCTGGCTTTAGGCACTGCCACTTGGAGACCCAGGAATCCCAGTGAACCATGTTTGTGTTTCCCTCAGACTAGGATGGCATGCCCTCAGGACAGGGCTGGCAGCATCGCCCCCTTCCTGTGCAGGAGGCCCTGGCTGTTCCCCCCCAATCCCATCCCCACTGCTTCCCTCCCTCTCTCTTTTCTTCCCTCTTCTGGACCCTCTGGGAGCAGAGGTCTTGGGGCAGCAACAGAGCCCAAGAAGAAAGAAAAGGCAGGAGCCGCCACTCCCGATGCAATTCCCATACTATTTCCACACATGGACACACATGGTCACCCTTGGGACCCCTCCTAATCGAGGCCTAGATAATCATGCCAACTCGCTGATGTGCATGGCACTAAACAGGCATGAAGCTTTCACTACCCGACAAGCTGCCAACCAAGTCACAAAAATAGAAGGGCTCCTATTTTAAGGCTTGTGCTATCTAATCCACTGGGAGCCCAGCATCACTGCCTTCTTCCCCTGCCAGAAGCCACAGCAGCTGCTGCATGCAGTCCTCGGGTGGAAGATGCTCCGTGAGATGCCAGATGGACTGAGGTCATTAAAAAATGATGAAAATAGTCCCCAGGGGGTAGGAATGGGCAGAGAAAACATCAGGAGGAACCCTCTAAGTCTCCTGGAACCAGCAGACTTATCACCCCTGGGGGAAAAACATCAGTGTGGCCTCTGCATTGATCCAGGTTGGGTAATTAGCCTTTGCCTTTGGAGCGTCGAGTATCAAGTGCTAAACCGGCCTCACGGGATCTGCCGGTCATCTCGACCCATCCGCACAAGCTCACTACTCCAACACCTGGGGCTAAGCGAAGACACCCCAGCTTTGGGGTGGTGGCTCCCAGGCCGCTTCCAGCCACCAGGAAGACATGGGCTTGGAATTGAAAAATTCAAACTGAAAAAATTCTGGGCTTCCACCTGCGGGAGACTGCTATTAGGCCCCAAATCCCATCAGGTGAAACAGGAAGGATCCTTTTCAAGCAGAAGTCGGTCTGCTTCAGAGAGAGACCACCACGTGGATGAGCACAGAGCCCTGGAAGGCCGGGTGCTGGCTGCAGGATCTCCCCAGTAACGTCTGTTTTGTCATCTGAAAACCCTTAACAGTAGACAGATAAAAGCGATACTAATAGAAGCTAGCAATTGACTTTAACTTGCTAAAGACTGGCATGGTTCTAAGGGCTTTGTGTATTTTGATTCCTTTAATCCTTACAACATCCCCATAAGAGAAGCACAAGTAGTGCCTCCATTTCACAGATAAGGTAAAGCAAGGCAGGAGGGGCTCAGTGACTTGGATTGAGTATCTCAAAGGTGACAGAGGCAGGATTTAAACCCAGACCATCTGGCTTCAGGGTCCATGGTCCTAAACACTATCACCATCCTGCATCTCTAACTGCGCATGTTAAAGAAAATTTAAGGGATAAGATGCTTAAACTGAAAAAACTGTATCCTATGGACCAACATTTTGATGAAGCTCAGGGGAGGGTCCTAATTGACTTGGCCATCTTACTGAACCCTGGAAAGTAGGGAGCAAAACTGCTTCAGGCACTGAACCTCCAATTATTGGAGGAGACTTGATTTCCTGAGCTACCTCCTTCCCCACACCGAGGGTTAAATGAGCTAGTTGTTACAGGTTATTACTTCCAAACTGGTTCATTAATAGCCACTATCCTGAGCCCCCAAAAGGCCTCCCAGCCCCCGAGTCCTTCCTTCAGGAACCCTTGATCTCCCAACGATGCAGCAACTGAAGGGGGATCTCCCAGAACAGCAGGGCGCCCCCAGCCCCCTATGCCTGTGCTCCATCCAGCCAGTGTCTCTCTGATGGGTCCATTTCCAAAGAAAACAAGTTGCTAAATATTCTGACTATCTCCCTGTCCCGTGTGCATCAGAAAATGTACTGTGTGGTCCACGAAAGCATGGTGTACTCCAGGCTGTTTCTAAACTCCAGGTGAGTGGACGTTCATTTCTGCTTGGGAGAAACCTGAGGGCCCCCAAGGGTCGGAAGGGCTGGAGGAACCTTGGCTCTCGAATGCGGGGCACTTGGGGCCTGGGAGAGGTTGGCTCACCCCAGTCGTATGCAGCTTCATCTTGAACTTCTCCAGGTACAGCCACTGCTTAGCCTCGTTGGGATCCAGGTCGTGGTAAAAGTCCCTGGCGGCATACCCGAAACTGTGGAACTTCCTCTCTGGAGTCAACAGGATGGTGGTCGGAGTCTTCTGGTTGGACACCCCAGGGTCGCCTCCCTCCCATCGCCTGCCACCAAGGAAAGGCAGAGGTTATGGGCCTTCTTGCACCTACTATGTGCGTGGCTGGTACAGATGTGGGTGCTCACAGTGGCTGCTACAGGTGCCCTCATTTTAGCTGGTTGAGTGGTGCCCAGAGACACAATTTGAGTTAACAAGCAAAACGAAAGGGACAAGGGCCAGGTTCTTGCTCAGTAACAAAGTCTGTCTTATCCTTTCACTCAAAGTGCACTGAGCATCTACTCTGTGCCAGGTGCTGGCGACACAGAGATAAAACATTTATATTTCTGCCTTCAAATAACTCGCAACATAGTAGGTAACTGTGTCTGTGTGTGTTTGGTGTGCATTTTGGCTTTTTAATCTGCAAGCACTCAACAGCAGATGGACCAGGCAGGGGAGAAACACGCACATAAATACCTGCCTCATCAGATGGAGATGAAGGGGAGATAGTCCAGAGCGATCAGAGGAGGCAGAGGTGCCAGAGACGCAGGGCTGAAGAGAGACTTGAAGAATGGACAGACAGCGGATGTTGAAAGAGGGATGGACTGCAGGCTGCCCAGAGAGGGGCAAGCACAGGGCAGGTATGGGGAATGCCAAGTGACTGTGTGGGTTGCAGAGAGCATGTAAATGAGGAGAGTGACTGTGCTTGGGTGGGGAAAACGAGACTGGAAAGGTGGTGAGGGCCCTGAGGAGTGAGAGATTTAATCAGTGAGTAATAGGGAGCCACTAAAGGTTTTAGAGCAGGGGCAGGACAGAATCAGAGCTGTTGCTGACCCAAAGCAAACTGAACTAAAGGGAGGGAGACTGGAAGCCAGGAGGCTGAGAACAGAGCTCAGGTCTCAAGGTGAGAGAGCTCATGCAAGGAGAGAGAGCCCTGGGAAGAGACAGAGGGGATGATGGGGAGGAACCATCCAGAAGGAGACCCAGGCCAAACGGCCTCACTGGTGAGCAGGCGCCAGGGCACCCCACAGGTTTCAAGCTGGGGAGTCCGGAGGAGAGAGTGCCCCTCACAGATGCCAGCAGTCCCGGCCAGGAAGTAGGCAGGAGGAAACACGGAGAGCTTTATTGGAAAGTGCTGGCGCTGAACTCCCAGGAGGGGCTTGAAGGTGCAAGCCAGGAAGAGATTCAGGCAAGAAACAGACCCGGGCGCCCCCATCCTGGGGTGACAGTCACAGTGGCGGGTGGATGGGAACAGCTCTCATCAGAACGGCTCTGATGGAGGGAAGGGACCATATCCGCCTGCATGATTGTGTGCTGAAGAGGAGCCAGAAGCCAGGAGGGGTGAGTACAGACAGATAGGAGGATGCGATGGGATTAGATCCTGGAACTGACGGGAAGTGTGGTGGAGCAAGCAGCGGGTAGGTTGAGCTCCAAAAAAGCTTCCGTCCTCCTCGCAGACAGAAAGAAGGAGAAAAGTAAAGAGAGTGGAGAAGACAGGTGACTGGATGCTTCTCCCTTCCCTGGGGCCGCAGCAGAGAAGCCCTGGCTGCCAGAAGGTCAGGATGCTGTCTCCCCTACCACGTCCTGGCTCAGCAGGTGGCTCCAGTCCTGCCACGCGACCCGTACAGGCAGCCTCTGGGGGAGACACAGGGCACTGGGGAAGAGCATCTTTCTCCCCAGCCTGCTCTCTGGGGGAGGTGGCCGCTCTCCTGGCTGGGCTCACACCTGCTGCCGCCATCACAGTCCTGATGGAGAGCCAACCTTCACCCAGACCTGCCGCACAGATGGGGCCGGAGTCATCCCTGGTCAGTTTCCCAGTCAAGCCCCATCCATCCAGGGAGCCAAGTCCCCATGGTGACCCCACTGAGATGCAGAGATGATCACCGTCCCAGGCAGACACTGGTGCCTGGACCAGGGATACGTCCCACACATAACCTTTCAGAAATAGGTTTTCCAGGACTATGAACACTGACATTTCCAGTAGGTAATGGACTTCCAGAGTTTTTGCCCTTCAAATGTTCAATTCTTCATTCCTATTTAAATATAAAAAATTAAACTTTCTCATTCATAATCTGTCAGTCTGGATCAAGGTGATATTAATATGTTCTGACTGAAATAAAATTCAGGTAGAACCTTCCTCCAAAATCTCTACAATTATTAAGATAACACCCCTACAGAACCTGAACTCTGTGAAGGCTTTGTAAGAATTCCTCCCTGGCAAGTTCAAAGTTACTTGTGCTCCTTTCTCTTCTGTCAATTTTCACTGTCTGACTCTCCCTCTAGAAATAAATTTCTTAAAACAACAATATTGAAGCCGATAAATGTTGATTCTAGTTTATGGGGGCTTCCCTGGTGGCTCAGATGGTAAAGAATCTGCCTGCAGTGCAGGTTTGATCCCTGGGTCGGGAAGAGCCCCTAGAGAAGGGAATGGCAACCCACTCCAGTATTCTTGTTTGATCCCTGGGTCAGGAAGATACCCTGGAGAAGGAAATGGTAACCCACTCCAGTATTTTTGCCTGGAGAATCCCATGGACAGAGAAGCCTACGGTCCATGGGGTCACAAAGAGTTGGACACGACTTAGTGACTAGACAACAAAAAGCACTTGATAGGAAATCTCATCACATTTGCACACACACTCTGAGAAGCAGGTACTGCATTATCCCCATTTCACAGATAAGGAAACTGAGCTCTAGAAGGTTCATCGATTGCCTGAAAGTGAAGTGAAGTGTAGTGGCTCATTCGTATCCCACTCTTTGCGACCCAATAGACTATAGCCTATCAGGCTCCTCTGTCCATGGGATTTCCCAGGCAAGACTACTGGAGTGGGTTGCCATTTCCTTCTCCAGAGGATCTTCCCAACCCAGGGATCGAACCCTGGTCTCCCGCATTGTAGGCAGACACTTTACTGTCTGAGCCACCAGGGAAGTCCTTTGCCTGAGGTCACACAGTAAAAGAGAGACCTGGATCTCCTCCATCAAAAACATCCTGTAAGTCAGTGCCTCTTGCCAAGGCAGCATGCTGGAAGTTTCCAACATACTCTCTAGGCCCTTTCCCAAACCAACTAAGTCAGCATTAAACCAATGCCTTTACAGACCAGGAACCTGGAGCCCAGAGATCAGAAGCGGCTTGCACAAAGTGGCATGGTGAGATTAGGCCAAGCAGGGCCAGAATCCAGGAAAGACCTGCCTACTAAGCACCATTCATCTGCTCATTGGAAGATTGCCTCTCCCCTCCCCCAGAGCCCTCCCCCAAGTCTCCATAGTGACAAGTGACTGGTGCTAGCCCCTGCCCCGCTGAAGCTCACCTCATCACGTGGATGCACTCCGGCTCCTTGGTGAAGCTGTAGGCATAGCCGCTGGACGTGGTCCCAAAGTCGATGGCCACCACCACAAGAAACGTCTGCTGCTCAGAGACGTTCGGGTCGGCATCGTTCTGCAGATACAGCGAGTGAGGTACAGGGCGTGGGTGGGGGCAGTCAAGCCCAGGTTTCAGGAAGGTTCCACCCTGCCCCGCTGTGCACCCAGTGCAGACAGAAGGACATTCCACGTTTGGTTCAAGTCTGCCACGTGGTGAGCCCTGGGCAGAGGACAGGCCTGCCTCCTGTCCACGCCCCCCCACCCCCGACCAACTCAGGGAGAAATGGAGGGTCCTCCTGAGTGGAGGGCCAGGCCAGGTCACTGGGGAGGTCACCTGCCTACACATGCGCACCACATCCTTTATCAACCATGTGTGAACGCGGCAAATTACAGAAATGCTTCCATTTGAACCAGAAGCCCAGTGGTTCCCTGAGTGACACCGTCTTCCCCCAACTGGCCTCCCCCAGGCCCTACATAGACCTCCAGACCCAGCTCTGCTGTGCCCAGTTCGCCTGCCAGGGGACCCCTCCATCTGCCTGGGTGTGTGAGGTGGGGGCACACGGCTCAGCATACCGAGAACCCTGCCCAGTCCTGTCACAAGGTCAGTCATGTGACCCTTGGCGCCCAGAGCCTTTCCTCATCTGTCAAGTGAGTAGGTCAAGTCATTCCAGAATTCCCCCCAAAATTTTAAAGCAGTGTAGTCTTCCTTTTTAACACCCACATAACTTCAAATTATACCAATCAACTTGGGATCTGAAGAGCATTGGTGACAGCCGCACCTACCTGGCCTTTCGTCACACTGCGCCCCACCCCTTAGGTGACCCTGAAGCTTTTCCAGGGAACCCTCAGGGTACAGAGTTTGAAAACCACAGGACACGGCTCTTCGTTGCCCAAGCCTCTCAGTTTTCCCAAGCCTGAGGGAGTTCCAGAATGCAGGCCTTTCCATGGAACCCAAGACAGTGCCGGGAAAACCAGGACAAGCTGGTGTCCCTAGTGATGGCTGTGAAGTTCTCAGCAGTGTCTTCTTTGCAGATCTGAGAAGTTCGTATAAAATCGCCCTTCCCTCCAGGTACTTCTCTCTGGTTGGCTACATGCAAACGCCTTGAACAGCTGCCCCACAGGATCCATCTGGGGCAGCGTGGGAACCAACGCCCAGTCTCCGGCAACCCCTCCCGACACCCCCGCCACCCCCACACCGCCCGGGTCTACTCTCCCCGGCAAGCTGGTACAGAAGCAGCTACAGCCACAGCTTTTGGTCACAGTACTTAACTGCACTGGAAAAACCACTGCTTTTCACTGATTCGCCCACTGGCCAGATGTGGCTGCATCCTCCCAAGAAGGTGCCCTGCAGTCTCTGAGCCCTGAGTCTTTAAAGAGCTGCTCCCCCCTGCCCGCTCATGTTATCCACACCCAGGCCACTGGCTGCCGAAGCACCAGCCCCACCACGGAAAGCCTTTTCTGACCCAGAGTAGGGAAAGCAGACTCAGAAAGCAAAGGGAATCAGCACATACATTCCCCCTTCCCTACCTGCCCCCCCACACATACACGCTTCTTACCACAACGTGAGAAGGGGACAGAGGCGTTATTCCTGTGTCCCCCAGGCTCCGGGCTGGAGACGAATATGCAGACGTGGGGGCCGTTTCTGAAAGGAAAGACAAGAGCATCCTTGGAGGTGGTGCAGGCTGAGCTGGAGAGCTGAAATGAGGACCATGTGGCTTTGCTCCTGCAGGGAGTGTTCTTGCCCTTGGCAAGCCAGCTAACGTGGGGCCAGGCTGAACTCCACCCAGAACGGTAGGGTATCTGATCTGGTTGCCCCATGTTTGGTATTTAAAACTTGAACAAATGAAACACTCCTCTTCTCCCAGTGACCACCAAGCTTCTCACTAAGTGCAGTCAATCTCTCAGCACTTAGCACAGAGGCTGCCCAGTTCCTAAACCTACCTTCGGTAGAGCCCATTCTTAACCCAGGCACCAGTATATGGACCAGAGAAGACTGTAGCCCCCCTGAGATGATGTGCAAATTTTGCGTTCATTTTCTTGGAAGGTCATCCACAGCCTTCAGGTTTCCAAAGGGTTATGGGACCCCATCCAAGATTAACAACCCTAATCACCAGAATAGAGGACAGGGGTTCGACTTCCAGAAAGAACTTCTTTGCTTAGTAGAGGCATCATCTCCTCCCTCCTTCCTGCATGAGGCCCTGTCAGAACACAGGGAACTTGTCTTGCTTCAGCAATGCTGAAGGGTCTGGACATTCAATAAGAAAAACCACAGCAAAAAGACAGATAGATTAGCATTCCTGGGCCCATAGTCAGGATCCCACAACAGACAGAGGTCAAAAGAGAGAAGAGCCAGGAGCGAGGCAGCCTGAACATCATTTGGTCGATTCCCCTGCTGCTCTTACAATTACTCAGACAACTTCTGAAACCCTGCCAGAGCCCCGTGGCTCTCCCCCAGGGATGAGTTCCCAAGGGGGAGTCACCCCTGGCCCTGGTCAGTGCTGGAAGCTCCATCCCCTCTCTGATTGCTTCCCAGGACTGGGATCCTGCAGGGCAGCAGAACAAGGATGGTTGGCTCCCCTGTAGAGGTGATGGCCAGGCTCTTGGCATCGACAAGTCCCAGGTACCATCCAAGGAGTTCTGCAAATACTGCTCCATTCAGTATATAGACTAATTACCTCCTGGGAAAAAATGAGTAATTTGCTACAACAATATGTGGTCAAGGAAACCCAGAGTCTATGAGGTATCTGAGAAAGACCTGTCTGCTTCTAGGGAGGCACCAGGAGTGGCTCCATCTGCGTCTGCTGCCAAATCACTTTGGTTAATCCCACGCGCTTACTGATTTCTTTTCCTGCTTGGTGAGAACTCAAACAGCATCATTACAGTGGGTGCCAAACGAGTTGAGGAAAGAAAAGGAATCATAAAAGAGGGAATGCGAAGCCTCGAATCTGCACAGCCACCTCCCCACTCTGCAGGCATCTGTTCCCTCTCCTCCCGAAGAGGCTCAGTTCCAACCTTTGGGAGAAAGGCACAGAAGCAAGTTAAGTACAGAGACCAAAAATCAATCTGTGGGGGAAAGGACTTAAACAGACATTTCTCCAGAAAAGATATGCTAATGGTCGATAAGCACGTGAAAGATGCTTAACTCATTAGTCATTAGAGAAATGTACTCATTAGTCAACAGGGAAATCAAAACCACAATGAGATACTGCTTCACACTCACTAGGATGGCTATATTTTTTTTAAGTAAATAGCAAATGCTGGCAAGGATATGGAAATATTGAACCCTCCTGTATATCTCTTGTGGTAATGCAAAATGGTACAGCTGCTGTGATAAACAGTTTGGTAGTTTCTTAAAATGTGAGATATAGTCTTACATAGACCCAGTTCCTTTCCTAGGAATTCCACTCCTGAGTATCTGCCCAAAAGAACTGAAAACAAGGATGCTTGTATGTGCACGTTCACTGCAGCATTATTTACAAAAACCAAAAAGTGAAAACAACCCAAGTATACATCAACAGATAAATGGATAACAAAAATACGGTACATCCATTCAATGGATTATTATTCGGCTATAAAAAGGAATGAAATTCTTATAGATGATACACCATGGATGAACTAGAAAAAATTATGCTAACTGAAATAAGCTCGACACAAAAGGACAAATATCACCTCATATTCAGAACAGGCAAATGAAATATAGATAGCCAATACAAAAGCAGAATAGGCAAATTCATAGAGACGGACAGTAGATTAGAGGTAGTCAGGGGCTGAGGGAGCAAAGACGGATGGGGAATACAAAATTTCCATTTTGGATGATGAAAAAGTTTTAGAAAGAGTAGTAATGGTTACACAACATTGCAAATGTATTGATGCCACTGATCTGCAAGCCTTCAAATGGTTAAAATGGAAAATTTTATGTTATACTTTACCACAATAAAAAAATTATTAAAAAAAAAATCAACTTGCTCATCTGAGAGAGGAAGCAGTTTCAGGTTCTACTAGCATCCTGGCTCAATGCTCTTGAAAAGAAAAGGGAGACATAAGCCTGGCTCCTGGACAAACCCACAAACTTCAGCTTCATTGCTCATCACCCAGCACAGGGTAGCTCCTTCCATAAAAGCAGGGGAAGTTCAGCATCTCTACTAGTGAGAAGTCTGCCCTGCCCCCACCACCACTTGGGCAGGTGGCATCAGAGAGATGCCATCCTGTACCGGGAGCCACCCTCTCTCCACCCGCTACCTGGAAGGCCTAAGGCCATGTGTCCACATTTGCACAGAAGGTCTTGGAAGAAACCAAATGTCTAATTGCCCAGAAAATCTGGTGTTGGCAATTAGCAAACAAGCTATTATCAGCAGACAAACTATCCACCCCGCTGACTGCTTGGTTCTAATTATCCCATCACTCAGCCCTTCTCAGAGCATGGCCCACTGACTTGTAAAAGAACATGTGTTGAGCCGCACCCAGAACACATGCCTTGGGCCCCAGGAGGACTCCGGGATATGTGAGGACAAGAATCAAGGATTTTTTGGTTCTCCCTGTACCTCCTCCTATCTCCCTTCCATCCTGCCTCTGGTTCAGTGGAAATAAATCATTTGACAGGATCGCTCAGTCAGGCCTAGAGGCAATTGAACTTCACGGCTGTTCTCCATTAGAAATTAAAATGCAGCTACATTGTGTGATGATTTAAAACTGATTTGCATGGAAGGTATGGAGGAATAAGATCTTTATAGACATTTGCATATGAAGCACGCCCATATCTGTAGCTCTATAGATCCCAAATCAACAATAATTCACCAGTTTATGTGCATCGATCCGCCACAGGAATATACAGAGTCTGCAGTGACGACTTTGTTCTCAAGCTAATATTTCTTTAACTATTTAAGATGTCAAAGAGGTGCTCATAAATTCTTAGGGAAAAGAATATGGAAATAACTATTTTAGCCCCTGAGGGATGTGATAAGTTTTCTGGTGTGCTAATAATCCCAACCAATCTTTTTTTTTTTAATGTATTTCTTTTTAACTTGAGGATAATTGCTTTACAATGTCATGTGGATTTCTGCCATATATCAACATGAATCAGCCATAGGTATAATAAGTATGTCTCCTCCCTCTTGAACCTCCCTCCCACCTCCCACCGCATCCCACCTTTTTAGGTTGTCACGGAGCACTGGGTTTGAGCTCCCTGCGGCATACAGCAAATTTCCACTGGCTACCTATGCTTCAATGCCAACCAATCTTGAGACCTTTCATTTAATAGGTGATTAAAAAGAAACACAACAGGGTCAATGGAATATTATCTGCTATTCTATGGATAACTGGCAGATCTAAGCTAATAGTAGGAGAGAGCTGATAATATGGAATGCCTAATGTACAAGGTAGGTGCTGTGTGTTCTGGCTACCAGTTAAACCTGGGCCATTATCTACAGTAAGAAACACCAACTGTCATTAATTGTGACCCTGTTAATGCTTCTCTGTAAAGCCTATATAATAACATCTGCCCTGAGACGACTCCCACCCACATGATATTCCGGTTCAGTACGCATGGAGTGACTTGGGCATTTTAGGAGCAGAAGAGAAAGGCAATTCTAAAAGCCTGACAAGAAGAGAAAATTTTAGAGCGCAGGCTTGGAAGAGAGAAAGGAAACTGATGAAAACAAAACTGATGCCCATCTGCAGCGGATAGGGGCTGGTAAAACAGATTAAAGAAAAAATGCTTTACCAGAAGTGTGGTCCAGGCCAGAGCCGAGGTATCTGGGAGTTCTAAGAAATACCTGCTCTGCTGTTTCAACTAGATTAAACAGATTCTCAAAGCATCTTCCATTGCAAGCACTAAGTACCCTGAAATGCATAACATAGAGGGATTTGATGATTTCACATCTCGGAATCAGAAAAACACAGAATATTTCAAGAATGCGAAGTATCAGCAACAGAATTAAGCGGAGGAGGAAGAGACCGGAGGCTTTCTACAACCAGAAAATAATCCTCAGGTCTTTTTGACATTAGTCATAGATGATTTACCATTACTTAGGTCATTTACCTACTGTGCATCTTTTTTAGTTTAGTGAATATAAAAATAAATCTGAGTTTTCCTCTAGAGCTTGTTATGCAGAGTGAAGCAATTCAGAAGGAGAAAAACAAGTATCATGTATTAATGCGCACATATGGAATCTAGACAGATGGTACTGATAAACCTATTCTCGGGGCAAGAAGAGAGACTCGGACACAGAGAATGGACTTATGGACAGAGCAGGGGCAGGAGAGGGTGGGATGAACTGAAAGAGTAACATTGAAATATTGATATATACATTACCATATACAAAATAGGTAGCTAATGGGAAGTTGCGTATAACACAGGGAGCTCAACCTGGTGCTCTGTGACAATCTGGAGGGGGTGAATGGGGTGGGAGGTGGGAAGGAGGTTCGAGAAGGAGGGGACATATGCATACCTATGGCTGATTCATGTTGATGTGTGGCAGGAACCAACACAATATTGTAAAACAATTATCCTCCAATTAAAATTAAAAAAAAATAATAAAAGAGTATCTGTAAAATGGTAACCCACTCCAGTATTCTTGCCTGGAGAATACCATGGACGGAGAAGCCTGGTAGGCTACAGTCCACGGGGTCGCAAAGAGTCGGACACGACTGAGCGACGGAATGGAACGGAACATTTTAAATAAATAAACACAGGTGTTCCTCAGTTCACGCTTAACTTGTGACTCACCCCCCAAAACATTCTTCAACCAAGTCATTTAAAAAATAATTTTTGCAGCAAAGAGGAATATATAAATAAATGAAAATATTTATGCAGCCAAGTAGAGGATATCAATAAGTAAAAATTGGACTCAACCAACAAGTCTCCTGCCACAGGAATTTTTAGACCCCAAAGCAGGTAATAGAGGAGGAACTAGTTGAACTTGTGAGGTTAATACTCATCACTTGCCTTAACGGTGTAATAATTAAAATACAGGCTTCATCAGAGTTCCTGCTATAAAATGCGAGACATGTAAAAGCCAGACACCTTTTTATTTGCTCCTGGCTCTAATGGCTTTAATCAAAGCAGACGCTCCTAAAATAAAAATAGTCGACAAAAGAACCTCAGGGACAGCCATAATTCATGAACGTGCTTGTTGTTGTTCTCGGCTGGAGACATTAGTCAGCAAATGGCCGTGAGCAGAATCGTGGACTTTCTGAGATACATTAAATCGATCCTGCTCCATAAATACATTTTAAAAGATGAAGACAGAACCACTGGGCTGACTTTTTTTTACAAGGCTCCAGGCTCATGCAAAATGACATTTGGTCTCAAACAATGGTGACTCCCCAGATTTTTCAAACAGGCCTCCTTGCTAGCTTTCAGACTTATTTCTATCACACAAATGCTGAATTTCCAAAGGATTTTTAAGATCTAGTCCTTATGATTTCTAAAAACGCGATATGTATGCTCATTTCTTTTCTCCTGATAACAGTGAGACAACAGGTATTTGCTGACAATTGCCTAAAATCAGGCTGTTTGAAAAAAAGCTATCCCTTTCTCTTTCCTTATATCCCCTCTTTGTAGTATCATCTTTGAAAATTGATCAGTTCAAGGTCATGTGTAGGTTACTGGCAAATACCTTTTAAGAAGGAAAATAAAAAATTTTTATTACCCTATAACAGACTGCATGGCTAGCTGAACTAATGCATTATTACCGTAAACTCAGCTTCCATTTCAGTAAATAATTTATGGGTTTTTTTTTTTTAATCACCATGGTTGATGTTCAGAGTAAATGGAAATTTTATTGGTGTGAACCAGGAGACCCTCCAAGCTTCAAAGAACACTGAGTGTAAAATAGCTTCTCTCTAAATGCGGAATAATAATTACAGAAATAAGCATTTACAGTGGGAGAAAAAACAGCATCAGGCAGTGGGGGCCTGCATCAACCCATCCTGACACTGAGCAGAATTTTCCAGTTACCCTCCCCCTCACTAAATGGAGATGAGATGGGCCGGTGAGAGAGTCCTGGGCAGTGAGGTTTCCCCAGAGGCAGTGAGATCCCCAAGTTCCTGCAACCTCAGACCATGAGTGGGGCACAGTTCATAATTTCTCTCTTAACCACAGGTTCACAGGCACATGTGTGTCCAGGCAGCTGCTGTGGGGAGGTGAGGAAATGCCTTATAAACCAACAAGCTTTCCTATTAATTATCACGAATTACATGCAGCAACCTCACAGCCCCTGCCCACTGGGACCCAGCATTTGGAGAGGCTCCACCAGATCACCCCACATACAGTATTAAGATACTTTTGTCCACTTGGCTTCTCTTTCACAGACTCTGGGCTCATCTGGGCAAAGCCATGCCTTCTTTATCTCTGATTCCTCAGCTCATGATTGTCACAGGCACTCGGTATATGTTGGATGGATAAATGGTTGGATAGATGGACATGTGGAAGAACGGATGGATGGATGGATGGGTGGGTGGTTAGGGGGTATATGAGTGGTTAGGTGGGTGGGTGGGTGAGTAGATGTCTGAGTGGGTGGATGGATAGATGGATGATTGGGTGGGTAGATGGATGGATGGATGGGTGGTTGGGTGGGTAGATGGATGGATGGATGGATGGGTGGGTGGGTAGATGGGTGCTTGAGTGGGGAGACAGAAGGGTGGATGGATGGGTGGGTGGATATTTCCATGTGTGCCCAAAAGTGGACTCAGTGACTATCTGTAGACTTAGAGGGCCACTGAGGTCTTTCCAATTGAGACATCAAACATCCCATCCCCTGGGTCAGGATATTAGTAATTAACATGCTGAGTTACCTCCAATAATGTAGGCATACATGTGTGCATGTGTGACGAAATCCATCTCTCCTCAGATGTCCCCTCTGGTCAATGCAACCACCACAGCTCCCAGAAGGGAGATCTCCTAGATTGCCCCTTCCCTTCTCACTGCACTCCCAAGCCCTGTCCCTATGTCTTAGCATCTCTCACATTCATCCTTCCTCTGTAACCTCTCCATCACAATGCTGGTCCAGACCCTGCTGACCCTTATCAGGGTTCCCGCACCACCTCTATCTCCCCACTCTGGGTCTCTCCATCCAGGTCAGGATTCCCTGCAGTCAGAGGCACCTGGTCTGAGCTGAGGTCTGCTCACATTACTTGACCAGGCTAGGGCCTTCTGTTTCCATCCCCCACAGGATAAATCTAGCACACAGCTTGCACCCAGGCCCTTAAAAGTCCACCCCACCACCCTCTGCAGCCTCATCTCCCACCATCGCCCTCAGCCCTGACCCCACCTAGTCCTTTCACAGACTCTCTATCCAGCCTCTCGACCTTTGCACATAGCTTTCCCCTGCCTGGAGTGCACCCCACTTCCACCCCATCCTCCTGGAAACACCCCCTCCGAAAGTCAATCCCCTCTGTTTGTGGGAGAAGAGATTTCTCTGTTCTCTCTGAACAGAGGAGACAGGAGCTTGCTTATCAGCACCTGGGGACCAACCGGCTAAACCCAGACTCGTGGACACACTAAGGACAACAGCCAGTTTTCATCAGGAAATAAGTTACAAGGAAAATACACAGGCAGGAAGGAGGAGAAACTATATATTAGAGGGTCTCAGACTCTGAAGTGCATCAGCATCACCTGGAGTGCTTATTAAAACATATGTGCAGACCCCCCTCCCCTCAAAGTTTCTACTCCAGTGGGTCTGGGGATGCTGAGTAAAGGCATTTCTAATGAGTCACCAGGCCATCTGGATCAGCCCGAGAGATAGGCTGCCATAGCTTAAAAGAAAGACAAAGCAACTCCAATCACTGCAATGCTTGGGCTTTATTGGACCATGATTCGGATGAATAACAAAATTTAAAAGACAACTGGAAATGTAAAAACTGACCAGACACTGATAAGATGAAGAAATTACTGCTAATCATGAAATTATGTAATTTTTAAGAGTAGTTATCCATTAGCGAACCATTCTGAAATATTTACAGGTGAAACAACATGATATCTGGGATGCTCATCAAAATAATACGGGAGGGGAGGGACAGAGATTAAACGATATTGACCACAAACTGATAATGATTGAACCTGGTGACAGATTCATGGGGGTCCGAATACATTATTTGCCCTCCTTTTGTATGCTTTAAACTTTGATAAAAGAGTAGGTGTTTTCATATACCAGTTTCATGTCCATCTCCCTCCTGCTGAGAGGGTGCGATTGATGTTTTTCTTCTGTTGTGTTATCAGTGAGAGCACCTGGCCCGTATACAGTAGGTGCTCCAGACATTTGTCAAGTGAATGAACAAGCGAGTAAGAATATATGTTCATTTAAACCTAAATATGTGGACTTTAAAGGCCTAGAAAGGTTTCAGACTCGGTCACCAATGGGTGAGGGGTACAGGTCCGGGTGGTTTCTCAGGAGCTGGGGCTGTGAGGACAGTCCTTGAAGGAGTCTGAACTTCAGCAGGTGCCACCAGACCCCCCTTGCAGGCAGCAAAGCAGACATCCGGCCACCAGCTGAGCAGCTCCCACTCTGAGGCGGGCTCCCACCCAGCTTCAGGTACAAGGCCCTCCTAGACTGAAACAAGTTCTGCAAACTCAGGGTCTCAGAGGAGGCAGGGGGCTGCCCCCCGCACACTTCTGGGTCCTCCATGCTCTGAGATATCAAGAACCACTCCTGTAGACAGGCAGGGTTTCTCTAAGCCTAGGACACACCCTCTGAGCTGTGTTCAGACTCGCTGGGCTCCCAAGCCTCCGTGAAGGCCTTGGCATCTCCTCCCTCCGCCTGAGGAATGGCCAGCAGCATGCCAATGTCAGATGTCACCCTGTGACCCTTTGTGCTAAAAGAACAAATGCCAGCAAGGGAGGGGGTGTCCCGCGGGGATGGGCTGCAGGCAGAGTGTCCTCCACGTTTAGGCAGAGCAGTCAACTTAGGCCATAGGCTCGAGGGCGGTGTCTCCCCAGAACCAGGCAGCTTGAGAACAGGAGCAAAGCTTAAGCTGGCTCCTTGGCCGCCGTTCTCAGAGGAAAGTAAGGAAACAAAATGGCTCCCAGTGAGGATGCAGAACACGGCGCAGCAGGTGGAGAGGCTGGACGCTGCTTTGTGAGCCTGGAGAAACTACCTCACCTCTCTCAGGCACAACTTCTCTCCGTGAAGTGGGAATTCAGATTCTCAGGGCCTCTGTCACTATTATTTCAATGAACAAAGGAGGTAAACCCTTGGAAATAGATAACAACCATCACTCACCATTAGCTGAATTCCTTCACGGAGTCAGATACTTATGTCTGTTTTTTTTTTTTAATTTAGGCTATTTTGCAAGTTTATCAAACTCAAATTATTAATTTGAAATTATAAGAATACAAACTCAGAAATCTATTAGGAAAGCTGTCATGGTTAGCTCTCACTGAATGCGAGCTTCATGCCATGCGAAGAGTTTTTAAAGGTGGCTCAGATGAAGAAGGCAATGGCAAGTCACTCCAGTACTCTCGCCTAGAAAATCCCATGGATGGAGGAGCCTGGTAAGCTGCAGTCCATGGGGTCGCTAAGGGTCGGACACGACTGAGCGACTTCACTTTCACACATTGGAGAAGGAAATGGCAACCCACTCCAGCGTTCTTGCCTGGAGAATCCCAGGGACGGGGGAGCCTGGTGGGCTGCCGTCAGTGGGGTCACACAGAGTCGGACACGACTGAAGTGACTTAGCAGCAGCAGCAGCAGCAGATGGTAAAGAACCTGCCTGCAATGCAGGAGACCCCGGGTTTGATCCTTAGGTCAGGAAGATTCCCTGGAGAAGGGAATGGCTACCCTCTCCAGTATTCTTGCCTGAAGAACTGCATGGACAGAAGAGCCTTGAGGGCTACAGTTCATGGGGTTGCAAAGAGTCAGACATGACTGAGTGACTAACACTTTCACTATATGGGCTTCTCTGTAGCTCAGCTGGCAAAGAATCCGCCTGCAATGCAGGAGACCCCGGTTCGATTCCTGGGTAGGGAAGATCCGCTGGAGAAGGGGTAGGCTACCCACTCCAGTATTCTCAGGCTTCCATGGTGGCTCAGCTGGTAAAGAATCTGCCTGCAATGCAGGAGACCTGGGTTCGATCCCTTGGTTGGGAAGATCCTCTGGAGAAGGGAACAGCTACCCACTCCAGTATTCTGGCCTGGAGAATTCCATGGGCTGTATAGTCCATGGGGTCACAAAGAGTCGGACATGACTGAGCGACTTTCACTTAAGACTTTTACAAGTGCGGCTAGAGGAAGCCTGGGCTCCCCAAGTGGTTAAAACAAAACAAAACAAAAAAAAACCCTGCCTGCCAATACAGGAGACATAAAAAATGCGGCTTCAATCCTTGGGTGGGGCAGATCCCCTGGAGGAGGGTACGGCAACCCACTCTAGTATTCTTGCCTGGAGAATCCCATGGACAGAGGAGCCCGGTTAGCGACAGTTAGTGGGGTCCACAAGAGCTGGACACAACTGAAGCGGCCTGGCACACACGCACGGAGGAAGCTTGCTGTTTAGGGGGCTGGAGGCACTATCACCGTTCCCACTCAGTGGATGAGAAACTAAGTAAGGCCGAAAAGGTGAAGAAAGAAGCCCGCGCTGTTCAGATGCGGCCCAAATGCATTCAGAGCTCACCACCTCCAACCCTGCACCCCTGCACCGTACCCAGTACCATGTCCCACACAGGTACTGTTTCTCTTGAAAGCTGAAACTGCAAGAGAGGTGTTACCTTCAATCCCCATTTCACAGACAAGCCGGGGAAGTCAGGGGGTCATAATCACAGGGCACCTCCAAGGCCCAGCAGCTGTCTCTGCCTCCAGGCTCAGAAGACTGCATGGTTTGCCCTTCTTTGGGCTCCAAAGTCACATGGGGCTCTCCATTTCAAAAGTCATAATTCTTCACATCCAAATACCAGGGTGGCAGGAGCTATGATAACACAGAGGTTCAGATTCAGGAGAGCCTGGCCTCAGGTCCTAGAATGGCTGCTTCCCAGAGGCACGCCCTGAAATGAAACTCTTCAAACCTCAGTTTTCTCACCTGGAAAATGGGGAGGGGAGGGATCATGATGATGGTGATACATTTTGAGGATCACTGCCAAATAACACATGAATAAACGAAATAATGTCTACAAAACCTGGCGCATGGCATGCACCTAAGTTATAAAAGTGAAAGTCACTCCGTCATGTCTGACTCTTTGCGACCCCATGGACTATACAGTCCATGAAATTCTCCGGGTCAGAATACTGGAGTGGGTAGCCTTTCCCTTCTCCAGGGGATCTTCCCAACCCAGGGATTAAACTCAGGTCTCCCACATTGCAGGCGGATTCTTTACCAGCTGAGCCACTAGAGAAGCCCAAGAATACTGGAATGGGTAGCCTATCCCTTCTCCAGTAGACCCAAGAATCGAACCGGGGTCTCCTGCATTGCAAGTGGATTCTTTACCAACTGAGCTATCAGGGAAGCTCTACCTGGATGGTATTTATTATCCTTTCTACCATCATCATCAAATAGGTCCAACAGCTGTTAAGAAAAAACAGCCATGGGCTTATACCAAGGGACAGGCAGAGCCCTCACTTATGCACAAGGGCAGCAAATGCATTTCCTTTACATCAGGCTTCTCTGGGCCTGTTAATCAAGGATAAAATGTCTCACCAGACAGAAACTTGGCAAACAGAACCTTCAGGAAAGCTCTTAATGATGGGAAACATGAGGGCTTTGCTGACATGGGTAAGGGAGACTGTCTGGCCCTGACTTCCCGCTCAGGCCATCTGCTCATCTCAGGGGCACTTTCAGAACAACCAAGGAGAACTTGAGGAGCCACGTGGTCCTTTTCACCGGGTAAATAAACAGGCTTTCTTGGCCCTCTGTTGGGTTGGCCAAAAACTTCATTTGGACTTTTTGTGACATCTCACGGAGAAACCTAAACAAACTTTTTAACCAATCTAATACAACAATGGATGTGAGAGCTGGGCTGTGAAGAAAGCTGATCGCGAAGAATTGATGCTTTTGAACTGTGGTGCTGGAGAAGACTCTTGAGAGTCCCTTGGACTGCAAGGAGATCCAACCAGTCCATTCTAAAGGAGATCAGTCCTGGGTGTTCACTGGAAGGACTGATGCTAAAGCTGAAACTGCAATACTTTGGCCACCTCATGCGACGAGTTGACTCACTGGAAAAGACTCTGATGCTGGGAGGGATTGGGGCAGGAGGAGAAGGGGACGACAGAGAATGAGATGGCTGGATGGCATCACCGACTCGATGGACATGAGTTTGGGTAAACTCCGGGAGTTGGTGATGGACAGGGAGGCCTGGCGTGCTGCAATTCATGGGGTCGCAAAGAGTCGGACACGACTAAGTGACTGAACTGAAGTGAACTGAATACAACGAAGCACATATTTGAACCGACCAGGTTAAAAAAAGAATCACTCTCCCACCAAGGAAAAGATTCCATTTGTCTGGGCACCTGGAAGGCCAGGGTTTAGGCTTCCCCAGTTTCTGCTGTGAACAGCCTTGGGACAGCTCAACCCAGAGAGGCCGCGACACGGCTGGCACTGCCTCTACTGAGACTAAAGCCGAGGGCCATGGCACTCCAGCCTGTTGGTCTCCCCTGGACGGGCGTCATTCACCTCCCAGACACTCACCATCTGTCCCTGGGGAAGGGAGAAGAGGGAGAAGCAGAACAGGGGATACAGGTTGAAGAGACAGACAGCTGGTTCATTCCCCTTAGTTGAACTCTCTGATGCAGAGAACTGTGCCACCTCCAGGCAGGGAGGATTGCCCTGAGCCCCCTTGCTCCCCAAACCAGAACCCAAGCACTAACCTGTTGCACTCTGCCAGTGTCTGAGAGCTGAGATTTATGCACCTTACACACCCCTCTAAGGAGTGTATTGATAGAAGAAATGTCCCCAAACAGCGGTGCAGTCTGTGCCCCGTACAAAGGCACCCACCTTGGGGGAAATCGCTCAAGCAGGACTACATCCACCCCTGGGCAGGGATGCCATTTTCTTACCACAAAGTGTTCCTCCCAAGCTATGCACTGAAGAGCTATATTGCCCAGAATGAACACCTTATCCTAATTTTTGCACCCAGAGCAGATCTTTTTCTAATTCATCTAAAAGCACCATGAAAGGCAGCCATGGATGGCACTTTACTATCAAAAAAGAGAAGGAAATGCCTGGAAAGGTACTGAATTCCGCATCACTAGAGGAATTCAAGTGGAAGCCAGGCAACCATTTCTCCATAGAAGAGCAACAGAAGGTCAGAAAAAAAGGACGTGGGACTGGGGAGGAGCAGATACCAGGCTGTGTGGATTAAGGCATTCAACCAAGACTCACTGTGCACAGGACTCACTACCCGCTGGGAGCTGCAGAAGCTCTGTGGCACTGCTGTGAAGCTCAGGAGTGTTGGACCTGTGGGGACTGGTTCAAATCCCAGCTCAGTTACTTACTGATCTGTGTGTACAGCCGCATCCACTAAGTCGCTTCAGTTGTGTCTGACTCTTTGCAACCCTAGGACTATAGCTTACCAGGCTCCTCTGTCCATGCGATTCTTCAGGCAAGAATACTGGAGTGGGTTGCCAGGGGATCTTCCCTATCCAAGTATCGAACCCGTGTCTCCTGTGGCTCCTGCATTGCAGGCAGATTCTTTACCACCGAACCACCAGAGAAGCCTCTCCCTTCCTAACTAAACACCAATTTTATATGACTAGCGGGGAGGAGTGACTCTTGCCAAGATCCAGGGTAGATCCTGAGTAGTCTGAACCAACCATGGGGAACCCTTTCCCCTTCCAATGATGGATGTGGGAATGGGTTTGTGACCCACCATTCTGGCTGATGGAGCATGAAGGGAAGCCTGCTTGAACCATGAAACTTGGAGCATGAAGGAGGCTCCTGGGAAAGAAATGCCCTAGCCCTCAAGTGAGCCCAAGAGGCCAGCACCTGTGGCCACCATCTTGCCACAAGCTCAAGATGCAGCCAGCATAGAAAGAACCTCCATTTATCCTTCGGGGCAGTCTATGAGCTGCTGAATACATGCTGTGGAGCCCGCTCGGTCACACAGAGTCGGACACGACTGAAGTGACTTAGCAGCAGCAGCAGCAGACCTCTGAATTTCCCATTCATGGTGATAACTGATTTCATCTTCTAGGAACAAGATAAAAGTCAGGTTTTCCATGCTTTTCAGCTAAAAACCAATTCATAGTGTGCAAGCTTCAACAAATAACTAAACTTCTCTGTGGCTCAGTTTTCCTTCCATATTAAACAGAGATAATAATAACCCTTCCTGGAATTAATAAGAATTCAATAAGAATAATGCAGGTCAAGGTCTTAAGAAGTGTAATTATTATTCCTTACGGTGTCTCATTTTATCTTTACAAACAACCCAGCGAGGTAAGAAATATGTAGTTATTAGTCCCATTAACAGCAGAGGAAACCAAGGCAGAGAGAGGGTAAGCATATCCCCCAAATCTCACAGCTAGTAAGTACCTTTCTGCAATGCCCAAGCTCCTCCTTTCCACTACCTTCCAGTCCTGAGGGCTCCACGCCCCTAGGACTGGCCCAAACCTGTACCATTGGTAACTTTCAGCAAAGAGCAGTGAAAACTCAGAGCTCTGTGTGGAATGGGAATTTGGAGGGATTGCTAATGGGTCTGAGTTTCTTTCTGGCTTCCAAGGTGGTGCTAGTGGTAAAGAACCTGTGTGCCAGTGCAGGAGACCTAAGAGAAAAGGGTTCGATTCCTGGATCAGGAGTATCCCTTGGAGAAGGAAATGGCAACCCACTCCACTATTCTTGTCTGGAGAATCCCATGGACAGAGGAGCTTGGCGCACATGACTGAAATAACTGAGCATGCACACATGAGTTTCTTTTGGGAGTGAAGAAAATGCTCTGGAATTTGATAGTGGGGATGGTTGCACAACCGTGTGAATAAACTAAAACCACTGAATTGTTTTAAAGGCGGATTTTATAATATGTGAATTATATCCCAATTAAAAAAAAAATCAGAGAGCTGCAGGAAACCACCTTGTAAGGACAACTGTCCCCTAGCCAGCCT
Organism: Moschus berezovskii; assembly: GCF_049115385.1. NCBI lineage: Eukaryota > Metazoa > Chordata > Mammalia > Artiodactyla > Moschidae > Moschus > Moschus berezovskii. The sequence goes on from NC_142471.1 coordinate 82,888,494, forward strand.
GCCCTCAGGAGCACAGCCCTCCTTCCTGGGGTGGCCATCAGCTGCTTCAGCCACCCTGACTGCTGCTCCCTCCCTGGACAGAGGCCAACCTTTCTAACAAGGCAGGGTTCAGCAATTCTCCCGGGATGTCTGCTGACTACAGCCAGGCTGGGGGCAACAGCTGGCACTGGTCTATCCCCAGACACCCCGTTCTTTAGCAACATAAGAATGTGGGCACAGAGCAGGGTCAGCACCCCAGGTCACCAGCTATGTCTTCACTTTTCCCCTAGATGCTCTGAAGCTGGCTGGCTAGACTCCCAAGGGCCAGGCATTCCGACAGAAAACTGAGGACAGAGGGCTTGCCGAGGCTACCCCTCAGATAAGCAGTTTCAAGGGATTCTAGAATAAACAGCAAGAGAAGTGCCTGATATCCTGCAGCCACACTAACCCTTGACAGGAGTCACAGCCTCACCTTAGCAAGAGGGCCAAGTGCACCAGCGTGAAAACACTCTTCTGTTAACTATTCACAAGTGCCTGTGGCCTGAGCCTGGGTCCTGGGCTAAGCAGTGCGCCAGAATCTGTCTGAGAAATTCCTGCTTCCAAAATATAAAGGAAAAGAGAAGAGAAAGACCACAAAAGGGCTCAAAAAAGCCCCTGGGGAGGTCCAGCAGGGCCCATCCACTGCAGCCTGAAGTGGGGCTTTCAAAGAGGCAACCAAATGCCCTCCAGCACAGGCAGCCTGGCACCCACCCATCACAGACCACTCTTTTACATGCTGGCCGAAGACGTCATGTCAGCTGGAGGGAGAGAAAGTTCTACCAGAGACTTTTTAAGATTAAGTGTAAACTCCCTAATTCTTATTTTATACAAAACCTTCACATGGATTGACATTCTCACAAAGATGGAATTAGTAAACTGGGACTTGGACTTTGCTAAATTAAGTATACATGGCACAATTTCAAGAGTAACTATGCTTGAAAAGAGTTAAAATAGAATATCTAACTTCCAGAGCAGTCATGGGAGATTAAAAAAAAGAAGAATGTAAAACTAGTGGACAATTCCCCTAGGACAGAATTTGTCCAGAAGTTTGTGTTAGTTGCTCAGTCATGTCTGACTCTGAGACTGCATGAACTGTCTCCCACCAGGCTCCTCTGTCCATGGGATTCTCCAGGCAAGAATACTGGAGTGGGTTGCTATTCCCCTCTCTGGGGGATCTTCCCAATCCAGGAATTGAACCCAGGTCTCCTGCACTGCAGGCAGATTCTTTACCATCTGAGCCACCAGGGAAGCCCCGAAGAATATAAAGACCAAAGAGTATAAATATTCTTCTCCCAAAGAACATAAAGACCATCTTAGATACTTTTCCCAAGAATGAGGCTTACTTACTTCCTCAGGCTACTCCACAGAGCAGCAGGAAACCCTAAGCCCCAGGACCCAGAGGGTCCCCCAGAGCACCCTAAGACCCACGTAAGGCCAAGCAGCCATGATGACCTGGCAGAACCTCCCCACCAAGACACCAGAGCCAGCTCCTGTCCCAGACCGAGCAGGTGCTGACCACGAATCTTTGATCCATTTTCTCGTCTGAACTTAAAGCAAGTCAAATTACAATGAAAACAAAACAACAACATTCCTGGTGTGAATCGCTGCAGCAGGGTAGGAGGAAACACACCACAAACTCCTGCTAATCTCCATTCCCACCCCCCGTCCCCACCATGTTGCAATGCAAACGCGAGGCCTTCCAAACCCTCTCCTGAGCTCAGGAGGGGGCAGCAAGCCTAGAAACCATGTGAATCCCATGAAATAATACACATGTTATGTTCAGGGGCCATGAGGAGGCCGCACAGAGGGCCCCAGATGCCAAAACACTCAGCTCCAACTTGGGTGCACACACCCTGGTGCACGCCTGGCATTCGAGCCACGTGGCTTCCCAGGATCCCTGGTTCCCCTCTCTAGTGCCTGGGCAGGCAAGAACCGAGGGCTAAGGAATGGGACTTTGCACCCTGGCTGCTACCTAGGGATGGCCAGCTGCCCAACCACAGGCTTAGGAAGCCATCCCACCCTCAATAAGCCCAGAGAGGTGTTTCTTGGCTTTCCATTCCTGCTGCGCTGAGGGTCTGTCCCTCCCGGCAAGCACCCAGGCCTGCTCGCTGCACTAAGTCTAACCGTAGGCCTTGACGGCTTCAGGCTTCATTGTTATCTTTAACAGCTCTGTCTGGAACTCAGTTAATCAGCGGCCATCTCCTCTTTGGAGCAGAATGGTCCAGATGCAGAGTGACCAGCTTGCCTCCCACTCCAGGCACATCCCCACCCACTGAGCTGGAATGTCTGAGCACAGGGCAGTGACCTCCGGGAGGGGCCCACAGGAATGCCTGAGGCTGGGCAAGTGGCAGCTGGTCACGGGGACATCCACACAGCCCATGCCCACCCCTACCCCACCATGTCTCCCTGCCCCTCTCTCTCTCCACAGATCCAGTCCAGGAAGATCCCCAAGGAGTGGCCACAACTCTGGGGACACATAGTCTGAGCTAGTGAACAAGACTTCCAGAAACTAAACGTGCAGCAGGGAAGCTGGCAGGGGCCACAAGGCATCACTTCAGCATCCCGGCAAGTCCATCAGCAGAGCAGACAAGGGCCCCAGCTGCCTGTATCTGCCCACATCCTCCCCTGCCCCTGCCCCATCAGGCTGCCATTCGTCTTGTCCAGTGGTTACACATCACAGGAGTATTTAATGTGTGAGGATCCGACTCTGAGTTCTCAGGCCACTACAGAGCAAGTGATTTCCATTTAAATGTTATAATTAAGAACACTGGAAACTTCCATCTTGCTCATGAACTCTTTATTAGACACACGGTAAGTGCCATGGGAGACTGAGGTCAGAGGGGGCAGGCCCAGTGTGGTGGGGTTCAACTGGCCTCTTGAAGGGCAAATCTGCTGAGTGAATGAGATGGGGGAGGGAGCTCTAGGCAGAAAGAAGAGCACAAGCAAGGACACAGCAGTGGAGAGCTTCCCAGAGGCCTTGCACTCCACCTCCAGGCAGCCCCCCCGGATTGCATCACAACCACCAATCTCATCAGGTCACTCCCAGCCTCAGGCACCTGCTGTGGCTCTCCTCTACCCTTCATGGCAGACCTAACTCTTTAACCAATCAGACAGCTCCATTAGCCCCTCATCACTGCCTGCCCCATCATGACAGACAACCCCTGCACCAGCTGGGCTGTGTTCTCTGCCATCTGGGAAGCCATCTGCCATCCCCCTGGCCTTCTTGTGCACCCGTGCACAGGGAGATAAGGTCCCACTAACTGTCCTGTAGGAGGAGCTGACCCTCGTGGCTGCCCTCCAACCAGGCACAGCTTTGAGTTACTCTTACAGGAGTGGGAGACGGGATCAAGGTCACAGAGTTAGCTGGGCTGAAAAGGAACACCTGGTTCCACCCTCACCAGCTCTGCCACAGACGGGACTCTGCCCTGGGCCTCAGTTTCCACAGCTGCAACCTGGGCTAATGACCACTCCCCATCACAAGGCTGTGTGGAGACCACTAGGGAAGGCCTGTGAGAAAACACCAGCCCCAAGCTGGGTGCGGAGCAGGTGTGTGTGTGTGCTAAGTCACTTCAGTCCTATCTGACTCTTTGAGACCCCATGGACTGTAGCCCGTCAGGCTCCTCTGTCCATGGGATTCTCCAGGCAAGAATACTGGAGTGGGTTGCATGCCCTCCTCCAGGGGATCACTCCCAACCTAGGGATCGGACCCACGTCTCTTATGTCTCCTGCACTGGCAGATAGGTTCTTTACCACTAGTGCCACCTGGGAAGCTCCAAGAATCACAGGCTCACCCATCATCCCCGGGACCAGGGCACACACCTGCTGGCTGAGGTTTTCCACCTGCATCTCCACCTGAGAGCCACTAAGACCCCTGCCCTGGACCAGAGGAGGCCCTCCCCCACCATGTGTGCACCCCAGAAACCACTGCAGGCAAGCGAGGTGGCCATTAGCCCCCAAACCCAAGGCTGGCTGGGCTGAGCCATGCTTGTGCTTCACAGCCCCAGCATTTCAGCTTGAGCTGACCATCCCCACCCTGTGACCCAGCAACTCCACCACCAGGACTCTACCCGAGAGAAACGAGTCTGTGTACACATCCACCAAAGGGTCTGTTCCAGAAGGTTCAGAGCAGGCTTTTCATCATCGCCCAAACCCGGAAACAATCCAAACATCCATTCACAGGAGAACAGATGAACAAAGTATGGTATGGCTGGCTGTACAATGAAATACTACTCAGCAATCAAAAGGGAGCAGAATCCAATACACCCAGCAACATGAACAAACCTCAGAAGCACTGTGTTGAATGGAAGACCTTGAACATGAAAGAACAGATGCTCTAAGTTTCCAATCATATGAAGTTCAGGCACATGTAAGGTGAAAGGTGTCATCGGAACACCGGTTAACTCACAGCAGAGACAGACAGAGACTGGAATGGGGCATGAGGGAACTTTCCAGAAGGATGAAGAGGTCCTCTGTCTTGCCTAGTGTGGCAGTTATGCAGTGTATCTGCTTCCTATTGCTGCTGTAATAAATTATCACAAACTCAGTGACTTCAAACCAGACAGTGCTGGAGGTCAGAAATCTGACACAGGTCTCACTGGGCTAAAATCAGTGTTGCCAGGACTACTTTCCCTGTGAAGGCTCCAGGGGAAAATCCATTTCATTGCTTTCCCCAGCTTCTAGAGAACACCTGTCTCCATCTTCAAAGCCAGAAGCATAGCACCTCCCAATCTCTGACTCTGACCCTCCTGCCTCCTCTTTTACATAAAAGGACCCTTGGGGTTACACTGAGCCCACCCTGATAATCCAGGACAATCTCTCCTTCTCAAACCCCTTAATGGAATCACATCTGCAAAGTCCCTTTGGCCGTGCAAGGTACTGCATGTGAACGTCCCAGGGGAGTAGGACATGGACCTTGAAGGGCCATCATTGGGGCTATCACACGAGTATCAGTTCAGTTCAGTCACTCAGTTGTGTCCAACTCTGACATGGCAGGCCTCCCTGTCCATCACCAACTCCGGGAGCTTGCTCAAACTTATGTCCATTGAGTTGGTGATGCCATCCAACCATTTCATCCTCTGTCGTCCCCTTCTTCTCCTGTCTCCAATCATTCCCAGCATCAGTGTCCAAAGTAATGGAGCTTCAGCATCAGTCCTTCCAATGAACATTTGGGACTGATTTCCTTTATGATTGACTGGTTTGATCTCCTTGCAGTCCAAGGGACTCTCAAGAGTCTTCTCCAACATCACAGTTCAAAAGCATCAATTCTTCAGCGCTCAGCTTTCTTTATGATCCACCTCTCAGATCCATACATGACTACTATTTGTGTATACCACACGAGTATATGGTGTGTGTATATATATGTGTGTGTGTGTGTGTGTGCAAAAACCCATGAGCTGCATACTTAACATGTGTAGGCTTACTGTATGTAAATTAAGTCAATAACAATAAAAATAAATAGCACACAAGAAGGACACCTGTAACCTGGGCTGTCGGTGTTACGCCCAGGGCATGGCATTGCCGGCGCCATCTCACTTAATCTTCACACTTGCCCTGCATTATCAACTGCTTTCCAGAAACCGACGCATGAGGAGACAGAAAACTTCACTTGGAGCTGGCAGGGGGCAAAGCCAACTTGAATGCAAGCTCTGTGTGCTCCTCAAGATACCCAGGGATCCAGCGGGCGGCACAAAGGGGAGTGGTTATCCTTTGATGCCCGCCTCTTACAGCCACGTCGGTAGAGAATGTTCCCCTAACTCCACTCTAAGGAAAACAATGGTGAGTGGGGTGAGAAAAGAAACTCAAGATAGGGATAGTAGAGGTGATGGGAGGCCCACACCGGGGACCCCAAGTGTGGTCCAGAGGGTCAGCTGTGCTTTAACTCCACCCAACAGAAGAGTCAGAAATCCAGGTGGTTAAGCGAAATCTCTCATGCATTCTACAACATTTTATTTATTTTTTTATTTTTGTTTGCGTGGGGTCTTTGTTGCTGTGTGCGGGTGTTCCTAGTTGCAGCGAGTGGGGCCAACTCTCAAGTTGCAGTGCGCCAGCTTCTCACTGCGGTGGCTTCCCTTGTTGCGGAGCATGGGTTCCAGGGCCTGGGGGCTTCAGGAGCTGCAATAAGTGAACTCAGCAGTTGTGGCATGCGAGATCTTCCCAGACCAGGGCTCAAACCCGTGTCCCCAGCATTGGCAGGTGGATTCTTAACCACTGGACCACCAGAGAAGTCCCTCTCCTTCATTTTAATTATAGGTGATGAATTCAAATGAATGAGCAAACCTTTGTCCACAGGCTTCCAGCCTGCCACCTGGCACACCCCACCGTGCCCCTCCTACCTGCTCCTCAAGGCTCACCAGCAAGCTGCAGCTTCATCCACGAGAGCTCTCTACAGGGCGTAGGCACCTGCAGGGAAACTGCCAGACGGACACCAAGCTGCTTCTATGAGAAGGGGCCTGACTGCTCCTAAAGGGGGCCCATGAGGCAGCTGTAATAAGGCCCCCTGCACTGGGGACACACACTCCAGATGGACCCAGGTGCCCTGCTCCCAAGGTCCCTGCTGCTCCTGCCACTAAGGCGCCCCCAAAAGGAAGGGCTGGGGCTCACAGGTGTGTTTGCATTTTTGCCAGATGCCCACCTGACAGCACCTTGCTATCTGGGCTCCGGGTCACCTGTGTCCAAGTTCAGACAGCTCCGCTGAGCCACCCACAGCCCAGGACCTTCAGGCAGCACAGCCCTGAGCTCCAAGAACAGAGAGCTCGGTCACTTTTCCAGAACCCTCGCCCCTCAAGTCCATGCAGAGCCCTGCACCGGGGCAGCCCCCAGCCCCTCCTGCTCCCTGGATGACTGGTGAAAGGGACCCGAGGGGTCTTGTGGAGCAGCTTTCTGGTGACTGGAGGCAAAGTACATGAGGGAGTGTTAGAGAAAGTATCCAGGACAAGGAGTTTTGAAGAATACAAAAATCCAAGTTCAGAAACCATCAGGTCCACCACCCGCTCTCTCCCCACGGAGCCTTAACCAAGAACCATATCCTTTCAAACCTCTGTGTCCTCGTCTATAAAAAGAGGATAACACCCGCTTCCCCACGGGGCTGGGTTTTGTGAAAGCTCGTCTATTGGCTCTGTCTCGCATGAACTGGCAACTCTGGATGGCTGAACACCAAGGGGTTAACAGGGGCTGCCTGTGGGCATGTGGTCCTGGCTGTTTCAGCCTTTCATCCTTTGGATTTGATTTTCCATGATGAATGTGTAACGCTTTTGTTATGAGAACCAAAGTTATCTTCGTTTTTTCCCAGTCCCTGTCTAAGACATCATGCTGCTGCTGCTGCTAAGTCGTGTCCGACTCTGTGAGACCCCATAGATGGCAACCCACCAGGCTCCGCCGTCCCTGGGATTCTCCAGGCAAGAACACTGGAGTGGGTTGCCATGCCCTCCTCCAGGGGATCTTCCCCACCCAGGGATGGAACCCAAGTCTCCGGTGGCTCCTGCATTGCAGGCAGATTCTTTGCTGCTGAGTCACAGGGGAAGCCCAGTTAACCCCCTACATGTCCCCAAATAAATGTCCCCTATCTGAAGTGGGCCATCCTCAGTGCTGAGACAGACATCTTGCCACCCTGTAAGGGGGCGGGTGTCCAGCTTGGGTCCCAGGCCCCACCCTGGGCTCCTAGGTCCTCTGGGCTCCAACTTTTCCCCCAGCACTGCCCTCAGCTTTAATCAGTCACATCCTGGTCAGGATTCTGCCGTTCGGCTGTCACATTTGGGGACAAGCCTGGGGCTGGCAGTGTGCGTGGGATGACCATACGTCTGCCCATGGGCTCTGGGCCCTGAGGGTTCAGCTAGGGGTCAGGGGAAGCAGCAGAGGGTCACCTTGAGTGGTAAGCAGATTCACAGATGGAAACCAATCCACAAAGTCTTCTGAGGGTGAACAGCAAAACTAGGTGTCAGCATGGGCAGAGGTATGGAGAGGGAGACGCTTTGCTGGCAGAAGGAGGTGGCGGGGGGCTGCTATCTTGGGACACGAAACCCCTGGCAACTCCCTCATGAGTCAGAGGATGAGCCGGGCCACCCCGCCACCATGGTCATTATATTTTTGGCTTCTGTGTTTATGTTTTGCTGCTTATTTCAAACTCATTGCTAGGATTTTACAAGAAAGTGGCCCCACCCTTCCCAACCCCATCCACTAAGATTTTTGAGGGGCAATGTTGGCCTGCTCCCTCTGCAGTGTTCAGCATGCTGCATGCTGTATTCTATCTTAAGGTCTTACTCTATAGGAATACATGCCTATTTCATAAGATAGATAAATATATGTGTAATACACATATATAATTCAGTGAGGAAGTCTGCTTTTTCCATATAAATATTCATTCAATGCACAAGGATTAGATCAAAAAATAAGCAGGAGAAAGTGAATTCTGACTTTCCTACTGCATCCTGGTGCATCCCATCCTGTGGGCTTATCCTCTTTCCTGAGACCCTCGGGCTCTGGCCCCAGCATGTAGCACTTAGGGATGTCACTGGTGAACATTCAGGGAAGACCCAAGGAGCGGAGTGCTGCGGCAAAATCAATGTCCGCAACCAGCCAAGTCTCTGTGGGTTCATGTTTCGTGAGCCATGCAAACCCAAGGGAAGAGCTACCAGAAGCTTCTGCGGTCTCTCCGTTCCTCTCTCCGTCACTCTCCTTCCCTCTCCTCCATCTCTGCTGTCCCCTGTCCCTCTCTTGCCATTCCTGCACGCACACACACACTGATGTGTGCACACACACACACACACACACACTCCCAGCAGCCTGTCCTGAGACAGCTCTGGAAGTACTCAGAAACACAACTGAGCGACTAAGCACAGCACAGCACAGCACAGCAGGTCTCTGCTGGGTCTTTGGCACCACTGTTCACCATTGCCCTTGGGACTAGACCATCCCTTCCCCCCAAGCCCCCTCCAGGGCCCGAGCTGGGTGCTGCCAGCCCACTGTCTGTACCCTCAGCCTCCCGGTCCTCATATCTCAACCCAGATATGAGTCTTCCCTTGCCTTGAGAGACATCGTGATGCTATTCTCCCACTAGGTCACTGTCTGCTCTTCATGTGACTGCCACTTTCGAGGATTCTGTTTCTTTATCAGGAAAATTGAAGAGGTTGGCTCGTAGATATTGAAAGCCCTATTGTACCCTCGAGCTTTAACCATTTCTCATTCTGACCATCAAAGTCACACTAACTAAGTGCTAATGGCTCCTGAGGACCCAGCAACTCCTCCCCCAGATCTCCACTAATTCTGATTCCCCAACGGCTTAATTTACCAAGCAGTAAAACCCCCCTATTTGGGCCTAATAAACTATTGTTAAGTTTTTATTTTGCCAAGGACAAATATAAAAACTTTTTTTTATTAAACCTATTATCCACTATTATATTCAATCCATAAAAGAAAGAAAAAATAGTACTATATTAGTTATCTATTGCTATTAAGAAAAAACCTTTTTAACTCCAAAAATTTAGTGCCTCAAAATGACAATCATTTGTTTGTACAGAACTCTGCAATTTGGGCTTTTCCCACCTGGGGTCAACTGACGCATGAAAGTCATTTGAAGGCTTCAGTTCAGTTCAGTTCAGTCACTCAGTCATGTCCGACTTTCCGCGACCCCATGAATCACAGCACGCCAGGCCTCCCTGTCCATCACCAACTCCCGGAGTACACTCAAACTCGTGTCCACAGAGTCGGTGATGCCATCCAGCAATCTCCTTCTCTGTCATCCCCTTGGCTTAACTGGGGCTAAAAGATCCAAGATGGCCTCACTCACTGTGTCTGATGTTCTCCTGGGCTGCTGGGCGGGGAGGCTCAGTTCCCGTCCATGTGGCCTCTCCAGCAGGACAGCCCAGGTGTCCTACACAGCAGTGTAACAGGTGGGCCAGTCCCAACGCACAGATGCTCATCAAATCTCTGCTGGCTTCATGTTTGCTGACGTCCGTTTGGCCAAAACAAGTCCCTTGGCCAAGCCCCCAGTCAAAGCAGTAGGAGACTGTGCAATGATGTGGTTACCTTTAATGTAACAATCTATAATATCATAAGGGCATATCAGAAATTCTCTTTTCTGGATGCAGTAGATTTAGCCTCATGGAAACCTACGACACAGTCATCTGTGCAACTTCCTCACAGACCCATTTAGGCTTCACGCATCAGAGCCATTTCCAGCCCAAAAGCTGGTATTTGGAAAACACAGCATCTATCAATTACCATCTTCTTTCCAACTAGACAGAAGCGGCCTCAGAATGTCTCTCAACACAGCATTCTAGATTCCTCCCAACTGATCAGAGAGGGCACACAAAATTCAAGCCTACTTTCCATCCTTACCTAAGGGTTTTCTCTTCAGAGAAGTTATCTTTTGAAAGACGACATGGGAGAAGAAATGTTTAACCCAAAGGAAGATGGCGGCAACTCCAGGCACTGTGGCCAGGGTCAGGTGTAGAACCTTCCTCCATCCTCAAACCACAACCACTGGGACCAATCTTAATGTTCTCAGCCAATGAGCCTCACAGACCAACATATCCCTGCACAGATGGCCATTGGTAAGCAAGACCATGGGACCTTCACTCTGGGCCAAGCCACATCAGCCGTGGCACTTCACACAGATGTGGCCTTTGCCTCAGTTCGAGCCTCTGCCTGGCAGACCTGGACCTGAACTCTGCACCCTGCAGGTTCCTCCCTCCCTTCTCAAAACCAATGAGGAACCAGCAGGGAAGGAGACTGTTGAAGCCCCACCCCAGCCCTGGGCAGGTGACAGCCCCAAGATACAGGCTTGGGTCTTGTCAATGAGAGGACCTTGGGGGTCCCTTTCTTAATGGGCAATGTCTGGGCCTTGGGGTTCTCACCAACTAAGGTGGGCCTCCCAAACCAGAAGGATCCTGTGTGGACAATTTCTGGATGACAAAATCTCCCCCACTTGAAAATACTCTGTGTGTTGATGTGGTTGTGGTTACATGACTGTACTCACTAGTGAAAACTCATCACACTGATACCAAGAAACTGTGAGTTTTACCTTTTGTAAATGACACCTCAATAAGTGCAACTTAAAAAAAAAAATCTCCCTGGCAGGGAACTACACTGCACTTGCTTCGTCAGGCCCACTCCTTTAAATGACCTTTGTGAACACCTAGTATGTATCTGGTGGGTGCTTTAAATAGTAAAGTTGCCAAACACTGAATGTGCATGTTTTGTGTGCAGGGAAAGCCCTTCATGTGCTTGACTTTTATCTAATTTTCCAGACCATCCTGTAAGGGGTTGTTACCCACACTTTACAGAAAGGGTCACAGGAGCTCAGAGAGGGTGAATAAACTGTTCAGACCTAGGCCATACAGCCAGAAGGTGGAGGACTCAGGTCAGGTATTCCTAACTTAGCTAAGCCTGTTACACTCCACCAATTTCCCATCTCGTACTAGCTCCAGGCAGGGTATGTTTGGTGTTTTTTATGCATAAAAGAAGCTAAATGACTTGCCTAAAGATCATATTGCTAATAAGAGGTGACATCAGGCTTTGAAACAAGCAGATTCCAAAGCCCCTCTGCCTTACTGCCCATGGGGGACATCTAGGGTCCCTCACACCCCATTCCACCTGCTAGGCCCTCCCTTCAGGGACTATCTGGCTCCAGGCGACTCCCCTCCCTTCGCCCATCCTCCTAGCACCTGTCCTAGACACTGTCCTGGCCAAGATCATCAGAGGCCCACCCCAAGGGGTGGACTGTTGCTAATATCTTTAGACATCTTGCCAAGGCTGGAAACCAGGAGAGTCCTTTCAAGGGCACCTGTGTAGCCCTAAACATCTGGCTCTGAAGGGACTAGGCCCAGCCAGGCTCCCAAGGCAGGGACAGACACCACTGCCATCCCCCAGGTCCCCACTGTTTCCCGCAGGAGAACTCCAGGGAGCTGGTGCAGAGAGGAAAGGTCATGCCTCAGCCTTGTTCCATCAGTCTGCTTCAGCATCCCGAGTGGGCCTTTGTGGATTTGGCCAGATACATCCTTTTTATTTTTAATTTTTTTTAGTGATACATCCATGATGGGCCTTCCCACAGCTGAGTAATAGGCCTCCCCAGAGGGTCCTCACATCACTCCTTGTACTTAAGACAGAACAGATGCTGAAGCAAATGCGTCAGTTGATGTATTTGGCATCACTGGACAAATGATGTGTCCCTTCTGCTACCTAACTCAGGAAACCACAGCTTGACCTGATGCCCACAGTCCCTTCAGATGGGTCCAGCTGGCCAGCACCACATGGTTGAACCATGGCCCAGCATGCACCAGGAGAACACCCCATGAGTTTGCACTTCATTTCATGGGAGAGGTCCAGTAGTCAACTACTCCATTCATTATGAAATACTTACATGGAAGAAAGCAATTTCCTCAAAGGAAAAGGAGTAAAACTTCCAGTAGGGAGTACATGTATTCTCCACCTGTATGGATGTACAGCCCTTACCTAGAAACCATCTCCTGCAGATGACTTATTTGGTTACCAGCACCATAGCTACCTGTAGGAGGGTCATTCTCTGACCACCGGATATGTTCCCCAGCTCACCCCACAGGAAAGGAGGTTCTGTCCCCTGGCCAGGGGTAACAAGTAATCATGCCTGGACCTAGGGACCTCCTCTGGGAACCTGGATTTGGCAGAGAAAGACAGACTGGGGAGGGCATAAGTGGGCCTGCAGGGAGGGAAGCATGAACAACACACAGAGCAAAGCAGAAGTAAGAGATGGGGGAGGGAGTGGGGAGAACTACAGGCTCCCAGTTCTCTCACTTTTACACTTGGCAGCAGTCCAGGAGCCATCCTAACATCCTTTCTATAAAATGTCCTTTTCGGCTTCCTCCAGGGAGAAAAGGTTTGGTTCAGTTCACTCGCTCAGTCGTGTCCGACTCTTTGCGACCCCATGAATCATATGGGGCCAGGCCTCCCTGTCCCTGTCCAGGCCAGGCCTCCCTGTCCATCACCAGCTCCCGGAGTTCACTCAAATTCATGTCCATTGATTTGGTGATGCCATCCAGCCATCTCATTCTCCGTCGTCCCCGTCTCCTACTGCCCCCAATCCCTCCCAGCATCAGAGTCTTTTCAAGTGAGTCAACTCGTTGCATGAGGTGGCTAAAGTATTGGAGTTTCAGTTTTAGCATCAGTCCTTCCAATGAACACCCAGGATCGATCTCCTTTAGAATGGACTGGTTGGATCTCCTTGCAGTCCAAGGGACTCTCAAGAGTCTTCTCCAGCACCACAGTTCAAAAGCATCAATTCTTCGGCGATCAGCTTTCTTCACAGTCCAACTCTCACATCCATACATGACCACGGGAAAAACCATAGCCTTGACTAGATGGACCTGCAACCAAAAGCCCTCCTCAACACTCCTTTAAAGCAAACACTCTGCCAAGGACCAGGGCACAAAGGATAGGCAACTACCAATGTCAATTGAGAAAATATGCAAGAAAGTGGAAGAGAAAAGGCTGTGGGGGTGGCGACAAGTCAATAATTCAGTTCAGTTCAGTTAAATTCAGTCGCTCAGTCGTGTCCGACTCTTTGAGACCCCATGAATCACAGCACGCCAAGCCTCCCTGTCCATCACCAACTCCAGGAGTTCACTCAAACTCATGTCCATCGAGTCAGTGATGCCATCCAGCCATCTCATTCTCTGTTGTCCCCATCTCCTCCTACCCCCAATCACTCCCAGCATCAGAGTCTTTTCCAGTGAGTCAACTTGCCACATGAGGTGGCCAAAGTATTGGAGTTTCAGCTTTAGCGTCAGTCCTTCCAATGAACACCCAGGGTTGATCTCCTTTAGAATGGACTGGTTGGATCTCCTTGCAGTCCAAGGGACTCTCAAGAGTCTTCTCCAGCACCACAGTTCAAAAGCATCAATTCTTCGGCGATCAGCTTTCTTCACAGTCCAACTCTCACATCCACACATGACCACTGGAAAAACCATAGTCTTGACTAGACGGACCTTTGTTGGCAAAGTAATGTCTCTGCTTTTTAATATGCTATCTAGGTTGGTCATAACCTTCCTTCCAAGGAATAAGCGTCTTTTAATTTCATGGCTGCAATCAGCATCCGCAGTGATTTTGGAGCCCCCAAAAATAAAGTCTGACACTGTTTTCACTGTTTCCCCATCTATTTCCCATGAAGGGGTGGGACCAGATGCCATGATCTTTGTTTTCTGAATGTTGAGCTTCAAGCCAACCTTTTCACTCTCCTCTTTCACTTTCATCAAGAGGCTTTTGAGTTCCTCTTCACTTTCTGCAAGGTTTAGATCGGCGTACCATCTCTGACTGATGGAGAGAGGCTGGCTGGACTGCTGTGCTGAGGAGTGTCAACTGAAAAGCATACAAGCAACCTAAAAGTAGAGAGTCATGTTTTATTCAGCCGAAATGTTTAGGACTTCAAACCCAGGAGTGTGTACATCCTTTAGTCAACAAGAGGGTTATGAGGCGACCTCTAGGTTCAGCAGGGAAGTATGTAGAGGGAGGGAGTGATCTGGATTCTTCTCCTGGCTTTGCCCAGTGTTTGGGGGCAGTCTCCTTAGCCCTCCCTGACCTTTGCCCACCTGAAAAATGAAAGGGTAGGCCCAACCCAGTCATTTGACAACCCAGGTCTCAAAAGACTGCAGAAGTCACCTAAAAACTCTGTTTTCTCAACAACATTCATCTCTGCTTTGGGAACAGGACTCTTGACATTTGTGCTGTAAACAGTTTCCTATTCCAACTGGCAGAGATGGCTCCTCAAGGACAAAGAGAAAAGGAACAGAAAGGAAGGAAGTGACCAGAGGAATTAAGCCTTTAGCCCATGGAAACCTGGGGGAGAAACAGAAAGAGGCCAGCCTGAGGCCTCCACATCAGAAGGTTGTAGCCCGCCACCCACATCTTCTGTGTCCCAAATGGGACCAAGAATCTGGGTTCAGAAATCTGTTCCCAGTCACTGAGAAATCAGCAAGACTACAAGGTCTGGTTTACCAAAAACAGAAGGCAACAAGGGAAATCACGTTGCTGCCCGTTTATATTAATCAAAGGACACCAGCAAAACCTACTGCCTTCGGAGGTCTTGGGGGGCAGGGGGAAGGCAGGACAAGTGGATTGGAGGAACAAGAGCTCCATCCTACAGAACTCACTACCTTCCTGGAGCCTTGGTTTTCCTGATGGCCATATTGGAACTTAGTAGGCAAAACTACCAAAAAGATATGCAAAACATTCAGGAAGTAAAGCAGTCTCCATTGCGTGCATGTGCAAGTCACTTTTTCCAACCCCATGGACTGTAGCCCACCAGGCTCCTCTGTCCATGGGATTTTCCAAAGCAAGTATACTGGAGTGGGTTGCCATTTCCTTCTCTAGGGGATCTTCCCGGCCCAGGGATGGAACCCACGTTTCCTGCTTGGCAGGTGGATTCCTCACCCCTGAGCCACCTGGGAAGCCCTAAAATGCTCAGCAATGAGGTGAAAATGAAAGCAGTACCCAGAGGCTCTCCCTGTTGGCTGACTCCTTTGAGCTCCTCTCCACCACAGGCCCACAGCAGAAATGAACACAGACATTTCTGCTACACTGCCATGTATTTTCTTGAAAATCTTCACATTTGACAAAAATGCACACTAAAAATAATAGACTGTAGGGGGAAAACAGGGTTGGTGCATACCAGTTAACACCTACAGAACCTTGCACCTGAGCCCCTCCAAATCATTAAGGGTTCCAGGGACATCCAGGCCCAGCAGCCACTGGGCCCTGAACCAAACACTACCCAGTGAATAAGTCGTTGGCTCCTGTTCCTCCTTTGAGATGAAGGACCTCAGGGGCACTCACTTCTTACAGAGACCAATCTCATCACAATGAAAAGCCCCATCCAAAAGGTCACCTGCACCACTGATTTCTTACAAGGACAATGCCTTCCAGCTCCTTCATCTGCTCTCTGAGCTTCCCCAAACAGCTTAAGGGGTGGAAAGCTAACAAAATGGCCACGACTTGCCCTAAAGGAAGGTGCCTCTATACGTTTTCAATTTTTTCTTAATTCTGATTGATCTTTAATCATGAGAAAGCCCACCCTGATCTACCAAAATATAAACACACTGGGACAAACTGCCAACGAGCCAACACAATGGGCATCCATACCCACATCATCTCCCCATTGGTCCATCATAGGAATACATGCTGCAATATTTCCAGAGTAAGGTCATTGGAAGTCGCTTTAATATCATTTGACTGTGTCATGGACGGAGGAGCCTGGCTTGCTGCAGTCCATGGGGTCGCTAAGAATCGGACACGACTAAGTGACTTCACTTTCACTTTTCACTTGCATGCATTGGAGAAGGAAATGGCAACCCACTCCAGTGTTCTTGCCTGGAGAATCCCAGGGACGGAGGAGCCTGGTGGGCTGCTGTCTATGGGGTCGCACAGAGTCAGACACGACTGAAGTGACTTAGCAGCGGCAGCAGCAGCAACATCTGATTTATGGATCTAAGAGTTGGACTATAAAGAAAGCTGAGCACCGAAAAACTGATATTTTTGAACCGTAGTGTTGGAGAAGACTCTTGAGAGTCCCGTGGACTGCAAGGAAATCAAACCAGTCCATCCTAAAGGAAATCAGGCCTGAATATTTATCAGAAGGACTGATGCTGAAGCTCCAATACTTTGGCCACCTAATGCGACGAACTGACTCACTGGAAAAGACCCTGATGCTAGGAAAGATTGAAGGCAGGAGGAGAAGGGGACGACAGAGGATGAGATGGTTGGATGGCATCACCAACTCAATGGACATGAGTTTGAGTAGGCTCCAGGAGTTGGTGATGGACAGAGAAGCCTGGTGTGCTGCAGTTCATGGGGTTGCAAAGAATTAGACATGACTGAGAGACTGAACTGAACTGAACATCTGATTTACAAAGGGCTGATTTCTGGACAATTGGCATGGACTCACAGAACATTTTAAAAAGTGAGAAAATCTAACCAACAAGTTGCTGGAAAATGTATAACATTTAAGGTTTGTACTTTTAACATTTGAGTCAAGCTGACTCTGTTAGATTAAAAACAGCCACAGATTTTTTCACAGCACCTCCCATTAAGAGGTGGAGTCTATTTCTCCACTCCTTGCCTCTGGCTGGCCTGGTGACTTGCTTTCAGCACTGGGATGCAGCAGAAGTGATTTTATAGGACTCCTCAGGAAGGCACTTATTTTGCAGACATTTCACTAATTCATTATTAATTTAATAGTTTCCCCTACTTGGGCATAAGTTTTTGATTCAGGTATCAATGATTCCTTAGGCTCCTGAGAAGGATCTAAGTGAGTCGCCGGAACGGCAGTGTCTCCGAAGACCCTACCAGGATCTGTTGCAAGCCAAGGGCTCGACTCCCCTGGTGGTCCAGTGGTTAAGAATCTGCCTGCCAATGCAGGGGACACAGGTTTGATCCCTGATCCAGAAAGATCACACATGCTGTGGAACAACTAAGCCCCTGTACGACAGCTACTGAGCCTGTGCACCCTACCGCCCATGCTCTGCAACAAGGGAAGCCACAGCAGTGAGAAGCCTGCTCACCGAAATAAAGAGTAGCCTCCTTTTGTGCAAACAGAGAAAGCCTGCACATGGCAACAAAAATCAATGCAGCCAAAAATCAATTTTTTAAAAAATGTTAAATTAAAAAAAAAAAAAAAAAGCCAAGGGCCGACTAACAACCCAGACTCCAGGAGGGCATCATTCAGCAGGTTCAAGAGGAACCCGACAGATATACAACCCAGAGGAGGAATAGTTCACAACATTCACATTGCTCCTGGGCGACACTGAAGGCTGTCTAACTAATGCACCTAAATCTTTCTGACTGTGGTAGACAGTCACCCAAATATGCCTATGTTCTAATTCCTGGAGCCCATGAATTTAGGAAAAAAGGATTTTTGAAGATATGATGAAATTCAGGATCTTGGAAGAGGAGGAGTACCCTGGATTGTCCAGATGGGCCTAAATAAGAGATCCTTGTACAACGGTCCTTGGAGGAAGGAGGTAGGAGGGGCTGAGTCAGGGAGAAGACATGCAAGGGAAGCAGACTGGAGTGATGATGCACTTGAAGACAGAAGAAGGGGCCACAAGCCAAGGAAAGCAGGTGACCTCTAGAGCTAAAAAATGCAAGGAAGCGTGTTCTCCCCTAGAGCCTCCACAAGAACACAGCTCTGACAACAGCCTGATTTTAGACCAATGAGACCCACTTACAGTGGAAACAGTGTCAGACTTTATTTTTTTGGGCTCCAAAATCACTGCAGATGCTGATTGTAGCCAGGAAATTAAAAGATACTTACTCCTTGGAAGGAAATTTATGACCAACCTAGATAGTATATTAAAAAGCAGAGATATTACTTTGCCAACCAAGGTCCGTCTAGTCAAGGCTATGGTTTTTCCCGTGGTCATGTATGGATGTGAGAGTTGGACTGTGAAGAAAGCTGATCACCGAAGAATTGATGCTTTTGAACTGTGGTGCTGGAGAAGACTCTTGAGAGTCCCTTGGACTGCAAGGAGATCCAAGCAGTCCATTCTAAAGGAGATCAATCCTGGGTGTTCATTGGAAGGACTGATGCTAAAGCTGAAACTCCAATACTTTGGCCACCTCATGCGACGAGTTGACTCACTGGAAAAGAGTCTGATGCTGGGAGGGATTGGAGGTGGGAGGAGAGGGGGACGACAGAGAGTGAGATGGCTGGATGGCATCACCGACTCGATGGACATGAGTTTGAGTGAACTCCAGGAGTTGGTGATGGACAGGGAGGCCTGGCGTGCTGCGATTCATGGGGTCGCAAAGAGTCGGACACGACTGAGCGACTGAACTGAACTGAACTTAGAATGACTTCCAACCTCCATACTATAAGATAATACATTTGTGTTGTTCTATGCCACTGCCTCTGTGATCATTTTTATGATGGTAATAGGAAACAAATACATTGGATAATTCTTCTGGACTATAGGAATCTAACTTGGAACTATTATTCATAATGACAATAACAGCTAATAATAATAGCTAATATTAATTTAGTGCCTACTTTGTGGTTAGCTTTAATTACTTTTCTTGTATGAATTCATTTAATCCTTGCAAAAACCATATGAAGTTAATCTATATTTCACAGATGAGAAAGTTGAGCCTTTAAGAGGTTATGTAACTTGTGTGTGTGTTAGTCCCTCAGTTGTGTCCAACTCTTTGTCACCCCATGGACTGTAACCTGCCAGCCTCCTCTGTACATGGAATTCTCCAGGCAAGAATACTGGAGTGGGTGTCCATTCTCTTCTACAGGGGATCTTCCTGACCCAGGGATTGAACCTGAGTCTCCTGCATTGAAGGCAGATTCTTTACCATCTGAACCACCAGGGAAGCCCCACTTGCTAGGGCCACATGACAGGTAAAGGACACAGCCCAGAGATGAAACCAGGCAGTCAGGCTTCAGATCCCACGTTTAGCCATTACATCTCCCAAATCAAAACAACAATAATAATATTCAATTGTAGCCACTTCCTGAGCCCCCACCAGGCTTCTGCCCAGCCCTGGACATATCATCTGTCATAGCACCCCAACTGTCAAAGCACCCCAATGGAGCAGAATTATTAATCATCCTTTTTTTTCAGCAGAAGGAACTGAGGCCCAGCAATGTTACACCCAGATGTTAAACACATTTGAAGCCAGAAGTCTCAGAGGCCAAAGCACAGATTTAACCGCACACCCTCCTGCCTTCCTTGTCCCACTTGAGGTCCAGGTGGCTGAGAAAAGGACAGGGATAAGTGACACAACCACATAATTCATCTTCCAAACTGAGATACTCAGAAAGTGAATGAAGTCATTATTAATACTGTCACTGACAAGAGGCATAGACAGGAACTGTCCCGGCAAACCTGGACACATGGCGACCCTAAAGACATTGTTATTGTTGGTTCAGTCGCCAAGTCATGTCTGACTCTTCGCGACCCCATGAAATGAAGCACTCCTGGCTTCCCTGTCCATCACCAACTCCCGAAGCTTGCTCAAACTCATGTCCATTGAGTCACTGATGCCATCCAACCATCTCATCCTCTGTTGTCCCCTTCTCCTGCCTTAGTCTTTTCCAGCATCAGGGTCTTTTTCAAGGAGTCAGTTCTCCATCCACATCAGGTGGCCAAAGTATTGGAGCTTCAGCTTCAGCATTAGTCCTTCCAAAGAGTATTGAGGGTTGATTTCCTTTAAGATTGACTGTTTGGATCTCCTTGCAGTCCAGGGGACTCTCAAGGGTCTTCTCCACCACCACAGATCGAAAGCATCAGTGGTCTAAAAACAAGGCAAATAAGCTGCTGTTCCGCAGAAGGGGTGCTGTGGAGCAGTCGTTGACCCTTCCTGACATCACAGCTACCAAGACTAGATCAAGGGTGGAAGAGAAGGGTGGTCCTGGCAGAGCCCAGAGCAGAATGTGCAAAGCTCCAAACTTGGGGCTTCAGCACAGCAGGCCGAGCGTGTCCAATGTTGGTCTGGGAGTTCATCTGAGGGCAGAGGCTGGGGAGCCCTGGATAGAGTCCTGGATACAAAAAGACCTCATTCCTCACTGGTGACCCGCAGAAACCCATGTGGAGTTCAGAGCCTTGGTAAAGGACCAAGTGGAAACCAAACAGCCAGATCCTGAGACACCAAAGTCGTGGTGAAGACACCAAAGTCTCCTCTGAAGTCGTAGGCCTGCTGGACAAGAAGCCACACTGCCTGGGGCTCAGGTTGGGCCTGCTCCTTCCCAGAACTGAGATCTTGGCAGTACCCCTTCTCAGCCCTCCTTTTCCTCTGAGCCTCCTGGGCAACACAGCCTCTGATAATTGCCCGAGCTCCATTCACAGGATTCATAATAGTGAACAATAATAGTGGCCAACAGCAAACACTCACTGTGAGTCAGAAAGTATATTCAGCACTTAGCAAGGGTTATAGGAGTAAATAAAATCCACTCTGGAATAGCACAAAGGTTATTCGCATCTTACAGATGTGGAAACTGAGCTGAGGGGGTGAGGAACTTGCCCAGCATCCCACTACTGGTACACAGTGAAGCTAGGATTGGAATCCAAGGTGACTTCCCCTGTAAATTCCCACTGGAACATTCTCTCTTTCCCACCTGGCCAACCCAGAGCCATACACTCCAGTGCAGAGACACCTATCCCTCAACCCCAAGGAAGGGCCCCAATTTCTCTGGTGGCCAGGGACCAGGCAGTCACATTTCACACTAATTCTCACCCAATTATAAGACTCACTGATGGACTGTCCAAACATATTCCCAGGCCCCATTTCCCTGGTGGGCCTAATTTCAGAAAATCCAGGAATGAGAATTCTAATGACCCCTCCCCAGGTGATTCCTAAAGCTTTTCTCATCCTGTTCAAGTTCCTCACGAGTCTGATTCTATGAGTCTAATGATGTCATGCCCTTGACCGCCTGTAAAACCCTCTGGTCTCCCTCTGCCCCCAGAGCACAGTCTCAGTACAAAACCTTCTCCCGGCAGCAGCATCTGCCTAAAGTTTATTAACTCTGTGCAGGTTCCATAGCCCTAACCATTTGGGCAATGGTTAGGGCTTCCTTGATAGCTCAGTTGGTAAAGAATCCTCCTGCAACGCAGGGAGACCCCGGTTCGATTTCCTGAGTTGGGAAGATCCTCTGGAGAAGGGATAGGCTACACACTCCAGTATTCTTGGGCTTCCCTGGTGCTCAGCTGGTAAAGAACCCACCTGCAATGCAGGAGACCTGGGTTCAATCCCTGGGTTAGGAAGATGTCCTGGAGAAGGGAACAGCTACCCACTCCAGTATTCTGGCCTGGAGAATTCCATGGACTGTATAGGCCTTGGGGTCATAAAGAGTCAGACACAACTGAGCCACTTTCACTTTCCCTTTACCTTCTGTTTATGGCAAGTGATACAAGTTTTCTATTGTGGAAGTGATATAAATAAGACTCTTACAATAAATGAATTAAAAAAACAGTAGGTCAATTTTTTAAATAATCATACATTATAGTACATTACAGTTTGGGCAGTCAGTACACATGGTGGAATCAAAAACGGGGAACCTCAAGTGGCCGACACAGAAGAAAAGGCAACCCACTCCTGTATTCTTGCCTGGGAAATCCCACGGACAGAGAAGCCTGGTGGGCTACAGTCCATGGGGTCGCAAAGAGTTGGACACCAAGGAGCCCACACTCACAACAACACACACAAGTGACTGAAGACTGAGAAACAGCTCCCTGAGGATAAGAGGGGTCTGAGGAGGCTTTTCTGAGAGGCTGAGTTCTCTTCTAGCAACACCCACAAGAGCAAGGCCACAGAGAGGGGGATGCACTTAATTCGGCTCAGCCTCAGTTTCCCCTTGTGTAAAATCACCCACTTAATGGAGTATTTATGAGGATTAAATGAGACGATAAAAGTGAAGTATTTAACACAGGGCTGGTGCTGAAAACTCCCTGCTGACTCAGACAGTCCAGCACTGGGGAGTGGACCATGTCAGCTGCTCCCTGCTCTCCTCCCACCACGTGCTGAAGTCCCAAGTCTGAAATGCAGACTTGCAAAAACTCAGTGCTTCTCAAACTTGTCTGCTCCCCAAAAGAGGTCTGGATATAACAATTTCTGGGATGAGCATCAGGACCAGGGCACCAGGAAGTTTAAAACACTCTCCAAGTAGTTCTAATAGGCAGCCTGGATAGAGACCCACCCATGGTAACTAATACCAGGGAGTGTCCAGTGGCTGAAAAGTGTGGCTCCTGACACCACCTGTTCCAGACCAACCCTGGATGACAGCTGCCCTCATTCTTGCTCCCCAGCAATGGAATCTGCAGAGTTGAGAAAGGTATTGAAAGGCATTCAAAAGAGCTTTCTGCCCACCCATGATCTCCACTATTTCCACAACAGAGCCAGCAGGCATCATGCACCCCTTTCACTCACCGGGCAAGGAAAGCTGAGGTGGAACCAACCAGCAGTCTTAGGGCTCCAAAGCCACTTTGCTCCTCCAGCCCTCTGCAGCTTTAGGGTACATATGACCAAAAGCGGGGACTGGGACTTACCTGCAATAAGAGGAACACGGGAGGATTTGCAGAGTCCAGTCCGTTGCGGTGGGGTCAGGTCGTTTCTGAGCAGGGCTTGCTCTTCCAGGTCATCTCATTGGCCCACCCTGCTCTCCTGGCGAGGCCCAGACCCGGGTGGGAGGCGAGCGCTCCCGGCCACATGCTGCTCATTCATTAAAGCCCTGGTTCCTCCCTGCCATTCTAATTATGCGCTTTGATAATAAAGACGCTTTCTCCCTCACCAAAGAGGCCTATTTGTGTGAGGAGAGCATTTCGCCCCCACAAGATTGAGTCGTCACTCACAGCCTTGTTGGAATCAAAGTCGCATCTCTTCAGGGGTTGACGGAGCCCCACCCGCCTCCCTCTCCAGCTTCCGCCCACTGCTGAGCATCTGAGTTTCTAGAAGCGCCCACTCCCCTGTGGAGCGGGCAGGACTGTAGATGCCATTCCCTACTGTGGTCTCCCTCACAGCTTGCTGACTGAGATGCACTCGACACACAGTAGGACATTTATTGAGTGCCTACTGTTACTGTATGTCCTTCCTCAGTTCAGTGCAGTTCAGTGGCTCAGTCATGTCCGACTCTTAAGGACCCCATGAACTGCAGCACACCAGGCTTCCCTGTCCATCACCAACTCCTGGAGTTTACTCAGACTCATGTCCATTGAGTCAGTGATGCCATCCAACCATCTTATCCTCTGTCATCCCCTTCTCCTCCCGCCTTCAATCTTTCCCAGCATCAGGGTCTTTTCAAATGAGTCAGTTCTTCGCATCAGGTGGCCAAAGTACTGGAGTTTTAGCTTCAACATCAGTCCTTCCAATGAACACAGGACTGATCTCCTTTAGGATGGACTGGTTGGATCTCCTTGCAGTCCAAGGGACTCTCAAGAGTCTTCTCCAACACCACAGTTCAAAAGCATCAGTTCTTCAGGGCTCAGTTTTCTTTACAGTCCAACTCTCATATCCATATAATGACTACTGGAAAAACCATAGCCTTGACTAGAGGGACCTTTGTTGGCAAAGTAATGTCTCTGCTTTTTAATATGCGGTCTAGGTTGGTCATAACTTTCCTTCCAAGGAGTAAGCATCTTTTAATTTCATGGCTGCTCACCATCTGCAGTGATTTTGGAGCCCAGAAAAATAAAGTCAGCAACTGTTTCCACTGTTTCTCCATCTATTTGCCTTGAAGTGATGGGACCGGAACCCTTCCTAAGAGTACAGAAATGAAAGGCATAGTCTCTGCCCACGTTGAGAGAAGAGGGACTGAGAGAAAGCACAAGCTTTTAGGCTCCAACTCTAGCATTCAAGACACCAAGTTCTTCAAAGGCCTCAACTGCCTCATCAACAAAATGGATTAATAATAACACTCTCCAACCTCATAAGGCTGCTGGGCTTCCCTGGGTAGGGAAGATCCCCTGGAGGAGGGCATGGCAACCCACTCCAGTATTTTTGCCTGGAGAATTCCATGGACAGAGGAGTCTAGCAGGACACAGTCCACAGTGTTGCAAAGAGTCAGACACGACTGAAGTGACTTAGCACGCAAACGTAGGGCTGTTGGGGAAGTCAGTAGAATATTCACATGTAAAACTGAACACGAGTTGGGATCACCAATGGTTAGTACCAAAGGCTCTGGACCACACAGGTGGGATCCCATCCAGAAGGAGGAGTCTAGGAAGGCTTCCTGAGAAGTGCTATCTGAACTGAGTTTTGAAGGATGAGCAGGAGTTTGCTAGAGAAAAGTGAGGATGTTCCAGACAGGGGGAACTGCATGAGGGCCAAAGGAGAGGACAGGGGTCTGGGAAACGCAGGAGACGGTGTGGCAATCATGCACAGGGGTATCACAGTGACAGGGGCACAGTCTCCAGGCAGGTATGGACATGGACGTGAATCCCATGACCACAGCCCTACCTAATGATACCCAGAGCATCACTTCAACCTTTTCTCGGCTCCTGTGGGAGCCACAACCAGCACCTTCCACTTCCACCTGTAGTTTAGTGGCCACAGGAAAGTGGAGCGACTAGTCACGCTCTATTAATCACACACTCACTCACCCAGACACTCAGTACAATTCCCGGAGGGCCCTGTATGTGCTGGGAGACCACCTCCTAACCCTCACTCAGCCCATTTCCAGCTGTGCCGCGCGAACCTGGCAGCTTTCTCCTCAGCAAATTGGGGGTAAAAGGGCCCCCTCATAGAGTCATTCATCCAATAACAAATGTGTGTGCGTGCTCAGTCGCTCAGTTGTGTCGGGATTCTTTATTTACTAATTGAAGGATAATTGCTTTATAGAATTTTGTTGTTTTCTGTCAAACCTCAACATGAATCAGTAACAGGTATACATATATTCCTTCCCTTTTGAAACTCCCTCCCATTTCCCTCCCCAACCTACCCCACTAGGCTGATGCAGAGCCCCTGTTTGAGTTTCCTGAGACATACAGCAAATTCCCATTGGCTATCTATTCTACATATGGTAATGTAAGTTTCCATGTTACTGTCTCCCTTCAGTGTCCGACTCTTTACGACCCCATGGACTCCAACCCACTAGGCTCCTCTGTCCATGGAATTTCCCAGGCAAGAATATTGGAGTGGATAGTCATTCCCTTCTCCATGGGATCTTCCCAACCCAGGGATCCAACCTGAGTCTCCTGCATCTCCTACACTGGCAGGCAGATTCTTTACCACTGTGCCACCAAGGAAGCAATACCAAATGTGATCAGGGCTAAATAAGATAATTCAATACTCTCAGATTTTAGAATAAACTAAGTCCTCAGTAAACGTCATTATTTTAAATGGTTACTTTTATTATGATTACCTGTCAGGATGGTGGGATTCCCTGGCGGCCCAGACAGTAAAGAATCTGCCTGCAATACAGGAGACCAGGATTCCATCCCTGGCTCAGGAAGATACCCTGGAGAAGGGAATGGTAACCACTCCAGTGTTCTTGCCTGGGAAATCCCGTGGACAGAGGAGTCTGGTGAGCTACAGTCCATGGGGTTGCAAAGAGTCAGAATCCCATCTCCAAAGTCCAAAGCACCACCTCCAGAGTTACCCCCAACCCTGGCAAAACATCTGCTGACTGCATTTTCTTACCCTCCCCCGACCCTGGAGCAAACTACCTGGTTTCCACTGACCACATAGAGGCCTGACTCCGTCAGCACAGGAGCTGGTCCAGCCTCAGTCACGCCTGCCCTGCTGCATCTCAAATCAGCCTTCTAGGGCTCCAAGTGTCAACCAGCTCAGCTCTTGGTGAGTTAAGACTGAAGGTCCTCTCAGCCTTTTTGTCCAAAGCTCCAGGGGTTAAAGGGTGGCCCTTCTGATTTTATAAATTAACTAATTTAAATGTTCTATTAAGGAAATTTGCAAGCACATACGAAGCAAACAGAATAGTAATGAACAGTCACGTACCCACCACCCAGCTTCAATTACTACCAACCTGATATACTTGTTTCACAGGCACCTCCCCACCACCATTCCCACTTAATTTATTGGTAAAAGCTTTATGGCCAACCCTTCCAGCATACCCCACCACCCAGGGCTCCCACTGCTCACAGGTCCCAAACACTTTGATGCCTCTGGCACCAAAAGAAACCTTGAAATAATCCCCTGAAGAACAATAATCTTTATGTCCCTAACAGAATGGTAATCACTGGCCCACAGGGGCTACACAGCATGGTGGTGAAGAGCCGGAGCCCTGGAATCAGACAGCCTGGGTCCAAATCAATACTTATTAGATGTGTGACCTTGGATAAGTCATTCTACCTAGGCTAAGATTTCCTACCCAGTAAAAGGGCAATGCTGGTCGCAGGTTTCTGGTGAAGCTTCAAAAAATAACACACGTTCCTTGCCCTGCACAGAATATGCAGTGAGGAAGCCTCAGGAAAAGATGTGTCAGGTGGTGGCTAAGCAGGCTTTGCTCTTATGAGATACTATTAATATCTCTCATTTTATAGATGAAGGGCTGGAGGCCAGAGAGAAGCAGGGAGCTACCAGGGACACTCTTTCTGTATCCCAAGTCCATGTTCCTGGAACTGTCACAGTGCACTTTGAACTGCAGAGCCCTGAAGTGAAGAGACACTCTAAAACAGGCAGGCAGCAGTGGCAGGTGGCCCAGCACACCCAGCATCCACATCCTGGATGGGGAGGAGAGAGAACTACAGTGTGTGTGTGTGTGTGTGTGTGTGTGTGTGTGTGTGTGTGTGTGTAGGAGAGACAACTACACTCTGTGTGTGTGTGTGTGTGCAGGGTGTGTGCTAAGTCGTTTCAGTTATGTCCCTACTCTCTGTGCACTATAGCCCACCAGGCTCCTCGCTCCATACAATTCTCCAGCCGAGAATACTGGAGTGGGTTGCCGTGCCCCGCTCCAGATCTTCCTGATGTGGGGATTGAACCCTTAGTCTCTTACTTCTTCTGCATCGGCCAGTGGGTTCTTTACCTCTACCACCACTTGGGAAGCCCATGTGTAGGGTAAGGGTGCTAAATTCCATTTTTACTAGACAGAGTGGGGGTGGGGGAGGTTAGTGCACATTTCTGCTCACTCTCTGACAAGCCCTGTGGCCCACCTTGCATTGGGTACAGCCATTCACTCTTCTAGCAGGAAAAGCAAGAACCTGGTTCCCTAAGTTAAGCTTTACAATCCTTAGCCTTTCTGATGTCCCTCCCTTTCATCCTATTTTTTTTTTTCCAATTTAAAGGAAAAGGGTGGGGAAAAGATAAATCAAACCAGTTGCTGAGTGATGTTCAGACAAAAGACATCCTCCAGCCCACTGAGGGCGTTTGTCACCTCCTCCCCAGGAAGGGGAGGGGAGGGGGGCAGATTCGGGATGCTGCGTTTCGGCCCCGCCTGGACTCTCCACGTCCCTCCCGGGGGTGAGCGGTGTCAGGATCTCCCTCCCCCCAGCGCTCCCCCAGCACTGCAGTGCCGAGTTGGGAGGCACCTCCCAGATCCGCAGGAACAATGGGCTGGGGAGGGGGCAGGTGCGGCTCCGAGCGCAGCAGAGGGCGGGGGACACCGCCACAGACCCCAAGGCCGGGAGGACACTTCTCGCGGCGGTTGTGCTGCCCCTGACTCAGTTTCCCCAGCTCTAGTGGGGTCCCCGCAGAGCCGGGCGCTCCTCCGCTGGGTGAATTTTCTCTTATGCCTCGGGCATTTCGATTTCATCCGCGCTAAGAGGCTTGCCTAGTCGCTCCGGAAGCAGCCGCCGGGCTACGCTCCCCATCCCGCAGCTGCTCCCGCCGAGGCTTTGCAGGTCAGGGACGCGCGGCAGCCTCCGTGCGCCCAACTTTCCCCACTTGGGACCCGCAATCCTGGCCAACCCGTCTCCTCTACTGGCGAAGCCCTGATTTATAGCTCTGGGCTCCAAGAGCTGCCCTTCTGCTTTCCCCTGCTTCCAGGTCCCGTCTCGCTCCTTACCCGCCCGCCCTCCCCTCACTTTCTGAGCCCGAGCCACGCTTCCCCCAAGAAAGCAGCCCTGGCACATTTGCGAAATGCGAGCGTCTGTCCTCTGCACCGGGCGCAGTCTCCTCTCCGCAATCCCGGGCGAGAGGGGGCCGCTTCGCTCCTCCTCGGCGCTGAGAATCCCCGGGGGATGGGCGGCGATTGAGAACGGGCTGCAGCAGGGCCCGGAACTACAGCCCGCACTCAGGGCGCGCCGCTCCCGGCCTCGGCGGGG
This sequence comes from Moschus berezovskii, assembly GCF_049115385.1. Classification (NCBI taxonomy): domain Eukaryota; kingdom Metazoa; phylum Chordata; class Mammalia; order Artiodactyla; family Moschidae; genus Moschus; species Moschus berezovskii. Next base: position 82,917,185 of record NC_142471.1, read on the forward strand.
TGAGAGAACAGGTCCAAATCTCGGACTCCCCCTGGTTCCCACCCCCGCCTCGCTGAATCACGAAAATGAGCGGCCGGGGACACCGTATTTCCCGAGGCCGGCCGTTTAAATAGCCAGCGCTGGCGTCCCCCGCAGAGCACTCAGGGGATGGACAGGGGAGACGATGCTCTTCCAGACTCGCACTGGGCCCCGCAGGAGGCGACATCCCGCGGCGGGGGCAGCGAGGTGTCCGGGAGGGGGCTGCGGTCCTCGCCGCAGTGTCCGCACCCCAGCGGGGAGCGGAGCACGTGACCGGCGGGCCACCTTCTAGTGCCCCCCAACCCCCGCCGGACTCCCGGCCCCGCCGCGGTGCTGCCCCCGGCCCTAAGAGGGAAGGGGGCTAGGGCCGGCGGGGACCGGGCCGCCGACGTTCCCGCGACCCACGATGGGGCCCCGGGGCGCCGGGCCGAGCGCGCCCCCTCCCTCCCCGGCGCGCCCCGCCGCTCCCCGGGACCCCGCGCCGCGCGCTCACCTCGGGACCCCGGGTCGCCGCCGCTGGCCTCCTTGTCCGCCATGGTCGCGCAGCCCCCGCCCGCGAGAGGAGCCCCCGGCGCGGCGTCCGAGCCGGGCAGGTGCCGGTGCGTGTTCTCGGCGGCGCTCGGGCCGGGACTGAGCAGCCGGGCAGCGGGAGCACTGCTCTGACGAGGCCGCCGCCGCAGCTCGAGCTCCTCCCCGCGCTCCTCCCGGGCCCGCCCCGCGACCCGCGCCCCGCCCCGCCGGCCCGTTGGGGAAAGCAGACGCGGCGTCCGGCCCAGCCCGGACCCGCCGCGCCTAGCCGGGCCCCTCCTTTCCGGGGCTCACCCCTGAGGCGGCCGCGCCCGGGGTGATGGGCGCGCCCCGGGCCCGGTGACTTGCCAGCTGGCCAGACGCAGGCGCGCGCTGGGCGCTCTGATGGGCGAGCGGCGGGGACTGGATGTCAGATCCCTTTGGCCCCGCAGCGCGTCCAGCCTTTGGAACGGAAGGGGTGAAGCCCTGCCTGCACCAAGCATCGCACAGGCACCCCACTCTCCAGAGGACGCCCGCTCCCCCAGGGTCCCAGAGGAACCGTCAAGGATCCGCGTGAGGGAGGAACCCGGCGCGGCCAGCGCTCAGGCCGCAGGCAGAGGACCAGCGCGCGGGCCGTGCTCTGGGCATCGCCGCAGGCATCAGCCTCCAGGCCACCTGCCGGACTGCATGGCAACTCGGAAACCGGGAGGCGCCTGCTGCAGAGGATGAACCGACTCTTCCACATATGGGCTCCGCCCCGGCCCTCCTTACAATCTGAGAATAACGACATTAATAATTCAGGGGCTGGGAGTCAGTGATTCATTCTCCCTGTCCTCTGGCACACGCGCCACCCCGCACCTGTTTGATCCTGGCCAGGTAGCTTTTGAGTCCTCTATGCAAAGAGGCAACGAGCCTATGATAAGATTCTAACGATCACAGTTACTGGATCCTTCCCCTAGTGCCTGACACTATGCTAAGCCCTTAAGAGCCTTATCTCATTTTCTCTGGAAAACTCTGAGAGGTCCGGACCAGAGATCCCCATTTTGCAGATAAGGAAACTTATTTGAAGGTGTTAAGTGATGATTCCAAGAACACACATAGCAAGTAACTGCCCAGGCTGGAATCCCACCCAGGTCAAAACCACCAGCTTCTCCACCCTGAGATGGGCCACAGCTCCCAAAGGGCACTTAGCCTTTACTCATCATGCACTCGATTGATGGAGGATGGGATAGGCAGAGGGCTACAGGGAGAGCCTGGAGACCAGGGTCTGCTTAGAAAGTAATGGTAGCGTGGTGAGTTAAAAGGATGAACTTATTATCTATCTCCGTACATTAAAAATCTCAGGCTTCCTTAGTGGTCCAGTGGTTGGGAATCCACCTGCCAATGCAAGGGATACAGGTTCAACCTCTGGTCCAGGAAGATCCCGCATGGCAGGAGGCAACTTAGGCTGTGCGCCACAACTATTGAGCCGGCAAGCCCTAGAACCTGTGCTCTGCAACAAGAGAAGCCACGGCAATGAGAAGCTAGAGCACTAACTAGTTGTGTAGTCCCTACGCAACAATGAAGACCCAATGCAGCCAATAAATAAGTAAATAATTTTTAAAAAACCCAAATGTATAGTCTCTGGCTGTGTATGAAACCACAGGAAAGTTAGTTAACCTCTCAGAGCCTCAGTAGTCTTATCTGTGAAATGGGTACAACAGGAGACCCCCCACTTCCTAAGACTGAAGAGGACTAGATGAGATGCTGCATTTAATATGTTTCACTTGGAGTCTGGCACCTGATAAGCAGTCCAATAAATATTCAGTTCAGTTCAGTCGCTCAGTCGTGTCTGACTCTTTGCGACCCCATGAATCACAGCACGCCAGGCCTCCCTGTCCATCACCAACTCCCAGAGTTCACCCAAACTCATGTCCATCGAGTCGTGATGCCATCCAGCCATCTCATTTAGATATTATTAAATCAGAAACTTTTTAAAAAGTGGACAAAGGCCAGTTAGGCATGGCAGTGGGCAGTAGGAGAATACAGAAGGGGGCTCCCAGAGTAGAGAACAGCGTCTTCCCCCAGAGAACCCTCTCCCTACCAAGGCAGCTTGCTTGCTGAGACAATGCCGCACCAGCTCAGGGGCAGACCCAAGAGATGATCTGGAGGCCAGGAGTTTGTAACACCCAAATGCGGGTGCGAGGAAGGGTTGAAGCAGCTGTTACAGTGACAGCCTGGACAGCCAGGCTCAGGACGAAGAGCGGAAGGGCTGCCACTGGCCCTGCATCAACCCTACAGTCGCCTTCCTGTTCTGCTCGTATGCCCCCATTTCTCAAAGCTGGCCAGGCTGAGGCTCCTTGAGTTAGAACATCAGAGGGCAAGGGCGGCCCCCAGCCCTCTCTCCACTGAGCATCAGTGTCTCATGGACACATGCCTGGGCAGTGACACCAGAAAGAGCTTTCTGTTAAACACGGTTCTGGCTGAGTCTCTTGTGCTCAAAACCATGCTGGGTTCCCCTCTTCTATAGGAAAAAAACCCTGACTCTTGAGAGAGACATTCAACACCTTTCACCATAGGGAGCCCAAACTTTCCCTTCAGTAGTCTCTTTCCCAAAAGACTTTCCTCCACCAGCCGTCCTCGGCCTGCCTCCATCTCTATGTTTGGTACCCTGTTCACTTCCCTCCTCCACCTGCACGTATCCAGACATCCTTCAAGGTCCCAGTCCAAAGCCATCAGTGCAAGGAAAGCTGGGGCACTGCCCCCAACCCCAGGCTCCCATGGTATTCTACATACACACACCTCTCTTTTTTCTCCTCCTCTACACTGTCTGCTGGGCTTCCTTGGTCGCTCAGTGGTAAAGAATCCGCCTGCAATGCAGGAGACTCGGATTTGATCCCTCAGTCAGGAAGATCCCCTGGAGAAGGAAATGGCAACCCACTCCAGTATTCCTACCTGGGAAATCCCATGGACAGAGGAGCCTGGTGGGCTACAGTCCATGGGGTCGCAAAGAGTCTGACACTGTCTGCTGCTCATGCAGTTCAGCACTCAGGAGGCTCCTCCCTTTATCTCCAGACTCCCACCTTCACACCCAGGGCTGCACCTTCCTCCAGGGTTCCAGACCTCCTGAGAGTCTCCCCAGGGTGCCTCCAGGCCCTTCCCACTCAACCGAAGCCCAATTCATCCTCTGCTGTCCTCCCTCCTGGGTGCTGGGGCTCAGTAAAGGCAGCACCACCCACCAGTCGCCAAGCCACACACCTGGGCATCAGTTTTCACGGCTCCCTCTGTGTCCATCCAAGTTTGTTCTGTTTCCAAGTCAGGTGTTGCCTAGTTGACTTCGGAAATCTCGTTTTTGTCCCCATGGCCGCCTCCTAGTCCAGGACCCATCATTTCTCACCGTCTATGGGCCTGCAGGACTCCCTCCCTGGTCGGACCCCTATGTCCTGTGCTGTCCCTCAGTCCATTCTTTAGGATTCTGGCTTGCCCTGCTCACCTCTCCAGGTCCATTTTTCTCCTGTGACTTCTTTCAATCTCTCCCACTCACCCCTGCCTCTCCTATGCTGGGATTTTGTTGTTGCTCAGTCACTAAGTCATGTCCGACTCTGTGACCCCAGGAACTGCAGCACACCAGGCTTCCCTGTCCTTCACCATCTCCTGGAGTTTGCTCAAACCCATGCCCTTTGAGTCGGTGATGCCATCCAACCATCTCATCCTCTGTCACCTCCTTCTCCTGCCTTCAATCTTTCCCAGCATCAGGGTCTTTTCCAATGAGCAGCCTGTCTGAACCCAGAGAGCACCCTCTCCTTATCAAAGCAGCTTGTTTGCTGAGACAATGACCTGTCAGAAGCAGCGGGCAGCCCCCAGCCCCCAGCCTCCTGCCACCTGCTGTGGAAAGGCCTTGGGCGCCATCTGCCCTCTCTGCTGACCCCCAGCTGTAGTGACAGCAAAGCAAGTGAGGAAGATGGCCGATGACATGCAGGCCTGCGCTGTGCACAGACAGCGGACTGTTTTGATTTTCAGGGAGCGAGAAAGGCAAGGCACACGCTGCCTTGGGCTTGCCCTCTCGTGGCTTTAATAATCTGCATGGTAATTAGGAATCGCCCTGGTGAGCACGCTCAGGAAGCCAGGTGCTGGCCTTGGTCTACACGCACCACCTCACCTAATCGTGGAGGTGGCCCTTGCCGTTTTCCAGGAGGACATGGAAGCATACAAAGGCTGAGGCACCTGACCGGCTTCCTCTAGCTGTGAGCAGAAGAGCTGGATTCAAGGCCAAGTCCGGCTCTTTTTTTTTTTTTAATGTGAGCCATTTTAAAAGTCTTTATTGAACTTGTGACAATACTGTTTCTGCTTGATGTTTTGGATGTTTTGGCCGTGAGGCATGTGGGCTCTTCGCTCCCCAGCCAGGGATGGAACCCACACCCCCTGCACTGGATGGTGAAGTCTTAACCACTGGACCACCAGGCCCATCTCTTGCCACTGGACATCAGGAAGGTCCCCCCTGGCCTCCCTTGATGCCCATGGTCTCTTCCGCAACAGCTGCCAGAACGAGAGCCATTACCCTTCTGTTGCCACCAGAGCCGATAGGAACTGACCTTCCAACACCTCTTGACTCTCACTCCTTCAGCTCTCTCTTTCCTCAAACCAAAACACACACGCAACCCATCTGAACACCCCAAATCTGGCCCCCCTCGGGGCCTCTGCTCTCATTGGTCACATTCCCCTAGAGAGTCACGGGCCCTGCTCCCTCACTGACTTTGGGAACTGCCACCTTCCCAAGTCATTCCGTAAGGCAGCTGCTTCCTTCCAACTAGGAGGGAAGGAAGCTCCATGAGGACAGGATGTTGGACCAAGGTGCTCACCTCTGTATCCCAGTGCCCAGAGCACTGCCCGGCATGGCGAGCACTCAACAAATGCTCGAGGGTGGATGGACTGACTCAGTGAAATCAGAACACACCAGGCTTCGCCTGGCTGGAAGGACCAAGCCCACCTTGGGATATTACACTGGGGGCTTTCCCAGACATTTCAGAGAATGTCCAGATTTATGAGAGGTTACTTGGCTGCATGGAGTCCCTTGGACTGCAAGGAGATAAAACCAGTCCATCCTAAAGGAAATCAACCCTGAATATTCACTGGAAGGACTGATGCTGAAGCTGATGCTCCAATACTCTGGTCACCTGATGTGAAGAGCTGACTCACTGGAAAAGACCCTGATGCTGGGAAAGGCTGAGGGCAGGAGGATAAGGGGGTGACAGAGGATGAGATGGTGGGATGGCATCAGTGACTCAATGAACATGAGTTGGAGCAAATTCCAGGAGATAGTGAAAGGCAGGGAAGCCTGGTGTGCTGCAGTTCATGGGGTTGCAATGAGTCGGACACAACTTAGTGACTAAACAATAACAACAACTTGGCAGAAAGTCCCATCCAGCTCTCCTCCCACAGCAGCCTCCATATGATTTATTCTATACCCTCTGGGCCACTGGGGCAGTGATGATGCCCGCATTCTACCAATATCAATTTCAGGTCTCAGTTGGAAGCCAAGTCACCACCTTCCAGCACCCTCATGCTGGTCACTCCAGCCACATGGATCTGTCCTCAGGTTTCCAAAAAGCCAATATATCCACTGGGAGCCCATTCTTCACTCATTTTGCTAGGTAAACCCCTCTCCTCCTCCAGGTCTCAGCTTAGATATCACTTCCTCCCGGAAGCTCTGCAAGACAGCATAAGGCCCTCCCCTGTACTCTGCACCTGAATCCCTAAGCCTTCCTATCCTAGCACTTATCACAACTCAGGGCTCAGTATTATTAACCCATTGTATAGATGACAAAACTGAGGCCCAGAAAGGCCACCTCATTAAGAAGCTCCTGAGCTGAGACTATAACTCAGAGAGGAGAATTCAGGTTTTTCCAACTTCAGGCTGCCCATTTCCCCCTCCAGCTGCAGCAACCCAAGGGTAGGTGGGTCATACCTACCACAGGGGATAGGCCTTGTATCCCCCAGACTCTGGCATAGTGCCTGGAGCAGACACTTCAAGACAGTTGAATCTTGAAGAAAAGCAGCCTCTTCAACTTCAGACCCCCACCTTTCTCATCGTCTCCAAGATCCTTTTCACTAACCAACCCACAGACACCTCACACCAATAGCCTCCTTCTTTGTTCTTTGACCCAAACAAAGACATACCCTCCCTCCTTTAATATTCATGCAAGTAGAAGCCAGAGCCCAGTGGCCCACCTAGCTAACCACTCCACTGGGCAGTCAGGATACCCTGTTTGTCACCTGCACCTACCGCCCACCGTGAAAAGGGCGTGACACATGGACAGGTGTGCTGTGGGTGGTTGAGGGTGGTGGCTGAGTCCTCCAGGCCTACCCAGCTGAGACAAGACTGCAAAACATTTGCTGATGGATCCTACCATGGAGGGTGCTGGTCCTGCAGGCTCATGGGAACCCAGGACAGAGGATGTGCAACTGGAGGAAGCAGAGTGGAGAAGAGCATGGTTCATGGGCGTCAGCCAGGGTCCAAATCTGGGTTGAGCCTCTCCCTGCCCACTTCAGGTGACCTGGGGACACACCTCCCTAAGTCTGTTTCTTCATCTGTAAAAATGCTGATAATCATCGGTAGGATAATTATGGGAGATAATACATGTAAAACTCTCAGCATAGGGCTGGGCTACATCTGTTGCAGTAAATAGGAATTCTTATTATTTAATTTGCCAGTCTGAACCACAAAAATGCCTCTTCTTTGTGTATCATAAATTATAGAATGGATCTAAGCAAAATTTTCTTGGCTGGCAAAGACACACAGAAGATTTGGGGGTGAGTGGCTTTTTTTTTTAATGTTTATCTGAAAAAAAAATTTTTTTAAGTTGGAGAAACACTGACACTCATCCAAATCTGAGCTTTTATGTGGGAAGTTTCCAGTAAAAAGCTGCTCTGGATTTTATGATATACCACCAGAATTTTGTCTATAAGCTAAATCCTAAAAGTGACTCCTTTATAACAAGAGCAAGAGTCAGATGAGCTAAGGCAACATAGAAACCCACTGGGAAAGCCTGGACATGTGTCAGGTTCTTGACCTCTGACCTTCAGTACATTTTAAATATCCAGCCTCATAGCCGAATCACCATGTACTGTTTACACATCCTCTTCCCTTGGATTTCCATCCCATCTGGTGTGAATCAGTACCTCCATTAACATTCCAAAACACACTTCACGTATACAGTGTGGGCTGCTGCGTGACTCTTGCAGGAGAGAAATTCAAGGGCCAGAGGAAATGATCTCTCAAGATATTACAGTCACTCAAACCTGCAATGTAAACTTTGGAAATGCCAGCTCAGGTAATGAAGGGTTGTCCAAATATTTTGGGTAAGTATTTTAAACAGGAGAACGAATGTCTGTGGTTACTCTCTCAGCAACATTCTCAGAGCCGCTCAAACCCTGGTCCTGCAAGTTCCTGGTTCGTAATAAAATGGAACATTCAGGAAGACACATCCCAAGGGGGACACTGCATGGTGAAACAAGGCTCAGGGAAGGAAAACTGAAATGATGGCATGGCCAGGAGAGCTTTCGCGAGAGCTGCAAGGAAGTACAGACTATTAGGGCCAGAAGGTTTCCTGTTACAGAGAAAAACTACTTCTCTCATTTTCTCTAGGTCACAGTCTAGTGCCTGGCTCACAGTAGGTGTACAATAAATATTTGTTGAAGAAATAAATAAATGGTCAAATAAATCAACAGTGGAGTGGAAACTGGGGCTCTGAGATGCTAAATCTCCGGTTCAAAGTCACACAATTAGAGACAGAGCTGGGGCCAGGCTCCAGCTCTCTGCCTCCAAGCTCAGCCCAATTGCCACCCCAACCCTGCCACCCCCACCCCAGGTTCCCCTCTACAAAGGGCCCAGGGACTTCCCTGTTAGTCCAGTGGCTAATCACTGCACTTCCAATGCAGGGGGCCTGGGTTCAATCCCTGGTAAGGGAACTAGATCCCACATGCCACAAATAAGAGTTCACATGCTGCAAGTAAAAGATCCTGCATGCCCCAACTAAGACTAGGTGCACCCAAATAAATAAATAAATTTTTAAAAAGCCCAGCAGGAGACGGCTCACTCTGTGATTGATTGGTCATGACTGACTGGAACTGTGGTAGAGGCACCTTCTAGTCTGTGCAAAGGAGTTCGGTAATGATTAACAGTGTCTGTCAGTGTGGATGATGATATCCATGCTTTGGTATCTTGACCCCAGGGATCCTACCTCTCTAACTTTCTAGAATCCTATAATGGGCAGAGAGCCCTCTGCACAATGCAAAGGTAAATCTGAGAGGATCCAGCCACCTACAGCCTCAAATGCCAGGAAGAGCCCTTGAATAACCAAGTCTCCCCTAATCACGGTGCTGCCTGGTCACCCACGATCCAGAGCCACCTATCCAGATGGCTCAACTCCATCCCAGGAGCATTTGCACTAGATAGAGGCAGGCTGGTGTGCCCTCTGGGTCTGCGCAAGTGTGCATTTTCTTCCTAGTGGCAGACCCGTCATCACAGTATTTGCCTGGAAAAGAGACATGAGAAGCACTGGGCTGAGAGGAAAGGAGATTGAGCTCTGGGTCACCAAGTCCCTGAGCTCGGCCCAGAGGGATCTTATTTCTGAGCCTCGATTTTCTCACTAGTAAAGCAGGGAGGTCACATTAGGGGACTTTTAAGACTTTCCCAATAACCCATGAGAAGATATCCTTCAGTTCTCAAAGCGGTGAAAATGTTAAGTCGCTCAGTCGTGTTCGACTCTTTGAGACCCCATGGACTGCAGCTGGTCAGCCTTCTCTCTCCATGGAATTCTCTAAGCAAGAATACTGGAGTGGGTAGCCATCCCCTTCTCCAGGGGATCTTCCCAACCCAGGGATCAAACTGGGGTCTCCTGCATTGCAGGTGGATTCTTTACCATTTAAGCCACCAGGGAGGCCCTCTGAAAGCCATAGGCCTTCAGTTACTCATTTCATAGATATTGATTGAGGTTTTAATATGTACCAGGCACTGTTCTAAGCCTGGCGGAAATACAACAGCCAAAATGTATACTCTTGGCCAGTGAGTCTCTTATCTTTATTGGGTGAAAGGGTGCCACAAAACCCTTTTGGGAAACAGAGTTGTGGCTCTTCTCCCCAGAACCATACCCAAATATTCACCCATACCGCTACCGTCGTACAGCTCCAGGGTCTCAGCACCTTGAAGCTCAGCCAAGGTCCCTTAGATGTCAGGTTAACAGCCAAACTCCAAAGCCTCTGCTGCTTAGCAACAAAACAAAACGGCAGCTCTTCTACAAGTGGGCTGTGTGGAGGAGGCTGCCTTGTCCGGGAAGCAGCTTGTGATGTCACTGGCTGGTGAGGGCTCTGGCATCAGACAAGCGTGGGTGACCCTGGGAAAGTTACAGACCTTCTCAGAGCCTCCACCTCTCCCTGGAAAATGTGGACAGTGATGGCACCTCACATGGCAGGAAGATTGTTGGAGATAGTGCATTTGGAGACTCAAACATTGCCTGGCTCAGAGCCAACATGCCACCCCCAACCACCACCATCTCCAGGCAGCAACTGGAGCTGACACAAGTGAAGCCATTGCTCCAACGCTGGCCCTTCCACCTGCACCTCCCTCTAGTCCCAGCCTCTGAGATTTGTTCATCCCCACTCCTTTCATCGGAGAATTCCAGATCCATATGCTTGAGATGGAATTTCAGTCTGGACAAAGCTCCAGGCCAAGTGAGAACTGAGCACAGGCACCTTGGCCTAAGTGAGGAGATGGAGAACGGGGCGGTGGTGAGGACTTCGGGGGTTCGCAAAGAAATAGCCTGTGGCTACCAACAGTCCTAAGCCCTGTCTTCTTCTCCACATCTGCCTTTGGTTTGTACTTTGCCTTGGCCATTTTCCTGGTTAACGAGTGAGTGATCAGCGTCACTTCTCTGCACGGCCAGCATCAGCACAGTGGCACAGGCCACCTCTTTCTCATCAGCTTCGGTCCCCCAGCCCTCCAGCGCAACTCTTGTGCTCCCTTCAGTTCACCTTCCTGAAACCGCCTGACAGATGGCTGGGAAGTTTGTAGAGATCCACTTCTCGCCTGGCCATATCCCCCCACCAAAGGACTTCCCATTGGAATTAGAGTCAAACCCAAACCTGTTTCCCAGGTCTATGAGGCGCAGCAGATATGGCCTCACTCACCCTGCCAGCCTCATCCTGGTCACAGCTCTGTCCCATTCTCCCGTTCCTGGGCCTCTAAGCCCAGATGACACATTTGTGACAATTAGAACAAGAAGCCTCTTTCTCAAGACACTTGACTTTCAACTGCTGGAAAACCGGCATAATATCCTGACTTAGTCAAAATAACACACTGGTTTCAAGTGCTGATAAATGGAGGGAAAAAACATGCAGACCCACAACGTCTAGGATGTCCCTGGGATTTTTGATCAGGTCACCACCTGCCCAGCTTTCTGTGACCCTACAGCAAACCCATCTTCCTGCTTCACCCTCTGCACCCCTCTCTGCCCTGTTTTACATCATCCAATTGACTCGCCTTAAAGGTCAGCTCCTTGGAGGGGCCCTCCCTGGCCTCACCTGTTGCTCCATGTCTTATCACTCCACACCATTTCTCCCCAGCACACGTATACTTTAAAGTCATTTATATTTGTTTATTATGAGCCTGCTCCACTAGGCTATAATCTCACTGTGGGCTGTAGTAATAATAAACTTTTATTAAGCATTTGCTCTGTGCTGGACCCTGCTAGGCACTTTACTTCTATAGCCCCATTCAAACTTCACCGCAATGCAGAAGAAGGAACTATACTATGATTGTCCCCATTTTACAGACAAGGAAACTGAGGCCCACTGTGTTACCCAGGGGTAAGTAGCAGAGTCAGAATTTATACCTGAACAGGCTGAGCTCAGTAGAATGCCAGGGTATATCCTGAATTCCATGGAAAGTTGAGCAGGGCTGTGTCCCCACACCTTGTCTGGCACCTGGCACCTAGCAGAGCCTCAAGAAACATGCTGAATGAATAAATCATCAAATGTGGAAGGCAGAATTATAGTTTACAAAGTACCCTCACATCTTGCTTGAATCATAAAGCACTCAGAAGGAGGCATCACTATTCTCAACATTTTTAAGATGAAAAAATTGATGGCCTGGTGAGATCAGGAGTAGCCTTCGCTGAGACCGTAATTCTAAGGGGCTGCTTTAAGCCACTCCTTTATTTTTGTGTTTTATTTTAAAACTGCATGTACACTTTGCATTCTATTCAATGATACATCTGCTTTTGTTTTCTAAACAAAACTAAAATCTCAAATTTCTATTACTTGTTTTTAAAATGTCTTATTTCAAGCATCAACACAATTAGAGAGACTGTTATAATGAACCCCCAAGTACCTATCACCCAAATAACTTAAATTTTAAAAACGAGCTCTTTGAGTGAAATTGACTCTCCCAGGAAGAAATCATAGTGGATGTCCTTTACAGTTTTATATAAACATGCTCATTTAATGTTCTCAGCCTTCCCACTAAGAAGTATAAATTAATATCAGCCTTTATTTACAGATGGGGACATTGAGGAAAGTCAAGTCGTGTGCCGAAAGTCTCAGAGCAAGAAGGAGCAGAGCCAGGAGTCACCCAGAACTGACTAGCAGTGCTTGGCAGTAAAGTATATGCTCTAAAACAAGTCAAGGAAATGGGTCCATCCCCTCTTTCTTTTAAAGTTTGCATTAAAATCTCACCATTTCCAAAAACGTCCCACTGCCAATCAGCAAAGACACCTGGCTATCCATTTATCTTTTCCCGCCTTCTTTCTCATCCGTTCTCTAGTTCCATCAGACACATGCAGACCCTTCACGGGCTAGCACACAAAGTCCAGCCAGGCATGGACCCAGCCCTCTAGGAGCTCCTAGTATCAGTGGAAAGGAGAGAAACAGAAACACAACCAAAAGTCAAGCAGAATTTGTCAGGCACGTGCTCTGGGCCTCACCTACCCTCTGTCTGCTCCATCAGGGAGCAAGGCTCTGGGAGGCAGTGGGCAGAGAGCAGAGTGGTTAAGGGGTGTGGATTTGGGAGCTGGATTAATTCCTTGGACAGAGGAGTCTGGCAGGCTACAGTCTGAAGGGTTGCAAAGAGTCAGACATGACTGAGCACACCCACATGCACTGGTTTGAATTCCAGCTCCATCCTTTCCTAGCTGTGTGGCCCTGGGTAAGTCACCTATCCTCTCTAAGTAACTTGTAAAGGAGGAATGACAAAACCACATACTCTTGAGCCACTGGAGCATACAGTAGATAATCCTTAACCCAGTTTCTTCAACAAAGGAAGCTTTCCATCAATGTTGGCCATTACAATTGGCTTTTACTTGCAACCAGTTCCCAGTCATGAGTCCCACCTTGCCTGAATGAGGCATCTTTCTAAAAGAGTATACACAGTTCCCTGTGGGATTTTTTTTTTTAAATCAGCCTCTCCTCAGAAAGTCTGCAGATTTGGAAAAAAAAAAAAAAAAGTTCTCAGCTTTCCCTACTCAGCTGACCAAGGATGTCAACCCCTTGTAAGAAGAACAATCTGGTGGTCAGTGGAGCAAGGACAAGGATGCCGTGATGTTTCCCAGCCCAGCGCTGGCCCATATCCGTGAATCCACAAGCAAACCTATGACCAGGAGGCCTGAGGGTCCAGAGCCAAAACCTCAGGCTCTGGCCATCCCGGGTCCCATCCAGCCTCTCTCCGGGATCTCCTCCTAGGTTGATAAGGACCAAGAAGACTCCAGAACACCAGACACACGGATGCACTTTGCCAATAGAGGTCGTCACTATGTTAGCAGTGAGACAGCACCAGACCTGGTCTCCGGACCCCCAGCTCCAAGAACCAGGGGCTGCACAGAGTTCCTGTGTGGCTTTGGGCAGGTCACCAGAACCTCTGATATCCAGTCTCCCCATTTGTACTGCACATAAAAATCATCACTTCCATCTCATCCTGCCTGCCACAGACCTGCAGTGGAATCCCAGTTTTGCCACTTTTGTGACCTTAGTTGCTTGAAGCCTTACTTTCATCATCAGTGAAATGGGAATAATGACTACATCCACTGCCTAGTGCTGCTGAGAAGATTAAATGAGGCAATGTGTGTAGAATGCTTGGCGCAGGGGCTGTGTGTGTGTGTGTGTGTGTGTGCGCGCGTGTGCTTGTCCGCCTACCATAGCAGAATGTATGACCATGTCCATGGAATTTTCCAGGCAGGAATACTGGAGTGGATTGCCATTTCCTCCTCCAGGGGATTTTCCCGACCCGGGGATCGAACCTGGGACTCCGGCACCTCCTGCATCGGCAGGCGAATTCTTTAGCACTGTGTCACCTGCAGGGGCTGCCACACAGGGAATGTTCAGTGATAGAGAATGGATGTTCCATGGTAAAGAAAGACTATAACACTGAGTTTCACCATCGGTTCCTTTTTGTGTTTGCTTATTTTATGCTGGGCACCAAGCCGATCATTTGACTTGTGATATTTCTTTTCACCTTCACGAGACAGCTGGCCTCATGCACAGGACTGGAACAGCCTTCCTGGGCAACATGGTGAGTCCACAGGTCAGCCTCTTCCTGCCACACCCCCGCATGGGTCAGCTACCTGCCATTCAGTCCCACTGGCAACAGAGCCAGGGCTTAAAGCTGTCCCAACAAAGGCCCTCCCAAGCTGGCAGGAGGCAGAAGGCAGAGAAGGAAGTAGGCTCCTCCCATAACAAGTCTGCCCCTGGACGGTCTTCACCCATAAAGTGAGGAGAAAATGTACTGGCTTGAACCCCTAAGGATGGAAAGTGCCAAGGTCTGAGTAAAAGTAAGAAGGTATTATCTATTTTACCTTCTAAAAGTCTGTCATTTTCTTCATTTTCCATTTTGTCTTGTGTCCTGATAAACTTCTATGTTCAGAGCAAGAGAGGAAGTTAAAGAAAAAAATATATATATTGAACCTAAAAAATTTGTTCTGCTTTTCAGAAACAAAACAAAGTGAGGTTAGAAGGAAAACAGATAAGGAAATAGTTGGCATTGCATGTGATCTAATAGGAGAGTCAGTGTGTATGATTATCAAAGTCTGAGAACTAAATATGCAAAGATCACCAAGAAATATCCCCAAGGAGAAAGCAAACAGCTAAACACATGAAAAGTTACCAATCTTATCAGTAATTTATACATGTATGTATATGGTTAAGGGCTTCCCAGGTGGTGCTAGTGGTAAAGAACGCTACTGCCAGTGTAGGAGACATAAGAGACGCCGGTTCAATCCCTGGGTAGGGAAGATCCCCTGGAGGAGGGCACAGCAACCCACTCTAGTATTCTTGCCTGGAGAATCCCATGGACAGAGAGCCTGGCAGGCTGCAGTCCAAGGGGTCCCAAAGAATCAGACACAACTGAACGACTTAGCATGCATGCATGTATACGGTTAAACACTTAATAAACATGGCATAAATTATAAAACTGTCAATCAATAATATATATGCATATATATATATCTGAAAATGATGAGATTATGTTAAAATCTATACTTTCATACAAACATACATACATAGTACCATAGTACACCTAGTAGGTTCACAGTTCAGAAAACTATTATGGCAACATTAAAAACACTTCAATCAATTAAAATTCATAGAAATGCATTCTACATCAAAAGAAAATAACTACATTTATCTGTGCTCAGTCGCTCAGTCGTGTCCAACCCTTTGAAACCCTTGGGACTGTAGCCCGCCAGGCTCCTCTGTTTCATAGGATTTTCCAGGCAAGAATACTGGAGCAGGTTGCCATGTCCTCCTCCATGGGATCCTCCCAACCTAGGGATCCAATCTGTATCTCCTGCGGCTCCTGCATTGGCAGGTGGATTCTTAATCACTGAACCACCTGGAAAACCCATATTTATCTGTGTATTTTTAAATTAAAGGAGTACAATTGAATGTATTTTTCATGCAAGGAGTAAAATTGAATAAGATTACAAATATAAATATTTGTAGCAACATGGGACAATGTCACAATATAATATTAAGTGAAAAAGAGCAGAAGAAGCATATATACATAATGATCATAACCACTAAAATAACTCCTGAAAACAGACAGATCCTGGCATGCAGAAAAATCAAACACTTGTATTAAGTGAATGGGTAGTGAGGGAGGCGTTGGTCCTTTTCAGATTTCCTTTATGGCTTTATCCTTCTTTTCTATCTCCCTCTTTCTCTAAATTCTGCCCTGAGACAGCCCTCCCTTCCTGGGATGGGCGAGGAACCACACCCTGCCTCCATCACTGCTCCAACCCTCCCCATTTGATTTGGTTCCTAAATAGTGTTGCTGTTTCTTGAAACTGCAGTTCTCAAAACAAGCTGATCGGAGGGTGTGTGAGTTCAGACAGCAAAAGAGCTCCAGCAAATACTTCATTAGAGCCAACACATTCAACCTTGTGCTGGGGCCAAGGAATTTCACATCTGGACGTGAAATGTCAGTCCGCACAAAAGGCGCTCTGAGGCCCCAGGAGTGAGCTCAGGACCGCTGCCCTTCCCCTAGCTCACTGGCCTTGGTGCTGGAGGCCCCCAGGCAAGGGCCATGCAGGGTGGTGGTTACTCTCCCCTGGCCCAAGCTTGTTCTGAGTCACATGCCCCGTTGCGAATCTGCTAAATGCTCAGACTTTGCTAATCATTTTTAATGCTCATAGATTTATATGTTGGGAGTTCATGCACTCATTCATTCGCCCAATTGTGCACTAAAACAAGCATATGTTGAAGACCTAGTATGTACCAGGCCGTGAGGATCCATACAACAGTGGGAAAATCTGGTCCCTGCCCTGGAGGAATCACAGGGTCCACAAGTAGACAGACAATAAGAAAATGCAATTTCCAATGAATATAGGTCGGGATATTCTGAGTATAAAGTTATGCTAATATCAAAAGCTAATACTGAGTGCTTATGAATGAGCTTCCAGGCTTGGTTCTAGACTCTCTATATTATTATTATTATTGGGGGTTATGTGGATTATTGTGGGCTATATGGATTATGAGGGTTATTGTGAGTTATATTTAATTCACTTACTCTCCCAGCAACCCCAGAGGAAGATACCAATATTATCCTATTACGAATGAGTTCACTGAGACACAAGAAAAATGCAATAACTTGTTCTAGGCTAAGTTTAAGACCTGGGACCCCGACAGTGCTCAGGCTGATAACCAAGCAGTCCCTGTCACTCTCTGATTCATCAGGCACAGAAGGGGATGATCAGCCAATGGAAGGAGGTCCGCAGGACTCCCTGGGCTCCCCCTGTGTCCTGGATTATGCCTCTTTCCTGAGCTGGATTAATAGCTGGAGCCTCCCTGGGAGGAGAACTCCCCCGGGAGGAGGGCTGACCCTTCCAGGTTCTGAGTGATGGGGAGAGGATCAGGCCCCAGATAGGAAACTGCTCACTTAGGTCCATGCTTAGCGCACCTGTGTGGACAGCCAGGCTCCTCTCCCTGGGGTCACTTGAGCTCCCTCCATCACCCCTTGTCTTCCACAGCACAGGGTGACTCCAGAATGAGACTCAGCAAGTCCACACATGCTGAATGAAGCTGTACAAATACAGTCACATTAAGAGACAGAATGTATTTTAGGCTGAAACTAGGAAGAAAGAACAGCAGCTAATAGAGGTCACGGGTTAAAACAGAGGCCTGGGGACTTCCCTAGTGATCCAATGATTAAGACATTGCCTTCTAGTGCAGGGGGTGCAGGTTCGATCCCTAGTCAGGAAGCTAAATTCCCACATACCTCTTGGCCAAAAAACAAAACACAAAATGAAAACAATATTGTAACAAATTCAACAAAGACTTTACAAATGTTCCACATCAAAGAAAAAACTTAGAAGAAAGAGAAATTTTTTTAAAAAGAGGCCTGAGTTGGAAATCTTACAATGTGTTTTTGGCATTTCTTGACATCTCAGATTCTACATCTCTAAAACAGGGATAATAATCTGCTTTATAGGAACGGTATGAAGATTGAATGAGTTAATATATGTGCATAGAACGGGTGACTGGCATGCAGTAAGTACCAACAAATGTCAGATTCTATTGATTACAGATTGAATGATCATGCTAGCATATCCACATATCCAGATAAATACAAATAATATAGGTCTACTTCTCTCCCTACAATAACTACATGTGCATTGAAATCACTGGAAGAAAAGACACATCACTAGTGGTGATCTCTACATGCTAAGATTATGAGTGATTTTTTTTTCATATACATTTCCCACATTTTCAGCAGATAATATCTTTTTCTTTTAGGGTCAGAATTAAATCAATAGATGACTCTTTAAAACTGAATCAGTAGAAGTGGGATAGGTGGCTTAGAAATAGAGGATGGGTGGAAAAGCATGTCTCAACGCTGGGCACCTAACGTGGCTCAACATGGTTCAAAATAACTAGATAAATGACATTAAATTGTAAGTGTGTATAGTCTTCCCCTCTCCTTGCTTCTAAAAGGATGCTTCTGTGTATGTACTTGGATTTGACTTTCTATGGTACTAATGGAGATAAAGGATAAATCATACACACATACACACACACAAAGCTTGAGAAGCTGGAGACAAGCTAATGCATGTGGGAAAGAAAACTATAAATCTCACTGGAGTTAAAAAGAAAAAGAAGGGACTTCCCTGGTGATCCAGTGGTTAAGAACCCACCTGCCAATGCAGGACACACAGGTTCGATCCCTGGTCCAGGAACTAAAACCCCACATGCCGCAGGGCAACGAAGCCTGGCCACAACTACTGAGCCCACACTCTCGAGCCCATACTCTGAAACAAGAGAAGCCACTGCAGTGAGAAGCCCACACAGCAGCCCCTGATCACTGCAACTAGAGAAAGCCTGTACACGGTAACGAGGACCCAGCGCAGCCAAAACTAAATAAATAATGAATAAATAAATAATTTTTGTAAGAAAAGGAAAGGAAAGAAACAGCCGCAATCTAAAAGGTGAAGGTAGAAAAAGAAAAGGAATGGACACTAAGAAGGAAGTTTGCAGACCTGGAAAGGGAGGAGAGATGTTGGAGGTGATGCCACGAATATGAGAAAGTAAGAGTGGGGAGAGGCAGGCAAATATAACCGAGCTTCTCTACACGCCAGGCAGTGCCGCTGGGCTCTGAGTACAAAAGCGCAGGTCCTCTCTGAGTATGTGATGCAGCATAGGCAACTGGCCCTTCCCCCGCTCCACTTTTCCATGTTGGGGGTCACCAGACCCCCACAGACACCCACTTTCACTCCTCTTCAGCCCCTTCAGCACCTCCTCAGGTCAGGCCCTTGCCATCTCTCTGGGGATTAAACTCTGTCAATGGGCTTCCTGCCTCTAGTCCCAACCCCTCCCTCAAAATCCATTTTCTATGCTGCTGCCAAAATGTTTTTACTTCCCAAAATGCAAATCTGATCATGACTAGCCTCTATTTTAAATCTTTAAATCTTGACTTCCTCTTTACCCCTTCCCAGAAGAAGTCATAAGGCCCTCGGGATCTAACCCCCCTTCCCCTGCATTCTCTGCATCTCATATTCTCAAATGTTCACACTATCTGAAAGGCCTACCAGCGTCCTCCTTTAAACTCAGCCGGCCCTCACCCCTCTTCCCTGGGTATCACTCACCTTGCCCCCACCTCAGACAAAGCCAAGCCTTCCCTTTCGAGGGCCTTCCTCTCTTTACACTTAGTGATTTGTGTACATCTGCGCCTCATACTCCACTGCCACCAACTTAGGGACAAGAATGCATCATGATCACCTTTAGCATAGCGCTAGGCATGGGGTAGATGCATAAAGAAGCTTTGTTGCTGATGGTGACAGAGATGACAGGGGATAGAAAGACACATCCTGCTGTTCGGAGGGGGTGGCACTGCCAACTTAGTAATTCCGCTTGAATTTATGCATGGTGGAAACTTGCTGTTTTGAATGGATCTATTTTTTTCTATCTCATGGCGTATGCGGACCAAGAAAAGTCAATGACCTTTCAGCTAATGAAACATCCTCAAATGACACAATGAAACATTTTCAAACAAAATCACCATCAAGAAGAAAGTCAAAATCTCCTGGAACACACCCCCTAGGGGTAACCACTACTGACATTCCTCCAGTAGGCTCTTCAGAACTCTTTCCATGTGTGTGTTATATATGTCTGTGTAGTGTTTAATGATCCAGTCTTTCCCTGCCCAAAGCACCCCAGCTTTCCAGAACCTTGGTGGAACTTCCTCCAGTTGGGTGGGGCCAAGGGACCTTCCATTTGGGGCTGTGGCCCTGGGCAAAGACATAGCTGGCCCCAGTCCCAACTTGGGGCCACCTCCAGGCCAGCACAAAAGGGGCATTTTTCTTTCCCTCGTGTACAGTGTGCTCCAGACTGAGAGCTTTTCTGGGTTATGAGACTCAACTCAATTAGAAAAGATCATTTGAGGTCTCCCAAGAAAGTCAGATGTAAAGACCGCACAGACTGAAGTTTTATTTTTGTCCAAAATAATCATGAATTACGAAAGCTGGAGGAACAGCTGGCTTTTGTGGAAGAAAAAAAAGAGTATGGGTAAGATCTACCCACTGATGGGACCATGGAAATGACTCTGAAAGGACCATTGAGTTATGGGAGAGACTTAGCAATGAGTCTCTCTCACTTCCTGGTGTCCACCAGTGGGGTGTTCGTATAAGGAAATCTACAACTGGAGGAAATGTGTGAGTTAATGTTAGGATTTGCTCAGTGCCATGGCTGAGTCCCATAGGACTCACCAGAGGTCCTCGGTGATGGCTGCCAAGGAAGTGATGAATTATTTTATAACCTACTTTGGGGAAAAACCATCAGTTGGCACCACCCTATGGAAGCCATAACTACATATGGATTTATAACTTGACCCAGTAACCTCACATCTACTAACACAGACAAAACAACAATATAAAATTTGTAACTGGTATTATTTGCAATTGCAAAATACTGGAACCAACACAAATGATCTTCCTAGATTAGTTGAATTGCAACAATGGTAATCCATTGAAAGAAATTCTATGCAGCCATAAAAATGAATGAAGAAAATACCTTTGAATTCACATGGAGCAATTTCCAGCATACGTAGCATTAAGTAAAACAAGCAAAAGGGGTGTGCCAACTAAGCTTATTAGAGTAATTACTTCACATAAAAGCATTAAATTATGTTGTACACCTTAAACATACAGAATGTTATATGCTAATTATATCTGTAAATTATAAAGCTGTATGATGTTAGTCACTCAGTTGTGTCCGACTCTTTGTGACCCCATGGATTGTAGCCTGCCAGGCTTCTCTGTCCATGGGATTCTCCAGGCAAGAATACTGGAGTGGGTGGCCATGCCCTCCTCCAGAGGATCTTCCCGACCCAGGGGTCAAATCTCGGTCTCCCTCATGGCCGGCAGATTCTTTACTGTCTGAACTACCAGGAAAGCCCTCAGTGAGGTGCTTATGAGCAGTGCGGCTCCTGCCATGATTCAGATCAGGAAACACCTCAATAAAACTGGGGGGGGGGGAGATATTCAAATTTTATAAAAGTTGAAAGGGAAAAAGAAACATGCGTGAAGAGAAGGACATGTTAGCCAGGTGTTGGCAAATGGGTCAGGAGAACCCCAGTAGCCAATTGTTCCCAAAAAGGTGATAGCACCCCCTAGAGGAGGGCCTTACAATGTAAAGTCTTCGTGTTTTCCAGTGTTGGTTGTTATAGAGACAGTGTCTCTACAGACAAGCACATACACATGTATTTTCTCCATTTTCTTACCCAGTGGGAATACACTCTACCCTGTTATGCACCTTTGTTTTTTTCTTTCTGCAACACAGTACTTGGACGTTGTTCCATGGCCTGTAGAACTGCTGCGTTCCTTTCGGCAGCTGCTTGTCATTCCATTGCATGAGCAGACTATAGTTCACGCAACCAGGTCCTGTATGAAGGGCACACTCTCTCATGCTTTGGCTGTGTCCATCTCTCTCCTTTTCCCACCCTTCACCTCTTTACCTCCTTGCCACACCCAGAGTTGGGCTTGATCACTAATGTCCGCTCTGAACGTGTAAGGTGACCCACTTGTCCTGGTTTGCCTGGGACTGTCCTGGTTTGAATACAAAGTCTTGCATCCCAGGAACTCCCCCTGTCCTGGGTATACCAGGGTGGTTGTTCACTCTACCTGGGAGCAAAATGTCTGCTGGTCTCAGGAGAAGGCAAACTGTGCTCCCGGGTAGAAGTCACCCCGCTCCATAAAGCCCCTCCAGACGCCTCTGTCAAGGCCCCAGCATCTAAATACCTGTTCGTGAGAAAGGAATGCTTTCTACCAGTCTACATCTCCAGCCAAGGCTGCCCGATCCCTGAGCCCCTCACCACGACTGCTCAACCCCCTCTCAGAGGCGTTCACATAAAAGTCCAAAGCTCCCCCAGTGGATTGAATGCCTGGAAACGGCATAACAAAGTAATCCAGATTGTCATTTCCTCCCCGAGATTCAGTCAGCTTCACCTGGCTCAGGGGAATCCCCTTGTTTTAATCATGTGTCTCTTCAAAATCATTCTTGCTAGGCGCAAGGGATGCCATTCACGTATCTTTGGTTCAAATCATCTCTCACCTTGTCTTTCCTTGTAATTTAATCAGCTAGTAATTTTATTGTGTGACTCACTTTAAGTAATATGCCAGAGACTTAAAAAGGAAAAGGGAATGTTGGCAAATGTGGGTCCCCAGGAAAATGCTAGGTTTGCCTCCACCAGTCATCCCCAGAAAGATCCACCAGGCTGACAGCGAACAGCGTCCTGGGCGGGGAGTGAAGAGCAGCAGTGTCCCCGGGGACACCTGCCAAGATCTGCTCCAGACCTGTGACCCTGAGATGCACTAGGGTGGGGAGCAGGGGGCTGCCAGCCTCTGGGGCTGGGGGTGGTGCCCTGCCTGGTTCTAGTAGGTCCCAATATGTCTGCTCCAGAGCATCTCCTCATCTGATTGACCTGGAGGGAAAACTGGCCCAGGAGACACAGGGCCTTGGAAGGAGGCTGCAGAGACAAGCAGAGGACAGGGGCCTGGGACTAGGTGGACCTCACAGGCTGGAGGGGCTGGAGGGATGCAGGGGAGGAGGCTGATGCTCTGACTCCTCCCTCATCCATGGTCCAGGTCCTGTGTCAGCATACTTTCCCCACCAGTGATGGCAGAAATCTGCCCCCAGGGGAGGGCTGACGGGCACTGCTCTTCCTGTCACCTTTACCCCCTAGGGCTCTGTGCCAGTCTGGACTCAAGTCTGTTACAGAAGTTGTGCTCGGCCAGCTCAAGGTTATTCCCTTCTTCTCCCCTGTCCTGAGACAGTTTCTCTTGGCTCTGTTTTACTTGTTCATCAGTCACTAAGTTATGTCCGACTCTTTGCAACCCCAAGAACCGCAGCACACCAGGCTTCCCTGTCCTTCTCCGTCTCCCAGAGTTTGCTCAAACTCATGTCCATTGAGTCAGTGATATTATCCAGCCATCTCATCTTCTGCTGCCCTCTTCTCCTCTTGCCCTCAATCTTTCCCAGCATCTAGGTCTCTTCCAATGAGCTGGCTCTTCGCATCAGGTGGCCAGAGTGTTGGAGCTTCAGCATCAGTCCTTCCAATGAATATTCAGGGTTGATTTCCTTTAGGACTGACTGGTTTGATCTCTTTGCTGTCCCAGGGACTCTCAAGAGTTTTCTCCAGCACCACAATTTGAAATTTTCCTTAATTATTCCCTTTCAATAGTGGGTGACTACCTCTTCTAAACTCTTATAACCCCAGTACCTGACATGTAGGGCTACAAAAGTGGTCCTTGGACAGTTTGGTAGTTCCTTAAAAAGTGAAGCTGAGAATTATCAAATGACCCAGCAGGCCTGCTTCTAGATGTACACTGAAAACCCATTTTCACACGATGAGTAGCACAGAAAAGTTCATAGCAGCCCTACTCACAATAGTCAAGAGGTGGAAACAACCCAAATTCCATCAGTTGATGAATGGATAAATAAGATGTAGTTTATCTGTACAGCGGAATGTTATTCAGGAATAAAAAGGAATGAAGCCTGACATGAGCTACAGCATGTAGCTTGAAAATATATGCTAAGTGAAAGAAGCCAGACACCAAAGGATAAATATTGCATGATTCCATTTACGTGAAATGCCCAGAGTAGGCAAATCCTTAGGAGAGAAAGCAGATTAATGGCTGCCCGGAGCTGGGGGAGGGGCATAGGAATGGCTATTAATAGATACGGGGTTTCTTTTTGGGATGATGGAAAGAAATGTTCTGGAATTAGACAGTGGTGATAACTGCACCACACAGAGAAAATTCTGAAATCCCACTGAACTGTATTACTTTAAACTGGTGAACTTTACGTTTTGTGAATTATGCCTGAATTTTTTTTAAGATTTGTTATTTCTTTTTTCTTTTTGTGGCTGCGGTGGGTCTTTGCTGCTGCACATGGCCTTTCTCTAGTTGTGACAAGCGGGAGCTACTCTAGTCACGGTACACGGGCTTCTCACTGCGGTGCCTTCCCTTGTGTCGGATCGCGGGCTCTAGAGCACAGGCTCAGTAGCTGTGGCACACGAGTTTAGTTGCTCCCAGGCATGAGCGATCTTCCTGGACCAGGGGGTCAAACTGGAGTCCCCTGCACAGGCAAGGCAGATTCGCAACCCCTGGACCATCAGAAGTCCTCTTTTTTTTTTTTTTTAAGAAAGCAGTGCTCTGGGGTCACCCTGACTTTGACCCCTGCACTGCTCCATATTCCTGGCAAGCTTGTTCCTCTAAATGGTCTTGAAAATCCCTGTGCTGCCCTGTGCTTCCCACATACAAGCTCTCCTCTACACTGGCCCAACCTACAGATGTTGCCTAGTTCTTCCCTGCCCCAAACACCCCTGCTGCTGAGGAGCAGACAGATTTGGGGAGAATGAGAGGGTGACACAATGCACTGAGACAAATCAGGCCACACCACGTCTCTATCCCTGGAAGTCTCTTGGCTCAGCCGCCACAGGGTCTCCCCTCTCACCAGCCATCACTCCAGCCGCCCCCTTCTTCAGCCACCAACCTTCCTGAAGGGCAGGCCCTCCATACAGGACTGTGAGGTCCAAGGTGTGGCCTCACTTCTTTTTTTTTAATTAATTAATTTACTTATTTTAATTGGAGGTAATTACAATATTGTGGTGGTTTTTGCCATACATTCACATGAATCAGCCATGGGTGTACATGTGTCCCCCATCCCGAACCCACTCCCACCTCCCTCCCCATCCCATCTCTCTGGGTCATCCCAGTGCACCAGCCCTGAGCACCCTGTCTCATGCATCGAACCTGGACTGGCGATCTGTTTCACATATAATAATATACATGTTTCAATGCTATTCTCTCAAATCATCCCACCCTCACCTTCTCCCACAGAGTCCAGAAGTCTGTTCTTTACATCTGTGTCTCTTTTGCTGTTTGCATATAGGGTCATCATTACCATCTTTCTAAATTCCGTCTGTATGTGTTAATACACTGTATTGGTGTTTTCCTTTCTGATTTACTTTGGCCTCACTTCTTTTAAAAAGTCTTTTCTTCCTTCCCTGCTATGACATCACCATCGATCCTTTGTTCCGGCCCAGGAAGCAGAGACTTTGAGAAAGTCAAGTCACCCAGCTACCAAGAGTTGGTGTGAGTCTCCAACAAAGATACTTGGGGCCTCCCATGGTCAGGGCTGGGGCTTAAGGGGGCCAAAGCATCAGGAACTTGCCCTCAAGAGCCATGTCTCCAGTCTGGCTGTTACTCATACTTGGAATGATGCTCTGAGTAAGATCAGTCTGGCTGTTACTTATACTTGGAATGATGCTCTGGGTAAGATCTGTCCACCTTCCTCCCTTCTTCCCTTATTTGCCTGACTTGGGCCAGCTTCACAATCAATCCTACCATCTAAGCCCAGGACTCGGAAGCAATTCGTGGTGCTGAAACATGCTAATTAAGTTTAGGCAATAGAGCTCAATAAATTAGAGTAAAACAGCTATTGATTCAGTTATCAACTCTGCCAGAGATGCACAAAGCAGGGCTCCAAAGACAACAGGAGGAGAAACAAAGAAATCACCTAAGAAGCCCATTTACTCCCCAAAGGTTTGGTTTCATAGCAAACTTTTTAAAGAAAATGTCCTCTAGTGGAAGACAACAAACGCAGGTCTCAGCTCCTTGATTTAAAATTCCTTCCATCTCAAGTACAGTCCCGACAGTGCCAGCTTGCTGGGAGAAAGCTAAGGGAAACAGTGGCCGCAGAGTCTTGAGGTCATTCAAGCCATTCCCCTTCCTCAGAGAGATGCTGAACTCAGACCTCCACCCCACCTCATTCAGAAAGAGGTGAACAAGCACAGAGGAGCTGCTGCTTTTATTGTGTGTTCTTGTGCAGGTTCTCAACATGCTGTGTCCCCGTCAATCCTCAAAAGAGGCTGATGAACAAGGTGTGCGGTTATCCCCTCTTGGTGAAGGAGGAAACTGAGGCTCAGAGAGGTCAGTGACTAGCCCATGGTCACACAGCTGCCAAAACCCGAGCGAGGACCCCTGGCTCTCACATGGTTACTAAGAGTTTGGCTTATGTGGGCCCCGGTGAGCCCTCCTGGTGAAGCTCAAAGTACATCCTGGGATGAAAAGCTGTCTGCTGCACTGTCAACACAGGCGGCAGGAGCAGACAAGGCCGGGGGGGGGGGGGCGCGTTAAGTCCTGTCCAGAGACCACCCTGTGTGCCGTGAGAGCCAGCTCCCTGTGGGCAGCCCTGGCTGGACCAGTCACAGATCCTTTTTGGGTGTGTGAACTCATGAAGGAGGCAGAACGGCTCAAAGCCACGAGGCCCGTGGGGCAGGCCAGGGGGAGGGTAGAACAGGTGACTGGGGCCAGGTGGGAGGAGCAGGTGGCAGAGAGAGAGGCTGAGACCCCACGGGGCCCCCTTGGAGCCACAGCTGGCATGTTGGAGGGTCCCATTTTCCTAAAGGCCCACCTGGCCCACCTGGGTGGCGCCAGATTTCTCCCCCTCCCCATCCCTCTGTGTGCCCACTCCCCACCAGCCCTCTGGTTTTCAGAACAAGGAGCTCTGCTCTGGCAACTGCCCTTCTCACCAACCTTCTCTGAATCATCTTCAAACATAAACACCCCAGCAGCCTGAAAGCCTTTTCTAAGGACACTCAGGAATCTCTCTGGGTGAGATCTGCATTTTTAAAGGGGAGAACGCTCCCTCTCTGCACGGGCTCTGTGTATACTGGGAGAGATGGCAGCTGAAAGCAGACTGGGGCCTTCTCAAGTGTGGTCAAGGGGCTTGTAAGCCAATCCAGGGCTCCTGGAAAGCGGGGCGTGCAAGGGACAGTGGCGGGTGGGCGCAGAGGTGGTACAGGCTCGGGACAACCTACAGGTCAAAAGTCACTGATATTTGTTCCCCCAGGGGACCTGGCTGGGCCACCCCACTGACATACTCTCAGCCAAGGCACATTCATAGAGAAAATAAAACTAGATGCTCACTTGGAAGGCCTGCTCATCCAAACAGGGGGGCAGGGTGGACAGAAGCCCTGATGGCCATTTGGGACAGAGGCCCAGACCGGAAACTTAGGGATGAACCCTGCTGTGAGGTCAGTGTCAGGCCTGGTGGGCCAGCATCTTCTGGAAGCTGAAATGAGAACTGATGGAAGAAAAAGGATTTTAAGCTGTGTGGGTACCCGGCATAAAGTGTTGTCTGAATCATTTCCAGGGCCTGGACAGAGGGGCCACCAAGGGTATTTCCAGAAGGAGTGAGTCCACAGGGGTGGGGCTGCAGTTTTGAAATCCGGGCATGGGGAATCCCAGCCCGCCTTGCATGTTTGATGGGGGCTCTGGGGGAGAAATCCGATCACGGGGAATCCCAGCCCGCCCAGCGTGTTTGACGGGGCTTCTGGGGAAGGGAGGAGAGAAGGAGACAGGCAGTTCCCCTCTGCAGTGGACGGTGGGTCCCTCCCAGTCAAGGGAGCTTGTCACAGGGTCTGGGCCCCCAGGTTGGGAGGGTGATGACAGTGAAGAGACTGTCCCCAGGAGCCCGGGGGCCAGAAACACAGAGCTGAGAGGCCTGTGAGAGCGGGGTGGTCGCTTCCCATCCACACTGATGGCAGCCGGTCCAGAGGCTGCAGCCCCACCCCCAGCCCCTGCCCGTCCTGCAGCTCCAGTTGCTTCTGTTGACTCCATGAGCTGGGAGCCCGCCCCCTTCAGCAAGGCAGCAGCAGACCCACCTGGGCCCAGGGTGTGTCCCCCTCCTCCCCTCAAGGCCAGGACAAACTCCTGGGCTCTGTGTGAGGCCCTGCTGAGGCATGGAGGTTCGTTCAGCTGAGCAGCTGCAGTGGTACAGAAGCAGGCCTCGCACACAAACAGCAAACAGCGCGTTACTTCTCAAAACCTCAGCTCTGGCCGAGACACGTCCCCCCCGCCCCACCCCAGGCAAAACTAGCCCAGCAGGCCTGTGAAGGGTAGGAGGCCTGGACACTGAGCCTTGTTCAGAGTCAGCCTGCATGCCTGCATTCTGAGCTCAGTCGTGTCTGACTCTTTGTGAGCCCATGGACTCATTGCAACCCCATGGACCCTCAGAGCTCACCGGGCTCCTCTGTCCATGGGATTTCCCAGGCAAGAAAACTGGAGTGGGTTGTCAAGCCCTCCTCCAGCGGATCCTCCTGACCCAGGGATAGAACCTGCATCTCCTGCATTGGCAGGCAGATTCTTTACCACTGAGCCACCGGGGAAGCCCCTCAGAGGCAGCCTGGTGAGTGAGAATTGCTTTCTCTGCTCCCAGTGGGTTCCTAGGAAGGGGGCTGGGACACCTCTCTCTGTCACTTCTAAACCTCGCCTTCACTCCCTGTCCCTGCTTATAATAAATAAGTAAACCAAAACCCAACTCTGACCCACCTCCTTACACTCTGTCCGAGCCCTCAGAGGGTGCCTCAGCCAACAGTCATCAATTACAGCCTGAGAAACTGGTTTTCACTGACCCAATCCAGGAAGGAATTCAACTCAGCTAACAGTGATTAAGCTCTATGTGGACTCAGGCCCTGGATAAGACCAAAGCTACAAAACAGGCCAGCTTCAGGAATTTACAGTGCAAGGGATGAGGGTCACTATCATGGTGAAAGAGCAGAGGGCTAGGTTCTGGCAGACCTAACTGCAAAAGATGATTGTACTACCATTCAGCTGTGTGACCTTGGGCAGATGACTTACCCTCTCTGATCTGAGTGTCATTAGCTATGAAGTGGGGTGGGGGTGAGTGTGCAGAGAGAATGCTATGAGGATCCCAGAAGATACTGGCCCAAGACCTAGGTCAGTGGTTCTCAAAATGTGGTCCCAGCAGCATAAACATCACTTGGGAACTTACTAGAAATGTAAGCTCTGGCCCCACTGCACACCTACTGAACCAGAAACTCTGGGTGAGGCTCAGCCACTGTGCTTTAATCAGCTCTTGCCACAGCCTGAGACCCTGTGGGACAGGAAACATCAATGGTACCCTCCTTGGTCTCTCCTTGTTGGGATTTACCTTTTGAAGTAGAGTCTTAGCAGGAAATACTGGAGGGTGGGAATTAATAAGGAAATCTGTGTGTCCTCAGCCCTTGCCACCAGAAAATCTGGAGGCCATCATCTAATAGGCTTCTCCGCAAGGTCGGAGTCCTACCCACATGGCACTGGTCTGATTCCTCAGAGCAGGTCACTCAGGCCTTGAGCTCCTTCTCCCCAGTCCTCCAGCCCTGCCTCCTGGCCTGCTGCTTGGAGGCACTGCCCATGACCCAGGTCACTCTGATGCCCTGTCCTTCTCGCCTTCCTTCCCCAGGGGTCTCAGGTGACCCCACCCCCTCAGCCAGATTTTTACCACTGGCCCTCTCCACTGACCTCCTCTCCCTTAACAGTTTCTTATTACCTACCAGCGACTCTGCCCACCCATGCTCCTTCTTTGGAGGACTCCAGCATTCCCCGCCCCTCCCTCCCATCTTGTGGACTGATTGAGTGCTGATTCACCTTCATCCATGTCCTCCAGAAAGCCTGGCAACGGTACCCTAAGGGGCTGGGCCAGAAGCCAAAAACAGCAATTGCTGCCATCAATAGTTACTCATCATGGCCAAGAATGTGAAAGTCCTTCACATCAATATCTCCATGATCATCAAACCTGCAAAGGGCCCTTATGACCCCATTTTACAGATGAGTGAAGTGAGGCTCAGAAGGGAAGTGACATGCCCAGGGACACACAGTGTCACACAGCAAGCAAGAAAAAGGCGTGGGATTTGAACTCCTGCCTGCCTTCCTGAAAGAGAAACTCTATGGCTGGAACTAAGCAGTATACGTTCCAGAAATGGGAAATCTAACACTGACCGAGGAGTTGCTTCCTGTCTGTTCTGTATTAGTTCGCCCCTGCCCAGACCTTCAGGACAAGTCTGCTTGTGGAATAGCCTCTTGACCTTGGACTTCCAGAGTGCCTGATGAGAGATGACGGCCTTCTGATCCCACCCCGGGCTGACTCGGGGATCCCTGGATCCCTTGGGATGAGCCCTGACTCCCCTCCTATCTCAAGATGGCCTTGGGCCATTTCCTTTGATTATTCAGGGAAAGGCTGAGCCCTCAAGGCCAAAGCCCCGGGGAACACCAGGGTTCAGATTTCAATCCCTTCCTAGCCAGTCACAGAGCAAAAAGCCTGGCCTTTCTGCAGCCCCATAGCCGCTCTATCCAAGGTGTCTTGTGGAGGGCAGAGCTGGGCTGGATGGGGGCTCCAGGGAGCGTGGCTGTGTCTTTACCGTGGTCCCTTCACAGAACCCTGAAGACAGACAGGCCTGGGACACACCCCTTGTGTGCTGACTCTACCAAGGGCTGCAGGGGCGGGCAGTCAGTGCCCTAGAGGACGGGGATGTGGCCTTAGGGTGGTACGAGGAGGGGCTGCGGGTGCATTGCTGTCCTTGGGGTCCTCTCTGGCCTCCAGTTAGGTGTGCCTTCCCACTCATCTCTGGCCTTTGAGTGCCCCCAGCACCCTCAGCCGCTAACCTGGGGCTCTGCCGCTGCTCCTGGCACCCAGGTCCCCGCTCACGGTCCACCTCGCCCCTCCCGCCTCTGCCTGCCCACCGTCATCCTCTCAGCATCTCTGTCCCTCCAGAGACACCTGCACCCCCAGACCTTCTGTAGGAGACACGCTGGTCTCAGGTGTGCACACCTGGGGCTCTAGCTCGGGTTCATCTACTCAGACGCCTCTCCTCGCCTCTGGGCTCTCTCAGAGCGCCTGCGACTCCCTCCCCACACCCAGAGCGCGTTCCCACGCTGTATCTCGCCCCGGAGACCTCTCCCGGGCAGGGCGCAATACTCCCTCCTTGGCCTTCCTGTCCTCAGAGAACTTCACTTCCATCCTATCCTGAATTCTTTCTATTTGTGGCGCATAGTGAAATTCTGTGATCGAAGCTCCTCGGAAATACTGACGCTTCATATTTAGAGGGAAGCTCTGGAATTTAGAAAACCTTTTTATCTCTTAACAAAGCCCAGCTTTCAAGACTATTGTTTTGCCAAGGAGGCAACACAAAATAAAAAAGTCACCTTCGACTGACAAAGCTGAGCAATGAATCTGGTACTCTAGCAGAAACCTATCCATTCCCCAAAGCACTTAAACTCATTGATTTAATGGATGCCACAAAGCATCAGGATTTAAGGGCAATTAAAAATACATCTGTTTTATTCCTTAAAATTATCTCTGAATACAATGCTTAAAACTCTACAAACTCGTACAACATGGGCTTAATGTAATGTTATTAGTTAGAATTATAAACAATATTTAGGAATATATATATTTTTAACAGGTATCTTTAAGTGCGATGCAAGTGTAGCAATTTGGGGGTGCAATGCATCATATAAATTGCTTAATGACTGTAATAGGAACCTGGACTGGATTCAAGAATGGGAGATGTAGACAGCTTGGACTCGGTTCAAGTTTGCTTTTAATCTGATTTACTCCCAAAGCATCAAAGAAGCAATGCAAGGGATAAACGGAAGCCAAGAAAGCATCTGGGGGGACCATTGCCTGTCACATCATCTCCTCTAGTTGCCCGGTGACAGGCCAGCAGTGGGAGCCGCCCACCAGGCTGGAGTAGCCAGGGGCTGGGAGCTGCAGACCAGCTTTCACTTCGGTGGTCACCACGTGGCTGGGAAAGCCCTGCCATGCGGCACTGCGCATGCTCCGCACTTCCGGGCCAGCACAGCAGTCTTTTGCATTTAAGTGGCCCCGAGCGCACTTTCTAGGGGCAGGTCCGGACAGGCCTGCCACCCCGAGAAGTGGTCAAAATGATCTATATAATAATAAAAGAAATAACTTGAAATCGTTGAATTAAAATAGTTCTTGCCTCTCTTTTCCAAACCCTCCATTTGGCAAACGTTTAGAAGGCGGCCTCGGGTGGAAAGAGCTGCAGTGCAGGGGGCCTGTCCCTCCCCCATCCCTCTAATCTCCCCACCGTCGCACCCTTCCTGGGAGCCCACCGCTGGGCTTCCGCTGGCTCAGACCCGAAGGGGACTGGATGGGGACCGGTCGGAGGGGGTGCGCCCCCAAGCCAGCTGTCTCAAGGCTGGTGTGCGGAGTGTGCAGATTCCTGCGCTGTAAACACCCCAACCGGCCCAGCTAGCCGCCAATGTGATGTCACCGAGCGGTGGAGCTGGTAAAAGACGTGCAGTGATACAGTATCTCCATCACACAAGAGACCGCTGCAACCTTAGCGCATGCGTGCTAAGTCACTTCAGTCATGTCCGATTCGTTGTGACTCCATGGACTGTAGCCCGCCAGGCCCCTCTGTCCATGGGATTCTCCAGGCAAGAACACTGGAGTAGGTTGCCACGCCCTCCTCCAGGGGATCTTCCCAACCCAGGGATCAAACTGAGGTCTCCTGCATTGCAGGCGGATTCTTGACCGCTGATCCACCGGGGAAGTAAAGTAATTCCTAAGGGCTGAACTTGTGTACCCTACTTTTGGTCTTTCACGCATTGGAGAAGAAAATAGCAGCCCGCTCCAGTGTTCTTGCCTAGAGAATCCCAGGGACGGCGGAGCCTGGTGGGCTGCTGTCTATGGGGTCGTGCAGAGTCGGACACGACTGAAGTGACTTAGCAGCAGCAGCAGCAGAGTCTATTCCGTTGTAATACTCTATCACTTAATTTTTAATAATATCTGTTTCTCACAGCTGACCCATAAAATTCCTGAAAATTTAGCAGTCAGCTCTCAGGAGCTGCTACGAGACGGCTGCAACACCTCACCGGGCTGCCGGGGCGTCACAGCAGGCTGGAAAGGAGAAGGACCTGGCCCTGAGAGAAGACACAAGATGGTTACTTGACATTTTCAAACCATATAGCCTTAAAAACGCACTTGATTTCACTAATGCAGAGAAGGATCTCCCCTCCGACCGCCCCCCGCCCCCTCGCACGCTCCAAGCACGCTCGCTCACGCGGGCGCGCACACATACACACACACACACACACTCATATGCACTGACTCTCGTGCAAGGAAGTTAATTCCCAGAAGGATGACCGGATGTTAATGGACTAGTCTCACCAAAACCTCTAGGTGGCGCTCTAACAGCAGCCCTTAGACGGTTCCGAGAAGGCTCTAGTTCTTCAAAGGCCCAGCACCCTCCAGAAACCAGTCAAAAGAAGCCGCACTCAGAAGTTTTGCGCTGTCATGTGAACATATGGACGAAACAGTCTCCTGTATTGCCAATAATACCCATAAGGCAAGCTTGGCTTCATCCAAAACGGCACAGCAGAGTGGAAGGGTCCTTCTGCTCTTGGGTCACAAAGGTGCTGAATACGGGTGTAGGTCAGTTCACTCCCTTCAAGTTAGGCCGCAAAACAGCCTTGTTAAAATGCTCAAACCAGCCACCGTCACTCGCGGTGGTTCGTGGTTTCAGAGCCGTCTCAGGGCCTTCACTGCTGTTGCTCCTCTTTGCAACCTCGCAATCACCAGCTCATGGATGAACTTCTAGGGGCTTACACACAGCTGCCAGAGCAGCGCAGCTTAGGTCTGCAGCACAGCTACTTGGGGAGCGGAAGAAATACGCTGGGCAAGAGAGACACCCTATTCCTGGAGCACACAGACAAGGGCTAGCCTGCCCTCCCGAAACCTGGTCTACGGAGGCCACACTACTAGGCCGAACCTAGTTCCCAGCCGAACTCCTAACTAGAGTAGGACCCAGAGTGAGCACAAAGCACCGACTGGTTTTCACCCAAAGGGCCGGGATCCACGTCACCACAGGCCTGCGAAGCCTGGAGCATCGGGAAGAACAGGAATTCTTGCATGTCTGCAAAGCTGTCACTTCATCTCCCCCACCCTCCCCACACACTTAGCTTGTCTCAGAACGTGAGATTCAGCTGCTGACCAGTGGGAGGAGAGTCTTCACACCAGAGTCCCGTTTTCAACCTTCCCTGTTTCATGGACCCTTTAGTTATCTGGGGAAACCTGTGGATCCCTCCTCAGAATGTTGTTGTTAAATACAAAAAAATACATCACATAGGATTACAAAGAAATAAGTATTTGTCAGTATGATTATCAAAGGGGCTTTCCTGGTGATTCAGACAGTAAAAAATCTGCCTGCAATGCAGGAGACTGGGGTTCGATCGATCCCTGGGTTGGGAAGATCCCCTGGAGAAGGAAATGGCAACCCACTCCAGTATTCTTGCCTGGAGAACTCCATGGACAGATAAGCCTGGCGGGCTACAGTCCATGGGGTCACAAGCAGTCAGACAGGACTGAGCAACTAACACTTCCACTTTTCTCACACGATTATCAAAAGACATTTTAAAATGTTGTCACAGTAATTAGTATATGTGCTTCTTCATTAACACATTAACTACCAAAGACTTAGTAGATGTTTGTAACAACTACCATCTTGAAGCAGATATTTCAAAATATGTACAAAAAAAGTAATGTGATGTAAACATACTTGTGATTTTTATGAGTGACAAGCCCCGGGCATTGCTAGCACTGTTCGCTTTGTTGCCTATGCTAAATTTTAGCTAGTAAAGTGACAGTCGGTCAGCTGTGTCTGACTCTTTGTAACCCTATGGACTGTAGCCTACCAGGCTCCATGGAATTCTCCAGGTCAGAATACTGGAGGGGGTAGCCCTCCCCTTCTCCAGGGGATCTTCCCAATCCAGGGATCGAACCCAGATCTTCCGTATTGCAGGCGGATTCTTTACCAGCTGAGCCACAAGAGAAGCCCAAGAATACTGGAGTGGGTAACCTATCCCTTCTCCAGCGAATCTTTTCGACCCAGGAATTGAACCAGGGTCTCCTGCATTGCACGTGGATTCTTTACCAACTGACCTATGAGGTTAGTGAAAACAAGAGCATACATTTTTGTTGCTATCATAATTCACTGACGCCTTGGCTAATAGCCTTGTTAAGATCTCCTGCTCTGGGCTTCCCTCTTGCCCACTCTCTCCACTGCCCAATCAGTGTCCCCATCAATTATTATTATGAAGGCTGAGCAGTCAGCCCTGAGTGACTTCACACGCACATGCTTAGAAGCCCTTCCTTCCTTCCTGGGAAAAAGATGCCTGTCACTATGAAATGTCCCAGTAAAGGCTGACGGGGTGGCAGCAGGAATCACGTGGCAAGGGGGCCAAGGTGAGGTCAAGGGGACAGGCCCTCCCCCAGCTAGAGCCAGTGCTTTGTCCTCAGCAAGTCCTTTCCTCAGCCCATTCATGGCAATTGCTTAATGGTTGCTAAAAGGATCAAATTCAAACCACTCAGCTTCTCTCTGTCTTCCCCTCGCACCTCATCCGGGCTTTAATCAGTCTCCCTACTGCCAGGCACACCGAGTGCCCCTGGTTCTAGGGGGCAGCCCCAGGCTCTGCCTCTCCAGGGGCTGCTCATGAGTCCTTGGGTCCAGGTGTCAAATCCAACTCAACACAGAAAGGATTTCTTAAAACTCAAAACGTGCAAATCATAAAAGAATCTCAACATTTCACTACGATAAAATTAAGAACAGAACATTCATCAAAGACACCACAGACATGAAGAAGGCAGGCTACAGACAGGGAGATGATATTCATTTCACCTATAACTGACAAAGGACTGGAATCCAGGATGAATGAAATGCCTACAAATCATTTTTAAAGAGACGAAGCACTAAAAAAAAAAAAGAAAGAAATGGGGAATAACTGACTGGGCACTTCCCAGACGAGGCCACACAAAGGGTAAAGAGAGACATTTGCAGAGATGCTCAAGCCCAGACATGACTTGCAAATTATGGCAAAGCAAGGCTGTAATGAGATGCCAGGAGGTACCCTGACATCTTTCATTTATTTATGGTTTATTGTCTTCCTCCTCCTATAGGAGTGTAAGTACCACTATAGCAGTAACTCCGTCTGCTTGTTCATTTCTCTGTTTCCAGCACCCAGAGTGGAACCTGGATGCTGCAGGTGCTCAGTTAAAATTTATTGACTAAATGGATGGATGAATGTCTAGCAGATATGCCTGGGGAGTCAGGTGTGGCTTGTGGCTGACGCCACTAAGGGTGTCCACCCAGCGCTCCTTTTAGCAGGAAATACCCCTCCCTCCACATGGCTGCCCTTCAAGTCACCATGTCCTTAGAACAGGGCCTATGTCTCTTGTCCTGGCTGATCAGCTGAGGGATGAGTCCCTGACTGAGCTGGGCCAGTGTGTCACCTCCTGGGACCTTTGAGTTGAAAAATAATATAAACAGACGTCACCAGAGATGAACTCTCTGAGGTGGGGCTGAACCTGCAATGTCACAAAGGGTCAGGGGAAGACGTGGCACCCAGAGCAGGGACCCAGGGAGGCCTGGGCCCTGGTGCTGTCCTCTCCAGGGCATCATGGAGCCCTTATGCCCTAATTACATGTCCCCTGTCTCCTTACACTGATTTGAGAAGACTTTGTTATAATCAGGAGCATCCTGGCCAGTCCAGGACCACCAGCCAGTACCAGGCTCTGGATGTTGAATCCAGAGTAGGCATTTCCTGGCCTTTGAGAGATGTGTCCTGAAAACCCCTCTCCCCTGAACCTGGGCTCCCAAGTACTGGCAGCTCCCTGAAGTGTCTGCACTCATATGTCCGTGGCTTTTATCTCAGCAGAAGACAGCTCCCTCTCGCCCTCAGCACTTCCCCATCCCACAGCCGACTCTGACACAGCCCTGAGGCTTAGCTCAGGATCTGACCCCAGGAGACCTCAATGTGCCCCAGCTGAGTTACCTGTACCCCCCTCTGTACCGTGTCACCACCATCCTCAGAGTCCCCATCACACAGTACAGCCCTCTGAGGGCAGGAACATTGGGAATTCCCACAAAGTCCATGAAGGCCCCTTGACAGGGGGGTCCAGGCATGCCCCACACAGAAAATGAAAGTGTTAGTCACGAAGTCCGACTCTTTTCGATCCCCATGGATTGTAGTCCGCCAGGCTCCTCTGTCCATGGAATTCTCTGGGCAAGAATACTGGAATGGGTAGTTATTCCCTTCTCCAGAGGATCTTCTTGACCCAGGGATCGAACCCGGGTCTCCCGCCCCACATGGAGGGCCAGGTTTTTCTGCAGGAGGACAGAAGGGATTCTGGAGCAGAGGCTTGTAGCTGGTGGGACATAAAGTTGGGTCCAGGTGTCACTTCAGGAAGAACACGCAAGGCCTGGGTGCCATGGGGGAGGCTGAGGACTGGAAGGAGGCTGGAAGGACAGTTCTAGGCCTGGCCCTTAACCTGGGGCTGAGGAGGAGTCCCAGGTTCTGTGATCACCTGAATTGAGGCCAACAGACATGCACATCTTTTTCTGGATAGAGGATCCAGTGCTTTTGTCAGAATCTCAAAGGGTCTGAGATCTAAGAAAGATCTAAATCACTGTTCTCAAAGGAAAATGTCCACCTTTATTTATAATTAAAGAAATGTACGCTTAAAACAAAGAGATGTTTTTCACCTATCATGGTGGCTTTCCTCCCTACCTGCCCATTAAAATCTCCTGGGGAATTCTGTGCCAGTGCCCAGTTGCCTTCTCCTCCCCACAAGGGTCCCCCCAACCCCAGACCGACACAAAACTGTCTGATTCCGATTTAATCGCTCTGGGATACGGCGCAGGCATTGGCATTTTGAGAAAGCTCCCCAGATAACTCTGACCGCAGTCGAGACTGAGAACCAGTGACCTGGAAGGTTAGCCAAGAGCTCTCAATCAGGGATTGTAGTCCATGCACCGTATGGGAGTCTTAACCAGTGTGAAAGGTCTTCGGAGAACAATCTGGCAATGAATGTGAACTTGACCAGTACCTGCACCCTCTGACCAGCCCGTTCCACTTTTAGGAATTGAGTCTACGGTAGATCTTGCTCCTGAGCTTACAGCTATCCATACTAAACCATCACTGCCTGCAGCTCCTGAGAATAAAAGATTGGCAAGAGCTCAAACGTCCCCTAAGAGGGGTAGTTCCATCAAGCAGGGTGCATCCACGTGATAAAATACTCTGCAGCACTCTGTTAACTGACATGGAAGGATTTCCATCATCGCTGGTGAAAGAAAAGCAGGAGCCAAGCTGGGGATGTGGTTTGTGAACATGGTCCACGCACATTTCCATTTGCACAGGCACCCAGACTCTCTGGGAGGGCATACATTGCTAAAACCTCCTAGCGGTTACAGGGGAGAAAACTGGGCAGCTAGGATGGACGGAGGGAACACTTGGTTTTCACCGGCTTCCCCTCTTGTATTGTTTGAATTTCTGTCATGAATATGTATTGCTTTAAAAATAATTAGAAGGTGAAAGAGAGAAGGGAGGAGAAGGAGGGAAAAGAAAAAGAGGCAGCTACTTGGCTCGATGCAGGTGGCGCTGGTCAGAAAACGGGTGAGGGGGTGGCAGGCCCCCAGCTCCACATCAGCTTCAGCGTCTCCGTGTGGGTGCAGGTTCGGGGTGGGGGACCCTAAATCCCCCAGGCTGAAGTAAGGCCCTGGAGGCAGACACAGGGTGGGCCGGGGTGGATGTCGGGGGGGGAGTGACCTGGATTGACCGGGAAGGAGGGTTGTGGGGACGGCTTGGAGGGCGGTGCCACGCTGCTCTCTCCCTCGTGGGCCACCTCCACGCAACCCCGTGAAAGGAAAAATGTGTATCGTGGCGCAAACTGGAAGTCACAGGGCATACAGCTCATCTCTGCTCTGGTCACAGAGATGACATCCTGCAAAATTCTAGACCCTGGCGAGCAGCAGGAGGAGGCCATGCGCACAATGGCCTGCAAACACCGCCCTCTGGTGGTGCAGCCGATGAACAGCGATCAGGTCTACAATCGTGCGGCCTATGTGTTCCAAACTGGAAAAGGAAAAAGCACAACTTAATTCTTAAGTGAAAATAAGTACTCAAGGAGAGAAGTACAGAACCAACCAAACAAACAAACAAAATTCATGTTTTAAGCATAGTGCATGAACCAGCTCCCAGTGAACTCTTTCCAAATATAAAATAGCTCCCTCCACCAACAAATATATATTCGAATCTGCACAACAATAATACTGTAAAGCCTTAAGGAGAAGAAACACTTGCAATCATTAGGCTGTGACCAATAACTCCTGTTAGCATTTTAGTGAGCATCCCTCCACACTGTATATAAATATATACACACAGAGACATATCCAAATTTACATCAATGAGAGGATGCAATAAATATTATTTTGTAGCCTGATTTTTTTCTCTCAACAATACACAATAAATACAGGCACCTGATGCGAAGAACTGACTCACTGGAAAAGACCCTGATGCTGGGAAAAAGGAGAAGGGGACAACAGAGGATCAGATGGTTGGATGGCATCACCGATTCGATGGACATGAGTTTGAGCAAGCCCCTGGAGCTGGTGATGCACAGGGAAGCCTGGCGTCAGACACGACTCAGCAACTGAACTGAATCACCACTTTTAATGTTTTCAATTGTACAAGCTGCAAAAGTATACCCAGAGAACAACACAAATGAAATATATATGTTTATATATATTTATATATGAATCTTTTAATAACAGGCTTATTGAGTCAATTATGGTATATCCATCTAGTGGAATACTATGCAGCTATTAATATAATGTACTGATGTGGCTATGTGTCAAAAACAGTTCATATAATGAAATAAAGTTATAAGATAATATTTACAGAATTATTTGAATATTTATAAAATATATAGAATAGCTACACAACTATTATAGTTTAAAAGAATATGTAGATATATGAATCTATAGCTACCTATCTATCTCTATGTGTGTATATATATATGTATATGACTATATTTGGCTTCCCTGGTGGCTCAGATGGTAAAGAATCTGCCTGCAATGCAGAAGACCTGGGTTTGATCCCTAGGTCAGGAAAATCCCCTGGGATCTTCTCCAGTATTCTTTCCTGGAGAAGTCCATGGACAGAGGAACCTGGCGGGCTACCGTCCATACGGTCCTATACCTGAGGAGGAAATGTTGCTTGAAGGATACTATAGAAACAATCTTAGGATATATGATTGGGAAGACAAAGAAGCTGTGAAATTTCTATCTTTCACTTTGTCTCTTCTTTGTTGTATGATTTTAAAATATATCATCATCTTGATGATACTAGCCTAAATGCACCATGAGTTATTTATATAATCCCCTACTGATGGACCTTTAGGTTGTTCACAACTTTCCTACAAGGAACCATCCTGCATATGAGTTACTCATTGTGCATTTCTCTGATTATTCCTCTGGGCCAATTCCTGGGTGTGGGGCTGCCTGGTCAGGTTTTAAACAAGTATCACCCCTGATATTTACTATCAACACATCACAAAGCAAATTTGACGTGGCTGACCTCGGCCTGATTGGGGTTTTAAAGGCATGGTTCTCTGGCTACACTATGCATCTCTGGAGGCTCTATTTTGCCAGATTATGGGTCGGGTTCACTGGCTTTTTCAGGCCCAGATGTTCCTTCTGACACCCTGACTCCATATTTTACTACAGCTCCGCACCTCCTGCCATCCTTGTTCCCCTTTCCCCACAGCTGCCAGGGTGAGCCTTTCCTAGCAGACCCTGCTGTCACCCCCAGGACTTGACTCCACACTGGCAATTAGCCAAGGTTTGTACCATGGCCCCCGAGTGACCCCTCTACCATATGACCCTTCCAACCTCATATCTGCCTCCTCTGCTCGGGCTATACTGGCTGGCTTGCAGTCCCTGACACCTTAAGGACACACCAGCCCCAGGGCCTTTGCACTTGCTATTCCCTCTGCTTGCTATAGAAAGTGAAAGTGAAGTTGCTCAGTCGTGTCTGACTCTTTGCGACCCCTACCATGCTCCCCCGTCCATGGGATTTTCCAGGCAAGAATACTGGAGTGGGTTGCCATTTCCTTCTCCAGAGGATCTTCCTGACCCAGGGATTGAACCCAGGTCTCCCTCATTGTAGGCAGACTCTTTACCATCTGAGCCACCAGGGACGTCCTGCTTGCTATAGCCATTCCCTAAATACCTTCAAGCCTCTCCCTCAATTTATTCATATCTCAACTCACAGGTTGCCTTCTCATAGAAGCCTTCCCAACCACCCTGCCTTAAAAGGCACCTCTCCCTTCCCTCCCTAGCTAGTTTTTTTTTTTTTTTCTTCCTAGCCCTGAGACTGTATTAGACATCTACCTGTTCACTTGCCTTTGGTGTTTCTCCTTCACTAAGTTATAAACTCTGTGAGAGCAGGGAGCTGTCTTGCTATGTCCCCAGTACCCAGGACAGCACCAGACATGTGTAGCTTCAGTGAGGATGTGTCATTTGAATAATGTATGCATGCATGCTAAGCTGCTTCAGTTGTGTCCAACTCTTTGTGACCCTATGGACTATACCTCACCAGGCTCCTCTGTCCATGGGGATTCTCCAGGCAAGAATACTGGAGTGGGTTGCCATGCCCTCCTCCAGGGGATCTTCCCAATCCAGAGATCCAACCTGCGTCCCTTATGTCTCTTGCATTGGCAGACAGATTCTTTACCATGAGCGCCACCTGGGAAGCCTGAGGTGAATGAATGAGAAGCTGATAACATGGAAAAGTGAAGTTTGAATAGCCTGGAGATGCCCTCTCTCCACTGCTCCAGAATGAGGTCAGGTGTGTTTAAATCATCCTTTCAATCTCTGTGGAGCTTTATTGGGAAAATCTGACAGAACCTTTTTAGTGCAACCACTTGAGAGAAAAATGGCAAATGGGTTATTATTCAGGAAAAGTACTTTCCCTCCAAACCTGAGCAGCCCAGCTACCCCCACATACTTGCTCCTTCAGAGAGAAATAGAAAGGTTAATATTGCCCCATCAGAGGAAAGGAGCCAATTAGCTAGACTGTGATTCAGAAGAAGAATAGAGGTTAATTGCTTGGAGTCCACATGTCTCAAATGCCTAATGCTATATCATTATTTTTTAGCTACATATTATTCATTTCATACACTTAAGTATTCCACCTTATTACTAATTAGTAATTCCTTATCCTTAAATTTTACCCAATTCAGGCTGTCATCATAGAGCCCCCCGTTTTGCCCCGAGGTGTAACAAAATTGTGGAGAAAAGTTGGCACCTCCTATTCATTCCCTGCCACCTCAGACTCCCACCAGTGTCCCCCACATTTCCCTCTCTTCTTTCACCGCCTACTGGATCTCCTATCTCAGCTTCAGTCGGACCCCAGGTGTTCCTCTGCATCTTCCACATCCCCAGCACTGTTGTCAGCTATTGGGCAAAAGATGTAAATATTCCCAGTTCAAGTGACCTTGTTCCCTCAGAAAGACCCACTACTTGGGACCTTGGAGATGTTAACTGATCGTTATTTCCTGGGACTGTAATAATAATAGCAGCAATTATAATAATGACGAGAGCTGTAAAATGCTTTTTGAACACGTTTATGTTGCCAGCGCTGTGCCGATGGATTTTATATGTGTGATTTTAATCCCTATGAAGCGATGTACATCTGTATAGATGGGTCATCTGAGCAAATGAATAGACCAGCCCCAACCCAGCTTCAGTTCTGCAGCTGCTCATCCTGGGTGAGTGTGTGAGAATGCCATCTTCTCCTTCAGTTTTCCTTTCTGTCACACGGGCTGTCTGAGGCCCCCAGTCTACTGTCCACTGTCCCGTTCCTGGCTCAGGTCTAGTCCCAGGTGCCGAGGGAGGCTTGAGAGCACCCCTCTCCCTTTTGACTCGTTTATCTGAGATTTCAACCACACCCTTCCCATTTCCTTGTCAGACAGACGTGGTTGAGAACACACAGGATGAAAAACAAGCCACAGTCCCCATCCAAACTTGGACTTGTTAGGTGGCCAAAATGCTGCCTTAGGAAATGACGCCATTTGGGGGCTTGTTCCTGGAAGCAGAGCAGCATGATGAGGCATATGATGTGGGTGTCCCTTGTGGGTAAAGATGCTTCTGAGGAAATGAACTGGGGCAAGGTCTCTCTTTTTCCCACACTCTTAGACACATCAATCAAGCTTACTAAAGGAAAAAGATTAAAAAAGCAGGGAAAATGCACAGAAAACAGGAAAAACCGTAGAGATTTGGAAAAGAACCAAACAGAATTCCTAGAATTGAAAGTTATTAGTTAGAACTTCTTGGATAAGAGAATCTTTAGTTAGATCTGAGGAAGATATCCATTCAGCATACAGACCTGAAGAAATTATCCATGGAAGGACAAGAAATGGGGAAATATGAAAGGAGATTAAGAGACACAGAGCACAGGATAAGAAGTTCTATAAGGAAAAGAGAGTGTGCGGGGGAAGCATAAGAAGAGATAAGGGCTGAAAACATTGCAGCACAGATAAACGCAGCCATCCCCTGGGTTCACAAAGCCCAATAAAACCAAAACAGGAAAAGCTAAAAGAAATCCATGTCCTAACACATCAGACCACTTCAGTATACTTGCCTTGAGAACCCCATGAACAGTAACAAAGGGCAAAATGATAGGATACTGAATGAGGAACTCCCCAGGTCGGTAGGTGCCCAGTATGCTACTGGAGATCAGTGGAGAACTAACTCTAGAAGGAATGAAGGGATGGAGCAAAAGCAAAACCAATACCCAGTTGTGGATGTGACCGGTGATAGAAGCAAGGTCCGGTGCTGTAAAGAGCAATATTGCATAGGAACCTGGAATGTTAGGTCCATGAATCAAGGCAAATTGGAAGTGGTCAAACAGGAGATGGCAAGAGTGAACATAGACATTCTAGGAATCAGTGAATTAAAATGGACTGGAATGGGTGAATTTAACTCGGATGACCATTATATCTACTACTGTGGGCAGGAATCCCTTAGAAGAAATGGAGTAGCCATCATGGTAAACAAGAGTCCGAAATGCAGTACTTGGATGCAATCTTAAAAATGACAGAATGATTTCTGTTCGTTTCCAAGGCAAACCATTCAATATTACAGTAATCCAGGCCTATGCCCCAACCAGTAACGCTGAAGAAGCCAAAGTGGAACAGTTCTATGAAGACCTACAAGACCTTTTAGAACTAACACCCAAAAAAGATGTCCTTTTCATTATAGGGGACTGGAATACAAAAGTAGGAAGTCAAGAAACACCTGGAGTAACAGGCAAATTTGGCCTTGGAGCACGGAATGAAGCAGGGCAAAGGCTAATAGAGTTTTGTCAAGAGAATGCACTGGTCATAGCAAACACCCTCTTCCAACAACACAAGAGAAGACTCTACACATGGACATCACCAGATGGTCAACACCGAAATCAGATTGATTATATTCTTTGTAACCAAAGATGGAGAAGCTGTATACAGTTAGCAAAAACAAGACCAGGAGCTGACTGTGGCTCAGATCATGAACTCCTTATTGCCAAATTCAGACTTAAATTGAAGAAAGTAGGGAAAACCACTAGACCATTCAGATATGACCTCAATTAAATCCCTTATGATTATACAGTGGAAGTGAGAAATAGATTTAAGGGATTAGATCTGATTGATAGAGTGCCTGATGAACTCTGATGGACGGAGGTTCGTGACATTGTACAGGAGACAGGGACCAAGATCATCCCCATGGAAAAGAAATGCAGAAGAGCGAAATGGCTGTCTGAGGAGGCCTTACAAATAGCTGGGAAAAGAAGAGAGGTGAAAAGCAAAGGAGAAAAGGAAAGATATAAGCATCTGAATGCAGAGTTCCAAAGAATAGCAAGGAGAGATAAGAAAGCCTTCCTCAGTGATCAATGCAAAGAAATAGAGGAAAACAACAGAATAGGAAAAGCAAGAGACCTCTTCAAGAAAATTAGAGATTCCAAGGGAACATTTCATGCAAAGATGGGCTCGATAAAGGACAGAAATGGTATGGACCTAACAGAAGCAGAAGATATTAAGAAGAGGTGGCAAGAATACACAGAAGAACTGTACAAAAAAGATCTTCACGACCAAGACAGTCACGATAACATGATCACTGACCTAGAGCCAGACATCTTGGAATGTGAAGTCAAGTGGACCT
Organism: Moschus berezovskii; assembly: GCF_049115385.1. Taxonomy (NCBI): domain Eukaryota; kingdom Metazoa; phylum Chordata; class Mammalia; order Artiodactyla; family Moschidae; genus Moschus; species Moschus berezovskii. The sequence continues at coordinate 82,962,066 of NC_142471.1, forward strand.
TAGAAAGCATCACTACGAACAAAGCTAGTGGAGGTGATGGAATTCCAGTTGAGCTATTTCAAGTCTTGAAAGATGATGCTGTGAAAGTGCTGCACTCAATATGCCAGCAGATTTGGAAAACTCAGCAGTGGCCACAGGACTGGAAGAGGTCAGTCTTCATTCCAATCCCAAAGAAAGGCAATGCCAAAGAATGCTCAAACTACTGCATGATTGCACTCATCTCTGCTGCTGCTGCTGCTAAGTCACTTCAGTCGTGTCCGACTCTGTGTGACCCCATAGACGGAAGCCCACCGGGCTCCCCCTTCCCTGGGATTCTCCAGGCAAGAACACTGGAGTGGGTTGCCATAGTAAAGTCATGCTCAAAATTCTCCAAGCCAGGCTTCAGCAGTATGTGAACCGTGAACTCCCAGATGTTCAAGCAGGTTTTAGAAAAGGCAGAGGCACCAGAGATCAAATTGCTAACATCCGCTGGATCATGGAGAAAGCAAGAGAGTTTCAGAAAAACATCTATTTCTGCTTCATTGACTATGCCAAAGCCTTTGACTGTGTCGATCACAATAAACTGTGGAACATTCTGAAAGAGATGGGAATCCCAGACCACCTGACCTGCCTCTTGAGAAACCTGTATGCAGGTCAGGAAGCAACAGTTAGAACTGGACATGGAACAACAGACTGGTTCCAAATAGGAAAAGGTGTATGTCAAGGTTGTATATTGTCACCTTGCTTATTTAACTTATATGCAGAGTACATCATGAGGAACGCTGGGCTGGAAGAAGCACAAGCTGGAATCAAGATTGCTGGGAGAAATATCAATAACCTCAGATATGCAGATGCCACCACCCTTATGGCAGAAAGTGAAGAGGAACTCAAAAGCCTCTTGATTAAAGTGAAAGAGGAGAGTGAAAAGGTTGGCTTGAAGCTCAACATTCAGAAAACAAAGATCATGGCATCTGGTCCCATCACTTCATGGGAAATAGATGGAAATACCGTGGAAACAGTGTCAGACTTTATTTTTTGGGGCTCCAAAATCACTGCAGATGCTGATTGCAGCCATGAAATTAAAAGACGCTTGCTCCTTGGAAGGAAAGTTATGACCAACCTTGATAGTATATTAAAAAGAAGAGACATTACTTTGCCAACCAAGGTCCGTCTAGTCAAGGCAATGGTTTTTCCCGTGGTCATGTATGGATGTGAGAGTTGGACTGTGAAGAAAGCTGATCGCCGAAGAATCGATGCTTTTGAACTGTGGTGTTGGAGAAGACTCTTGAGAGTCCCTTGGACTGCAAGGAGATCCAACCAGTCCATTCTAAAGGAGATCAATCCTGGGTGTTCATTGGAGGGACTGATGCTGAAGCTGAAACTGCAATACTTTGGCCACCTCATGCGACGAGTTGACTCACTGGAAAAGACTCTGATGCTGGGAAAGGTTGGGGGCGGGAGGAGAAGGGGGCGGGAGGAGAATGAGATGGCTGGATGGCATCACCGACTCTGTGGACATGAGTTTGAGTGAACTCCGGGAGTTGGTGATGGACAGGGAGGCCTGGCGTGCTGTGATTCATGGGGTCACGGAGAGTCGGACACGACTGAGGGACTGAACTGAACTGAACTGAACTGAACACATCATAGGGAAACTGCTGAATACCAAAGACAAAAGGCAGATCTTAATTGCAGTCAGAAGGGAAACACAGAAGGTTTTCAACAGAAAAACAGACCAAGGATTGACTTAACAGCACAAATGGGTTAGGAGAATGAAATGATACATTCAATGTTCTGGGAGAAAAACAAGTGTCAACCTAGAATTCTATACCCACTGAAACTACATTTTAAGAACAAGGTGAAACAGAGACATTTCAAACCAACAAAAAACTAAGAGAATGTGCCACCCACAAAACAGTAAAGGAAATTCCAAAGAATGAATTTCAGGCAGAAGGAAAGTGATTCCAGTTTGAAGATCTAAGATGTCAGACGGAATGAAATGCAGAGAAATTTAAATGAATATTGACTGTATAATACAACAGTGACAATGTCTTGTGAAACTAAAGAAAAACAAATGGAATTAAAAGATACTACAACTCTAGTATGTAAATGAGGATATGAGGCAGGGACCAGGGAGGGTGAAATTAAAATGTCTTGAGCCTCTTTGTGTGGCACAGAGGGAAGGTAAAACTATTCGTTATCTTTAGATTCTGATAAATTAAGTTGGCATATTGTAGTTTCCAGGGTAACCCCTAAACTAACGGAAACAGTACATAACTTCCAACCTAGTAGAGGGGGAAAGCAAAATGAGAAAAAATAATTCAAAAGATGACAAGAAAAAGAGAGGAAAAGAAAAACAGCATAGAATGAGATGGTAGGTACAAATCCTACTGTATAATGATCACATTAAATGTAAAGGGCCCGTGCTCATGGTAAAAGATAAAGATTTTTCAAAATTCAACCCATTTGCTATTGGTTGAACGGCAATACTCAACCTGCATTGAGCCTCACAACAGAACTTAAAGGGAGAGATAGGTGGGAAAAGATATACAGGGTGAGCAAATAGAACATTAGCAGAAACAATATATATTTGGGGCACAAAGCAAGTCCTAGAAAAATTATAAAGGATTGAAAACATGCAGGTCACATCTGTTCACAATTCTGATCTCAATTTAAACTCTGATCACAATTTGTAAACCAGAAATCAATAAAAAGATAAATATTTTTTTAAAATCCACATTTGGAATTAAAAAACATATTTCTAAACAACCTTTTCAGAGACTTCCCTGGTGGTCCAGTCATTAAGACTCTGCCTACCATTGCAGGTTTGATCCCTTTGGAGAACTATGATCCCATATGCAGCAGAGTTTTGCCAAAAAATAAAAATAATTATAATAACCCTTTCTTTAAAGAAAAGATGACAATCAAAATTAAGAAAATATTTACAAATTAAACTATAAAGAAAATATTTCATATCCAAACTTATGGGATGTAGCTACAGCAGTAAAGAAATATAGCCTTAAATAGCTCATACATTTTTTAAAAAAAGAAGAAAGACTGAAAACTAATGAACTAAGCCTCCATTTTAGACACTGGATGAAGAAAAGCAAAATAAACCCTATCATTCCTAAAGCAAATCTCTATGGAGTACAGTCCACCCTCAAATCCAAAAATGCAAAATGGGCTTTATTCACCCTGCAGGGCTCCCTCCCACCCGCTCAGGGTCCTTTCTTCTAATGTAATATTTCCCCAAACACGCTGCACTTTCTGCTGGTGGTATAGAAGATGAATTTTTAGAGTATTCAGGCATATAGTTATTTTAGTTTTTTAGCATAGTTTCCTCCTACTTAAGAACATATGGATTTCCATTTATAGTAGGAAAATAAGATTTCTTTTAAAAGTATATTCATTTAGTAAGAGGATTAAATTCAAAGGATGTTAAATAAATAATAATGTTATTTAGCAAAAAAAATCTCATTTCTAAAATGAGAATAATAATAGTTTCTGTTTTATCACATTGTTATAAGGATTAAATAAGTTATATACAATATAATATTTCATGAATTAATGTATCATTGTAAAGCTTTCTAGGGCTTCCCAGGTAGTGCAGTGCTATAGAACCCGCCTGCCAGTGCAGGAGACACAGGAGACTTGGATTCGGTGCCTGGGTCGGGAAGATCCTCTGAAGGAGGAAATGGCAACCCACTCTAGTATTCTTACCTGAAAAATTCACTGGATACAGAAACCTGGCGGGCTACAGCCCATGGGGTCACAAAGAGTTGGACAAGAACTGAGCACACATTCATGCACAAAGCTTTCTAACGGTTGCTGGTACTTAATGAAAACTTCGTAAATATTAGTTATCATAATAATATTTATAGTAATTATGACTTGAATGATGAGAATTTGAAAACCATTAATCTCAGTGGCTCAGTGGTAAAGAATCCACCTGCAATACAGGGGATGCAGGTTTGATCCCTGGGTGGGGAAGATTCCTAGGAGACGGAAACAGCAACCCGCGCCAGTACTTGCCTGGGAAATCCCATGGACAGAGGAGCCTGTCAGACTACAGTCCACAGGGTCTCAAAGAGTCAGACATGACCTAGAGACTAAATAACGATAACAATCCAATCAGGCTCCAAAAGCCAACCTTGGACCAGTGACAAACTCTGCAGGGCAAAACAGAAAGTGAAGAATGCTGGTTTTCTCAGTGACCCTGCCTCCTTCAGGCTTCCCTGGTGGCTCAGATGGTAAATGATCTGCCTTCAATGTGGGAGACCTGGGTTCGATCCCCTGGAGAATCCAATGTCTACCCACTCCAGTATTCTTGCCCAGAGAATCCCACGGAGAGAGGAACCTGATGGGGTGGCAAAGAGTCAGAGGCAACTAACACTTCCACTCTCTGCCTCCTTCCACACCCTCTATCCCTGGCAGCGCTGGCCCCTGCTCTCACCATCCCCAGTAAAACCAAGTTGGTAGGAATGCTGACATTCACACCACGGGACTCAGGATGTTCCTCTTTGCCCAAAACCTTTGTTTAAAGGAAAGAAAGCCTTTACCATGGGGAGATAGAAAAGTCCAGCTATGGTCCTGCAGCATCTCAGTTGAGGAGAAGGACAGATTTGGAGGTGGGTCTCCCCATCTCAGGGCACCTCCTAGACAGACACCTTCAGCCCAGCCGATCTTCTGCCTGGGGTGGAGAACAGGGTCCCAGAGCCGAGGACAATTGGCCTTCATGATTTGACAAGTGTGATGTCTTTTGGTGTTTGAGGGCTTTCTGCACCAGGAGAACTTCCCGATTGTCCTTTTCAAAATAACTGTATCGTTTCCCCTCCCTCTTCAAAGATGATCCGCAGAGATACTCGAGGCTTCTCCACTGCAATGATTTTATTTTCCCTGAACGACTGCTCCTGCTGCTTGGGGCCTATTCTTGAAGTCTAGGAAGGAAACCCCAGAGATGCGGAAGCCACTAGGGCAACTTGTATCCTACTTCCTATTTCCTTACACATGAGCTGACTGACAGCACTGACTCTCCGCAGCCACCAGGGGGAGCTCCAGCTTTCTCGTTGGAGCCCAGGACCCCGCTGTCTGGCGTTTCTTGTTCAGTAAGCAGAACGGCTTGTGAGTAAGGGAAAGTCGCTCAGTCGTGTCCAACTCTTTGCGACCCCATGGACTGTAGCCCGCCAGGCTCCTCTGTCCACGGAATGCTCCAAGCAAGGACACTGGAGTGGGTTGCCATTTCTTCCTCCAGGGGATCTTCCCAACCCTGGGATCTAATCCAGGTCTCCAGCATTGCAGGCGGATTCTTTACCGTCTGAGCCACCAGGGAAGCCCAAATGGCTTGTGGTACTCTAATAAACACAGGGGACGTGTCTGTGTCAATCCTACCTACTTCTACTTCTTGGCTGTGCACAGAGCTGCCAGCACCTCGTTGAGGGATGCTACCTCGTTCGAGGCCCCTTGGGTGGTGGCCCCAAGGTCTTACAGTCTGATGGGGGTGGGGTGGGTAGCAGAAGGATCCGCGGCCCCGGGGTCGCTTGCGGAACCGAACCTGTGCTGTGAACGCAGCATTTGCCTTTTGGTTAAGCGGCCAGTGTCACAGGGACACATACACCACATTACCCAGTGGAGGCGCTAAGGAGGAAAATCGTCATCTCCCTGGAAGGGCTGGACCGGGGGAAAGCTTCCCAGAGGACCAGAAGGGGCCCCTGGCTTCAACTGGAAGCCCAGGCAGAAGACACCCCAGCAGAGGGCAGTCTATGCAGACATGGTGTATGCAGCTTACAGCAGTTTTGATGTTTCTGGAGCAACGGTGGCAGAGGCAGGGGAGATAGGCAGGGCCTTCTAAGAGGCTAGAGACCCTTACCGTCATGCGGTGGTGATGGACCTTCCAGGGCTTTCTGCAGGGGGATGATGTGAGCAGGCCACTTCTCTGCAGGGTGGAGGAGGAAGGGTCGGGGTGGGGGTACCAGCGGGGGAGGGGACTGGCAGAGGGGAGGGAAGAGGCAGGAAGTCTGGTAAGGAGGCCACTGCAATGATTCAAAAGCTCAGCTAATTTTTTATGACACCAGGGTGACCAATCAGCCTGGTTGACGCAGACCTGAGGGGATTTCCAGGGCTCCAGATTTCCAGTTTAAAGATCCAGAAAGTCCTGGGTTAACTGGGACAAACCGGTCACCCCGTTAGTCACTAGACACTAACCAGCTGTCTCCCTGCCTCTTCTCACTTGTGATCACAGTCCAGATGGCAAATCTCAGATGAGTTTTAGTAACAGCACCATCTTTAGGGCTTCCCAGGTGGTGCTAGTGGTAAAGAACCTTCCTGCCAGTGCAGGAGACACAAGAAACTGGGTTTGATCCCTGGGTCAGGAAGATCCCCTGGAGGAGAGCATGGCAACCTACTCCAGTATTTTTGCCTGGAGAATCCCAGGATCAGAGGAATCCGGCAGGCTTCAGTCCATGGGGTCACACAGCGGCGGGAGTCTGACATGACTGAAGCAACTTAGCACACACACATGCACCATCTTTAAAATCTCACACAGAAATTCAGTATAGGAAACAGTGAAAGGCAGAGTCACTTGGGGTGAAGTGGGGGATGGGGTTGGAGGGGGATTAGGGACCCGCCTGCCCTTTTCATCCAGGCCTGACTCACCTCCATGAACCACAGCCTCAGGCCACCACTGGAGGGCCCCCCGTACCCCCAGCTTTCTGACTCTACATGCATGTGCTGAACTCAAAGCCCAACCGACCTCAGATCAGTGTTTTGATTCAATTGCAGACTCTACTGAAGACTAAACCTATTCTAAAACTGGTCAATCTCTTTGAACTGGAATGAAATCCATATTGTTTCCCTAGTTAATGTCTTGGAATAAAATCCAGTCTGCTCATGAACTGACCTTTACCCAAACAGTCACACCCTTCTGCTTGAGTCTCAGCCGGACTTGTCCATGACCATCCTCTCCGGCCTGCGATATAGGCCAGGAACACGGTGGACAGGGCCAGGGGGTGGGATGCCTACTCACTGTTGGCACTTGCTGGGCCTCATGCCACCCTGGGGGCCTGACTGCTCCCTCCCACAGCCTGGTCAGGGCCCACACCTGTCTCCAAAGCTCTGTCTTCTCCCGTACCCTCACCACTGTTCCCCCGCCCCCCAACCCAGGGTATCTAGGATGTCTCACTGTCCTGAGTGTGAAGGCATCTGCCATTCCTGGCCACAGACTGGGCTTGCCATGACCTCAGCCCAGGCCCTTGGGCATCTCAGAACCTTGACAGGCCTTCATTCCTGACACAGCTCTTGATACCTCCTCTGCTCACCTCCCAACAGGCTCCAGGCCATCCCTTGAAAGCCAGGGCTTCTGCTGGCTCATCTACTAGACAGCATCTTTGGACCCAGTTGGCGGCTTGAACATTGCGTTTGGAAGCAGGAGATGTGAATTCTGACTCTAGCTTCCCATGTAACACTGAGCAAACACACACACTCACACCACGGCATCTTTCCTCTCTTCTTACAAGGCCCAACTAAATGGAAAGGGATCTAGAAACACATTAGAGATATCATCAAACCCCTTAGCTTCCAGAAATCTCCTAACGCACTGCCCCACCCCCAGAGGTGGCCTTGCTAAGCCCATCCTGGCAGAGAAATGATCTCTTCACTTCTTTGTCTCTTGTCTAGACTGCAGACTCCATGAGGGCAAGGACTGACCTTTTCTCTCTGCCTCCAAGTGCTACACATGGAGTCAGTGCTCAGCATGTGTTTAATGAATGACTCACTTCCTTTCATTCAGAAATATGTAGTGAAAATTTATTATGGGCTGGGCACTGGTTTTAGGTGCCAGAAATACAACGATGAACAGACGGTAAAAAAAAAAAACAAAACCTCTCCCTACACAGCACTTAGATATCTCATGGGCAAATGGATATGTGGGTGGTGAAGGTTTCTTGTTGCTGTGGTTTTGTTTGCTTTGCTTTTTTTCCCCCAACAGTATCCATTAGGAAAACAGCTTCCTCCTACACTAATTCCATGTCTCCTTTCTAATACCCGCAATGGAAGAGGATGAAATAGGAACCCGCTCCTCCCAGAAAATGAAAGCATGGGAGCTGATAGCTGTGAGCGACTGGATTTTTGCTAACAGAGGGCTCCAGGGTAGAGCTATGTGTGGCTCTGGTTTGGTAGTAGCCAAGTACCTTCTGCCAGTAACAAGCTGCTTTTAAAGGGAAAAAAGTTCCTGTGGAAGCCCCAGCCCTCCCACCCACTCATCCCCAGCTCTGAGAGCTGACGACACCGCCGGCTCCAGTCTGCTCCATCAGGGGCTGCTCACTGATGCTCAAGGGGGTGTCACCCAGTTACAGGCCACCATCACAAAAGGGTTAGACTGGGCAAGTTCTACAGTCCTCTCCAGCTCCTGAGACCCCTCTGTGTCCTGAGAGCAGGGGTCTTGGCTCAGCGGGAAAGCCTCGGGCTCACTCACGGGAACTGGGGTCAACTTTCAGGGGAGAGGAAGTTGTGAACTTCCCAGCACCGTCCAGCTTTGCAGCAATCCCTCCTTCCCCGGCTGGGTGCCCCAGAGCCTTTCCCATTCTGTCTTGACTGCCAGCCGAGATCAAGAAATTAAAAAACGCCTTTGCAGTCCACCTCTGGGCCTGATTTCTTAGCTGGAGGGAACAGGGGAATTCACAGAGGAAATTTACATGTGCTTGGCACCTCGCCCCACACTCCAGGCTGCCCTGAATTAAGTGATGCCCAGCACCTACTAGGTCACACATTTGCACCATTACTTTCTCTATTCAAATGGAAGCCCCCATGAAGACCCTGTTTGGAGACACAAGGCAAGACCACCATCGAAATATTCAGCCTTGAAGGATTCTCATTTCACTCCTAATGTGCCAGAGCTGCAATGGTGGGTGCAGAGGGGGATGGAACAGAGCACAGGTGCTTCCAAAGTCACACGTCCTTGCCTGGGACACCGCCCACCTACAATCTGCTCTGACTGTCTGTTTCAGAGAAAGACGAATCACGGTGAAACTCTACCAAATAAACAAGCTGTGTTTTAGAGTTTCTGTAAAAATCTACAATTTTAGAAAGGCTTAATGTGGTTGACACTAAATTGATTTCAATACGTGCTATTTCCGGTCTAATGTTGGGTTCTTTTCATCAAGAGCAAACGTCCTCAATAATGGCTTGATTCTAAGTGAATGGACTCTGTATAAATACATAGGAAGCACAGGCACTCACTTTAATTTTCTTCCTTTTTAAAATAAAATGAGATGGCATGTTTTACTCCCCTGAAATTAATTTGCCATAAAGTTTTCTTATACACTCATTAAAGGTTTTCAGAGCCAAATAATCACCTTGCAAACTGAAAATCCTCTTTGAGGTTTCCATTTTAGCTAGCAACAGAAGCCTGGTGCTTGCCAGGGTCATCCTGGGAGTCAGAGTCCCAGTTCTGAGAGTGTTTGAGGGAAAGCTGGGTTGGGTAAAGTGAATTCCTAGCATCTGGTCACCTCACATTGAAAATTGGACAGCCTGCTTGCACTGAATTTAGAGTCAAACATTCCCACCATCATAGCAACTCAAAAGAAGGATGGAACAACCACAAAAATAAATTGCACAGAGGAAAAAGTTTTCTTTCTTATAAACAAAACTAATATTAATATATATTCAGTTTAAAATGTCTGTGGCAAATCTGTGTGTGTGTGTGTGTGTGTACTCAGTCACTTAGTCATGTCTGAGTCTTTGCGACCCCATGGACTGTAGCCGGTCAGGCTCCTCTGTCCATGGGATTTCCCAGGCAAAAATACTGGAGCAGGTTGCCATTTCCTCCTCCAGGGAATCTTCCAAACCCAGAGGTCAAACCCAAGTCTCCTGCATCTCCTGCAGTGGCAGGCAGATTATTTACCACTGGGCCATCTGCAAACCCCAGCAAATCTATATATGAGATCAAATGTCATAAAACTATTCACCAAAAGAAAAAAAAAAAGGTGGTGTAAAAACTGGTGAAATCCTAACAAGTCTTAGTTAATAGTTTTGTACCAATGTCAATTTCATGCTTCTGATAACTGACTATATACTATGTCTATGTAAGAGGCTATCTTTGGGGAAACTGGGTGAAGGGTACGCTGTTCATACCAATTTTGTGTACAAAAAAATGTACAATGAGTGGTTGTACTATGTTTGCAATTTCTATGTCAAAACTAAAAGCTTTTAAAAATACATGGACTGGGTAGAGTGGAACAGACATTTAGCCACACTGGTGACAGTGTACATCGTCTTCTAGGGAAGAATCTCAAAGAGTCCATCAGAATGCAAAATCTACTAACCTAGCAAGGCCACTTCAAAGAATCCAGCCTACAAAACTACTTGTACATGCTAATATAGAACATTATTTGCAGCACTGTTGTAAAAAAGAAAAATGAAAAATGAAATCTCTGTCCAAACATAAAAAGAATAAAGCAGCTCAACACAGAGACATTTGCAGTGCACTACTGAGTGAAAAATGTGACCACAAAATCATAGATATGGATAGAACGATCCTGTTTACCTAAAATCTTATTGATGTGTGTATACACATTCTGGTGGTACAAGTATGGAGACTGTCTGAAATGATACACCGTAAACAGTTCACCGGAGACGGCAATGGCAAGCCACTCCAGTACTCTTGCCTAGAAAATCCCACGGATGGAGGAGCCTGGTGGGCTGCAGTCCGTGGGGTCGCTAAGGGTCGGACACGACTGAGCGACTGCACTTTCACTTTTCACTTTCACACATTGGAGAAAGAAATGGCAACCCACTCCAGTGTTCTTGCCTGGAGAGTCCCAGGGATGGGGGAGCCTGGTGGGCTTCTGTCTATGGGGTCACACAGAGTCGGACACGACTGAAGTGATTTAGCAGCAAACAGTTCACATGAAGAACTTGCTTCTGGGATGGAAAGTTCTTCATTGTAATGGCAAGAGTCACCTTCACTTTGTTAGAAGTATTGGGTTGGCCAAATAAGTTTGTTCGGGTTTTTCTGTACTATCTTATGGAAAAACCCAAATGAAATGTTTTGGCCAACCCAATACATTACGAGGAAAATGTGTTGCTTTTAGAATTGGAACAAAAACGATAGAAACATAAGAGAAACAAATAAAATGGAGGCAAATTGGGAGGCCAGTGAAAGAGTACAGAAGCCTGAATCTAGGAAAGGGTGACTTCAAAAGCCACAAGAAAGTGGTGGCTTAGAAAGAGTGACTGGAGCCCAGCAGGCCCCTCTGTCCATGAGCTTCTCCAGGCTAAAACACTGGAGTAGGTTGCCATGCCCTCCTCCGAAAGATTTTCCCAACCCAGGGATCAAACCTGCATCTTTTGTCTCCTGCATTAGCAGGTGGGTTCTTTACCGCTAGCTCCACCTGGGAAGCCCAGCAAAGGTGCTATGTATGCCCAAACTCTAACTACCTCTCAAAGTTTCTCCTGAGTGAGGTGCCGCACACAATATAAGCTGTTTTTTTCTCTTATTAATCTTTTGTTGAGCTGCCCTGGGGGCTCAGTGGTAAAGAACCCACCTGCCAATGCAGGAGATGTGGGTTCAATCCTCAGGTCGGGGAGATCCCCTGGAGAAGGAAATGGCAACCCACTTCAGTAGTCTTGCCTGGAGAACCCATGGACAGAGGGACCTGGTGGGCTACCGTCCATGGGGTCGCAAAGAGTCGAACATGACTTAGCAACTGAACAACAAATCTTTCGTTGGTCGAAATTAACAGGGCCCCAGATGGAGAACCTAGGAGGGGTGAAGCAAGAGGTTTTTTCCCCTCCAATGCAATATCATCTCTTGGGAAGACAATGCTCACACGTGCAAAGATAAAGGTATGCTTGCTCGGAGTTCATGAGTCAACGCAGTGCAGTGAGGAGAGCCTGCCACTGGCGATGGGGGGAGGCCCTTCAAGAAAGAGGATCCCACCGGCATGTCTCAGCTGTGCTTTTCTGGGTCAGCATCTGATGCCCACACACGCGAACAAGACTGGGGCACTCTAATGAAGTAGGAAAGCCCCCAGCAACAGTTTAATCACCCTTCACTTTAGACCAAGGGTTCCAAGAAAACACCCACCACCTGGAGATCCCGTGTGGTGCCTCTTGTTGCTGGAATGTGTCCTCTGCTTACTATGGGAGAGCTGTTCTCTGACGATACATCCTGTGTCAGCTGGAAATGATCGGAGTCCGAACTGTATTTCTGGAAACCAGTGGTTACCCGCGTTGAACAAAGCACATCTTTGTGCAAAAGGCATTCTCTTAAAGGAGCCAAAGGGGCGTGAGCTGGAAGGAGGGTGTCAATACCAAGTTTTCCCCTCGCCGCTTCTTTTCTTGGGTGACCAAGGCTCATTCCTAACCTGCTTCTTATGAAGAGGTCACTTGTAAGTTTCTTCCCCACGTCTGGACATTTCTGTTTAAATCTTCTGCCCTCCCCTTTTTGAAAATGACACAAGTAAGCCGTGACTAGGTTTCCTCGGTAAAAGATTCAAACCCCTAAGGACATCAAGCAAAATGTGCAAGTCCCTTGACCACACACCTCCACCCTCTCCCTGGTGACACACACTTGTGCAACCTCTTGTGCCTTCACTCCCGAAAAGAGAGACACGAGTCTCCACCCATGCTTGGTTTTCTTCCCGCCCCCTTCCCTCTTTTCCTTCCTCTTCCCCGCAGAAATGGGAAGCAGGCATCTTTCTTTTAAACCACGTATGACTCTTCTTTTCACCTCGAAACCATTCCCAGGACTGGCTTCCTGAAGATTTCCATTTCTTTGCTTGTCTGTTCATTGGTTTTGGCTATCATGGATGCTAGACTCATAAAACACCCAAGCATTGAGTTCTGTCAGGGGTGCCAGGGGTGAGGAGGGCTGAGGCTGGGTTTGCAGGAAGTTATTCAAGTCAGCCTGGGGCAGAAGGGGCACTGGACTGCTCCATCCTGGGGCTTGAGGGGTTAAGCCTTGGGAGAACAAAGCTTGGGGGTGTCTGTACGCCCCGAATTTCCAGAAGGTGCTGGAGAGCCCACATCCTGCATGGGATCTGCTCTCCCTGAGTCTCTGCGATTACCAGCTGACTGTACTGTGGTCTCACTACCCTCATCGCCCCCCTAGGACTCTCCATCCCCCTCACTGCCTGCCCCTGCCCAGGACCCAGCAAGACCCCTCCGCTGTGGCATCGGGCATGTTTGTGGGAAGAAATGTTCCCGAGTGTTCCCATGCAACCAAATCAAGTGTGTGTGTAGGTGTTCTGTGTTTTTACAAACTCTCCTCCTTGGCTGTTATAAGATTAAAACAATTTTCTCCCTCAGTAAATGCTTCCCTTCAAAACCACTGGAAGTACATAATTCACCAACCCATTTGTGGCTTCTATTTTCTTGAGGCTGGGAGGAAATCATGATTGCAGAGCCTGTTTCCTTCTAAGAGGCTAGGGCTGAGCAGGTGATGGACAGGAAGAAGTAATGTTTCAATGACAGCTCTGATCAATGTTTCATTTATTTTTGAAGTTCAGAAAAGATAGGTGAGCATCGCAGGTCTTCTGGGAAGGCAAGGATAGTAGGTTTAGAAGTAAATTACTCTCTTATCCTGAGTAAATTTAATGGACACTTTCATTAAAACTGCAGGGAATTTTAAGGTAGTTCTATTCCTATTTTACAACTATAGTGGAGGATTTTTTTTTTAATGCTTGGATCGTTTTTTGCTGCTGAGAAATCTAAACATTTTAGAGATGAGGTGCATTTTGTTTTCCTTCACAATGATGGGGAATCCACGCACACCTAAGGACACAGAAACATTACTTAAAATCATAATGGATTTCAAGGAAAAACGTACACAAAGGGAGAAAATGAAAAAGCTGGCCCGGCAGATGTCATGGGGCAGATACCAACTTGGGTTTGTCCTTGAAAAAAAAAAATTCACCTGTCACTGATCAACGGTGCCAGTTTGCCAGTGTGTGGTTGAGAAAGCATTCCTGCCGATTGTAAAGGGCTCCTTTCACGTGGCTGTTTACATAATTACACAGCGAAACATTACAATCTTCCAGATTTAATACATGTTTTAACAAGCCCTTCAACTATGGTGTAGGCTTCTATAATCAAATCAAGTCTTTTCAATTAAAACACAATTAGAAAAGGTGTCATGGAGTCACTGTTACACTTTGCCGCATGAAAAAATTCAAGAATGGCTTGGCTGGAAATCTGAGCTGAGTTATTAAAGATGCCTGAGCTTAAAGGCCACGGTATACAATAGGGGAGGGCACCCTGGCTGTGGGCCTTCAGTCCTGCAGGACAGACGCAGGTCCTCAGCCTCGGGCCTCTACTTTGTGATGGACTACGGTGGCCTAGAGAGCTTGTGGATGTCTGTGGCTCTGAGCTTGATGCCCAGGTGCCAGCAAGCATGTCATGGGCAGGATGAAGATACTGCCTGCATGTCACAGGGTTACCAGAGAGATACCCACCTCGCCCTGGCATTAGCTGCAGCATCATGGGATTCTAGAGGTAGAAACTATTCTGTTGCTGTTGTTTAGTCGCTAAGTCGTGTCCAACTCTTATACAAACCCATGGACTGTAGCCTGCCAGGCTTCTCTGTCATGGGACTTTCCAGGCAAGAATATTGGGGTGACTTGCCATTTCCTACTCCAGGGACCCCATGGACTGTAGCCTGCCAGGCTTCTTCGTCCATGGGACTTTCCAGGCAAGAATATTGGGGTGACTTGCCATTTCCTACTCCAGGGACCCCATGGACTGTAACCTGCCAGGCTTCTCCGTCCATGGGACTTTCCAGGCAAGAATATTGGAGTGAACTGCCATTTCCTCCTCCAGGGATCGAACCTGCATCTCCTGCACTGGTAGGCGGACTCTTTACCACTGAGCCAAAGAAACTATTTTAGGCATCACTTAACCTCACTGCTTCATGTAAAACAGGCTCTCAGAAGATCAGACAGCTCTCAGTATTCATGAGTTCCACATCTGCAGATTCAACCAACCGTATTTTTGCAATATGGAAAATATTTAGAAAAAAAATTCAGAAAGCTCCAAAAAGCAAAATTTGAATTTGCCGCACAATGGCAACTACTTACATAGCATTTACATTGTATTTACAACTATTTACATAGTATTTACATTGTATCAGGCATAACAAGTAATCTAGAGATGATATAAAGTATGCATGAGCATGTACTTATTGCACCATGTTAGATAAGGGGCTTGAGCATCTGCCAAGGTTGGCATCCTTGGGAGGGGGGGTCTTGGAACCAATTCCCCCATGGATGCTAATGGATGAATGGACATGATCTGTGCAAGGCCATAATGTTAGTCATTCTGTGAAACAAGGTAAGAGTGTGTACCCTCCTCACCACCCCTCCCACTTAAGGATCATTTTCTAGTTAAAGCAGATACGCAAAGGAGCTCACAAAGCTAAAGGGTGGCCTTCAGGAGAGATGGTTCAGTTCCGAACTGACAGCTTGGTAACAAAAGTCAAGGTTGGTATGGTGGGTTGAACGGTGATCCACCCCCCTACACACACAAAGATATGTATACATCAAATCCCTGGAACCTGTGAATGTTAGCAAATTCTGATAAAAGTGTCTTTGCAGATGAAGTTACAGATTGTGAGATGAGACCATCCTCGATTAAGTGGGTGAGTCCTCATCCAATGTTGTTCAGTCTGATTCTTTGCAACCCTTTGGACTGCAGCACGCCTAATCCAATGGCAAGTGTCTTTACAAGAGACACATACAGGAGATGCACAAGAGACGATTATACAAAGACAGAGATAGGGACTCAAGTGATGCAGACATAAACCAAGGAACGCCTGGAGCCACAGGAAACCAAAGACGCAAGGAAGCCGTTCTTCCTGGAGCCTCCGGGGGTACTGCAGCCCTGCATACACCTTGTGAGCTGGCAGTGCCCTCAACTCGCTGGTCACAGTTCCCCTCAGAGCAGCCCTCCCCAAGGGACCCTGGGTCCCAGGACTGGCTCCATCATCACTTTGCAGGTGTAGGCCTGTTTAAGTCTAGCTGCTACTAGCCTTGTCTGCATGTGTGCTCAGTTGCTTCTGTCATGTCTGACTTTTTGTGACCCTATGGACTGTAACCCCCCAGGCTCCACTGTCCATGGGATCCCTTAGGCAAGAATACTGGAGTGGGTTGCCATTTCCTACTCCAGGGGATCTTCCTGACCCAGAGATCGAACCCAGGTCTCCTGCATTGGAGGTTGATTCTTTACCCGCTGAGCCAGCCGGGAAACCCTAAAACTCTGCTCCTACCTTTGCAAACAGTCCCTTTATCAAAATGCCTTCAAGTTAATCAAGGTGAGCATGCCATGGGTGCTACCAAGACCTTGTTTAATATGGTCTGTGAAGTAGTGACACTTCTACATCCTTGGACAGTACATTTATGTAGGTCAGTGGATGATCACCATCCCTTTATGACATAGGGGGAGCTGGGTGTGACTGTACCACTCTGCCTGTGAGGCTCACAGGGATAAACTCAATCCATGACGTTTATGATACAAATGACAAATCTGCATGTCATGGCCATGAGCTGTTTCTTCTAGCATCACAATGGGCTTCTTTTGTTTTGCTTTCTCCCTAGTTTGGACTCTCACTTCCCTCATCAATTGTGAATCTCAGGTTTGCTCTCTCAGGTGGGGATTAAATGCTGAGCTGATGGGAAGCACTCTTGAAATCTCTTGGCTGTAGCACCTGTTGCATTTCAAGCATTGTGCCCAGCAACCCGCTCAGCCCCTCGCCCTGGTCCACCTGCACCTCTGTGTACCTGACCTTTTGCCATTATAAACAGTATAAACACCATCAGTAGGTATTGACACTTCCTGATTGAGAAAAGGTTTTTTTATGTCCTTCTACTGCCTCCGCTCCCCTTTTATGTCTGAAAGTAATGTTTCAAAACATCTCTTGCACTTATACATCCTGTTTTTATAAGTACAATACTCTTACATTCATTATTTCAATTTGATAAAAATTAACGATGAGTGCCTCTGGGGACCTGAGGCAGAAAATCAAATCCAGTGGTTCTCAAAGTGGGGCCTCCTGACCCGCAACATCAACATTACATGAGTAATACAAAATTTCTCCAGACCGTCAACAGTTCTTCAGGCACTCTATTAAATCTAATCTCTTGAATCCATTCGTCACCCCCACTGTATAATCATAAGGGATTTAAGTCATACCTGAAAGGCCTAGTGGTTTTCCCTATTTTCTTCAATGTAAGCCTGAATTTTACAATAAGGAGCTCATGGTCAGAGCCATAGTCAGCTCCTGGTCTTGTTTTTGCTGAATGTATAGAGCTTCTTCATTTTGGCTGCAAAGAATACAATTAATATGACTTTGGTGTTGACCATCTGGTGATGTCCATGTGCACAGCTGCTCCTGTGTTGTTGGAAAGGGTGTCTGCTATGACCAAAGTGTTCTCTTGACAAAATCCTGTTAGTCTTTGCCCTGTTTCATTTTGTACTCCAAGGCCAAACTTGACTGTTATTCCAGGCATCTCTTGGCTTCCTGCTTTTGCATTCCAATCCCGTATGATGAAAAGGACATCTTTTTTGGTGTTGGTTCTAGAAGGTCTTGTAGGTCTTCATAGAACCATTCAACTTCAGCTTCTCTGGCATTAGTGGTCGGGGCATAGACTTGGATTACTGTGATATTAAATGGTTTGCCTGGGAAATGAACAGAGATCATTCTGTCATTTTTGAGACTGCATCCAAGTACTGTATTTTGAACTCTTGCTGAATATGAGGGCAACTCCATTTCTTCTAAGGGATTCTTGCCCACAGTAGTAGATATACTGATCATCTAAATTCCCCCATTCCAGTCCGTTTTAGTTCACTGATTCCTAAAATGCCGATGTTCAATCTTGCCATCTCCTGCTTGACCACATCTAATTTACCTTGATCCATGGACTCAACATTCCAGGTTCCTATGCAATATTTTTCTTCACAGCATCAGACCTTCCTTTCACCACCAGTCACATCTACAACTGAGCACTGTTTTCACTTGGCTCAGCCTCTTCATTCCTTCTGGAGCTATTTCTCTGCTCTTCCCCAGTAGCATACTGGACACCTTCCAACCTGAGGGGCTCACCTTCCAGTGTCATATCTCTTTGCCCTTTCACACTGTTCATGGGGTTCTCGCGGCAAGAATACTGGCGTGGTCTGCCATTCCCTTTTCCAGTGGACTGCACTTTGTCAGAACTTTCCACCATGACGCGTCCATCGTGGGTGGCCCTACATGGCATGGCTCATAGCTTCATTGAGTTCCTCCAGCCCCTTCACCAGGACAAGGCTGTGATCCATGGAAGAGATAGGTACAGGAGGCTTACAGTCATTATTTCAATTTGATAAAGTTAAAGATAGATACCTCAGGGAAACTGGTTCTCAAAGTGGGGTCCTCTGGCCAGTAACAGCAACATTATATTAGTAATGCCAAATTTCTTCAGAGCTGCTGAGATTCTAGGCGTGAGGCTAGTTATCTGTTTCTATAAGCTTTCCAGATTATCCTGAGACATGCTCAAGTTTAAGAACCACTACGCTAATCAAATTTCCTCTACAGCGGCTCCCTACTTAACAGATTTTAAAACTGAGACCCACGGTAACATAGTCACAGTCATTTTCTTACTCATTCAACAAGTATTCAAGACTTCTAGGGATTAGGGGTGCATAATAAAAAAGACAAATGTGACCCTGCCTCCATGGAGTTTACTTTGTATAAAGAAAGAACAATGAAGATCACGATAGGTTGTGGTTAATGCTGTGAGGAAAGCAAACATGGGGATAAGACTGAGGTCAACTGAGGAAAAGTTACAATGGAAGAGGCATTCAGGGAAGGCTTCCTGGAGGAGGTGATATTTGAGCTGAATTTAAAGAATGAAGAGGAGGTGGCCATGGCAACAGAAGGAGGAGGCAACAGCTGATGCAGAAAGCTTGGAGTGAGAAAGTATTTGGTCTCTTCCAGAAACAGAAACCCAGGTTTGGCTAGAGCTTGGTGAGTGAGGAGAGGGACTGATGAGGGGCCAGGCAGTGGATGCTACAAAGAGGCAGAGAAACAAGCAGAGCTTCGGTCAGCCTTATGAGAATGGAGGGAGAGAAAAGGAGGGATCTGTGGGGGCTGGGTTTCTTCTGGAGAAGCAGGACAGACAAGTTAACCCAACACACTTCTCACTTTTCCCTTGGAGACCCTTGCCAGCTTCTGAAACTGACAGAGGAGGCTGGAAAGCTAAAGCAGGAAGCTCTGAGATGCTGAGCGGAGTCTTGGGATGCCAAGACAATGGAGATTAAAGTGAAGGTCCCGCCTTGGAGGAGAGGTCCTGGTGAATACCCTGGGCTCAGGTGGAGGGCTCTGAAAAGGCATCTGATTTACCAACAGGTAAACAGAGCAACGTCCCTAACAGGATTATAGCAACCAGCTCCCACTTTATCTGCCACAAAGCAAAGGGCCCATCCGGAGCGTCTTCACATTATTATATATAATGTCTGCTCTTCAGTTAGAAATTACTAGAAATGTGTATTAACAGAACCAAATGACCAAAATCTTAAAAAACAAAACAATTGAAGCAGATTCCAGGCACTGGAATTAGCAGACAAGGACCTTACAATGGTTACACTAAATCTATTCAAGAACACAGCTGAAAAGACGGAGAAAACAGGTGAAAAGATGGAGAATTCCATCAGAAAATTAAAGTTCATTTTTAAAAGAATTAAACAGACATTGCAGAACTGAAAAATATAGTAACTAAAATTTCCTAGCCTTCTAACAGTTCAGACTGCACTTCCACCGCAGGCGGCATGGATTCAATCCCTGGTGGGGACAAAGCTCTCTTATGCCTCATGATGCACCTGCCCCCCCCCAAAATAAATCAGTAGGTGGCTTGAAGGGTAGATTAGAGTCAGCAGAAGAGCATGGATTTGAACATATTAGTGGAAAATATTTGGACAGAAGGACAGAGGGGGAAATGTTGGGAAATCCAAAAAAGATGATAAGAGACATACAGAAACACATAAAAAAGTCTAACAGGTAAGCGGAGTTCCCAAAATAGAAGAAAGCCATCCACTGGTGAGAATCGAGTTGGGGGACCCTTCCTTTTGTCCACTTGGCCTGGAGCCCTGCCTCCTAGTATCGCCCTATCTTTGCTTCATAGTTCAGCAAGTAAAAGGCCTGTCTATAAGCACTTGCAAACAAAAATGAGCTTTTTCCCATTTGATCTTGTACTGCTGCTGCTGCTGCTAAGTCGCTTCAGTCGTGTCCGACTCGGTATGACCCCATAGACAGCAGCCCACCAGGCTCCCCCGTCCCTGGGATTCTCCAGGCAAGAACACTGGAGTGGGTTGCCATTTCTTTCTCCAATGCATGAAAGTAAAAAGTGAAAGTGAAGGTGCTCAGTCGTGTCTGACTCTTTGTGACCCCATGGACTGCAGCCTACCAGGCTCCTCCGTCCATGGGATTTTCCAGGCAAGAGTACTGCAGTGGGGTGCCATTGCCTTCTCCGTGATCTTGTACTAAACTCTGGCCAGTATGGGCTTCAAAATGCTTGCTGACTTGTATAGATCTCTGCTGGCAGAGAACCTGCACCCATCCTGATGACTCCCAGCTATATCCTGGTGGAAGGGCCAGACCAGGCTTTGGAGTAACTGTTTAGTGCCAGCAGGGGAAGGACATTTCTGTGACCATCTGGTCTACCACCAGATAGGGACGGCTGAGAGTACCATAAACCAGAGGTCCTCAGACTCTGGGATCTAATGCCTGATGACCTGAGAAGAAGCTAATGTAATAATAATAGAAACAAATTACACAAACAATGTAATGTGTTTGAATCATCCCCAAACCATCCCACCTCATGCCCCAGGTCCGTGGAAAAACTGGCTTCCACAAAACCAGTCCCTGATGCCAAAAAATGTTGGGGACCACTGCTAAATTGGTATTCTAACTTTTGCCAACTTTGCTTTCCTGTTGAAATCTAATTCTCCTGGTCTCCACTGAAAAAAGGTGATCGGGTTATACATTTGCTTTTTGAGACTACATTATAGATAAAGGGGAACAAATCGACTTCAGCCAGAACTGGGACTTAATTTCCTAAAACCCATCAGATGGGGAAGAAGCCTGTAAGGGATAGTCTTGCCTTCTCAATAAACTATGAAAAACTCTAAATTCCTTTCACATAGTCCCTTGTCCTGAGATTATGCAGTTTCTTTATGCAGCTGGCTTGTCCACTGGAGAAGGGAATGGCAAACCACTTCAGTATACTTGCCTTGAGAACCCCATGAACAGTATCAAAGGGCAAAATGATAGGATACTGAATGAGGAATTCCCCAGGTCGGTAGGTGCCCAGTATGCTACTGGAGCTCAGTGGAGAAATAACTCTAGAAGGAATGAAGGGATGGAGCAAAAGCAAAACCAATACCCAGTTGTGGATGTGACCGGTGATAGAAGCAAGGTCCGGTGCTGTAAAGAGCAATATTGCATAGGAACCTGGAATGTTAGGTCCATGAATCAAGGCAAATTGGAAGTGGTCAAACAGGAGATGGCAAGAGTGAACGTCGACATTCTAGGAATCAGTGAATTAAAATGGACTGGAATGGGTGAATTTAACTCAGATGACCATTATATCTACTACTGTGGACAGGAATCCCTTAGAAGAAATGGAGTAGCCATAATGGTCAACAAAAGAGTCCGAAATGCAGTACTTGGATGCAATCTTAAAAATGACAGAATGATTTCTGTTCGTTTCCAAGGCAAACCATTCAATATTACAGTAATCCAGGCCTATGCCCCAACCAGTAACACTGAAGAAGCCAAAGTTGAACGGTTCTATGAAGACCTACAAGACCTTTTAGAACTAACGCCCAAAAAAGATGTCCTTTTCATTATAGGGGACTGGAATGCAAAAGTAGGAAGTCAAGAAACACCTGGAGTAACAGGCAAACTTGGCCTTGGAGCACGGAATGAAGCAACGCAAAGGCTAATAGAGTTTTGTCAAGAGAATGCACTGGTCATAGCAAACACCCTCTTCCAAAGACAACACAAGAGAAGACTCTACACATGGACATCACCAGATGGTCAACACCGAAATCAGATTGATTATATTCTTTGCAGCCAAAGATGGAGAAGCTGTATACAGTTAGCAAAAACAAGACCAGGAGCTGACTGTGGCTCAGATCATGAACTCCTTATTGCCAAATTCAGACTTAAATTGAAGAAAGTAGGGGAAACCACTAGACCATTCAATATGACCTAAATCAAATCCCTTATGATTATACAGTGGAAGTGAGAAATAGATTTAAGGGACTAGATCTGATAGCTGGAGTGCCTGATGAACTCTGGATGGAGGTTCGTGACATTGTACAGGAGACAGGGACCAAGACCATCCCCATGGAAAAGAAATGCAAAAAAGCAAAATGGCTGTCTGAGGAGGCCTTACAAATATCTGGGAAAAGAAGAGAAGCGAAAACCTAAGGAGAAAAGGAAAGATATAAGCATCTGAATGCAGAGTTCCAAAGAATAGCAAGGAGAGATAAGAAAGCCTTCCTCAGCGATCAATGCAAAGAAATAGAGGAAAACAACAGAATAGGAAAAACAAGAGATCTCTTCAAGAAAATTAGAGATTCCAAGGGAACATTTCATGCAAAGATGGGCTCGATAAAGGACAGAAATGGTATGGACCTAACAGAAGCAAAAGATATTAAGAAGAGGTGGCAAGAATACACAGAAGAACTGTACAAAAAAGATCTTCACGACCAAGATAGTCACGATAACGTGATCACTGACTTAGAGCCAGACATCTTGGAATGTGAAGTCAAGTGGGCCTTAGAGAGCATCACTACCAACAAAGCTAGTGGAGGTGATGGAATTCCAGTTGAGCTATTTCAAATCTTGAAAGATGATGCTGTGAAAGTGCTGCACTCAATATGCCAGCAAATTTGGAAAACTCAGCAGTGGCCACAGGACTGGAAAAGGTCAGTCTTCATTCCAATCCCAAAGAAAGGCAATGCCAAAGAATGCTCAAACTACCGCACAATTGCACTCATCTCACACGCTAGTAAAGTCATGCTCAAAATTCTCCAAGCCAGGCTTCAGCAATACGTGAACTGTGAACTCCCAGATGTTCAGGCAGGTTTTAGAAAAGGCAGAGGCACCAGAGATCAAATTGCCAACATCTGCTGGATCATGGAGAAAGCAAGAGAGTTCCAGAAAAACATCTATTTCTGCTTCATTGACTATGCCAAAGCCTTTGACTGTGTGGATCACAATAAACTGTGGAAAATTCTGAAAGAGATGGTAATACCAGACCACCTGACCTGCCTCTTGAGAAACCTGTATGCAGGTCGGGAAGCAACAGTCAGAACTGTACATGGAACAACAGACTGGTTCCAAATAGAAAAAGGAGTACATCAAGGTTGTATATTGTCACCTTGCTTATTTAACTTATATGCAGAGTACATCATGAGGAACGCTGGGCTGGAAGAAGCACAGGCTGGAATCAAGATTGCCGGGAGGAATATCAATAACCTCAGATATGCAGATGACACCACCCTTATGGCAGAAAGTGATGAGGAACTCAAGAGCCTCTTGATGAAAGTGAAGGAGGAGAGTGAAAAGGTTGGCTTGAAGCTCAACATTCAGAAAACAAAGATCATGGCATCTGGTCCCATCACTTCATGGGAAATAGATGGAAATACCGTGGAAACAGTGTCAGACTTTATTTTTTTAGGCTCCAAAATCACTGCAGATGCTGACTGCAGCCATGAAATTAAAAGACGCTTACTACTTGGAAGGAAAGTTATGACCAACCTTGATAGTATATTAAAAAGCAGAGACATTACTTTGCCAACAAAGGTCCATCTAGTCAAGGCTATGGTTTTTCCCGTGGTCATGTATGGATGTGAGGGTTGGACTGTGAAGAAAGCTGATCGCTGAAGAATTGATGCTTTTGAACTGTGGTGCTGGAGAAGACTCTTGAGAGTCCCTTGGAATGCAAGGAGATCCAACCAGCCCATTCTAAAGGAGATCAATCCTGGGTGTTCATTGGAAGGACTTATGCTAAAACTGAAACTGCAATACTTTGGCCACCTCATGCGACGAGTTGACTCACTGGAAAAGACTCTGATGCTGGGAAAGGTTGGGGGCGGGAGGAGAAGGGGACGACAGAGAATGAGATGGCTGGATGGCATCACCGATTCTATGGACATGAGTTTGAGTGAACTCTGGGAGTTGGTGATGGACAGGGAGGCCTGGCGTGCTGTGATTCATGGGGTCACGGAGAGTCGGACACGACTGAGCGAATGAACTGAACAGGACTTTAAGGAGCTTCCCAGGTGACTCAGTAGTAAAGAATCTGGCCACCAATGAAAAAGACAAAGGTTCAATCCCTGGGTCAGGAAGATCCCCTGGAGAAGGAAACGGCAACCCACTCCAGTATTCTTGCCTGGGAAATCCCAAAGACAGAGAAGCCTGATGGGCTACAGTCTATAGGGTCTCAAGAGTCGGATATGACTAAGCAACTAAACAGCAGCAGTGACACAGGTCTTTAAATGTTACCCTATTCTGTTTTAATTATTAGCGTTTTCAATTCTTTAAAAACAAAACACTATTTATTTACTTGGCTGCATTGGTTCTTGATTTTGGCACGCAAGATCTTTGATTTTCACCATGCAGGATCTTTAGTTGCCGCTTGTGGGATCTAGTTCCCTGACCAGGGATTGAACCCTGGCCCCCCTGCATTAGGAGTGCAAAATCTTAGCCCTTGGATCACCTGGGAAGTCCCAGTAGTTTCAAATCTTTTCAGACTTTTGGGACCCTTGTGAACCCAGTAGCCAATGAATCAGCCATCCTCTGCCAACTCTGGGTCACCTATAAATCTGGCCAGAGTAAGGGATTTCTTCCTCTTCAGATCCAAAATACAAAAATAAAATAAACAAGCAATCAAACGAAAACCGTAGGCGGGGGACTGGGAGATCAGTTTTACACAAACTGAGTCAGTTGTCCAAAATAATGAGGGCATGGTCAGAATCTGCCATTTTCCTTTGGACTGCTCCCTTTGGACATCACCCTAAAGCTGCCAGTGATGAATTCTAACTTTTCAATTGTTCTGCCTGCTGCTCACCATCTCCTGTGGACGATGCTCAAAACCAGAAAGCTTGTTTGTGCTTGGAAGGACTGCATTCCTAAGTGGTGCGGGCATCTGACAAAGTTAACTCCGGAGGATTCTCATTTTTGCTCCAGCTCTTCATTTCTACACTCTCCACAATGAAGGAATAAATAATAATAATTATTTGTAATAATAAATATTAACAAATATTTATTGAGTATTTACTGTGTGCCAGACACTGTGCTGGGCTCTTTAGGTTTATCATCTTGATCAAGCCTCTTACTTATCCTCTTGGGTGGATATTGTTTCTTCATTATAGGAAGGAGGAAACGGGGGTTTAGAGAAGTTCAGTAACGTACATGCTGGTGACAGAGGCAGTGAGTGGCATGTCCAAAACTTGACTGCCATCTGACTGCACGGTCCTCATGCTTAACTCCATTGGTTTAACTTGCCTAGATGATCCCTGAAGTCCCTTCCAGCCCCAAGCATCTTTTCTGAAACCTCTGTATCTTCTGGTGCCCAGCAGAGGAAAAGCTTACTGTAAGACTGACTGTAAAATCCCCGAAACCATTGTTCTCTCTGTTTAGCTGGCATCTCCAGACACAGAAGGTGCCTGGCCCATCTCAGGCATCCCCGCTGTCAGAGCAGGGAATGTTGGCCACATGCCAAGCCAAACAATGCTCCAAATTACAGTTTGATCCACGCCCTCTTGACCTTTCCTCAGAGGCCTAGAGATTGCAGTAGCGCTCGAATCATTTCCCTGAAGGAGCAAGCAGAGGAGGCTTTTCTGCCACCCTCCTGACTCAGGCGCGCATAGCTGATGTTACCTGGAGTAATCAGAAGCACACAAGGTAACATCTTGCTCTCACAAGAAAACTCTGATACCTGATTCAAATGGCCTGTGTGGCCAGGGTCTCCAGGAAAATCTGCTGCTCACAGAAACATTAAGTGGAGGGTTTCTCTTACTTTCCTGATGATACAAGTCTTTCTAATGAGAAATACCCAGCTTACGGTCGCCTCAAGTCTTCAACAGAGTTTTGGTACATGGCTTTAAAGACTCCCGCTGATGCTGGAGCTTACAAAATGCTTCCAGCTACCCATTTGCTCAGCTTCTTTATTGTGACTTTTTTTTTTTTCTGATGAGCTGCTTTAAAACAATTCTCAAATGGATCAGTGAGGAGGGAAAAAAAATCCAGTCACCTAAAGAAAGCAGAATTGAAATACTATTTCAGCCATTCAAGTCATGGCATCCACATCTAATATCACTCCTCCATGTAAATATATTGGAAAAGGAAATGACAACTCACTCCAATATTCTTGCCTGGAAAATCTCAGGAAGAAGCAGCCTGGTGGGCTATAATCCATGGGTGCAAAGAGTTGGACATGACTTAGTGACTAAACAACAAACAACATACATATGTATGGCATCCATATTTAATACTGCTCCTCCATACATATATATAGAAGGAAATGGCAATCCACTCCAGTATTCTAGATACCTATAAATGTATGTATATCTCAACTGTACTGTTGAACATTGGAAATGAAAGCTATAGTTTGCCAGAATCATCTGGATTGCTAACTCTAAACTGCATTCCAGAGTCAGGCAGGAATAAATAATTACTGGAAGCCATTCCCTCCCCCTCACCATTTAATTTCACATTTAATTTTTTTTAAGAATTAATGAGGGAGAACCACCATCTGTCATTACTCCCTAGGGATCTAGAATTGAAACTTCCACTGCTACTGGCTTGTGATTTTCCCCAGCTCTCTAAAAGCTTCAGAGATCTTATTTTTTTCTAACGGAGGCTTTGTCTATAGTGAATGGAACCCTGGCTACGAAGTCAGCTTGGTTAAAACAATGGGAGTTACACAGACAATAGGAAAGAAGGTGCTGGCTTAGTGCGCTGAGTGGTAACCCCCACACAGTCATCTGCGGTGATCCGAGCCCAGCCACTCCTGACGCCATCAAGTTCAGGGACAGGCTGGTCTTCTATTCACTGCTTCCGTGGCTCCAGCAGAGGAAATCCAATGGGGGATATGGCATCCTCATACCTACACGTAACAATTCTCTGTTTAAGATTTCTCTGGGCTCCACACTAACAATGTCAGGCTGCCAACAGAATAAAGAGACGGGGAGAGTTGAAAGCACTGTGTGAATATTTCAGGCTCGTTTTCCCCTCCCTCTGCACCTCCTCCCCGCAGAAAACCCCTGCCTCAAAAGTGTGAGTCATTCAAGATAATCTGCAGTATATTAAGATGGTGCAAGATCGTCTCACCATTTTCCCTGTGGGAGTTGAAAGCAGCGGCATCAATTTCATTGCCCAGGTCAGACACCTGACAGTCATCCTGACTTTCACAGCACATCTAATCAGGCACCGATTCCTATTGCCTGACCTCCACAATGACGTTCTCATCTCCGGCTTCCTCTTCCCATCCAATGTTCCTGCCCTGGGCCTGGTCCTCACTGCCTCTCACCTGAGCTACTGCATCAGCTCCATCTGGCCTCCCTGCCTCCTGCCTCTCCCCTCACCACACACTGCCATGTCGGTGATGGTTTAGTTGCTAAGTGGTATCCGACTCTTGCAACCCCATGGACTGTAGCCTGCCAGGCTCCTCTGTGGGATTTCCCAGGCAAGAATACTAGAGTGGGTTGCCATTTCCTTGTCCAGGGGATCTTCCCAACTCAAGGATCAAACCCAGGTCTCCAGCACTGCAGGTGGATTCTTTACTGAGTTAGCCACCAGGAAGGCCCCAAGTACTGCCATGGGTTTCTTCAAACAGAAACAAACCTGATCACATCCATCCTCTTAAGAGGTTGGGTGGTTCTCCCAGGTCTATGGAATAAAGTCTCAACTCCTTGCCCTGGCAGATGAGCCCCATCCCGGTCGAGAATCTATGAGCCTTGCTGTCCCACTTGGCCCCTTGAGGACTGAGAAGTAGACCAGGGTCTGGATCAAGGCAAGGCCCACCCCTCAGGGGAAGCCCAGCTTATCCACTCAATCTTTATCCTGCTCAGATGCCTGACACCAACCATAACCACAGTGATGTCACGGAGAGGGACACAGACACACCTCCCAACGCTGTCCCCCTCCAAGGGGATGCCACAGCCTACCCCACAACACAAAAAGGCCTGATGTTCCAGAGGAAAACAGCACCTGTCAGAGACGGGAAATGTCAGAGCAGGAAACATGGTGGTATGTGGTCTGTAAATCAGGTTCATGGAGGGAATGTGAAAATCAAATTTGTTTTGATAGAAATTAAAAACAAAGAAAAATAATGGATGCTGAATGGTGGAGAGATTACTCCACCACATTCCAGTGTGCCTCCCAGGGGGGACAGTCACACCTGCCAGCACTCCAGCACTCCAAGGTCTGTACCCTGCCCTGGCCTGTTAACCCTTTGCAGCCCTCAGTGCCCAGGGGCACTCACTTCCTATCTCTCTGGGCCTCTCCAGTGTTCACAGCTTTTTGGAACAGAGTCACATAAAGGACCGCCCCTACCCCCTGCCTGACTCAGGGACCCCTGCTCTTTTCTCTTCTTAACAGACAGTTGTAACTTGGGCAGCTGAAACCCTGCATCCTGTGAGTCCCTATTCTGCCAATAGTGGTTATTCACTGGCTCCAATCTCACTTGCACTTTCCTAGCTCCAGATGGAAAAGAATCTGTCTGCAAAGCAGGAGACCCAGGTTTGATCCCTGGGTTAGGAAGATCCCCTGGAGAAAGCACTGGCAACCCACTCCAGTATCTTTGCCTGGAGAATCCCATGGACAGAGGAGCTTGACAGGGTACAGTCCATGGGCTCACAAAGAGTCAGACACAACTCAGTGATTAACACTACCCCCAAATGTCTTTCATCCACCAGGGACCCTCCAACCTCCTCCTACGTACATGGCTCCACTTCTTCCTGGATGCACCCATCTCCCACCCCCAGCACATAGTGCAGAACCAATTCCCATCACGTGTGACCTAGGAGGGGAATGGTTATCCAGAGAACAGTGACAATACGGGGGACATCATTATATAAAACAGTACGTGTGTAGGAAATGTACATCCTAAGGGAATTTGCATGTGACCAAACATGTTTAGGAATGATGAATATGTGTTTAAATGGTAGAAATAGGTTGGACTGGATCAGTCATATTAAAATTAATCAAGTATGTCCAAGTTAGCAAAATGCAGAAAACTGAGGAAAACCAATACAGTTTCTGAATTTTGACAAACATCTTAGGAAGACGATTGTCGACACAGGAATATCAAAGAAGAAGAAACTTGTTTTGCCATTTTAGGGATCACGATAGAGACAGGAGGACCAGGGTGGAGCTGGAGATGAGCCCAGAGGACAGTCGCTAGGATCACCTGGGGAGGGATACAGCCTGCATCTCACCCTGCCCATTGTCTGCGTCACTGCCATGGCCACGAAGACCATGAGTACATGTCAGTTCCCAGCGCTCATCAGTCATGGCCAGTCAGCACCTCTTGCCATGGCAGCCTCTCCTCCTCCTAGGAGACCTTCATCATTCAACTTCCAGGGCCCGTGTCTTCCCTCTCCTTCACTCGCACAGCACCCCAGACTTCTCCATTTCTTGTTTCTCTTCTCCACAAGCTTCAAATGTGGGCGTACCCAAGGCTTTAATCGCAGACACGACTTTTCCATCAACACTCTTTCCTTGAGGAAGTCTCTTCCATCTTCTTTTCTTCAGCCGCGCCATGCAGCTTGTGAGATCTTAGTTCCCTGACCAAGGATCAAATCCATGTCCCTTGCCGTGGAAGCGAGGAGTCCTAACCGCTGGATCACCAGGGAATTCCCTCCTCTATTTTCTCAGCTTTAAATCCCATCGATGTGTGAAAGCGCCACCTCGATATCTCCAGCCCAAGCCCCCACCCCACTCGCACATGTAATCTGTAGCGCTGACAGACAGGCCCCCTCACCTGCCCTCCTCCAGTCATCTGCACCTCCGTAACCGCTAACTTCACCTTTTCAGTTGCTTGACTCAAAAACGCCGGCATCTTTTTTACTCATCTCTTTCACATCCTACATCCAGTTGCGAGAATCCCCAGAGCCTACTCTTCCCATTTCTAACCACCTCCACCCCATCGTACTGACCCAAACCAGCAATGTCTCCCATCGAGACGGCTTCCAAACTGATCCCGTAGTCTACCCCAGTCCCCACCAAAGTCTCTTCTCAGCACAACCATTGGGATCCTTTAAAAATGTTGTTAGATCACACCATTCCACCACTCAAGACCCTTATTTCCTGTCTCAGAGGTCAAGCTGGAATCCCTGACCGTGCCCTACGAGGCCCTCCCTGGCCTCACCTCCCAGCGATGGGGCCTCCCTGCTGGACCTCTAATACTCAAGG
The DNA here is from genome assembly GCF_049115385.1 of Moschus berezovskii. Classification (NCBI taxonomy): domain Eukaryota; kingdom Metazoa; phylum Chordata; class Mammalia; order Artiodactyla; family Moschidae; genus Moschus; species Moschus berezovskii. The sequence continues at coordinate 82,992,490 of NC_142471.1, forward strand.
CAACACCTACCTCAGGACCTTTGCACTAGCTGTTCCTCCACCCGGAACGCACCTCCCTCAGATATCCACATGGCTTGATCTCCCACCCTCTTCAGGTGCGTGTCCACTTCTCTGTGAGGCCTCCCTGGACTCCCTGTTTTCACCTCTAACCCCATCACTCCCTATCATCCATTCACCTTTTAAAAATTTTTTAATTTATTTAAAAATGTTTATTTATTTTGACTGTGCTGGGTCTTATTTGTGGCAGACGGGATCTTCAGTTTTCATTGTGACATGTAGGATCTTTAGTGGAGGCATGAAAACTCAGTTTCAGCATGTGGGATCAAATTCTCTGACCAGGGATCAAACCCAGGCCCCCTGCATTGGGAGCATGAAGTCTTAGCCACTGGACCAACAGGGAAGTCCCTCCCCCCATTCATCTTTATTTTTCCTCTGTACCATTTATCTGATATATTTGTCAAAATTTGTATATACACACACATTAGAATGTAAGCTCCACAAGGACAGGAATTTCTATGTCTTATTCACTGCTGTATTTTCATGTCTAGGACAGATGCTAAATAAATATCTGTTGGCTGCTTGGCAGTTACACACTGGTACACCTGTGTCACTTGCCATTTTGACTGCATGGGACCTCAGGGGACAGGATGACAAGGCACATCCTACCATAGTACCCACAGTGGGACTTGATGGCACTGGATTGACCTGTCCACCTTTTCTGTGCCTGTTATATCTCAGGATTTCCAGAGCCTACCTGTGTGTGTGTAAGTCGCCTAGTCATGTCTGACTCTTTGCAACTCCATGGACGATAGCCTACCAGTCCACTCCAAGGTATATACTCAAAAGAAGTCAAAAATGCATCTGCATAAAAACATGTATGTAAATGTTCACATCAGCATTATTCTCAACAACCAATAAGTGGAAACAACTCAAATGTCCATCAACTGACTAATGAATAAACAAACTATGGCTTCTCCATACAATGCAATATTGCTGCTGCTGCTGCTGCTGCTAAGTCACTTCAGTCGTGTCCGACTCTGTGTGACCCCATAGACAGAAGCCCACCAGGCTCCCCCATCCCTGGGATTCTCCAGGCAAGAACACTGGAGTGGGTTGCCATTTCCTTCTCCAATGTGTGAAAGTGAAAAGTGAAAGTGAAGTCGCTCAGTCATGTCCGACCCTTAGCGACCCCACGGACTGCAGCCTACCAGGCTCCTCCATCCATGGTATTTTCTAGGCAAGAGTACTGGAGTGGCTTGCCATTGCCTTCTCCGACAATGCAATATTACTGAGCAACAAAAAGTAGTCAAGTACTGGCACATGCTATAATATGGATGAACCTTAAAAACATTGCACTAAATGAAAAAAAAAAAACAGTTACAAATGCAACATCCTGTATGATTCCATTTATATGAAGTATCCAGAATAGGCAACTCTTAGTATCAGAAAACAATTAGTATTTCCCATGGTGGGGGTTTGGGGACGGGGAATGGAGACTGACTGCTATGGGAAGAGGAGATTCCTTCTGGGAATAAAAACGTTCTAAAATTGATCTGGTGATGGCTGGACAATTCCATGACACACTAAAAATCATTGAACTGTACCCTTTAAATGAAAGAATTGTATGGTATGTGAATTGTAGCTCAATAAAATTATTATTAAAGCAGGGGGCATATCAACAAACTGGATCTCAGAACAACAAAAGGCTGTAAAATCACATTCCAGGAAGAAAAGCTGAAGACATTGGGGATAAAACAGAAGATGCTATAGTCAAATATTTAAGGGCTCAACGTGGAAAGGGAATTAGGTGCTTGGTGTTGTCTCCAAGAAGACTCTGCTCCTCCTTCTGGATTGTTCACTGCCCTCCCACCCCCAATATCCCCTACACATTTATAAGTCTCAGCTTAACTGTCACCTCCTAGGGACATTCCCCCAACTCCCCTCCCTCATCATCTTTGCTATGCACACCTGCTCATCACAACATGTTTATTTAACTACCGGGTTACAGTCTGAAGAACTCGGTGAATTACCAGCTCCGTGAAGGGAGTGTCTAGACGTTCAATCACCTTCGTCTCCCCAGAATTTATCACTGTGCCTGGCATAGATGAAGTGCTTAACATGTATTTATTAAATGAACAAACAAACAAGAAATATAACTACCAGAGACTACAAACAGTCTGAGAGTCTGAGTTGAGAGAGACTCAGTTCTCTAAAATTGATCTGGTGATGGCTGTACAATTCCATGATACACTAAAAATCATTAAGCTGTACACTTTAAATGAGTGAATTGTACGGTATGTGAATTGTAGCTCAATAATATAATTATTAAAGTGGGGGGGCATACCAACAAACTGGATCTCAGAATGACAAAAGACCACATTCCAGGAAGAAAAGCTGAAGACACTGGGGGTAAAACAGAAGACGCTGTAGTCAAGGGAGAGTGGAGAGAGAGGGAGAACCTTCTGAGAGTCAGAGTTAACAGCAGATTGGATAAGTTGCCCTAAGTTCCTCTGCACCTCTCTGCATGGGAACTGTTCAAGCATGTGGGGGACAGAGGCATCAGGGAACAGAGTAATGCACCAAAGAGGTGGTTAGCTGGGATCTCTTTCCCTGCTGTTGGAAATCTCATATATAGTTCATGTGCTCCAGAAAAGCACTGAAAGGTAGACATGTGCATGCTTAGTCACTCAGTCGTGTACGACTCTGTGATCCTATGGACTGCAGCCCACCAGGTTTCTCTGTCCATGAGGATTCTCCAGGCAAGAATACTGGAGCGGGTTGCCATGCCCTCCTCCAAGAGATCTTTCTAACCCAGGAATCGAACCAGGGTCCCCTGCTTTGCAGGCAGATTCTTTACCAGCTAAGTTACTAGAAAGAAAGTGAAGTCACTCAGTTGTGTCTGACTCTTTGTGACCCCATGGACTGTAATCTACTAGGCTCCTCTGTCCATGGGATTTTCCAGGCAAGAGTACTGGAGCGGGTTGCCATTTCCTTCTCCAGGGGATCTTCCCAACCTAGGGATCGAACCCAGGTCTCCCGCATTGTAGGCAGACACTTTACCGTCTGAGCCACCAGGGAAGTCACTAAGCTATCAAGAAAAAATGCTACCAGGGAAAGGCAGATAACAGAAGTAATTTGTCTGTTGAATCACCCAGAAACTCTATACCAAGCAACAGCCACAGATAACAGAGCACATCCTTCTAGATGGTGGTAATGCAGCATTTCACACGGACAAATACTACTTTAGTTAATGAGGGACGATGAACATCTCATACTCTCTCAGATAGCTCATGCTTATTGGATGCTTAATGGGTGCCAGGCACTCTGCTAAAAATCTCATATGCATCTGATTCTCTTCAAACCCACTGAGGCAAATACGTAATGTCATTCATAGTTCATGTCACAGATGGAGAAACGGGTGTAAAGAATCACATAACCTTCTCAAGATCGCAGACTAGCACATGGCAAAGCCCATTCAGATCCCCTGGAACCTGAGTCCAGACTCCAGCAAAGGCTCCACTGATGCCCGCTGAATGAACCACTGGATGAATGACTGAATGAGGGCTCAGCTTCCACCTGAGGAAGAACTGAGCTTTTCTTAACCAAGTGCTTTGTTCTTATCTCACAAATGCTCTATATCTTAACATCACTCATCTCTATCTGGATCACCCTATTCCAAGGCTAAAAGTGGGGTCATTTAACAGCATTTCTTTGGCTCCGATTCCCACCCACTACTAGAAGAGTCTTCCTCCAACTGGACTGAGCTGAAGTCGCTCAGTCATGTCCGACTCTTTGTGACCCCATGGACTATAGCCTACCAGGCTTCTCCGTCCATGGAGTTTTCCAGGCAAGAGTATTGGAGTGGGTTGCCATTTCCTTCTCCAGGGATCTTCCCAACCCAGGGATCGAACCCAGGTCTCCCGCATTTCAGGCAGACACTTTACCATCTGAGCCACCTGGGAAGCCCCTAAGTCTTCCTGCAGGGGAGCCTCAAATACCTCCTTGGATGGGCCTCCTCGCTGTTGTCCAGGCTTCTGTCTCCCATTGAGCTTCGGCAGGGCCCTCATCACGGGAGGCAGAGCCACTCTGGGCCACGGCCAGCCACCCTGCTCCCCCTTGGCTGAAGGTGACTGGTCCCTGCAGCCGCTGCGATGTTGCTGCATCCACTTGGAAGGTGTGGTGCCACCTCCTGCTGGTACATGTGCTGCCCGTGCTGGTGCCACCGCCACCGCCAGTGCTGGTGCCACCGCCCCCACGCAAGTGCCACCAACACTGCCAGCGCCGGGCTCACCGCCTCTGCTGCCGCCGCTGTCACATCACTGGAGCCACCACCACATCGCTGGGTCATCACCATGAGGAGCTGGCCCGGCACCCCCTGCTCTCAGAACGGGAGTGACGTGGGGCAGAGAGGGGCTTCTGTCATCGTTCGCTCAAGCCCCGGGCTATCGGCAGGTGAGGGACAGACTCAGTGACATCAAAGAAAAGAAAGTGAAGTCACTCAGTCGTGTCCACCTCTCTGCAACCCCATGGACTGTAGCCCACCAGGCTCCTCCATCCATGGAATTTTCCAAGCAAGAGTACTGGAGTGAGTTGCTATGTCCTTCTCCAGGGGATCTTCCTGGCCCAGGGTCTCCTGTATTGCAGGCAGACGTTTTACTGTCTGAGCCACCAGGGAAGCCTGAGTGACATCACGACATACTCAAAATACCCTCTCCTCTGAGAGAAGCATCACTCTGCCCTACCTTTAGTGTTTCCTGGGAGATGACCAGTTCCTCATGCAAACAGTTTCCTGGAAAACCCAACGCATGTTTCTGATATCTGCATCCCATGGGGAAACAGTGGAAGCCAAGCTGGGACCTGCTTCATCCCCCTCCCCCTCCAGCTGATGCGCAGAGACTGAGACACACGTTTGTGGCTCATCTTTCAAAATCCACAGGACCTCATGCATCTGTGACCTCATTTACCCTTGACTTTACCTTGGTGTGCTTTATTTGGTGTGCTTCAGTGGGGAGTTCTTTCTGAAGAGTTCAAACAAGCAGAAATTCTTGGCCAAATGACCTGGTGCATGCATGCTCATTCGCTCACTCATGTCCAACTCTTTGTGACCCCATGGACCTCAGAGGCCCACCAGGGTCCTCTGTCCATGGGATTTTCCAGGCAAGAATACTGGAGTGGGCTGCCATACCCTCCTCCAGGGGATCTTCCCCATCCAGCGATCGAACCCGCAACCCCTGCGTCTCCTTCATTACAGGAAGATTCTTTATTGCTGAGTCACTGCAGAAGCCCAAATGACTTGGTAGTTCCATGCGAAAAAGAGGGCTCTCTCAGGAAGCCCTACAGAACATGAAATACAGAACAATTGTTAATTCCTTGTCCTCTGTAGACAGACGTGAAGAACACTGCTGTGCGTGGCCGATCCTGGGCAAAGCTGGCCTTCAGGGCCCCAACCTCCTTGACCTTACAGCACCTTCAGCCTAGCACTCCTTCCTTAAAAGAGCACCGAGGCTCTCGTTAAGCCCTGGGTAGACCACAAGAGACAATTCACGTCTCTGCCATGTGCTGGCCCTACACTAAGCACCACAACATCAAGTGATTTAATAAGAGTGGCACCACCCTCCAGGGCCTCACCATCCAGAGAGGAGAAAACTGAAACCACACACCCAGGCTTATCAGCATGGTGGCTACTTATAACGGGAGGCAGCGTAGATGGGTGGTTCTAGGTGAAGGGTGGTTAGTGCGTGTGCTCCAGTCCTCTTTGAAGGCGTGTGACCCTAAACATGCACCTTGAGTGGCCTCATTGGTAGTGAGCACCTACCTACAACAGCAAAAGCACTTACACTTAGCTGGCAAACAGAAGGCCCTCAATAAAAGGGAACTTGCACCATGATGCTTTTGAACTGTGGTGCTGGAGAAGACTCTAGAGAGTCCCTTGGACTGCAGGGAGATCCAACCAGTCCATCCTAAAGGAAATCAGTCCTGGGTGTTCATTGGAAGGACTGATGTTGAAGCTGAAACTCCAAATCTTTGGCCACCTGATGCAAAGAGCTGACTCATTTGAAAAGACCCTGGGAGGGATTGGGGGCAGGAGGAGAAGGGGACGACTGAGGATGAGATGGCTGGATGGCATCACCGACTCAATGGACATGGATTTGGGTGGACTCCGGGAGTTGGTGATGGACAGGGAGGCCTGGCATGCTGCGGCTCATGGGGTCGCAAAGAGTTGGACACGACTGAATGACTGAACTGAACCATGATTACACTATGAATACTGAGAAAAATGTGAGACTCTGCAGGGCGATACAAAAGAAAGGTCAATCTAACATGGGGATGTCAGGAGAAGCTTGGTGGAGGAGGTGGCACAATGAGTGGTTTGGCAGGCATACAAGAGGGAGAAAGGCATTCTAAGGATAAAGAAGAATCTGCTCAAAGGCCCTGAGGCATGAAACATCCTGAAATGTCGCTAGAACTGCCAGTACATCAAGATGACCAGAGTAAGGGCTTAAGTTCAAAGAAACAATGGAAAAACAAAATCAGATTTGCCTTTCAGAAAGGCTTAGGTAATATCTGTGCGTGCTAAGTTGCTTCAGTTGTGTCCGACTCTCTGCAACCCCTTGGAGTGTAGCCCACCAGGCTCCTCTGTTCATGGGCAAGAATACTGGAGTGTGTTGCCATTTCCTTCTCCAGGGGATCTTCCCGACCCAGGGATTGAACTTGCATCTCTTATGTCTCCTGCACTGGCAGGTGTGTTCTTTACCCCTAGTGCCACCTGGGAAGCCCCAGATATAGCTGAACATAATTCCAGTTTTCCAGGGTCGCCACTGTAATGATCGGCTATCAATGCATACAGACAGGGGATATTAATGCCAGAGGACTTCTTGTAATTCACACATTCTTTCCTCTGTTGGCAAGTTCTCAAAAGTGTTTTCTGTTTCAGTTTTAGTAACTAATTGGCTTATTGTTCCATGCTGGTTTAGTTGCCACAGAAGGTTTTCTTTACCACTAATGTCCAACAGAATGATTTTTAAATGCTCATCTTCCTAACCACAAGGCCAGTCTTAAGTGGCGACTTCCTGAGCATTCCTAAGAGCCAGAGAGCAATCATTTGCCCTCAGAGTACACATCCAGCCACAGCGGTCTTGCAGATCAGGACTTGAGACAGAGGCAGATGCAGGAGGCAAAGCATAGGCAAGGGTCAGTACTGGGGCCAGAAGCAGAACCACATCCCAGGATAGAAGCGGTGTGAGGAAACACAGGGAGCTACTGAGGAAGAGGAAAAAGAGCATGTGCTGCGGCACAAAACGGACGGACAAAAATGCAAAGTGGGTCTTTTAAGGGAATTAGTGACAAAGGGGGCTTCCCTGACGGCTCAGATGGGAAAAAATTCACCTGCAATGAGGACACCTGGCTTCGATCCCTAGGTCGGAAAGATCCCCTGGAGGATGGCATGGCACCCCCCTCCAGTATTCCTGCCTGGAGAATTCCATGAACAGGGGAGCCTGGCAGGCTACAGTCCATGGGGGTTGCAGAGAGTCAGACACGACTGAGCGACTAACACTTCCACTTTTTTCTTTTTTCAGTGACAAAGGTGGTCCCTGGAGGGAAAGTGTGAGACAGGCAACTAAACTGGTTGAAAACGTCTAGATTCATCTGCTCATTCACCATTCATGAGGTCAGCCTATTAGTCAAGTCTATTAATTCTCTTTGTTCAAATATGTCCTGGGTATTGAGAAAATAACTTGACACCACAGAACAGCACATGGTCTCCAACCAAGAAGAACCCGAGACAGCGGGGAGGGAACTTAGCGCCATCTAGCACCTGATATATGCCAGATATTGCCCTCCTCCTTTATTTTCACAACACTCCTTGATAAAACCAATAGACAGTCTGTTTTTTCTGGCCCTACATTTCCCTGTCCCATGTTAGAGAAAACAGGGGCAGCAGGTGGGAAAGGCATCACTATGTGAAGAAAGAAAGCTGCAAACTTAAAAGTTTCAGACACCCATCACCTGAATCTCCCATCTCCTCCTCAGAACTGCAATCCTGGGGTCTGGTCTTAGATTTTCATAAGCATGGCTTTTTTTCAGTTCATGTTTTTCCCTTTAACACAGCACTGCTCCCAAAACCCCATGTATTAATCCAGTCATTCCTTGTCTACCAGGCCTTCTAACAGACTCAGTTAGTGTGCGTGTGTGTGTGTGCCATCATGTGGTACATCAACCTAGCACGTATTTCACAGTCAACTGAGAAATTCAAAGAGCGCTGTAGGAACAATGAAAGTAAGCATAGGAAATAGCAGGATCTCTATCAATCACTCTTTGCTTCTCAGACAGTGATTTTTCTCCTGAAAAATCAAACAATAAATTATTTATTCAGCTCCTACTATGTGCCAGGTTCTCTATATCCAGTGGAACGTTAGGATTTTTCACTGCTGTCTTTTCTTCAGTGAAAGATTAAAGACATTAATTAAAGCACTGATGCTTTAGCTGTTTTCTCCTCAAGGAATTTTATTATTATGAATGTCTTCAGAAGCTTAATGCTTTGATGGCTATGCAGAGTTTTCTGGGTCTTTTTCGCTTTGTTTTGTTTTCTCCTACTATTGTTTTTCACCTAAAACTTTTCTTTCCCTACCCTCTGATTTTTTAGGGAGAAAAAGAAAAATCTAGCATCTGGGGTCTGAGACCACTTGAAATGTCTGGGCTGGGGATTGCTAATGACCTCCCAGAGATAACCCAAACTGCTGATTTAGCAAAGCCCATTCTTGACCTTGACACAAGACAAGACAGGCAAAAGGGAAGGACTTGGGAGGCAGCCCTGAAAGAAAAAGGATCATAGAAGAGCTCAGATCTCGCCAGGCCCCCTCCCCCATTCAGCAAACACCTGGCTGAGTTGGAAAACATGACCGGCCCAACCTTCCTATTGGGATCAATTGAAGCTGTCAGCTCTCGGCTTGTCACCAGTTGCACTGGGAGGCCCCGGGCAGCCACAAGAGCCCTAATTAGGCAGAAATGACACTTCTACAACTGACCTGCCAGGACCTTTGGCAAAGCATTTAACATCATTAGTTAACATTTTTTAAAAGTGTGAATGTAAATGAACAGCCAGCGGCTTTCAATGGAGTTTGTCGGTGGCATCTCTCCCCCTTCCCTGCTCACTCTTTCTCTTGTTACATGAATAGTCCGCTTGTTTTCTCCAGAATTGGGTGGGGGGGGGTGCACTTGGGAAGAAGGAAGAAGAGGACCAGTCCTCTGAGAGTAGAGACGTGTTAAAGCATAAACAAGCTTGGCTGAGGGGAGAGACCATCTCTTCCTGCCTTAGCCCGGTGCCCGGAGAGCAGGGGGCCAGTGTACGCCAGCCAGGCTACACGGATGTCAAGTCCCGCTCCACGAGCCGTGCTTGTGAGCGTGGACCCCGACCACCCTGGGCTTCGGGTAGGTGGGAAATGACTTCATGAGCCGAGTGCCTGAGATCCTCTTTCTCACACCTCTCACGACGTGCTGGAATTCTGAACAAGCCACTCTGAGCAAGCCACGATTCAGCAAATACCTTAGGACGACGTGCGCACAGATGTACAAGCACCCTCTAAAGGAATGATGTCCTGGGGTGACCACTTCAGATGCGTTTGATACTTACACACATCAGCTCATTTCCTACCTGAAGCGGTCATCTCCCACCTGGAATCACACTTCATTCTGTTCTTTGCTGTGCACCCACAGAATCTGTACACGCCAACACTCTCCATCTGTAGGAAGGAGAAGAGAGTTACACTGTGAACACATCACTTCGGGGGGCCTCCAGGCTGCTCTCAAACTGTGTGCTCAGCGGGGCAGACAGGCTGAGAGGCAGCCCAGGGTAGAAGGGAAGCCACAGTTTGCGGGGGAGGTGGCAGAGGAGTAGTTGCTGTGGGCCTTTGACTTACCACCTATTCCTTGTGGGGCCCTGGGCAAGATGCTTTGCCCTGAATCTCAGATGTTTTCATCTGTAAGACAGAGATAATGCCTTACTACTTCAAGTGAGGGGAAAAACAACAACAACAACATGGAAATATCATGAGAACTGGAAAGTGGTGGGTGAAAGGAAGGAGTTCAGATGCTTAGGAGCTCCCAAAATCGAGGTTCTCATCTATTTTATCTTGGAGATTTGAAATTGCCAGTCTGTCCTCTCGACTCCCAAGGCAGGCTCCACAAAGCCACACCACCACCAGCACCTCCAGGTCCCTCCTTACCCCACCTCTACTTCTGCCTGTTCTCAAAAGGGCTGCAAGTATACAGTTAACCCCAAAGTTGTTGATTCTTTCCTTAACCCGTTATGGAAAAATCCCAACGAACTTTCGGGCCAACCCAATACTCCACAGAAAAGTGCATGGGTGCAGAACAAATGCGGCTATATTAGCCACTTCCTATCTCTGAAGGATCCTTAAACAGTACAAGAAGGGGAGCACGGTCTTGTTCATGTCTGGGTTTCTGAGAGCCCCAAGGACAGTGGTAGGTACACAGTTGTTTGCTGTTTAGTCCTTCAGTCGAATCCAACTCTTTCATCACCCCCGTGGACTGGGGCCTGCCAGGCTCCTCTGTCCATGGGATTTTGCAGGCAAGAATACTGGAGTGGGTTGCCATTTCCTCCTCCAGGGGACCTTCCTGAGCGGGGGATCGAACCCACATTTCATCTCCTGCACTGAAGGCAGATTCTTGACCGCGAAGCCCTCAGGGAAGGTACTCAGAAGATGCACAAAAAACGTCTGCCAAGTTGAAACGCAATTGCCCTGTCCAGACCTGTGCTTAAGGCAGCCAGGATGCTTGCGCTTTAGGAAAGCAGCAGAGACCTTCAGTGTGGAGAGGTTTATTTGTCCCTGAATTAAAGACGAGTAAAATCAAGCGGGCAGCAGCAGCGTGTGGTGGAGAATGCCTGTAAGTAGTCATGAGAGAGGAGCGAAAGAAAACAATCTTAGTTTTGGGGCGGAAAGCGAGAGAAAATACGGGGGAAAATGTCCTTAATAACAGTAAATGGGAAAGGGAGAAAGCAGCTCGTCGTGATGGAGCATTTAGTGCTTTTAAGCTAAATACCTCAGCATATTAAGCAAATAGAGAAAAGCTGGCTAGTGGATGTCAGCAAATTGAACCGACGGGTGCGCAGGAAGCCAATAGGAGGCGGCTGGCGGTGACCCCTTTCCCCATCACGTGCCTGCTCCGCGCCGGCTTGTTTGGTGTTGCTTCGTCCCTCCAGCTGCGGAGCTTATTGAAAAGCTCTCGCTCCCTGCCTGGTTTTGGCACATTTTCTGCAGGTGCCTCCTACTGCGGCCACAATGGGCTGCTAGGGAGGTTCAGACCTGTCAGCAGCGACCGGGAAGGGGGCGCGGGGGCGGCGGTGGGGGAAGCGCGGCCATTGTCTTAAAGGGCCAGCGACATTGTGCGCCGCCGCCGCGGAGCCCGCAGCCCCGCACCTGCTGATGAGACGAGTCCTTTTCTCCCCGCGCTCTCTTTCTCTCTTTAATGATTTAACTTGATCGCTTTGGTTCCTTTCTGGAAGGGGAATTGCTCCATTGATCATATAAAGTAATTGCCCGTAAAACATGGCTCTGCAACGACTGCTGCTTCCCTGGCTGAAAATGTCACGGCAATTGAAAAGCTCTTAGCCCAGTTCAAGAATGGGGCTGCTCAAGAGAACAATCTTTGCATAGGATCCCGCCACCCCCACCCCCGCCAACCCCCCACCCCACCCCCCGCGCTGGCGTGTTGCGAAAGTTTCCAGTTTGGAAACTGGATGGATCTGTAGGGCCATTTCCCTTCCCTGTAGCGAAGCATGATTTTTGCCCGAGACTATGGGACACGACCCAAGCTGGGCTAAAAACAGCCTCAATCTTAATACTGGATATAATCGTTGAAGCCCAAGAAGCTGTTTTCTGATTCACCCCTGGCTTTCTTTTTTCAGAAGCCCCGAATTCCGGCGCGGGGGGCACCGGGGGGTGTGACGCCCACGTGGATCAAGCTGATTGAGGAGAGCATTCTTCCTCAGTTCCTGTCACCTAAGAAGACAATCTCTCTGTCTAGGGGTAACAGGGGCCTTCGTTTGGAAAGAGGAATCATTCTCTAATTGCTTAAGATTTGCTGATTTTTTTCCAAAACTGTCACTTGGCGGCAGCAGTGACACACTGTGGGAACGGGGACCTCACACTTAAGGAGTTTTCATATCTTTATTAGTCATTGCCGCACCAATGTGAGGGAGTAATTCACCTGGGGAAAAATTACTTTGTCGTAGGCATGAAGCTGCCAGCGAAATAAACAGTGGTGCGTGATGGTTTCATTTTCCTCTGACAAGCGAAAGCTTAAGTTTGTATCTGAATAAGAGACAGAGAGAGAGGGTTATTTCCACCCCCCCCGCGCCATCGGTGGGAAGCACCACTTGCTAAATGAGATGCTGCCGAGTTACTAATTTGGGAACCAAGCTTCAGGTGAATCACCTTCTAACTGGATGAGTCATGAATATTTTTTGTAGCTAATGAAGGGCAGAAGACATGCTTGTTATTGTACTTTAAAAAAAAAAAAAGGCAAAAACATCTGCCTGCTTACTTGAGAGTATAGGGAACTCGGCTATAAAAAGGTCATTTTGAAAGTATAAATCTGAAGAAAGCCATAGAACTTTTTCAATCTAAACCCTCTAAAAGGTTGTGGTACAAGCTTCATAACTATAAACAGGTACAACACTTTTTTTCTTGGAATTTTAGATTTTAGACTTTTAAATCTTTTAATATTGTCAGAATATACATGATACCAGGGCAATTACACATATTACATCAAAATACATATATATATAATAAAAGGTGTTTTCCCTTTATCTACGCATATGATGAAGAAAATCTTTAAACTCTTTACGTTTAAACCCATTAAACAAACTGATTCTTGCATAAGGAGAATTACGTTCAGAATCTTTCACCAGCAACAGGAATTTATTTTTTCTATGTGCTTATTATAAGGGAAGGTCTTTTTCTTTTGGGGGCGGGTAGGGGGAGGTCTGTAAAATGAGGGGGTGGAAGTTCTGCCTGGCTCTGTGATTTACTTATCTATAAGAATGATTCCTATCAGGGCAAATAGTGAGATGAGCACTAAACCCGATCACACAGTTATTTCTAGCCGCTCTGCCTATCAGACAAGCAGTCAAGACAAGAGGAAAAGTGTGTTGAGTTAAGTAAGGCCCTGAGGCCAGGAGCACCCGAACCATCAAGGCCAGATCCCAGATACCCCCGTAAAGCATAGCAGGAGCAGAATAGTGCTGGGAAGGAGGTGTTCATGGGGGCGGGGGTGGAGTGGGAGGGTGGCTGGCCTGTGGCTGATGCCCCTGCCCGGTGTCTACGTGAACTCCTGGAGTGGGAGCCTGTATGGACACTGTTAATGCTGGCTCACCATATTTCTGGAAGGGGGAAGAGGAAGAATATTTGAAAAGGAAGAAAATAAGCCAAACCAGCGCATCATCAGGGAATGAATATCAAATCTGCCTGAAGCCAGGACTGGTTTCACTTTTGCATCTTCGCTGCAAGAGGTCTGCATAGAATTCCAAAGTTCAGAGACAAGACAGGGCTGCACTTCCTATTCCTCATGTAGATCTTCATAGCACATGTTAAACCACCTGACTTTACAAGGTAGAACTTAACCTTGGGTTACACGTGTTTGAACTTCATACTAAAGAGTTTGTCGAGATGTTTGGCATGTGTTTGTTTGTTTGTTTTGCTTTTGGATTTGAAGAGGGGTTGTTTCGTTTTTAGCCATGCCATGCAGCTTCTGAGATTTTAATTCCCCAACCAGGGACGGAACCTGAGCCTCTACAGTCAAGGTGCAGAGTCCTAACCACTGGGCTGCCAGGGAATTCCCAGACTTGTGTTTTTTAAAAAAAAGAATGCATTTTAAAGTGCTAAATCATCTCTATGTCTATGCACACCTATCCGATGAAAGGTGCATGCTTACTGTTCTGAAAGGGAAGACCTAACATGCTTCATAATCAGATTCTGTAAATTTACTTTCGCAATGAAGCCACAGGCTTCTCAGCCTGAGCCCTTTATTTACTCAGTGTTCATGGATTATATCCACTAAAAGTTAACGCACAGAAATGTTAAGACCCTTTGTGCTTAAATAAAAAGTTAACACCAGGCAGGTGGGTAACAGTACCTGTTGAAATGTTTGTATTCTCTATTATAAGGTATTCTTGCTTTCCAGTTAGAAAAGGATGTCAATTTGAAACTTGCTTTACAGTTTCTGAATTAATATAGAACCACCAGCTAAGGAAAGAAAAAGATTTTACTCTTTTATCCCTTGGTTCAATGCATGGGATCATCCAGACAGACACTTCAGTTGCAGTTTTTCATGACTAATTCAGACATCATAGAAGCTATACAAACAGAGACTTCACTCTCCTCCCCCATGAGAAACTCTAGCGTACTTTTCTTGTGCCTTACAATTTCCTTGCTTCAAAGTTTCCTTCCTTTCAAAAGTTAGAAAGCACTAAGTGCTCCGATACTGGTTTTCTCCAGTTTGTTTGATACAGGATCATGGCCCCTTTCCTCCCATCATATTCTTTCAGAGTTATAGCTTATTACAAAATATCTACTGGAAACAGACACACATTAGGCATCAACACAAGTATGACAGACCCACGGGACTAGTTCATTAAAAAAAAAAAACCTAAAATTTTAGCTATGCGTTTTGTCAAAAATGGATGAGATAGGATGGGGTGAGGTGTACAGTCCTAAAGTCTAAATTTGGAGAGCAAGGTGAGTTGCTCATAAACATAAAAATCATGTAGGTTGACTCAGAGGTGGCAGCTGAGCCTTTACCCCATAGGGTATAGGCGTGTGTGTATGTGTGTGTGTGTGTGTGTGTGTGTGTGTGTGATGGTCTCTGGTCCACCAGCCAGGGTCTGGTTTTATGTCAAGTAGGGTAGTGTATTTTTATCTTAGCATCAGGGCTGGGAAAAGAGTGTGAAGAGTTCGAGGCATCCCCTGGTGAGTCACAATCAAACCCAGGCAACAGACACAGGGGAAGGTAAAATGGTATCTTTCTAGTTAAGAAAAAAACACACGTGGTGATTCCTTTCGTTCTCATAGGACAAATAATACTTGGAGACAAAAAGTCTATTCCAAATATAAATGAAAAGAGAGATTATACTTTTGAATTCTTCATTTTGATTGCATTTTTGCTTTTTTAGATTTGTAATTATCCCCCCCAAAAAAGGAAACTAATTTTCTAACAGTAGGCTTATGAGAAATATACTGAAAAAATATTAATTGGATATCTGTATGTTTATATTTTTCTATCGATGGTCTTAGTTAAGAATTCAAAATGACTCTATTTTCAGTAAAGTAATAAATGATACATAAGACAATATTCATTCTAAGCTTATAAATTGATAAATACCTATTTCAAATATCATACATTAAAAGCTTTATTTTTGTTCTTATGCTATAAAACATACTCTTTGATTCTTACACTACAAAAGACAGCCTTTGATTTTGTATGCTCAAAACCAGCACAAAAATTTTATTTTTCCCTTATATCCTGTCAGCTTGCTATAAAGAAAAGAAAGCAGTGATGATTAGGCAACCAAAGTTCAGGTCAAATGCACAAGTGAATAAAATTCCAGTAAGTGCTGGCATGGAATAATTTTATACCCCCCCAAAAGAAATCTGGTACTAGTTCTCTCAAACAGGGACTCTAATTTTAAAATTTTAGAGGTAGAAAAATTCTTTAGAAGGTACCGACATCTACAGTTAACTGAGATGGCCCTTCTCTGTGAAATTCCCTACCTCGTGAGTTCATTTCACAATCTTCTTCATTTTCAAATTCCCATAAAGGTCATACAAATATATGGCCATGAACTTCGGGAGAGATGGCTCCTTAGAAAAGCTCAGGGACATATTAAGTCACTCTGTTGGTCATAAATCAACTCACATTCTTACAACAGTCTAACAGTAGCCTTTGAACAAGTGCAGCTCCTTCTGGGAGCAGAGGAGAGGGTGGACCCCAGATTACTCTCGATCCTGCCTTTGGCCGCATCTCTGCACACGAAAAGAAATGGACACCAGTGAGCACCCCGATACTTTTATTCCAAACCTTACTTTTGCCTCAATTACTTCTTTCAAATGCAAATACCATCATACAAAATCACCCTAATACACCTCAGTTCTTTATTTCTGTCCGAGTATTACTGTGTTAGATTCTCTTGCATGTTTCTTTTCCTTCTTTCCCCAACTGTATAGAATTTAAAATATACTTATGCTGACTATAGCCCAAGACAAAGATAGACATCACTAATGATATATTAAAATTCCTTCCATTTTAGAAATAATATTTTAATTTTTACTGTATTATGTCTCTCCTTCAAGTATTAATGGAAACAGTATTTGCTTTTCTGAAAAACTGATACTGATGATTACTACTTTCCTTTCTATAATATCCTCCTAAGGTACTGAATACACAATCACAAAATGTAATAATTGTATTACTTAATTTAAAACAGGATCCATTACCCCTTGCTAATATACAACACAATTACATATGTTTTTTAAAAAAAACTGTACAGGAATTGAATCTAACATATTAGATCTGCATTAGAGAATCATTCGCAAGTGCCTCCTTAAATAACTTTGGAGACCAATGATAAAAACTTACATATGATTGTTATATATGAAAGAGAAGTAATTGAATCAATATTGAGGAATTTGCCTATTTTATTCACTAAAAATTCATGGGAATTTACTCCCTCAAGTCACAATTCTTCAAGAAATAATTCTCATCGCATCTAGACCGGTATTTTTTTTTAATATTCAAAGAACTTCTCAAACTTCTCAAATGTGAGAAAAAAGGCAAATCAAGGAATAAAAAGAGAAAACAACATGAACAACAAACAATCCTACATTTTGCCAATAATAAATGTAAAGAGTCAAATCCTAAATTTTTGACAAGTGAATTTTTCAAATCTCCCAAATAATTTTTTGAAGGTTTAACATCACCATGAGATTCATGACCAGGCCTGTAGAAATCATCAATTACAAAGGAACAGACAGTCTTCTGATTTTGCTAATATGAAATAATTCCTCTGAATCAGATTAAAGTACATTTTCTAGGAAGCAAAAATTCCCTTCAGTTGGGTTCTTATGTTTAATTACAAAAGTCAAACAATTTATTAATATTAGCTCTCACTCAAGTGCAACAACAAAATAGGCAGGCTCACAACTCTCAGGGGCCAAGAGACAAACCCAATCAATATTTGTGCCAGTAATAAGAGAAAACATTTTTAGCTATAATTTGATAAAACATCTAACTGGTCCCTCTTAACCAGGATTCCTCTCTTCTTTGCTGCCCCCTATGTGGAAAATACATTTAACTTTTTCTTTGTTCATAATAAATGCAATTACTACATTTATTTTGCCCCTTTCATATTAAGAAAAGTACAAATTAGAAAACTTGGCCTTTGTTGAATATTTTATATGCATTCATTTTGCTTTATGAGCCCCATAATTATGTCACAAAAATACTCTTTAAGTTGTATCTATTTCTATAAAGTTAAAAAGTATCTATTTAAAAATGGCAAAATAGCTTGCTTAAAAGAATTTCTTTTGCCTAATTTTTTCCTTTTCTCCTTACAATCTAAACTCTCTGGATTAATTGCCCTGTTTCCAGTTTCATTCTGCCTATATAGAAATTGTGTGTCTACACCCTGAAAAATACCAATTAAACTGCCAGCAGCAGCATCTCCAACAGGATCTTTTGGTCTTGTGTCAAAGCCCTTTGAACAAATGACCAGAAGGCTGAATCGAAAACAGCCTTTGACAGGATACCAGTTTTGAACACTTACTTTATGACTATGACTCCAGCTTCCTGCTACACTTGGCAAGCAAGAGAGAAATAACACATCAACTTTATAATTTTGTGAAAATGGTTAAGGTTTAAAGGCCACTAATATTGTTTTAAAGGGGGGGGGTTCCCCTTATCATTTAATTCAATTCCATCTGAATGCCGGTACAAAGCTAAATGAAGGTTTTCAGACAATACCACCAAACTGCAAAAAATGCTACATTTTCTTTTTCCTTAATTTCTTTGGTAATAATGACATAATTTACTATGATTGGGGTACAGCAGGAAGAAGGTCACATGGATTTTTAAATTTAAATCATAGCAATTCTGTTGAAAATACTCGTCAATGGGAAAAATGGGCTCAGAGAGGTTAAGTAACTTGTACAAGGTCACACAGCTGGGAACTGGAAGAACCAGGATTTGAACCCATGGGGTCTGATTCAAGACCCGATACTTCCAGATCGTCTTGGCAGCATCCGTTATCAACCCATTCCTGGGTAAAGCTGTAATCATTCTCTTCATGACACAATCCATGAAGAAATCTTTTAGAGCAGTGGTTCTCAACCTTGGCTGCACATTAATATCACATATTAAAAGAAAATACCCATGCTTGGGTCCCATCGCTGGAGATTCCATTTTAAGGGCCCAGACATCAGCATTTTTCAATACTACAGCAGTGAATAGAATAGGTAATCCTTCTTATGGTACTTAATTCTAATGGTGCTAAAATCCTGGCAGAATCTAGTAGAATCCCCAGGTAATTCTAGTGTATAGCCCCGACTGAGAACCAGTGATCAAGAGATTACCACTTTACCCAGGCTCCTTTCCTCAGTGTGAGGAACCCAACTGGCTTCTCTAGAGAGGATGGCCAAGAGTCTTGCAAAAGATGACATGGGGATCAGAATCTGCCTGAAAGTTCTAGATTTGAGAGGCAGTGGAGCACAGTAAGAAATGTGTGGGCACTGGAGTCAACCAGACCTTGGTTTAAATTCCATCTCTGCTCTTTATTAACTGTGTAACTTTGGGCCAATCACTTACCTTTTGTAACTGTTCTGCAGATTCAATGGGATGATACAAGGAAAGACCCAGGCATATAAAAGTGATCCATCAATGATAGTTGCTGTTAGTTTTTGTGGGTTTTGTTGCTGTTAGTACTATTACACTGGAAATGACTACTGCCAGGAGGCATCAGTAATGAAAATATTGAGTTAGGAAAAACATTTTTTATTAGTCAAATCATTCCTACTTTTATTACTTAGCATTTCATTTACAGCTATTTATATTGCAATTAGCTTGGCAATCATATTTCTCATTCATAACAACTTGGTAAGGAAGGGTTACATTATTACTCCCATTTTCTAGATAAGGAAAATGCAGCATCTCCATCTATTCTGTCTCCAGCTCATATGATTCTATGATTAAAGGCACCTGCAATCATGTTCATTAGTTCCCTATGAAAAATTATATTCCACACAGATGGGAACTGCAGGAAGGAAGAATTAACAAGCACTTGATAGCAACCCTGAAATAACATCTAAATAATCACTTTTAAAGATTAAAGTCATGGCAAGCAGGTTCTAATTTATATAAAGGTGTTGGAAAGGATTAAGGAAAAATGAACAAATACATCTTTATTCATCCCCATTCATTTGGGAGATGTCTGACATAGCTTAGAAAATCTTTTTGAAATGCAGACTGAAAAATGGTTAATTTCCTCTACGAAGGATCTTCAATTAGCAGATAGGGACAGACTAACAAATCCTGGTATTTTATCTTGACTCAGAGCTACAAGTAGTACAGATCTGAGAATGAAGAGACCCAGTTCAGTGCTTCTCACTCAGTCAAGGTCTGTGAGAAACCCGTGGATGTGGGCAAGTTGCCTATAATTCCAAACGCACACCAAACACACCCCCTGACACTGAAGAATGGCTTGCCTGTAAATGTATTTCTGTCATATGTACAAAATTTCCATGAATGAAATACAAATGCCTCTAGAGGGACCACTGAATTCATAGACACTATGATAGTCACAGCCACTGTTACACGGGCTGTGGAGCGGGGAGGGGGCTGTCTCAATCTTTTGTTGTCGTTTAAAAGGAGTCTTCATAACGAAAAAGGTTAGGAAACACTGATCGAGTCCAACCCGCTCATTTCATTCATGAGGTCCCAGAAGGTCTTGGAGATCGCTGGGACTACGGTCTGAGTTTTCTCATTCCCAGGCAAATGGTCCTTGTCCCACACTGTCCATCCTTTCCAATGAGGAAAATGTAACAATGGGGCGGGTGCCCCATTCTCTAAAAGAGGAGAGTATAGTTCTACCCTCTCTCGCTGGGTATGTTCCAGAACGTTCTATATCACCTGAGCTTTTCCTTCCCTTCATTTCCCTCCCCTCATGTATTCCCCAGTTCACATCTTTAGGGTGAGCCGCACTCAATCTTTTTCAAGTTCTGACGCTCTGTAAGTGCCCTTGGACATTCAGTCTCAAGATGAAATGGAAATACAGCCACCAAGGTACTGACACAGACATGTATTAAGTCTGTAGCATATGTACACGCATAAATGTACTTTACAGCTGTAACCCTAATATTTCTAATATCTATGGGAAAGGAGAAAATTGGAATAGTCATGCATAATAATTGTATTTACTCTGGATCTGTCGACACCAATAGGCTATCAGACCCCCAGCATACCAACTTTTCAAAATGCTTTCACATGTTATTATTTCAGTTCAGTGTCCCAGTGACTCACTAGGATGCAAGTGCTACTGAAGGGCCAATAGAACTTAAGTGGTGCGAAGAGAAGAAATGTTACCCACTTTACTCACTGTGTTTCCTCCAGGGCCTAGAACAGTGCCTGACACACGGTAAGCATTAAATCAATATCAGCTGATTGAGTGAATGAGGGAAGCAAACAAGGAGGTGGATTTACTTACTTATTAAGCCTGCCTGTAGTTTTTATTTGAGAAGATGGAATGATCCATAAGGGAAGAACTGAGTTCCTAAAAATATCTTTTCTGTCTTCAATCCTCCTACAACATTTGATCTTTCTCTCAAATATTTTTAATGTAATGCTTCAAAGTGACAGAAGTGATACACTCATTTCAGGGAAATCAGATACTACCATATACAAAAGAAGAAAATAAAAGACCCCATCACCAAAGGATGACACAATTAACATGGAAATGTATATGTTTTTAGATTTTAATCCATGCATATGTACACACACATCTAACAGAGTCCCAAAATTTTCTGCACTAGACTCTGGGATGTGCACTTTCTTTTTTTTCCTCTAAGTCTTTTTCGTTTGTTCCCCCTGTCCTAGATAAATTAATTCCTGAATATTTAGGTCCTGAGTTCAAGATGACTGGTTTCTCTTTTCCTTCCAGAGGATTTATCTATTTTTATTCAACTGTAAATTCTCTGTGGATGCCTTACATCTGCATCGTCAGTCCTCTGGGATACCCCAAGCTCCACATATCTAAAACCAAATGCACCATGTTCCCTTCATCAAAACCAGATCATTCTCTCACTTGCCACATTTCTGTCGACCAAAAAAGAATTCTACAAGTTATTCTCTGGAGTCATCTTTGGTTCCCCAACCTTACATCCAACCACTCAGTAATTTTCATCCTCCCTTCCTATTACCTATCTCATCCTTCTCTTCCCATTGCTATCATTACTGTTTAGGCTCTTACATCTATGTTTTTTTTTTTTTTTAATAACCAAACACTCACTGAGCCTACCCACTGCTGCCAGTTAACCTCCTCCAACACCACTTCCATCTTGCCCAGTCTATATTTACAAGATTGGGGGTGCTCCCCACTCTTACAGAATGGTATTCCAGTTCCTTCATGATGTCACCTCAGACTACTTTTCCATTCTTATTTCTCATTGTTCCTGAAAATAGAGGCTTTGCTCAAGCCAGCCTGGTGTAGTCATTACTCACCCATTAACCACAAAACCTTTATGAGTTAAGTGTTTATTATG
This sequence comes from Moschus berezovskii, assembly GCF_049115385.1. Taxonomy (NCBI): domain Eukaryota; kingdom Metazoa; phylum Chordata; class Mammalia; order Artiodactyla; family Moschidae; genus Moschus; species Moschus berezovskii. Next base: position 83,014,314 of record NC_142471.1, read on the forward strand.
TATAAAATACATCCATTCATTGAACACATTTACTGAATATCTATTATGTCAGATAAAGTACTGATGCTTGAAATGCAATGGTGAACAAGCCAAAACAAGTCCGTGTCCTCAAAAAATTAATAGACCAGTAGGTCATAGAGGGAAGATTCTGAGACATCATGGTCCCAGCCCAGGATGCTTCCAATCTTCCAGTAAGACATCACATAAGTCAAGACATCCCTGAGGGCTGAACTCTGGCCCACACTGCAAGCAGGGAAGGAGTTCAGAAGAAAGGAAGGGCTGGCCACAGTGAGAGCTAAAGTGTGGGGCATGGCTTTTCTGAAGATATGGGACTCAACAGGAATTAAAGAATGGGTGCATGAGAGAAGGGGGAGGCTTCGATCTAAAGAGATATGAGGAAAGGTGCATGGAGGAATGGAAACAGCAGCAACAGCAATAGCTTATTTTGAATAAAAGTTCCCTCAACACCTATTCAGCAGAGGACATGTTCTGTCCCTGTGGGAGGCCCAGGCTCTGCTGTACTTGTGAAGATGACTCAGACATGGCTCCACCATGGAGGAATTTCCATCTACCAAGGACAAGGTAGGCCCATGATGATCAGTCACAACCCAGAAAGTGAGATGTTCCATTAGCAGCAGTCCCCAACCTTTTTGCACCAGGGAGGGGTTTTGTGGAAGACAATTTTTTCAGGGACTGGAGATGGGGCGATGGTTTTGGGGTGATTCAAGCACTTTACATTTATTGTGCCCTTTGTTTCAATTATTACTATCTCAGCTCCACCCCAGATCATCAGGCATTAGATTCTAGAGGTTGGGGACTCCTGGCAGGTGTAATGAAGCCAAGCAGGCAGTCTGGATTTAAAAGGGGCAGGACGCAGGCAGCCCCTTTAGAAGGTTCTGGAGAAGGAACGTGACCCAATGACAGTTCTCCATTCCTGCTTCTCCTCCTTTAAGTCTTGCCTGTAACACCTCCACCCTAGGCCCGGTCCTTAAGGGACATCCCAAACTTGGGGGGGACCACACTGTTCTTCCTTCTACGGTAAACTAATCTCCCAGAGGAGGGCGAGTAGCCGGTTCTCTGCTGGACACCGCGGAATCCACAGCCAGCACACTGCTCGGCTCAGGGCAGGTAAACACCAGCCTAAGGAACGAAGTGCGGAGTCCTCCACATCCTAGGGAAGGACACCCAGCGTTCTTACAACCTCCCCAGGAGAGGGGGCCGGCACAGGCCGGCGCCCGGAGGAGCTCCCTGATCGCGAGGAGCTTGGGGAACGTGGGGAAGGCCTGATGGCCCGAGTCCCAGGGCCACCTGAGAACTGGCAACACCCGGGGTTCGAGTCCCCAGCTGGAAGCGGAGGGGCTAACCCTCTCTCACGTCCCAGCAAAAAGCGCTTCGTGAGTGTTAACCGTTTTCCCATCTAAAACCGTCAGGGAAACACGTCCTGTAAAGCGACGCCAGGTGGGCGTCTGTCTCAAGAGTAAATAAACCCCAAACCCGGGGGGATCAAAACCTCAGGGAGAGGGAGGGAGGAGGGCGGAAGAGCCATTCGCGTCTGCCGCGAGCGGGAAGAACCCAAGGCTGGAAGCCTCGCGAGATCTGAGGTCGGGATCTCGCTGCGTTGCCTAGCGACAGAGAGGACGCTCGCGGGCCCCCAGGCTAACCCCCGCTTGTAGCCTTAAATCTCCTACCATGGGGGAAGAAGGCGGCGGCCGCAGCTGTGGGACCACTAGGGAGCTGCAGAAGCTGAAGCAGCAGGCGATGGAGTATTACCGCGAGAACGACGTTCCGCGCAGGCTGGAAGAGCTTCTCAACTCCACCTTCTACCTCCAGCCTGCCGACGTCTACGGGCACCTGGTAGGGACCTGGGGCCAGAACCCTCTTCCCTCCAGCCCGTCTCCCCCCGCCCCGCGCTGCGGCAACGCGGGGCGCTTGCGCCGCAGAGTCGCGCACGCGCGCCGCCGCTGAGTCCCGGCTGGGTTGACGCGGCGCCGGGACCCTGAAGGGAAGAAGCGGAGCCGAAACCTGGCTAAAGGAATCTCGACCACGGAGCGAACGCCTTTGGCTTTCGCTACAGCGTAGCCTTCAGCCCACCCCGGGGCGTCATCCCCAGCAGGCTCCCATCGCTGCCAAGTTTCGGTCGATTTCAAGCCTCAGCTCCTTGGCTTGTGTGGCCTGCGTGCGCTCCGGGGATGCCCGTCCCACCTGACCAGCTCGCACCTAAACTTCAAATTCAGATCAAAGTCTTGCCCCCTTCGCCCTGGACTGATCGTCCTGCAGCGGCCTTGTAGCACCCCCTATTTTTTATTGAAACCCTCCCTAGGCGGCTTGTGAGCTCCTGTGGAGAGGGGTGGGGGCGGGGTGGGGTTCGCCTTTTCACATACCCCTTAGCTCCTCTGCTCAGCGCACCATCTGGCGCGTATTTAGTCTTAAAGTCGTGAGCAGCTGAAACAAAGGCAGGCGTTTTCTCACTTTCCAGACCCGTAAGTACTAACCAACACCCACCTTCTGAAAGGTACCATGGTTGGGATTGGTAGGGATTCGCCCTACAGTGAGGCAGAATGACAGCACCAAGCAGAGTAAGTGCAGTGAAGAAGCAATGTGTCTACAGGGTTCAAAATCACATCTTGTCAGGGCAGTTAATATAGGGGATGTTCCACAAATATTTGTTTTTCCCGGTCCTGGCCGATACATCAAATCGGGGGAGGGGCGAGAAGTGTTTATCGAGGCACCTTGTGTTTTGTGCTTACTGTGATATCACTGCATCCCTAGGACCACGGTGAAGTAAACCTTATGATTCCGTATTACAAATAGAGGAACCGTGGCCCGGTGAATTTAGATGGTTTTCTCAAGGAACATTGTGAATGACAGAAATCAAACCAGGTCTGTGTCCCTAGTACCTAGCAGAGTGCATAGTGGACACTCAAGAGGAATGAGTGAAGGCAACTCCCAATTCCATCCTCTTTCACACAGTCTCTTGCCAGAGGAATTCTTGAAAGTTAACTAGTCCAACTTCCTCATTTAAAAAATACTCCAAGCTCTTGTCTCACAATGAATTAGTGCAGAAGTTAAAACTGGAAACTTGGACTCCTGCCCCCAGTGTAATGCTCTTCCCAGTCTGTTAGGCAACTAGGACTTTGGTTTGCACAGCTCTTTGGGAACTTATACCTCAGTTAGGGACAAGGGCCACTGATACATAAAATAACTGGAGTAATAGATAGGGTAACACAGAATTGTGTGCCAGATTGAGGAATAGATCACTGTGTGTTTGTTAAAGAAACTCAGGGGTGGGCAAGATCCCTGTGGGCTGTAGCATGTGGAAGTTTTGGGCTGGGCTTTGACCAATCAATGTTCAGCAGTTGACATAAAGGCACCTCCGTTTCATTTTCTCCGTTGCTGCTCCAGTTCTTCTCAGTTGCTGCCCAGTTCTGGCCCTCTTTATTCTCAGCTAGTCTGTCCCCCTCTCCCATCAAGTTCATCCCACTAATGCTGCCAGAGTAGTGTTCCTCATCCCAAATCTGACCATCATTCTCTCACTCAGAACTTCCTGTGGTTCCCTCTTGCACGCTTAGTAAGATCCAACACATTCCAGTGTGTGTGACTCACAGCGCTTGCCCCTACTTTGGTATACAGGCTTATCTATGCTTCCCTCCCCTGCTCCTCTGTATGGGCCTGCTGACTTTTTTTAAAATGTGAAGTTTCCCAATTCCCTCCCCTTCGCTTATCCTATTCCCCCTACTTAAAGTATCTGCCTCAACTTCTCCCTGTTGTCTGCCTGTGAAATACTACACAACCTCCTGTGTCCAGCTCAAATGCCATTTCTTCCATGCTTCTCTTACATATTAGAGGAATTCAGGGATGGGAGAGATCCCTGTGGGCAATAGCAATACTATTTGCTCCTTCATAAAGCTTATGATTAAGAGTTTGTGACTAGGAATCAGGCAGATTGGATTTGATCCTTAGCTCTGCTGCTTTGTAGCAGTAATGAACTGTTAAATTGATGGTCCCCAATGAACCACACCACCAGAATGAACAGTCTTATGGAAGTCCCTCCTATATTGACTGGGGTCGTGGCCTTATGACTTGCTTTGATCCATAGGACCTCGGCAAGTATGATGTAAACAGAGGTTTGGTAAGGGCTGGCATGTTGTACTCTTGGAATACTCCCTCTTGGAATTTAGTCATGCTGAAAGGAAATCCGATTGCCAATGCTAGAGAGAGTGAAAGAGAGATCCTGTAGAGAGAGGCCCTAGCAGATGTGAGAGGCCTCCCAGATATGCTGTGAGAAAGACAGATGGCCTAGAAGCCCCTGGATGTTCCACCCACCCTGGCTGAAACACTGCACATATGAGTGAAAGCATTTTGGGTACTCTGAACTGAGTCAAGCCTACAGATGACTGAATCTGCATAGGAGACCCCAGGCAAGATCAACCAAAGAACTGCCCAGTTAAGCCCAGCCTAGATTGCAGAATCATGAGCAAGTAAATGGCTTGAGCCACTAAATCTGTTACAAAGCAATAAACATTGGTTATTTTAAGACACTGGTTATTTTATCTTGGACAGGTTTCCCTCGAATTCAGTTTGCTCATCTGTGGAACTGAGGTGATACCACCTTACAGAGTTGTTTTGAGAAGTTAATAATATAATGTATACAAAGTACCCAAGGTTGTGTTAGGCAGGTTGTATCTGGCCTTTATTAATGTATGCAGGATTCAAATTTTGTTCTTGTTGTTCAGTTGCTAAGTCATATCTGACTCTTTGCAGCCCCAAGGACTGCAGCACGCCAGGCTTCCCTGTCCTTCACCATCACTTGGAGTTTGCTCAGACTCATGTCCATTGAGTCACTGATGCCATCCAACCATCTCATCCTCTGTTACCCCTTCTCCTTCTGCCCTCAATCTTCCCCAGCATCAGGGTCTTTTCCAACGAATCAGTTTATGGAATCCCAAATATACCAGGCACTGTGGAATGTGATACAGTGATAAACAAGACCAGGTCACTCCTTTAAGGTGCATATTAAACATTTTTTAAAAGTTAGTTCCATTTCCCTCCTCACACAGTATGTGGTATATTGTAGGTGCTCATTACTTGTTGAATTGAACTTACTAATACATAAAAGTTAAACTAGATAATATTTTTTTTCTCCTGATTCTATTAACTTCATTTCGATACTTACTCTGTACCTGGGCTTCCAAGGTGGCTCAGTGGTAAAGAATCTGCCTGCCAATGCTGGAGACTCAGGAGACTCCGGTTCAATCCTTGAGTCATGAAGATTCCCCTGGAGGAGGAAATGGCAACCCACTCCAGTATTTTTGCCTGGGGAATCCCATGTGCAGAGAAGTCTCACAGGTACAGTCCATGGGGTGGCAAAGAGTTGGACACAACTAAGCGACTGAGCACACACACACGCACAGTAATATACAAACTATCATCCTTAAAATGCATGGATGGCTTGAAAATTGGCTTTTGCTTTAGTTGCTGGGCACCACCTCAGTGCTGGCACATTGCTGATGGATGTGAGATGACCAGTTAGGTGGGTTGTGGTCATTGGATTTTGAACTGAAAGATCAGAGGCCTGGTCTGCTATGTGGAACTAAAGAGTGAATACTGTCTGAAGATAACAGAGTGTGAGGGGGTGGGCCTTCTCTCGCCCCTCTTCTCTCCCAGCTCCCGGCCCTCTGCACAGGGGCACAGTTGTGAATCTTTTACTTTTTATTTGTGTATCTATTTGGCTGTGCTGGGTCTTTGTGGTGGCATGTGGAATCTTTTTTAAGTTGCAGCATGTGAGATCTAGTTCCCTGACCAGAGATGAAACCTGTACCTCCTGCATTGGGAAGTCAGAGTCTTAGCCCCTGGATCAGCAGGGAAGTCCCTTGAATCTTTTTACTCAGGCTCCTTGAGAGGATTTTCTCCCTCAGCTTCATTCTCTTCTGTTTCTTGGATCAACTTCCAAATGACCTCTGTTCTTCCACATCAATGAAACCGCTGTCACTAAAGGTTCCAACAGTCCTCTTTGAACATGTAGTTTTATGCATGAACTGATGGTAAATGAAGTACAGCCTATGTATAAGTCTTCACCTTTTAAAATATCAGGTGCCTTTTTGGGAGGAATAAAATGAGCCTACTTAAGGCTTCTTAGGTTTGAATGCATCGCAGTTTTCTAGAAGCCAATTGACTTCAGCATCTTGGATGGAAGGATAGATTAGGGCCCATAAAGAATGAACCGGGACCTTTAAATAAAGACATGCCTGTGAGTTTCTGGTGAGAGTTCAATAGACAAATTGCCTCGTGTACCAGAGGCTAAATCCGAGTCTCTTTATGTTCCCACAGAGCTGCTAGACTAATCCCAGAATGAGGACATTCACAGAGGGGTTTACTAGAAACTAGAGTAAATGTGAATGACCTTTCAAAGATAAATTAGATGTGGTATTTTTGTGTTTTTTTTTTGTGTGTGTGTATGTTGAAGGCAAACTGCTTTTCTAAACTTGCAAAACCTCCCACCATATGCAAAGTTGTGGGGAAAAATGTGCTGGATGGACTTGGGCTTCCAACTCTCCAAGTGGAAATATTCTGCACCATTCAAAATTTTCCCAAGGTAGGAATCAACTTAAACCTGTTCTTCTCTTGTCTTGGCTCCACTGCATTTTTTAGCATTTACTGTCTAAATAGTGGGAAATTAATGTTTTGAAACTCAGTGTCTGTGAAATACACGGAGTATTTGTAGGCAGTTATGAACACAAAGCATGAATCATACAGTCTGCCATGATGGTTTATTATTTGCACTGTTGGTACAGACCCAAAGGTGATCTGAAAATTGAGACATGAAATGGGGCAAAAATAGTTTAAAAACTCTGACACTGCAGATAGGGTTATGGACTCATGTATTTACATAAAGATTTACATAGATTTGGTGGCTCAGATGGTGAAGAATCCTGCAGTGCAGGAGTCCTGGGTTGATTCCTGGGTTGGGAAGATCCCCTGGAGAAGGGAATGGCAGCCCACTCCAGTATTCTGGCCTGGAGAATTCCATGGACAGAGGAGCCTGGTGGGCTACAGTCCATGGGTTTGCAGAGTTGGAGATGACTAAGCGACTTTCACTCACTTACATAGAATTATAGATATGTAGACTGATCTACGTGAAGAAAAATTCATTGTCATCCATGAAAATAATTATGATTAAATCTGTCTCCTTTTCGCTATTTCTGGGAGAGGCAATGATAAAAATGAAGTTCAGTGTAAGGTTTTTATAAGAGTATTTTAACAAGGTAATAATTTTAAACATTCCTTGAAGTCGGGTTCCACCGTGTTTCAATAGCTATAAAAATATCTCAAAGAAAATTATAGATTCTCATTTTCTCTTTGAAATTGGTGGTAAAATATCATGTACCTTAAAGTTGGATACATTCAATTTCCTATTTCCTGGGAAAGGCAGGGAAAATGTAGAACACATTTATACTGTTTTCAGAACATATGTTCTGTGGTGATCTCCACGCACTTTGAAGTCCATGAGAGCGCTTCAGCTGAGCTCATTGAAGCCGAGGAATCAGAAAGGTTGGATGCTGTCAGCACCGCAGTGCGGTGGGTCAACGAAACCATCACTGAGGAGCTCCAGGGCTTAGTGCCCTCCAACCAGGCTGAGGTGGATCGGGTGCTCAGGTGAGTATGAACCTTTGAAACGAAGGTGTTCAGTATAATTATGTACCTATTTTCCTTCCATTTCACCTGCCAGTGAAACAGGTGTGTCTTATCTATAGGGTACAGTTGGGAGTCAATTAGGAAACATATATGCTAAAGCGTCAACATGCAGCATAAAGTGTTGTTTTCCTTCTGAAAACCCTGTTATTAAACTTTTACTGTGTAAGGCTACATAAGGCCTTTTGGCCTCTTTTCATGCATAGGGCTTTCCTAGGATTCAGTGAAAGTGTCTCTGGAAAAGGATGAAGAATTCAGACATCTTTTGCCCCTCTGTATCTCCTCACATGTATCATCCCCATGAGCCTCTCTTATCCTTTTATATGACCCAGTGGGTGGTGCTTATGTTCTGATCTCCAAACACAGCCAGATATTCCAGAGCCTTGCCCACAGGTTGACTCTAAAATGTGCAAACCAAGGAAGTATGGCCATGTGAGCATCGTTCACATGGCTAACCCAGCCACGTGTGGGTTACCATTACTTTCCCTTTTGTGTGGATCAATGCCACAATCCTTGTGGCCAAAGAAGGTCAACTGGATTCTCTTTCAGTTTTATCATTTGCTTAATTGTGTGTAACCTCACATTTTAGTTTGCATCAGTTGTATCATGACCTTATAAGAAAACTTTTTTTGAATAGCTTTTTACAGGCTTTGAACGCTTTATAATTTTGTGTAACTTCTAGTTATGTCTTTTATAAATAGCATGTGTGTGCGCGTGTGCATGCATGTGTACGTGCTCAGTCGTGTCTGACTCTCTATAACCCTATGGATTGTAGCCCTCCAGTTTTTGAATGCTATACCACTTCTTTATATGTGTTATTTGCTCGTAACATACCCGTAATTGTTTTCCTCATCTCTCAGTCATACCTTCTATTTCATTACACTCCTTTTTTTCCCGGAACTTTCCCTCCCAAATCTCCCGTCTTGAGTTGTTCCTCTCTAGACCTACTACAGAGATGCCATAAGATATCCCTTCATTGTTCTCCTGTTTCCTGGATCCCATATCTTACTCTTTCTTGAATTGTTGGATTGCATTCTGTAAAAGTAAGGATGAAGGCTTCTCTCATGGCACAGTGGATGAGTCCTGCTACCAATGCAGGAGAACACAAGTTTGATCTCTGGTCAGGGAAGATTCTACATGCTGCCGAGCAACTAAGCCCACAGCTCCTGAGTCCAAGCTCTAGAGCCTGAGAGCCACAACTAGTGAAGCCTGCGTGCCTAGAGCCTGTGCTCTGCAATGAGAGAAGCCACCGCAAGAAGCCCACACGCCGCAACGAAGAGTCGCCCTTGCTTGCTGCAGCTAGAGAAAATACTCACCCACGAATGAAGACCCAGCACAGCCAAAATAAATATATAATTTTTTTTAAAGTAAGGATGAGGAAAGAGTATTTGGGATATAAATTTTTGTAAGGGTATTATTACATATGTGAAAATGTTAGCATTTTGCCTTCCTGTTTGAATGTTTAACTGAGTACAGAATTCTCATTTGAAATCTGTTTCTTTCAGTACTTGAAAGGCACAGCCCCACCAACATCTGATGCAAATTTGATTCTCATATCTTTTTTTTTTTTTGGCTTGTTGTATTTTTGTCTCTGGAAATTTTTAGCCTCTTTTTATTTCCAGGGAGCTGAAATTTTATTTAGAGGTACCTATGTTGGGGTTCGGCAAAATTTTTTAGCTGTTCATTTTAAGCACCCACCTAAAATTTAAAAAAAGTCCTGCATATAGTGCTATGTACTTCACTGTCTATGCTTGCCTCATTTTTTGTCTGATGGTCATTTATTCAAAAAGAAAATCCAGTACCCCTTAACCAAATTATTTCTTCAAATTTTACTTTAAAAATAATAAACAGGGCTCAGATGATTTTTAAAATGAGCACCCGAAACCTTTAAACATTTATTTCCAGGCCAAAATGATTTTCAGTTCTTGAACATGGTTTTATAACAGTGTCATTTTTTAATCTTGGAAATTGAAGCAGATTTGTTCTTAGGTAGCTTAAAAAGCAGACTTAGCTACTGAAATATTTTAGGGTCAGCACTAAAACGTGACCAAAGTTCAAAGTGATATTCCTAAGTAATCTCATTATAAATCCAAACTTTCTTGCCATTAAGGACATTCTTTGAAAATAAAGTACAAGAAGATAAGGAGAGAAAAGAATTGGAAAAGAACCTAGACGACTCAGCAGCGCTTTCACCCCAGCTGCCGCCACCACCACCTCCTCCTCCACCTCCATCCAAGAAAAAAGGACAAAAGCACGGTCAGTGGCTTATCATCTTGTAGGACCAACCATAAGTAACAAATGTGGGGGAAGAAAGGCTGAACTTGGACTACCTTTTCAAGTTCAGGTCTCTCTGCTGCACACCTGGGTTGGGTTCCAAGCAGGTACCATCCATCCTCCATGCCATTTCCTTGCTTGAAGCTACAATGTTAGGTCAGCACGGTTTTACCCCATCTTGCCCTCCATTTTTATTTGTAAGATAAAAAATATTTCTTACCCGGATGTAAGCACTTAGTAAACAGAGTACTCTGAACAGTACTTTCTGCCCAAGGCAGAGAGGGTGGGGGGTGACATGGAGACCTTCAACTTCTCAAATTTCCCATTAGCTCATCAGAAAGCCACTCCATATTTTAAAAATTAATGGTATCCTTTGATATGCATAACCAACATTTCTGCAGTCCCAGGTAACATATTAATGAAAACTGTCTTTGGAAGACCTTGCCATTTTAAAGCATATAATTGAAGTTATCATGGCCCTTTGCTCCATGCCTTCCAACGTACTGTTCACCTCAGTTCCTCTGTTAACTCCAGAGCTGCTGCTAGGGCTGTAACAGTGTTTTGCATGTCTATCCAATTACAACACGCTCATGCCTCATTCAATTTAGAACTGCCAGCTCCTAGTATGATGCTGGGAATAGACTAAATACCAGATGAGTGTGGATTTCATTGAGTAAGAAAGCACCAGAACCATGGACCAAAGAGATCATGAAGACAAGGTCTCTTATTTCATAGATTCAGATGCTGAGGCCCAGACAGAGGAGGAGAGTTGCCCAAGGCAGAGGAATCATGTTAGACCAATCTTCTGGAAGGTGTGGATGGCCACTGCTGAACCATAGGTAGAGACCACCAGTGGGTGTTCACTTGGTGGTTTCTTTTGACTGATAGAGCTTGGAATGCAAGACGGGAAGGAGTAAGAGGGAACCTTAATTTGCTAAAATTTAATGTGTGCTGGGTGCTTACACATCTGACTCCACTTACCTTATGTACCTGACCCAGGTCAGCAGCTGTGGGAAAGCAGAGAACAGGAGGGAAACGAGAGATTTATTACGGACACTCTGGCACCTGATCAGACTAAGTGGCTGAGAATATATGAGGGTGAAAGATGGCTGGGGATTCTGAGTGAATGGTTAGAGCTGGAAGGAATTCCTCATAGAAAAAGACATCCGCTTGGGGTTGGCAAGCAAGATAACCAGTTAGATATATGCATGTTCAGCACAAAGGTGGGTATGCAAGAGTGATGGTGGAACACAGAAAAAGGGCTTGGAATTCAGAGACTGTCCAAATGCTCTCCTTAAATTCACGTTCTGCTGGATGTGGGGGCAAGTCTTTAAGCCTAAGCCCTCGTTTAGATGAGATAACAACTTCTACCCTATATGGCTCTGGAAGGAGTTAATACTGAATATTCTAAAATGTCTTTGGGAGGGTTGGCGTGGCTTTCCGGCTCTGTTCGCGACGCCTGGGGAGGATTGTGGGGGCGCTGTGCTGCAGCCTCTTGGTCTCTGTTCCGTGTTCGCTCCGCGCACTCAGGCGTCCGTCCCTTGCCGCCCCTGTACCCCCACGCTTCTCAGTCCCCAACTTTTGCTCTGGGAGCCCTGGCTGGGCGCCGAGAGGGGGGCTGTGTCGTGTGCGACCACCCCTCCCCCGCCCCCAACAAGGCAGCGTCCTGTGGAAAAAGAAAGCAATAGAGAAGGAACAAGATGGCGGAGGAATAGGACGGCGAGACCACTCTCTCCCCCACAAATTCATCAAAAGAACATTTGAACGCGGAGTAAAGTCCACAAAACAACTTCTGAATGCTGGCAGAGGACGTCAGGCACCCCGAAAAGCAGCCCATTGTCTTCGAAAGGAGGTAGGAAAAAACATAAAAGATAAAAAGCGAGACAAAAGAAGTAAGGACGGAGCTCCGTCCCGGGAAGGGAGGCTTTAAAAAGAGAGAAGTTTCCAAACACCAGGAAACACTCTCACTGGTGAATCTGTGGCGAGCCTTGGAAGCTCAGAGGGCCACATAACCGTCTTTTTTTTTTTTTTTTTTAAGATTTTTTTAAAACCCACAGATTACCTGCCAAACGGTAACTCCCAGCGGAGAAGCAGCGCAGACGCCTGCATACGCTATTAGCAAGCCGGGGCTGGGCAGGGAGGAGCCGGCTGAACTGCTTAAAGAGAGGACTGGGCTTGAATGCCGCGAGAACAATTTGAGAGAACTGGGGAGAGCAAAGCAGACTGTGGGATAGCTTCCCCACGAAAAGGCGGAAAGCTCTAACCTACGACTCGGCCAGCCCTGCTCACAGAATAAAGGACTGAGCAGAGGGAGCCGGCTGCGGCTGGCCCATCCCCCATCCCCCGCTGAGACAGGCAGGGAGTGCAGCCAGAGCCGGAGCGGGCAACCGCGGCCCCAGAAAGACATCTGATACAAACTGCAGACAGGCTTGTTGCTAATCAGGACTTCTTGGGCTCGGGCCAGGCGATATTCGCCTGAGAAGGTGCGCCGGTTGTACACCCAGAAAACTGAGTGGCGGGGACTGGGGAGGCGATAAGTCGCAGAGACCGTGCTCGCCAAACACCTGGTCCCCTGAGCTTCTCGGACCAGGGAAGGCACAAAACGCAGGCCCAACCAAGTCTGCGCCTTTGTGGAGTACCTGAGAACCTGAACTTGACCCGCTCAGACCTGGGAAGTGCATACAACCCGGCGCCGGCCTCAGACAGTTCCCGGCAGAGCAACCTAGAGCCTGTGCAGTGTAGACTGGGACAGCATAGGTGCTGTGAGCGGGGGCAAACCCAGTGTGGCCGAGATGCTGCGAGCACTCCCCACAGACGCCAGAGATATTCGACTGCAGCGTTCCTCCCTTCCCAGAACAGGACTGAACAACTGAGCCTTAAAAAGTGTCCAACCACCCCCTAGTATCAGGGCAGAAATTAGACACTGAAGAGACCAGCAAACAGAAGCTAAAACAGAGGGAACCACCTTGGAAATGACAGATAGAGACGTCTAGAGGCTACTCCAAGAATAAGACCAAAAACCAGAGGCAAGAGGCTTAAGGCCGAATCCTGAGAACACCAGAGAACTCCTGACTCCAAGGAACATTAATTGATAGGAGCTCATCATACGTCTCCATACCTACACTAAAACCAAGCACCACCCAAGGGTCAACAAGTTCCAGAGCAAGACATACCACGCAAATTCTCCAGTAACACAGGAAACTAGCCCTGAGCTTCAATATACAGGCTGCCCAAAGGCACTCCAAACCCACTGACATCTCATAACTCATTACTGGACACTTCATTGCACTCCAGAGAGAACAAATCCAGCTCCACCCACCAGAACACCGACACAAGCTTCCATAACCAGGGAACCTTGACAAGTCACCTGTCCAACCCCACACACAGAGAGGAAACTACATAATAAAGAGAACTCCACAAACGGCCAGAAGAGGGAAAGGCCACCCCAAGCAAAGCAATATAAGCAAGATGAAGAGGCAGAGAAATACCCAGCAAGTAAAGGAACAAGATAAATGCCCACCAACACAAACAAAAGAGGAAGATATAGGGAATCTACCTGATAAAGAATTTCGAATTTTGGTGGTGAAAATGATTCAAAATCTTGAAAGCAAAATGGAGTTACAGATAAATAACCTGGAGAAAAGGATTGAGAAGATGGAAGAAAGGTTTAATAAGGACTTAGAGGAAATAAAAAAGAGTCAATATACAATGAATAATGCAATAGATGAGATCAGAAACACTCTGGAGGGAACAAACAGTAGAATAACAGAGGCAGAAGACAGGATAAGCGAGCTAGAAGATAGAATTGTAGAAATAAATGAAACAGAGAGGAAAAAAGAAAAACAAATTAAAAGAAATGAGAACAATATTAGAGACCTCTGGGACAATGTTAAACGCTCCAACATTCGAATCATAGGAATCCCAGAAGAAGAAGACAAAAAGAAAGACCATGAAAGAATACTTGAGGAGATAATAGTTGAAAACTTCCCTAAAATAGGGAAAGAAATAATCACCCAAGTCCAAGAAACCCAGAGAGTCCCCAACAGGATAAACCCAAGGCGAAATACTCCAAGACACATATTAATCAAATTAACAAAGATCAAACACAAAGAACAAATATTAAAAGCAGCAAGGGAAAAACAGCAAATAACACACAAGGGGATTCCCATAAGGATAACAGCCGATCTTTCAACAGAAACTCTTCAGGCCAGGAGGGAATGGCAAGACATACTTAAAGTGATGAAAGAAAATAACCTACAGCCCAGACTACTGTACCCAGCAAGGATCTCATTCAAATATGAAGGAGAAATCAAAAGCTTTACAGACAAGCAAAAGCTGAGAGAATTCAGCATTACCAAACCAGCTCTCCAACAAATGCTAAAGGATCTTTTCTAGACAGGAAACACAGAAAGGGTGTATAAACTCGAACCCAAGGCAATAAAGAAAATGGCTATTGGATCGTACTTATCAATAATTACCTTAAATGTAAATGGGTTGAATGCCCCAACCAAAAGACAAAGGCTGGCTGAATGGATACAAAAACAAGACCCCCATATATGCTGTCTACAAGAGACCCACCTCAAAACGAGGGACACATACAGATTGAAAGTGAAGGGCTGGAAAAAGATATTCCATGCAAATAGAGACCAAAAGAAAGCAGGAGTAGCAATACTCATATCAGATAAAATAGACTTTAAAACAAAGGCTGTGAAAAGAGACAAAGAAGGACACTAGGTAATGATCAAAGGATCAATCCAAGAAGAAGATATAACAATCATAAATATACACGCATCCAACATAGGAGCACCGCAATATGTAAGGCAAATGCTAACAAGTATGAAAGGGGAAATTAACAATAATACAGTAAGAGTGGGAGACTTTAAAACCCCACTCACACCTATGGATAGATCAACTAAACAGAAAATTAACAAGGAAACACAAACTTTAAATGATACAATGGACCAGTTAGACCTAATAGATATCTATAGGACATTTCACCCCAAAACAATGAATTTCACCTTTTTCTCAAGCGCACATGGAACCTTCTCCAGGATAGATCACATCCTGGGTCATAAATCTAGCCTTGGTAAATTCAAAAAAACCGAAATCATTCCAAGCATTTTTTCTGACCACAATATAGGAAGATTAGATCTCAATTACAGGAGAAAAACTATTAAAAATTCCAACATATGGAGGCTGAACAACATGCTGCTGAATAACCAACAAATCATAGAAGAAATCAAAATATGCATAGAAATGAATGAAAATGAAAACACAACAACCCAAAACCTCTGGGACACTGTAAAAGCAGTGCTAAGGGGGAAGTTCATAGCAATACAGGCACACATCAAGAAACAAGAAAAAAGTCAACTAAATAACCTAACTCTACATCTAAAGCAACTAGAAAAGGAAGAAATGAAGAACCCCAGGGTCAGTAGAAGGAAAGAAATCGTAAAAATTAGGGCAGAGATAAATGCAAAAGAAACAAAAGAGACCATAGCAAAAATCAACAAAGCCAAAAGCTGGTTCTTTGAGAAGGTAAATAAAATTGACAAACCACTAGCCAGACTCATCAAGAAACAAAGGGAGAAGAACCAAATCAATAAAATTAGAAATGAAAATGGAGAGATCACAACCGACAACACAGAAATACAAAGGATTATTAGAGAATACTATCAGCAATTATATGGCAATAAAATGAATAACCTGGAAGAAATGGACAAATTCCTAGAAAAGTACAACTTTCCAAAACTGAACCAGGAAGAAATAGAAAATCTGAACAGACCCATCACAAGCACGGAACTAGAGGCTGTAATCAAGAATCTTCCAGCAAACAAAAGCCCAGGTCCAGACGGCTTCACAGCCGAATTCTACCAAAAATTTAGAGAAGAGCTAACACCTATTCTACTCAAACTCTTCCAGAAAATTGCTGAGGAAGGGAAACTTCCAAACTCATTCTATGAGGCCACCATCACCCTAATCCCAAAACCTGGTAAAGACCCCACAAAAAAAGAAAACTACAGGCCAATATCACTGATGAACATAGATGCAAAAATCCTTAACAAAATTCTAGCAATCAGAATCCAACAACATATTAAGAAGATCATACATCATGACCAAGTGGGCTTTATCCCAGGAATGCAAGGATTCTTCAATATCCGCAAATCAATCAACGTAATACACCACATTAACAAACTGAAAAATAAAAATCATATGATTATCTCAATAGATGCAGAGAAAGCCTTCGACAAAATTCAACATCCATTTATGATAAAAACCCTACAGAAAGTGGGAATAGAAGGGACATACCTCAACATAATAAAAGCTATATATGACAAACCCACAGCAAACATTATCCTCAATGGTGAAAAACTGAAAGCATTTCCCCTAAAGTCAGGAACAAGACAAGGGTGCCCACTCTCACCACTACTATTCAACATAGTTCTGGAAGTTTTGGCCACAGCAGTCAGAGCAGAAAAAGACATAAAAGGAATACAAATTGGAAAAGAAGAAGTAAAACTTTCACTGTTCGCTGATGACATGATCCTCTACACAGAAAACCCTAGAGACTCTACCAGAAAACTACTAGAGCTAATCAATGATTACAGTAACGTTGCAGGATATAAAATCAACACACAGAAATCCCTTGCATTCCTATTCACTAATAATGAGAGAATAGAAAGAGAAATTAAGGAAACTATTCCATTCACTGTTGCAAGGAAAAGAATTAAATACTTAGGAATATATCTACCTAAGGAAACAAAAGACTTGTACATAGAAAACTACAAAACACTACTGAAAACAATCAAAGAGGACACTAATAGATGGAGAAATATACCATGTTCATGGATTGGAAGAATAAATATTGTAAAAATGAGTATACTACCCAAAGTAATTTATACATTCAATGCAATCCCTATCAAGGTACCAACGATATTTTTCACAGAACTAGAACAAATAATCTCACAATTTATATGGAAATACAAAAAGCCTCGAATAGCCAAAGCAATCTTGAGGAAGAAAAATGGAACTGGGGGAATTAACCTGCCAGACTTCAGGCTCTACTACAAAGCCACAGTCATCAAGGCAGTATGGTACTGGCATAAAGACAGAAATATAGATCAATGGAACAAAATAGAAAGCCCAGAGATAAATCCACGTACCTATGGACACCTCATCTTTGACAAAGGAAGCAAGAATATAAAATGGAGAAAAGACAGTCTCTTTAACAAGTGGTGCTGGGAAAACTGGTCAGCCACTTGTAAAAGAATGAAACTAGAACACTTCCTAACACCATACACAAAAATAAACTCAAAATGGATTAAAGATCTAAATGTAAGACCAGAAACTATAAAACTCCTAGAGGAGAACATAGGCAAAACACTCTCCGACATAAATCACAGCAGGATCCTCCATGACCCACCTCCCAGAATATTGGAAATAAAAGCAAAAATAAACAAATGGGACCTAATTAAAATCAAAAGCTTCTGCACAGCAAAGGAAACTATAAGTAAGGTGAAAAGACAGCCTTCAGAATGGGAGAAAATAATAGCAATTGAAGCAACGGATAAAGGATTAATCTCCAAAATATACAAGCAGCTCCTGCAGCTCAATTCCAGAAAAATAAATGACCCAATCAAAAAATGGGCCAAAGAACTAAACAGACATTTCTCCAAAGAAGACATAAAGATGGCTAACAAACACATGAAAAAATGCTCAACATCCCTCATAATCAGAGAGATGCAAATCAAAACCACAATGAGATACCATTTCACACCAGTCAGAATGGCTGCTATCCAACAGTCTACATGCAATAAGTGCTGGAGAGGATGTGGAGAGAAAGGAACCCTCTTACACTGTTGGTGGGAATGCAAACTAATACAGCCACTATGGAGAACAGTGTGGAGATTCCTCAAAAAACTGGAAATAGAACTGCCATATGATCCAGCAATCGCACTCCTGGGCATACACACCGAGGAAACCAGAATTGAAAGAGACACATGTACTCCAATGTTCATTGCAGCACTGTTTATAATAGCCAGGACATGGAAGCAACCTAGATGTCCATCTGCAGACTAATGGATAAGAAAGTTTTGGTACATATACACAATGGAGTATTATTCAGCCATTAAAAAGAATACATTTGAATCAGTTGTAATGAGGTGGATGAAACTGGAGCCTATTATACAGAGTGAAGTAAGCCAGAAAGAAAAACACCAATACAGTATACTAACGCATATATATGGAATTTAGAAAGATGCAAATGATAACCCTGTATACGAGACAGCAAAAGAGACACAGATGTATAGAACAGTCTTTGGGACTCTGGGAGAGGGTGAGGGTGGGATGATTTGGGAGAATGGCATTGAAACACGTATGTTGTCATATGTGAAACGAATCACTAGTTCAGGGTCAATGCATGTTATAGGATGCTCGGGGCTGGCATGCGGGGATGACCCAGAGGGAGGATAAAGGGAGGAGGGAGGTGGGAGGGGGGTTCAGGAGGGGGAACTTATGTAAACCCAGGGCGAATTCATGTCAATGTATGGCAAAACCAACCAATATAATATTGTAAAATGATTTGCCTCCAATAAAAAATAATTAACAAAAAAAATAAAATAAAAAAATAAAAAATAAATAAAATAGCAATAATAAACCTGTTAAAAAAAATAAAAAAAAATGTCTTTGGCAAAATCAATGGCTGAGGACTCTTTGGACATTAGAGAGTAGTGACATCAGACAGAAACTTCTCGGGGGTGGAAGTGGTAAATACATTCTTCCCAGCCTCAGTTTTCATCCTTTCTTTATGCTTGGCCTTTGCATCTGTAAGTAAAACATTTGAGAAATACAGTTTTATCATAGTCACACTTTTGGTTTCTGGAAAGCAATCTTTTATCAATATTTTTTTTCTTCAGGAAGGATGGAGACTTCTGCAGAAAAACCGATTATACCTGCAGAACCTCCTGAGCCTGTCCTCTGTGGCAGCATGGCCATAGGGGCTGTGTCACTGGCTGTTGCCAAAACCAATGCTGTGCTGGACAATAATCCTCTCTACCTGAACATTGCATTATTGAAGCACTACCAGGTTAGTGCCCATTACACACCTTTACAAGGACCATGAGTGTCTCAACACGAATGAACCATGCTTCTCATTTCGTCTTGCATCCCCTCTCCTCCATTTCAGAAACAGCCAGAAAAGCTAACTATACCTCTTCTGATGGTGTCGCTGGTCAGCTGTGGGAAGTCATCACTTGGGAAGCTGAATTTGATGAAAGAAGTGATCTGTATACCCCATCCTGGATTAACAGCTAAACAAGTACCTTATATTATCTCAAACTACCTTTTCTTTAAAAAAAAAAAAAAAACTTCATCATTAGTGAGTTTTTATTGGATGCCCCCAAGGCTTATGATACCAATGGAAAAGGAATTAAATTAAAAATGAGAAACAAATTTAGGAAATTAGGGAAGCGGGAAGAAAACAAGACCCCAAATGAAAGGGGACCACATTTAGACCACCTTGGATCTCCAGCTCTTTATAATATTACCTCATGCTAGAAGATTACAGTTGAGTCTGAGCAAGCTCCGGGAGTTGGTGATGGACAGGGAAGCCTGGCGTGCTGCCATCTATGGGGTCGCAAATTGTTGGACGTGACTGAGTGACTGAAATGAACAGAGAGGCTCACAGAGAAGCCTTGAGAGTGCTAGAAGGATGTTCTTTGGGGCAACTGAGATATCTTTATTTACTAGTCTATGCACAATGGCTGCAACAAGAGGAAGCTGGCACTTTCATAGGAGCCCTTCTGTTAAGTAGGAACTGCAAAGCCTAGCAGATTGCCTGGCACCTAAGAGAGGTTTAGTGCATGTTTATGGAATATGGAAGGAAGGAATCCTAAGTGGCATGTTTACTACTCAGAGGTCTGTCTGTGTCTAACTGTTCTTTGATGGCGTAAATGAGTCAATATGCCTCTTTATGTGTTCATGAAATATCCTGCCAGTTAGGCATTAGGGAGGACTAAGCATGCGTGTTCCGTAGTGGATGTTTACAGGAAAAGGACGGGAAGCTCTGTCCCCTCTGGGCAACATGGTGACTGATATTTTATCCAACCTAGTGAAAATCTTTTTTTTTTAATCTCGCGATGATTTATGATAAAGAATTCTTTTTATCTTTTTTAAGGGGACTAGGCATTACCTCACTTTTATCAGTTTTGGAAGACTCGGGTTTATATCTGGCTCACCATCTGTCAGATCCCGTGCAGATCCTGGTGCCAGGATCTTTCCTTCAGTTAATATCTGTCGTGCTATTTGGGTACCAGAGCATTTGGCTTGCCATTCTTCGTCTGTCTCCATATGCAGATCCCACCGTCAGCAGAATACATCCTCCCCCTTTCTAAGTGATGGTGGATTTATACTAATTCAAACACTCCCATGCAGAAGCCCTTGATGACCTGCGACATGTGTTGCAAGAAGGTTGGTCAGGAGACTGTGAAAGAGAGTGAAGTTAACGTGACCCAACCAACTAAACCAGCCAGTTCTGAACAGTGAAGAGAGGGTAACGAGGAAGAGCCTCTCATTCATTTTCACCCAAATAAAAATGGAGAGTTGAAATTAGCATTTAATCCTCTGATATTGTAGGCCATATGTAATTCACTACCCAGGATGTCCAATCAAAGACCCTATAAATATTCTGCGTTAGAAATATTCATGTGTGGTGTAAGTGTTTATATTTAAAATTCTTGACTGCAGTTGTGGAGTGAAGTGTGAAGTGAAAGTCACTCAGTCGTGTCCGACTCTTTGAGACCCCATGGACTACACAGCCCATGGAATTATCCAGGCCAGAATACTGGAGTGGGTAGCCTTTCCCTTCTCCAGGGGCTCTTTCCAACCCAGGGATCGAACGCAGGTTTCCCACATTGCAGGCGGATTCTTTACCAGCTGAGTCACAACGGAAGCCCAAGAATACTGGAGTGGGTAGCCTTTCCCTTCTCCGGGGGATCTTCCTGACCCAGGGCTTGAACCAGGGTCTCCTGAATTGCAGGCAGATTCTTTATCAACTGAACTTTCAGGCAGTTGTGGAAGATCACGGTTATTCTGCTTACAGGGTGTGGAGATGCTTCTGGAAATTCAGAAACACATCAACAAAGCAATTGAAATGGTATGTAAAGAGGATATATGGTATGTAATAACTGATGCTTATATACCTTCTGGTGTCGAGATTATAGTTCATATGCAACATGATCAATATTGTTGCTACAGATAGGAAAATGTATTCATCTTCTTTGGGTTTCCCCCATGACCCAAGCTCATACATTCCATCATTGGCTATGGGGCCAGTTTCTAATGGAATTTAATCATCTCATTTTGATTTCTGAGGCCGCTGGCCCTGTGCAAAGATTATGAGGAAAAGATCTGGCCCCTAGGATCGTGAGAGGCCGCTTGGTATGATGGTGAAGGCACAGTCACGTGTGCCTGCTCAGAATCCCAGTGTTGGGCAAATGAGTACCCTTGACTGAGAAGCCCTTGAGGGGGGATGTCACAGAGGCTGGATGGGGGCAGCTGGAGAGGCACCAGGTTGTTCCATCATATTCTTTTTTTATTTATTAAAATCGGAAGATAAGTGCTTTACAGTGTTATGTTGGTTTCTGCCATTCAACAGTGTGAATCAGTCATTAAGAACGCATATATCCCCTCCCTCTGGAGCCTCCCTCCCATGCCACCCCATCCCACCCTTCTAGGTTGTCACAGCACACAGGGTCGAGCTGCGTGTGTTATACAGCAGCTTCCTATTAGCTCTCTTAATAAGATCGTGTGTATGTTTCAGTGCTACCCTCCCAATTCATCCCACCCTCTCCTCCCTCCCCTGTGTCCACAGAGTGCATCTCTCTCCGCGGATGCATCAGGAATATGTGTTCAGATGCAGGAATGTACAATCATGTTCTGACCAGGGTCGTGCACAGTGAAGGGGCAGGCTGAGGGGCCCGATCCCTGTCTTTAACTTTGGAATAACGCTGCATTTATAGAGGAGCTCCCGAGTCAGTGGAGAGAGTTCCCAAATACCCCCTCACCCCAGTTTCCCCCAGGGTTAACGGGATACATCACCAAAGCACATTTATCACAACTAAGAAACCAACATTACTACTAACATTACTACTAACTGAACTCCAGACTTTATTCAAATTTCACTGGTTTTTCCACTAACATCCTTCTTCTGTTTCAGGATCCAATCCTGAGCCCACAGTTACATAGTGTGAGGCTTCTAAACTACATGATTAGGAAGCACTAGCTGATTCTCCTGCAGGATGGGGGCCCAAGATGCCATCTTGATATGATATGAAGAAACTTTGGCTCCAGTGCAATCTTGCCAGCACTGAATCAGGGATGGGAGCAGGTGGCTGGGGCCCATGCCCTACAGTTGATCAGAATTGCTTTAAGCACCTGGCTACCCACTCCAGTATTCTTGCCTGGAGAATCCCATGGTCAGAAGAGCCTGGTGGGCTACAGTCCAAGGGGTCATAAAGAGTCGGACACCACTGAGTGACTAACACTTTCACATGTTCATACTGGAGCCAGTTTCCGGGGTGATTTCCAGGAGGCCAACTTCCTTACAGGTGACCAGAATGCACAGACTCAGACTTGGACAAGTTAACCCTCACCTTGCCTTTTGTGTTGCCCCTTTACTAGCTGTGTGCCCTTGTGCCAATTATATAAGCTCTCTGCCTCAGGCTCCTCATCCACAAAGTGGATATGATACATTGTGAGGAGTATACAAGTTGAATATATGCAATGTGCTCAGAGCTGACACAGTCATGAGCAATGTCTAGTGGTGGTGGTTGTCGGAGCAGGTGGAGGAAATCCAGCTTAGAATATTAGAAATTCAGGATATTTGAGCTTTCTGCAGTCATCCTGACTTTCAGATTTTAAATTATACAGTTTATTTTTAATTATACAAGTAGTTCATGCATGTTCTTATGAAAATTCAAATACTGGTAGAGCTAGTCCCCCCCACCCCACCCCTGTGCTAACTCCACCTACCTGGACCCCACACTCACTACCACCCTCAGTTCCAGTTCCAGCTCTAGAGCTGACCACTGTTAAAAATTGAGTGTGGTCTTCTAGCCTTTGTTTTGTATTTATACACACAGACACCACACATACAAGTATATAGCGTGATTTGTGTTTAAAGTCATGTAAAATTCTGCACAAATCTCTGCAGATTGCTTTATTTCTTTACCCTTTTTATTTGTGTTCATCTTTTACTGATAATCTAGGAATTCTTTCTGTAATAAAGGCTTCAGTCCTTTCTACGTGTTACATTAATACCTAGTTTCCTCTACCACGCTGCCTGCCTTTTTAATGGTATTTTATGAAGTCATAGAGATATTTTTTTCTTTTTCAGTTTTGACAAAGTAAAATGTATCACTGTGTTCTTCTAAGGCAGTGGTTCTTAGTGGGGAGTGATTTTGCCCAAAGGGACAATTGACAACGCCCGGAGATGTTCTGGGTTGTCCCAGCTTGAGGCTCTCCTGGCATCTAGAACGCTGAGATCAGGGATGCGGCTACACATCCAACAATGCACGAGGCAGCCCTTCAAGCAGAGGATCATCCAGTCAAAGTATCAAGAGTGCCACGGCTGCAAAACGCTGCTTTATGACTTTTGCCCTTGCTCAGCTCTGGGCCACAAATATGCTGCTCTTTACCTGGAGGGTTCGGCACTCCCACATTCCCCCCTCCCACTGCTTCTTCCGAGTCCCCTTCCCTGACTCTTATACAGGGAAGGCCCCCAGCTCTGCACTCCCCATCACACCGCCTTCCTCCCAGTTGTTATCTGCATCTTACCTATCTGCCATCACTAGATCACAGCTTCCTGAGCCAGTGCTGTGTGTGTGTCTCACAGTCTCTCTCGGCACATCACTTCACTTCCTATATTATTTTTATTAATACCAAGGAATAGAAAGCTCAGCTGAGTCCACAGTGAAAGGAAGCAGGATAACTTCTGTATTTGTGTATACTTGAGTATGAACCTTGTTGATTCTTGACAAACACGCACCCGCTTATAGAGGCAATAACTGCTGGGCATTAAAGTGCGTCATCTTTTTTGGGGGATGGCTGTGCTGGGTCTTTGTTGATTTTGCACGGGCTTCCTCTTGTTGTGCTGAAGCTGAAGGTCCAATACTTTAGCCACCTGATGCAAAGAACTGACTCATTAGAAAAGACTCTGATGCTGGGAAATACTGAAGGCGGGAGGAGAAGGGGACAACAGAGGATGAGACGGTTCGATGGCATCACTGACTCTTCGGACATGAGTTTATACAAGCTCCGGGAGTTGGTGATGGACAGGGAAGCCTGGTGTGCTGCAGTCCATGGGGTCGTAAAGAGTCAGACATGACTGAGCGACTGAACTGAACTTGTTGTACAGCACAGGTCCTAGGCACATGGACTTGAGTAGTTATAGCATTCAGGCTCAATAGTTGTGGCATATATGGGCTCAGCCATTCCGTGGCATGTGGAATCTTCCTGGACCAGGGATCGAGCCCCTGCATTGGCAGACAGGTTTCTGTCCACTGCACCACCAGGGAAGTCCTAAAGTGCATCCTATAAAAGGCTAAATCCATGTCACAGTGTGCTGTCAATACTGCAAACCGTGGGAGCATCTCATTGGTAATTAGCTTTGCTTTTAATGTCACATGACATTACATACATCAGATCCAGCAGATTTAATGAGCATCAGCTGTTTCCAAAAGTCAAACCTATCCCGCAGGTGAGAGTGTTTGCACCGTAAGAATATTTAAAACAATATGTTGGGCCTTTAAAAGCAAATCCCACACTGGGGTGTTTCCTTACGGATAAGAAGGGGACTTAATACCATCCTGTAAAAAAGAATTCCCGAACACAGCAGGAGACAGGACATGATGAGGGAATAATTACTTATATAGTAAAAATGCATGAACATGTATATCCATACCCCTGTACATGTGATCGAAGACAGATGTAAGAATGAATGAAAGGGAACATGTACCTGATTTTGAGAAATGGTTTGAGGTTTATGAAGTTAGAGTGGTTGGCTTCACCCGTGTGAGTGTGTGTGTGTGTGTGTGTGTGAGAGAGAGAGAGAGAGAGAGAGACTCGCAGCATGACCAGCTTGGCCCCAGAGCAGTTGCCAGGTCAGAGGACCGAAAGCTCTACCTGCTGCCACAGACGTGTCTGAAAATACTGAGTGACATACCTTTGTCTTCTATCCCACAGTCCCCTCCTCCAAAGCCAGAGACAAAAAAAAGTCATGATGGAGGCAAAAGAGGCCAAGTAAGTAAATGCATTTCCCACAGGTCATTTATTCCCCACCCCCTCCCCTCTCCCAGAGTCACTCTGCTCCAGGACCAGGCCTCACATAAACAGAAATCGCATGGTGATATGGCTTCAAGGGGACTGACCCAGGCAGCCAGCCCCCAGAGCTGGAATATCATTCTGTCCCTGCCTCTCCGGCAACAGGCTGCTGGGCCACCACTGCCCACAATCGTCTGACCCACTGAAATCTCAGACTTTGACCTTTCCCCAAGATCATTTTGGTCTTCACACCTTCTTCCACTGTCGTGCATCCTCTGTGCTGTGTCCTTTCAGCTGGAGTCTCCCATCCTTTTTAAAATAAAACCTTTCTTGAAGAAGAGTTACATTTTTTTTAACTTACATTTTTACAGTTGTGCTGCACTGTGCTTAGTCAGTCGTGTCCAACTCTTTGAGACCTCACGGACTGCAGCCCGCCAGGCTTCTCTGTCCATGCTGATTCTCCAGGCAAGAATACTGGAGTGGGTTGCCCTGCTCTCCTCCAGGGGATCTTCTCAACCCAGAACTCGAACCCAGGTCTCCTGCATTGCAGGTGGATTCTTTACTGTGTGAACCACCAGAGAAGGCCTTTTAACAGTTCAGTTGCTCAGTTGTGTCCGACTCTTTGCAGCCCCATGGACTGCAGCACGCCAGGCTTCCCTGTCCATCACCAACTCCCGGACCCTACTCAAACTCATGTCCATTGAGTTGGTGATGCCATCCAACCATCTCATCCTCCGTTGTCCCCTTCTCCTCCCGCCTTCAATCTTTCCCAGCATCAGGGTCTTTTCCAATGAGTCGGTTCTTTGCATCAGGTGGCTTTTTAACAGTTGTATCCTTCTAAAGGACACAGGAAAGAGCAGGTCTAGAGGAAAAAGGCAGAGTTAGGGACAGGCAGGACAGACACTTACAGGGATAGACTGAAGACTCACCAGCCTGGTGGTCATGGCTCAGGTCAGTCCGTGTTCAATAGTAGAGCCAATAGAGACATGACATAGGCAACTAAAGAGAGGAGTGTGTTCCCAGGTCAAACTTGAAAACCTCGGGAACAAGAAAACCATTCCGAGATACTGTAGAACACTCATCTGCCCAGAGGTCACACAGACATGAGCGGGAACTAGGGACAGGGTGAATGGAGAGTCAGAGGACCTTGTGTTTGGAGAGCTGAGTCTGGTTATTAACTGCCAACCACCAGAAGCTCCAAGAACCTTAGCGTGCTATATTTACATGTGTGGTTTTCTTGATCCTGCAGCAGCAGTTCACCGGCAAGATGTCCCATCTTGGCTGTTTAACCATTAATTATGACACTATAGAGCAGCCACTGCACCTCATACAAGGAATCTGTGCAAACCTGGGGCTAGAATTGGGAACGAACCTGCATCTAGCCATCAACTGTGCTGCACATGAGCTGATGGACTATGTAAGTTTCCACTCCACAGTTTTGGCCTTTTGTTTCAGTCCCATTATTTTAAAATTAGAACTCAAAAGAGGAGCCTATCTGTTTATATTTCCAAACAAATTCTATTTTTTCAAGTAATATCATGGAAGGATCCAAATATAAATGGAGTTGGGAAAGCCAAGTTAGTTAATGACCAGACAACGTGCTATGCTATGTTTAGTCACTCAGTGCGTCCAACTCTGTGCAGCCCTATGGACTGTAGCCCGCCAGGCCCCTCTATCCATGGGGTTTCACCAGGCAAGAACACTGGAGGGGGTTGCCATACCCTTCTCCAGGGGATCTTCACAACCCAGGGATCGAACCCAGGTCTCCCACATTGCAGGTGGATTCTTTACCATCTGAGCCATCAGGGAAGCCTATAATCTTTTTCTGACAGACAAGAGCATAGCCATATAACTTGTAAATATTAACAGGAAATTTCATAATAATTATATAGAGAAATTCTGTAGTAAAAGTGACTGAAATGGATTACTTACATTGAAATCATGAGAACTGCTGAAAAATAACAAATTGGTATGTTCTGCTGAGTACATTCATTGGGTTGATGAATGCTGAATTGGTCAAGCATAAAAAGTGAGTCAATTGTAACTATGACTTGACAAGCTCTTCTAGACACATGGTTCTTGGAGTTTCTGCTGGTGACTCACTTTTTAAATATAAAAAGTATTTCCAAGTTATTTAAGTTTTTGGAGAATAATTAGTAATGGTAATTAATGTCAAATTCAGGGGACATGATGAAATAGGATTCCACTTTAATTTGTAATTCTAATTTTTTACTTCAAAGGAAATCTTGAATAGTATATTAGAAACCTAAGTATCAGCTGACTTCTAAAGTTTTTAGTTTCCTAAAGAAACTAAGCACAGGAAAGAATGTTTAATGTAATTTTATATTCTTCACATAATGATTGGTTCCTAGGCATACCATTAAGAAAAATAATTGCGTGTTTTCATCTATAACGTATAGCATGAACAATGAATATACTGACTGCTAGCGCTAACTAGACTGGATGTTTATTGCTTATATTCGGTAAAATGCATTAGCTAGATAGCAGATAATTCTTCTTATGTTAGTTCAAAGTCATTGAAAAAATTAGTTCAAAGTTAGTTCAAAGCATTTCCTCTCTGACAAGATTGTATAAGTTTTGCAGTATAGAAACTAAGAGTTCTTAACCACTTTTTAACATGAAAAAAGTACAGAATCTTTTCAATGATGGTCTTCTTGGGATCCTACTTAATTCTAATGGAATCCATTCTGTTAGCAGCCACAGGAAGGCATTAGTAAACCAGAGCCATTCTGGTGCACTCCACCTCCCTCCCCATACCAAAATGCCCCAGGTACCACTGCTGGACACGAATTTGCACTGGACATAACGGTGCTGTGTTTGCAGACATTATACTAAATTTTCCAGGTTCGTTCACTCCTGTATGTAAGTACCTGGGGGCATTCCAGACTTCAGATGAACAGGCTACACTAGAATCCCAGTTCCAAAACAATAGTTACTACTAGAACATGCCTGCTTACTTTCACCTAAGTCTCTTTACATTTAATATTGACTGTTCATATCTCAAAAGTCTAGCCCTGCTTTCAAATTTAAAATATTCACAGTAAAGGAAACAAGCTAAATTCATTCACTGTGAGCTGAACAATGGTAGTTCTAGTGAGTAGGCAGGTTTGCACTGCTATTCTGTTTATGAATGTATGTGATTGCCCTTCTTCCAAGCAGCCAGGTACCTGGCATCACATCCTAAAACTGAAGTAAGGAATTACTCCTCTCCTACTCTGCAGGCAGTTGATTTGTGCAGAAGGTTTCATCTGAAGTCTGTGGGAATAGCTGTATGGGCACCCAGAGAACTGCGGACTTGATTTTCTTGGTTGATATTTAACAGATATTTAAAGTAAAAGGCACAGATTTCTTGTGTGAGGGTGGCCTGAAAATAACCCGCAGTCTTTTATGTGAAATGAATGAAAATGAAGTTGAATTGCATGCATCTTTAATGTTTGAAGAACTCATCATTCAGCCTTTATTTTCATATCTTCTTTACACTTATCAGAGTAAAGGAAAGTATGAAGTGATGATGGGGACCTACAAAAATGCAGCTGAGATGGTTGACCTGTATGTGGATCTGATCAACAAGTTCCCTTCAATTATTGCCTTAATTGATCCTTTTAGGAAGGAGGTAACAGGATTCATCTTGAATTTCATAATAAAACAGAACAAAGTCTCATTTTTTTGGATCTGTAGATTTGAAATGTAATTTGGGCTGGGATATTTTATTTGGGCATTTATGAGAAAAGGCCCTTACTGGGCAAATGACTAGCAGAAACAGCATTACCTAGGAGTGTGCCCATCTGTGGAATAAAACACGTATCCCCCAGCACTTCAGAGTACCTGTGTGTTTACCAGCAGCCTAACTGATGGCAGACGAGCCTGGTGTGCTGGCTGGCGCTTCAGTAGGTTAATCACACATCATTTCCAAGTGCTCATGGAAACAGAACTTCAACCAGGCCAAATGTTTTTTAACCTAAATTCAGTTACTACACATGCACAGAAGTTAAAAAGAAAACACATTCTTTAAAAGATTTGAGATATTGGGGTTTTCTGACCCATTCACACTAATGCATCCGACAAGGATTGTCTGTGTGCCTACAACTATCTCTCATCCTAACCCACTTAAACTTCAAAACTTACATTCTTGATTTTATGAACTTGAGAGCCATTAGATATGGTGAGCAGATATCCTCTTTGAGATAACTCAGCTATTAAAAATCTGAGGCACGGAAAGAGAGCTGGATCTTACTGGAGCCCCAGGCTCTCTCAGTCCCATCTTTCCTTTCAGAGCCTGGGCTACATCCCAGCACTTGTGCAAGATGCTGAGCCCAGATCTTTCGTTCCACCAGACGTATCTTCTGTTTCTTGTCCCCAGGCTCTGGCCACAGCTCTTTTCGAATGTGATAAGATGCACCTGTATTGTCTGTCCTAAGGGGACAGGTGGAACTCTAGTACAACGGTTGGGAAGACTGTATCAGTTCAGTTCAGTTCAGTCGCTCAGTCGTGTCCGACTCTCCGCGACCCCATGAATCACAGCACGCC
The DNA here is from genome assembly GCF_049115385.1 of Moschus berezovskii. Taxonomy (NCBI): domain Eukaryota; kingdom Metazoa; phylum Chordata; class Mammalia; order Artiodactyla; family Moschidae; genus Moschus; species Moschus berezovskii. Next base: position 83,044,143 of record NC_142471.1, read on the forward strand.
AGGCCTCCCTGTCCATCACAAACTCCCGGAGTACACTCAAACTCATGTCCACAGAGTCGGTGATGCCATCCAGCCATCTCATTCTCCGTCGTCCCCTTCTCCTCCCGCCCCCAACCTTTCCCAGCATCAGAGTCTTTTCCAGTGAGTCAACTCGTCGCATGAGGTGGCCAAAGTATTGCAGTTTCAGCTTCAGCATCAGTCCCTCCAATGAACATCCAGGATTGATCTCCTTTAGAATGGACTGGTTGGATCTCCTTGCAGTATAAGGGACTCTCAAGAGTCTTCTCCAACACCACAGTTCAAAAGCATCAATTCTTTGGCGATCAGCCTTCTTCACAGTCCAACTCTCAACATCCATACATGACCATGGGAAAAACCATTGCCGTGACTAGACGGGGTTGGCAAAGTAATGTCTCTGCTTTTTAATATACTATCAAGGTTGGTCATAACTTTCCTTCCAAGGAGTAAGCGTCTTTTAATTTCATGGCTGCAATCAGCATCTGCAGTGATTTTGGAGCCCAAAAAAATAAAGTCTGACACTGTTTCCACTGTTTTTCCATCTATTTCCCATGAAGTGATGGGACCAGATGCCATGATCTTTGTTTTCTGAATGTTGAGCTTCAAGCCAACCTTTTCACTCTCCTCTTTCACTTTCATCAAGAGGCTTTTGAGTTCCTCTTCACTTTCTGCCATAAGGGTGGTGGCATCTGCATATCTGAGGTTATTGATATTTCTCCCAGCAATCTTGATTCCAGCTTGTGCTTCTTCCAGCCCAGCGTTCCTCATGATGTACTCTGCATATAAGTTAAATAAGCAAGGTGACAATACACAACCTTGACGTACACCTTTTCCTATTTGGAACCAGTCTGTTGTTCCATGTCCAGTTCTAACAGTTGCTTCCTGACCTGCATACAGGTTTCTCAAGAGGCAGGTCAGGTGGTCTGGGATTCCCATCTCTTTCAGAATGTTCCACAGTTTATTGTGATCGACACAGTCAAAGGCTTTGGCATAGTCAATGAAGCAGAAATAGATGTTTTTCTGGAACTCTCTTGCTTTCTCCATGATCCAGCGGATGTTGGCAATTTGATCTCTGGTGCCTCTGCCTTTTCTAAAACCTGCTTGAACATCTGGGAGTTCACGGTTTACATACTGCTGAAGCCTGGCTTGGAGAATTTTGAGCATGACTTGACTAGCATGTGAGATGAGTGCAATTGTGCGGTAGTTTGAGCATTCTTTGGCATTGCCTTTCTTTGGGATTGGAATGAAGACTGACCTCTTCCAGTCCTGTGGCCACTGCTGAGTTTTCCAAATCTGCTGGCATATTGAGTGCAGCACTTTCACAGCATCATCTTTCAAGACTTGAAATAGCTCAACTGGAATTCCATCACCTCCACTAGCTTTGTTTGTAGTGATGCTTTCTAAGGCCCACTTGACTTCACATTCCAAGATGTCTGGCTCTAGGTCAGTGATCACGTTATCGTGACTATCTTGGTCGTGAAGATCTTTTTTGTACAGTTCTTCTGTGTATTCCTGCCACCTCTTCTTAATATCTTCTGCTTCTGTTAGGTCCATACCATTTCTGTCCTTTATCGAGCCCATCTTTGCATGAAATGTTCCCTTGGAATCTCTAATTTTCTTGAAGAGGTCTCTTGTTTTTCCTATTCTGTTGTTTTCCTCTATTTCTTTGCATTGATCACTGAGGAAGTCTTTCTTATCTCTCCTTGCTATTCTTTGGAACTCTGCATTCAGATGCTTATATCTTTCCTTTTCTCCTTTGCTTTTTGCCTCTCTTCTTTTCACAGCTATTTGTAAGGCCTCCTCAGACAGCCATTTTGCTTTTTTGCATTTCTTTTCCATGGGGATGGTCTTGGTCCCTGTCTCCTGTATAATGTCATGAACCTCCGTCCAGAGTTCATCAGGCACTCTATCTATCAGATCTAGTCCCTTAAATCTATTTCTCACTTCCACTGTATAATCATAAGGGATTTGATTGAGGTCATATCTGAATGGTCTAGTGGTTTTCCCTACTTTCTTCAATTTAAGTCTGAATTTCGCAATAAGGAGTTCATGATCTGAGCCACAGTCAGCTCCTGGTCTTGTTTTTGCTAACTGTATACAGCTTCTCCATCTTTGGTTGCAAAGAATATAATCAATCTGATTTCGGTGTTGACCATCTGGTGATGTCCATGTGTAGAGTCTTCTCTTGTGTTGTTGGAAGAGGGTGTTTGCTATGACCAGTGCATTCTCTTGACAAAACTCTATTAGCCTTTTCCCTGCTTCATTCCGTGCTCCAAGGCCAAATTTGCCTGTTACTCCAGGTGTTTCCTGACTTCCTACTTTTGTATTCCAGTCCCCTATAATGAAAAGGACATCTTTTTTGGGTGTTAGTTCTAAAAGGTCTTGTAGATCTTCATATATTACTATTTAAATTAGCATTTCCTTTGGTGGTCTCATCAATTAAAAATAAGGGTGTTGGGAATGAGGGTCTACAGCCCTGCAGGCTCATTTCTTTCCATTGTCTTTTTACCAGAAATAACATTAACATCCTCCAACCAGCCAGTCTTTAGCAGCATCGTGGATAACACAGTGGGTGGGAAAAGCCTGTGTTTGAAGGATGTCAGAATCCATGTGGAGAAAAGCATTTAATGTATTAACATTTTATTCACTAGATCTTTAAGCTCAAATTTAATCACTTTAGGTTTCTATTCCATGAAGCCTATTAACTTGTGTGGCTGTGGTACAGGCAGCATTCAGCTGAAAAATGCAAAAAACAAAAACTCCCCCTAAACCCGTAGCTTGTGTATCTCAGAAAAGTGTCTAACTTTGATTTTCTACTATATGATTCCTGTTGTTTTGTGATGATGCTCCATACACTGTAATGACCAATTCTTAAATATCCATCCAGGACTCTGAACAGTGGGACAGCATCTATAATGCTCTTGGTTCCAGGTGTTACATAATTGCAGGCGCCGCATCCAAAAGCATCTCTAAACTGCTGGAGGAGGGCAACATCAGCATCCTCAAATACAGCGGGCTGATCATAAAACACACAAACCAAACTATGATGTCGGACTTGGTGGAAATAACCAATCTCATTGACGGTGAGTGGAAATACAGATCTGAAAGACTCATTATGAACTTAAATACACAGTGTATCAGGTACTAAAAAGCATGGAATCCATCTTGGAAGGAAAAAACACCCCAGCTGTTTGTGAGTGATTTGGTGCTAAATAGCAAAATGTACCTTACTACTGATTCAGTTCATAATGTTCTAAGAACAGCCCCACCCAGGAGGTCGCCCCTTTCAGGGAGGGCTACCACAAACACGTGGCTGAGGCCGCTGTTCTCTCAGCTTCACAGGACACCACAGTGATTCTTGTTTTTCAATCGTTAGCCCACATTGGCTTTTTTTTAGTTCCTCAAAAGTTTCAAGCTCTTTATGACCTACAGGTCTTTGAACATGCTGTTCCTTCAGCCTAGAATGCTTTGCCCTGTACCATTTAGTTGGCTAACTAGTCCTGATCCTTCAGATCTTCTTGACCTAAACGAAATTTCTTCAGATGTAGATGCCTTTTCCTAATTTTCCCCACCCCTCACTGGCTACTCTGAATCTTTCTCATCCTGTATTTTCAACTGTAGCAACTAGCCACAATTTGTTCAGTTGGGTCCGACTCTTTGTGATCCCAGGCTTCCCTGTCCTCCACTATCTCCCGGACATCAGACTCATGTCCATTGAGTTGATGCCATCCAACCATCTCATCTTCTTGTTGCCCCTTTTTCCAGGGTGTTCTTGGGAGTCTTGTTCACTTATGCACAGGGCCTGAAACATGAGTATCCTGAGTGGATCTCAGGAACTAAGCAGAAGGCTAGTCTCAGAGCTGGTGCAAGACTCAGATGGAAACTGGGCGACAGGGGCCCGGGCTGGTGGCAGAAGATGGAACAAAATGCCTGTGGTCCCTTTGCCTGCAGCCTGCCCGAGTCTAGGGCCCAGGCAGGGTGGCTTGTAGGTGGTGGGAGAGACGCCCTGGGCCTGGACTTTCTTCCTGGGCCTGGCACTTGGCAGACATTCTGTTCCATGTCAGATCACTGCTGTAAGACACAACACTGTCACCACAGGAAGAATTCTGGATTGCAGTCTTTGTAGGATTTGACAAATTTTAAGGGGTTTTGAGATCTTTAAACGTGATTGATTAAGTACTATTAACACTACTCTTCTAATAAGTCAACATTCAGAAAGACAGCTTTCCTTTGAACAAAATTTTACATGAACTGTGAAATCTGTTATTTAGGCATGATGCCCTTGTACTTACTTGTATTTTGACTCTAAGATGCACATTTTTCTAGATTGAACATAGATGATTGTGTCTTACAGCTGTGGTCTGAGAAATGTGTCAATCTAACTTGAGCATTTTTCCTCTTTAGTGGTAATAATGGTGGCTCTTACAATCGAGGGTATCTTAGATTCGATGAAACATAGCATTCATTTAGTATTTGTTATCTACACAGATATAATCAGGGTACTAGAAATGCAAATATACGGGTTAGAATTCTCAGATGGTCAACGAATTGACTCTTCACAGTTTTAAACCTCTGGCAAACTTAAAAGTTTTATTCTGGAGGCTTGTATCTGCTGATTTGATTCATACCATCTAAAATGAAAAGAATTCCTCTGCTTACAGCTAAGAGGCTCATCGCTGTCTTTGGAAGCACAGAAGGAGAGTCGTCTGATGACAGCCTTGTCGATTTGGTAAGTGTTAAAAACCGATCCGTTGCAGAATTGCCAAAACACTGCTTTTATCACGAAATGGTGTTTCAGAGAAAGGTGGACTTTGGCAGACAAAGTCATGTAACCTTTTATGAAAGATTTGCTTCCTCCCAGACAGCTGCCTTTTTCTAAGAGCTAATCTTTGAACTTTTAAAAACAAGAAAAATTGAAGTCCTGGGAAAATGATGAGCATACTTAAATGACTGGGGTATGCACTTGCAATCTTACCTCCTAAAATGAAGTGAGAAAGGCCAGAGTGTTCTTATATAAAAGTCAGCATGCTCACATGACTAGGATAGCATCTGATGTATAGTCACACTATCTCTGTACCTCTGACTCTTCTCAGCTTGTAAGCAGGCCGCTTTACTGATGTAAGATGAGAGACTGACTTCAAGGCCGCTTTACACATTTAAAAGGAGAAACTGACTTAAGAGAGTAAAACCAAAACACACAGGGGCAGTGTCCCTTCTCCCTCAAGAGTTTAGTTTAGCAAAATATGACTCCGTTTAAAATAAGCTGTTCCTCATCCTTGTAGGCTGTTGGACTTGGTGTCCGGTTTATCAAGTTGGGAGGTCTTTCTCGTGGCGAACGGGTGACCAAGTACAACCGCCTCTTTACTATAGAGGACGAACTTGGCCAGAATGGAACACGGGGTATGTGCTGCTTTCTGCTTTGTCTTTAGCCACGGGTAAGAGAACAAAGATTGGGAGAGGGAGGAATGGAAGTCTCTCAGCAGGAGGGCAGGGGAGTCCAAAGACTATAAATAAGTACTGACAAGCCAGGATGGCATTTGCCACAATGTGCATTGTTTTCTTAATGGATTATCTATTTACCTGCATGTTTAAAACTCTCGCCCTTTTTTTGATGAATAGGCTGTGTGATGCTTTTCAATAGACTTAATTGATTGGAATTTCCAAGCCTACCTTTTGTTATGGTCCAAATTATACTTAAGGTTTCTCTGAACAGCCCAGCGAAGTTAAAGATGGATGTTTCCCTGGTGGTTCCTGGCAACAATTTGTCTTACTTAAGTAGACAGCATGTTAATTTAATGTACCTTGGAAAGACTACAGTCTCAAGAGAAATGAACCAGTCATTTATGACATCAGACTTTGTAAATCTGCATGGATAGAAGCAGCTTATTTACCAGTTACCTGAAGAGAAAACCCCCAATATGAATTTTTACTCTTTATGTATTACTGTGATAGCCAAAAGAAAGCATGCTAAGACATTTAAAGAGACCAATACTTGTCTTTCCAAAATTCTAAAACTATTTGTATTTTAAAATGGAATTGACAGACTGCAAAAAAGGATGTTATTTAAGTAGTGCTGACATACTTGTATACCATAAATCAGGGGTCCCCACCTTGTGGGATCTAATGTCTGATGTGGATCTGATGTAATTAATAACAAAGTGCACAATAATTGTAATGCACTTGAATCATCCCGAAGCCATCCCCTCACCACCCTCCCTCTGGTTCATGGAAAAATTGTCTTCCATGAAACCAGTCCCTGGTGCCAAAAAGGTTGGGGGCGAACCACTGCCATAAATGTAACTCTTGAATGAGATAGATATATTACAGAAAGTATTGTGGAGAAGCAAGGAAGTCCTATTCAATATAGGCACTTTTTTCAGGGACCAATAGAAATAGTAACTATAAATTTGTCACATTTAACATATGTAATGACCTTGACACACATCCCAAGATTTGTAGAAAAAAAAGATATGATGGAGAGACTGTGTCTCAGTCATGTAAGGGCAGTCAAAAGTTCGTACTTAGTGTGCAACGTGAGGGCTTTTCTTTTTCAAATGGGTGAAATTATATGGCTCCTACCTATTGTCTGATTAATTTTTGTCATCCTGACTCATGGAAGCTTTAGATTCCCTAAATGACCAATCACATTTCCAACCAGACTTCACCACAAGGGGAACAGCTGCTTCAGGGCATCAAAAAGGACTCTAGTGACCGGAGGCCCAGCTCCTCCCTGGTGACAGTGCTGGCCCCTGTGCATTCCGGAATGGATTAACAGATTAATGAGGATTTTGCTGACATTGGCAGTGGTCAATAGTTGTGAAGGGGGACCAGAAAAGCTGAAAAAGCAAACCACTCCACTGAGAGGTTGTATGGGAAATCTTGGCAGAAGCTCAGCCATTAAAACACTGTTCCTGCCTACGGGGACCTGAGTGCAACAATCTAAGTCGACAAGAGGTTGACCTTGGAATAGTTAGTTGGCAATGGTTTGTCTCACGCAGAGCACTGGCCTTCCCTCCAGTTCATCTTCCTCTTATCCGATGCTGCTCAGCCTCTGCCCAAAGTCCGCTGTACACCAAACGTTCCAGAATGTTGTCTAAGGATACAATGCAAACTGAACAAAACAAGTGTATTGCAGCTAACGTATAACCAATGACAGTCCTGCTTTTTGGCAGTTCTAGAATCCTTTCTAATGGTGGTGTGACAGCTCTCGACAGTTCTGAAGCTGCTCTCCTTTAAATCCTGTAACAAAGATAAAAACTGGAACCAGGGGCTTCCCTGCTGGTCCACTGGTTAAGACCCTGTGCTTCCAATGCAGGGGGCATGGGTATGATCCCTGGTCTGGGAACTAAGATCCCACATGTCACATAGCCAAAAAAATAAAGGAATCAGAGCCACTGAATTAGTAAACTTTATTGTTGTCATTTTTTAATAGGCTTCAATGAACACACATTTTTCTACTGGAATGAGGAAGCTGAAAAGGCTGGTGAGCTGCCCGAGGTCCCTGAGCCCATCTTCCCCACAGAAGTTGCGGAGGAACTCGCCAAACTTTGAGCGTCTTCCCACCGGGGTTGCACACACTCCAACTGACAGCCACACCACTCAGACTATTAGACTGATAGACCTGGAGGATATCTGCATTTTGCTTTTGCTCCAAAAATGTCACTGACTTGTGTGCTTTTTCTTCCTTTACGTTCACTGTTTGGTGAAAGATAAGAGATAGTACTTTGCCTGAAGTTATACCTGTGAACCTGTCTTCCAGCTGTCACCTTTCTGTGGGGATCCTGTTTGTACTGGCTCATGCTCTGGTTCATGGAAAAGCTGTCTTGCACGTGTTTGTATATGTCCCTTTGCGGGGGAGGGGTCATGACCCAGTAGAACAGTCCAATATTTTTGCTACCAACTCCACACTCGGTTCAAACACCTCATGCTTTACTAGTTAGAACATCTCTAAAAACAAACATCTTTTACACTGGGAGCTTTCTCTGCCAGGAAAAGGTATACATCTTCTCCTTTTATCTTAAATATCCATGCTAGAAAGCACACACACAGATTTATAGCCAACCTCATGCAAAACTATGAGAGTTTCACATATTGTTTTAGGAGCCAAACAGCTTCCTCTAACTTTACTACCCTCAAATCCCTTTTCTCTGATTCCCACCTCTTTCTAAATTTTAATTTTTCATATATCATTTATATCTCTGGGGAATCTCCTTAGAGCCTTTTTGGAATGAGTATAAATGAGAAAATAAATTCATTTATTCAGTGAATGAATAAATACTCTTAAAGCCTTTAAATGCATAATTATTTTTATTATAGCATCTAGTAGGTGATTAAAAATGATGCAACATATAGACTGTCTTTTTTGAAAGCTGGTATTGGGGTGATAGAGGAGAGTCAAAACCAACCATATTCAAACACATACCTGTAAATATAATAATATCCAATGGCTTTATATGATTTAAATTCTCTTGTTACCATGTTTTTCCCCAAAATTACATAAATTGCTACATACTGACCTGTGAGAAAGTTGGCCAAGTTTAGATTTCTGGTGTATTCTCTTAAGTTTTTCTAAGTACACCGAGGACCTCTCCCTTTGAAGAGTACTAACAGGAAGATGTAATGGTCTTACGGCAGAGCCAAGGCCTTCCTCTAAAAGCAGTGACTTAAAATAGGCTCCGTGGCGGATTCTTTCAGAGCACAAGGCAGGAAGATTGGTTGGTATCACTCTTAAGTTGAGACAGCTGTGTCACAGTGTGTGACTATGGTTGCCTTTCCTGATTCTGAGCAATAAACAATGGGTAAGTGTTCACATAGCCTCTGCACAGGTACCCACACACACGAAATATGGGAGATCATGTGAGAGTATGCCCTGAAACTGTGATACAAATTATAACCGAATGAAGTCTCAACAAAAATGTACAACCAAGTAACTGATAACTAAATTAACCAAAGAGGTGACTTATGACCTCAACCAAGTCAACACTAATTTCAGTGCTGAGCACTGCCTATTCTCCTTGACCTCACTTGAGGCCTGGGGTCACCAAATGGACATTAGCATTTCAAGTTTCCGAGAGTGATAAGCACTGTTCCTATTTATATATTTTCTCTCTCTACACATATGTTACAGCACATGTTAATAGATATAAACCGTATCACTGACCCAATGGACATGAGTTTGGGTAAACTCCGGGAGTTGGTGAGGGACAGGGAGGCCTGGTGTGCTGCAGTTCATGGAGTAGCAAAGAGTCGTACCCAACTGAATGACTGAACTGAACTGAAGATATTACATATAAAGAGGTGAAAGAAACTCATCATACCCTTTATTAGAAATGGCAGGGGGACTGGGGAATGTTAATGCTTGGAAGAAACTTCAAATCCAGTCCTTAAGTAAGGGCTGCTTGATGACCTTCCTAAGGTCAATGATGATGAGATGTTTATCTATTCTCTACAACTTATTGCCACATAAGCTGAAACTGTTCCATGATGAAAATGATTAAATATGTATTGGAGTGGGTTGTCATTTTCTCCAGGGGATCTTCCCGACCCAGGGATCAAACCTACATCTCATGCATTGCAGGCAGATTTTTTACCATCCAGCCACCAGGGAAGCCCCTAAACATGTATGGTGTGCGTTTATAAAAATCATCCAAGCCTTGTTTTTAACATTCTGTGATACAGACTATCATTTACCTGACAAATATCCTAAAAATGGCATGGAAGGATAATTAACAGTAATTACCTGTCCTACTCCATTTCTAACAGACATTTTACTGTTAACAAAAAAGGTAAGGAAGGAGGAATTACTGGTGAGCAGCCTGAAGCGACTTAGCAGCAGCCGCAGTCCGAAGACAGTAAAGAATCTGCCTGCAATGTGGGAGACCCAGGTTTGATCCCTGGGTTGGGAAGATCCTCTGGAGAAGGAAATGGCAACCCACTCCATTATTCTTGCCTAGGAAATCTCTTGGGCAGAGGAGCCTGGCAGGCTACGGTCCATGGGGGTCACAAAGAGTCAGACACAACTGAAGCTACAAACACAGAGTCAGAGCCGAAACATCCCTTGTTTTTGCTCAGGCCAATCAAAGTTGCATGGTTTACCCCTGTTAACTCCACAGGAATTTCCACAGGAATGACCAAGTGCTGAAACCAATGGAGGTGAGTTTATATGAGACTCGCTCAGCTACAAAAAGGTACTAGAGTTAATTTTATCAAAGTAATTTTAAATACTTTGTGATCATGGTGAAGGAATAAGCAGCTCAGAAAAAGTAAGAACACTTTCAGAATACCAGTGACTAAATGTTGCCTGGTCCAGCTAACACATTTCACCAGATGGTTGACTCTTTACTCTGGAAAGGGTATGTGATGAAAGATGGAATTACAAATGTATGGAATTTTATATTTCTAAATACCTTTAAGACACATGCCAGCAGACTGACAATATACACAGGAATGGGGAAAGCGGGAAGAAATGTAGCGTAAATTCCTCATTTTGCAGATTATTAAAAATTACTAAACTTATCAAGTCTGATGCAATTTTTTTATTAAAGGATGTCAAGTTTGGGTAACTAAACCAAAAATATCAATAACCACAAGTGACCTTTAGTGGCAAACTATTGGTGCTTTTTAATAAATGTGCTGAGGAGAGTTCAAATCACAGCATAACAGACCTTATTTCAGTGAATTAATGCCGTTTGTAATTTGTATATCATACAGCAGTATTGTTCAATCAGGGGAAGTCACAGTTGAAAAACATTACATTTTAATTCCCTATGAGTAAACTGATAAGTAACTGTAAAAACATCACTGGAAGAACATGGAAACAGTCAAGCATAACAAACCTACAGAAAGATAATTATCTCCAAATTTAGGAAGTACATTGACCTGCCTAACCACCTTTTCAAGCCTATGTTTAGCATACGTGCAAAAATAAAATACAACTACTGCAATTATTACTATCATTTTCTTCTGCCCTTAGGTGAGAAACACCTGACAGCTTCATGCTGAGCTATGCTAACAAAACTAAACCTTTCACTTCCTTTAATAGTAAAATTACCATTACTGAATCATTGTCATAAGAAAATGCATTCAAGTACATTACCACTTATTTTAAATAAACACCAATTTTGAAACAATCAACTTTGAAAAGCTGCATAAGTCTTTTTTTTTTAAATCCCTGATTATATTTCTTTATTCACCGTGGTAGACTGAAACATTGTATTTTTAGAGACTACCACCTAATTTCTTTAAAAACAAAACAAAACAACAAACTTGTGTAATGTAAAACAGCAGTGAAGCAAGAAATTGTATGCTTGTCACTTATCTTCACTGTGCGTAAAGAGCTGTGATAAAATATGGTACTTGTGCCACATGAGTACATGAGAACACAAGTGACTCAGCACTGAACACACTGTTTACCAAGATAATACTCTATTAAATTCAAGCTTTGAACTTCACCTCAATTCTGCATTTAGGCCACTAGAGCATTCCCTCCAAAGTCTTTGGGAGGCTTTGGACACAATCATTCCATAGTTAATGATGTGTGTAATTAACATTGAGTATGGGACTGCTAGCTTGACATCAGCTCCTGAAATTTAAGCTTATCCACTATATCCTAGAAAGTAACTTGTATACCACAGTGCTTAACAATTTCCATGCTACTGAAGTTTCTCCATCAAAAAAAAAAGATACGCAAAACAGAAGCTTCTCTGGTTTTTTTTTAAAATCACCTTATTAAGCTAGTCAGTTCTGTTTATCCAATTATACACAAGTGCTGCAACCTTTCATCATTACATTTGATTAGTGGTATGCACATTTCCTAAGAAGATAACATCTGAATTTTTTGTTACCTTCTAAAAGAAATCACATTTAATACAGTAATTAGAAAAAAATCTTATCCCTATAAACATTAAAAAAAAGCTACAAAGAATGTGTATTTTGCTAAATAGCTTATATGTATAGGTGAACTACTTACAAAAGTGACATCAGAAAAGAACCTATATTCTGAATACATTGACAAGAACAGAGTGTCTACAGCCCTTGCCAATACACCAAAACTAATCATGTGCTCATTACAAAAGGACTTCCGAACATGCCAGCCTTCGGTTTATGGATCAGCAGTTGGAGCTGTTGGTGTCTCTCACTTTCTGTTTGTATCCTGGTTTAGTTTCACCTTCATCATCCTTGGGTTGAGCTGGATCTTTTTCAGCGACCTGGTCTTTGGTTTGGGGTTCGTATGTGGAAACAGGATCTAAGACTACAACTGGTTTGACTTGTTTTCCACTGCCCGTGTATTGTTTCCTGTATCCAGTGTTACTGGGAGGCCTAGGGGGTGAACAGTTAAACAAACAAACAAAAAATTAAAAGCAGAGAGAGAAAACATTTATCTTTCCTTATTCCTGGATTCAGAGGAGCAAAAAACCCCAAAACATTCTAAGTCTAATCAATATGCAAAAAGTGGTCTTTGAGGTGCCAGCCATTAAAAAAAAAAAAAGCTATCAGATTACATATTAGGAACACAAGGCCAGAAAAATGGCGGAAAATGTCAGTGCAATTAACTGCGGAAGTGTTAAAAAGCCAAAGGCACCTACCTGCTTAATCGCACACTCTTCTCATAGAAGCACAAAGCTCACAGGTACTCTGTGCATACCTCCCCACTGCCTGCTGCCCCCAACTCCTGCCCCACACCTGCTTAGCTGGAAACAGGCAGTGAGCCTCTCCCTTGTGTGCCCAGGGTACATGGGGTTGCAGATTAGCTCTGAGGAGAATGCGTGGAGGAGGGAAGTAAATCACCACCATCCCCCATGGGCAGCTGAGAGATGTGCCAGCTGCTGCCGTTTGCTGGCAGGAACGACTCTGGTCAGACCTGGGGAGGAATGAGGGGAGGAACGAGGGTGGATGGGAGAATCTAGAGAGTCACTTGAAATGCCGAGTTACCACTTTTTCTAAAAAGGAGAGTCATATTTGAGAAATTTCTTATTGAGTTTCAAATGGCAGTTTCTTTTTCCACTGAGGTTTCCTCTCTTCTCTTCTGATGGATGAAGCTACTGCTTCTCCAGCTAAATAGGCAATAATTTCCTTGTGGAAATGGAGATGTCCTGAAACGCTCTTCTCTTGCCACGTGTCAGGAGATTAGGCTGTGGGCACCTAGTCCTCTCAGAAGACAGGACAGCAGCAACCATCTGAAGGGGCTGGACTGCTGATCTGATGCCTGGAGGCTGAGGGGTATGCTGGAGGCAGGGCAGAGGCTATTCAGGCTTATCTGGTCTTCCGGGGGGTTGCTAGGACGTTAACCATGACTCAGCACAGCTCTGTCCCACGTCCGCCTCTGGATGTCGGGATGACTACTGACGACCTGCTGGCCAGGTCTCCCCACTGCTCTACTAGTCCCCCTGATCAGCTGATGTCTATTATTCCCTGACCCCTAGCTCAGATCTGCTGGTTGACACTCCTTCCGGCCTCATACTTCTCCCTTGTTGGACTTACCACAGTTACAGTTAAATAACCAGCTGCTAAATGTCTGTTTCTTTAAGTAAAATGCAAGCATCCACGAGTTGGGCTGTTTAGCTTTGTTCATAGTTACAGGCCACCACCCAGAGCAGACCCATTTGTGGAGTAAACAAACGAGCGAATACTAATGAGCTACTGTGCATGAAAGGCTCAGAGCGAATGCTCAGAAACCAAGGCTTTTGTGTGCACAGGTCTGGATACCTCTATTGTACAACAAAAGCCAACAAGAACAAATGATCAACTGTTGAGACACAGTGGCCTGCACAATCCAGCCACAGGTAACAAAACTCCAACCCAGGGACCACGATTTTATCACCTAGCACTATGAGATCTGTCCAGATGTTTGAAAACCACTATAGGGCTTTCCAGTTACACTGTGCGACTTGATTATCATCAATAAGTAACTAGCACATAACTGTCTTTTTTGGAGGAGTAAAAGCAGAGAGATGACCAGAGGCCTGAGAGGAAAGTTACACTGTAGTGAGGACAGATTCCTTTATTTTTGCCTGAATCTGGCAACAGCCTTTTCATTAGCAGATACCTCTGACACTGCCCACCTACTCTGGCCAAAGAGCCACTTCACAAGATATCTGTTACTGTGTTTTGGCAATCACCATGGGATGAATTTACCCCAGTGGTATCTGGCTTGACTTTCTCTGGCCCAGGGAACACCTGAAAGACCGAATCCATGGTCAGAGAAGCAGAACCACCGTGAAAGACATAAGGAGTCATTATATGTTAGACCTCAGGCAATGCAGAGAGCCAGTCAGGCAGTCTACGTGAGTCTGTGTATGATGCTGGGCCTGAAATCAGCAGGTCGTGCAGGTGAGTAGCAGCAAGAAGCTGAGGACAAACAAGAGCCCCGTCTCTTTCACAATCCCCAATCCTGATGGTGCAGGTGAGCTTCAGGGTAAACCTGGAGCCCTTCCACATGGAATCACACATGCATCTGGCCCAAGATTTGGGGAAGCTAGAAGGGGAGATGGGGGCAGCTGTGCCACATGCCAACTAGGTGACAATGCACATGAGCAGTAAAAGCACCTGCCCTACACACACTTTCAGAGCATTAAAAAAAAAAAAAAGACTATTATGTCACTTCCACTTTCTAAATCTCATGCCAATTTCTCTTGTGACAAAGTCTAACCTGAAAACAAATGGGTAAGAGAATTCAAGGGAATTCTAGAAAAAGAAGTTCCAGCCTAGCTAAACTGTTACAGTCAAAGTCACATGAAATCTGCCAGTCAAATCCCCAGTCTGGTTCCATGACACTGAGTCTAAGCCCATTGCAGATAAGCTGGCCAGTCTACTGGATACATGCAATGGAAGTATACATCTCATTCCAGGTGAGCAATTTCCATCAACTTACACTAACCTTCATTCATCACTTTTGTAGAACTACCATGGATGTTTTCATGCCCACATGTGCCTGCAGGTGAAGGGGTGGTGAACATATCCTAAAAATGTTTTCTTCATCAGCTGGAGGCTGAAAACTTCCAGGAAGTGCTCTTGGGGCTCCACAACAGCAACAAATGATGTTGACGCAACTGAAAGCTCAGAAACTCTGTATGGCCAGGCTGCAATTTTCCTGGAATTGTCTCAGTCCAGAGAAGTGCTGTTCTTTCCTGAAGTAGGCTTCTCAATAATAGCTTAATCTATTATTAAGTCACCTGTAGACTCCAATTTGAGAATGCCTTTGCTTATCATTGAACTTGGCACAATGGCAAACTTCTTTGAATCTATGTGTTGAGAATCAGAGTTAACTAGTTTCTCAAAGATAATGACCATTGGCTTGGAATTCCAAAGGGCTGAAACTAAAAGGGACTATGGCAATCATCTAGTCCAACTGGTTCTTTTACAGATAAGGGAAATGAGGTTTGGAGAGGGGAGGAGCAAGACCTAAAATTATACAGCTTATCGGTGGCAGAGCTAAGACAAGAATCAGAAGTTCCTATCTCCCTGTTCCTGATTCTCCCACAATATCACATAGCTTTTTACCACAGGCTAATTCTGGTATGTTTACAGATTCTTTCTGAATCCTTGTTTTCACCTGCATCTTTCAGATATATAAATACAAAATTCATCCCTTGGATCTATCCTTTGTTTTGTTTTTTTCCTTTGTGACTTAAACCTAGCTCTTCCTGGTTTGACATCATTAAGTCCATTCCTGGTTCCCATGGGGGAGCTACCCAGGGCTCCTTCTGGAATAAGGGGCCTCATTGTACCTCCAGTCCCATCTTATGGGAAGAGCCAGAAAGCCCCCCAGTCATGGTGCCCACAACCCAGGCTCCTGCTCTAGGTAGCCACAGTGGCAGGTTCTAGAAGGTTAAATCTGAGGCTTCTCCCCAAGATGAAAAATCCCAGGTGCTCAAACACAACAATCCAATAGGAACTGCAGTATACCATTGTTCGTTTCATTTTTTCTACTTTAATTCGACTAAGAGCAATCATCCCAAATAAGGAATTAAAGTCAGTATTCATAAAAAGGATGGCAGACCTCCTCCTGTAAGCTGCACAATCTCCAAGCAAAGCTTAAATTTTAGAGCTGATGTGAAGACTGAAATCATGGACTTGTTCAGGCTGACGGGGATTACTGACATGAACTAGTCCATCCTTCTCATTTGTCAGGTGAAGACACCAAAGAATAGTGAGTTAAATGCTTGTGTGGGCACACAACTGGTTAATAGCAGATAAGGATTAACATTGTGGCATCTTGACTTCCTGTCAAGTATTTTTTTTCTTACCACAACAGAGTAGCAGTGATTTTTTGATCCATTCAAATAGGTGTTTTTGTGAGTCATTTTCAATCATTTGTTAAGTGCTGCTGCTGCTGCTGCTGCTGCTAAGTCGCTTCAGTCGTGTCCGACTCTGTGCGACCCCATAGACGGCAGCCGACCAGGCTCCGCCATCCCTGGGATTCTCCAGGCAAGAACACCAGAGTGGGCTGCCATTTCCTTCTCCAATGTGTGAAAGTGAATAGTGAAAGTGAAGTCGCTCAGTCATGTCTGACTCTTAGCGACCCCATGGACTGCAGCCTACCAGGCTCCTCCATCCATGGGATTTTCTAGGCAAGAGTACTGGAGTGGCTTGCCATTGCCTTCTCCGTGTTAAGTGCTATTCCAAGACAAAAAGAAAAATCAAAAAGCAAAATAAAAGCTAGGAGAAAATATACTAATCTATGCCACTCTATGAAGCCTAATGCCTAAGTACTGGGCAGGCCAAAAAATTCATTCAGGTTTTCCATAACATCTTACAGAAAAACCCAAATGAACTTTTTGACCAACTCAACACTACTTGGTTGCCTTTTCAGAAAGCAGTTACTTTTCCCCACCTGCAAAAGGGCCAGAAGGTGAGGCTGGGGCAGATGGGGCCACTTGCTAGTAAAAGGGAAAACCTGACTCCAGCTGGTACTGGTACCAGAAGAATCAGAACAATTGCAAACGGTAATGCCCAAAATTGAACTTTATAATAAAGGGACTCAGTGATTTCTCAGATTGTGTTACAAGAGATGAAAGTGCAGCTTTCTAATTCTTAAAAAAGCACATCATTGTTTGCATTCAATGAAATTTCATTCAAAATCAACTTTCCACTTTCAATTATATTCAACAACATTCTAGCTAACATTTCGGCTTCAATTCAAATTAACTAATGCCCCCAAAGAGCCCTAATAGACATGGTTCTGAGCTCAATTGAACACAATCAAAGCTCATGAAATGAAGGGGGGAAAATGCTTATTTCATGCAAATTTTGCATATCATTCAAGCTTAATTTTACTGATAATATAAAGGTGGGACATTTTGAACATTACAGTGAACAAAACTTTTAAGCGGCGAGAGTTATTTTATAAAATGCTACCTCTGAAAAGCTGATTGCCAAACAGTATAAAAACGGTTTGAGGCATAAATGCCAAGTTCATTTCTATTTCACTTCTGAGGTAACTATCTTTCAAATCGCAACAGCTGGACTATTTAACACAATCTGGTGAATCAAAGTATAGTTCTTCTCTGGTCTCCCAGTGGGACGCCTGCATTAGTTGGTGGCAGCCATCCAACAGATGACGCACAGCCGGACGGTCTGAATCCTGCTTCATTTACAATAAAAATGGATAAAGCCACAATCATATTTTCCACCTTCAAGGACAGAAAACGGAAAGATTTAAATGTGTCTTTATAAAGTAGTTTCCTGGGAAAACTCCAAAGAGGAAGACAGTTTTATATTTTCCCTTGTGTAAAAATAAGAAGTCTTGCTGTCCCCCCAGCTCTAGCCCATCCCCAGGCCCTTTACAGAGTTGCTACAGCAGTGAACAGCAGTGGCATTGCAACCAGAGGTAGTGTTGTTTCTCTTAGACGTCCTGTTTTTCAGGACATTTTAACACACTTGTTCAAAATTTCCCCAAATCGAGTTTCAAACAAGAGATGAAACTTTCTATTCTCTATTGCTCATTCTACTACTTTTAAATATCGTGAAGGTAGAATGAAACTAATTCCTTTTGGCTTTGTGTACTTTTTGAAACTGCATTTAAGCTCAAAGAATAAATTAGTTGGCCAATTTGGGTCAGCTTCTGTTTGAGGGGAAAATAGATATAGTTTTAAATTATGAAAAATAAATACTGTTAAGCAGCAGAATACCACCATGCACGGTTAAAAATCTGACATCACCTTCTGGATGCCGATTTGCCATCAGGATTGACAAGCATCCCTTTTTAACAGAGGTTCACAATGGCTGGGCAAAGACTTCTGTGTCCACGCTGAGCCACAGTTTCTTTGGTAGAGTAACTGCAGCATAGCTTCTCAACGCACAGGCTACCTCCCAGACCACAGTGAACGCTACGAAGCCTTGTCCCAGTTCTTTTACTCCTTCAGTGTAAGCTGGGCTCTGCACATTTACAGATTCCAAATACACTGGCCCAGGGAGGCCAGGAAACTGGACCATTCTCACCAGCAAAATCAATGATAAAGCATGAGCTAAGACCGATTGTAGCTCAGGCAAAGATTCTTTTTTTAAATGTGTATGATACTTTTGGGGGCTACTTATAAAGATTTTTGTAATTTTGTACAACTTAAATCACCATGGAAAATTCACTGAGATCTCAGCTACGAAATGTGAATGCTATCTAAAAAGAAATTTTAAGGGACATAAAGTCTTCCACCAGAGTCACCATCTATAACATGGGTACCTCAAGAAAGCTGTCATGCACAAAATGTTTGTATTTTCATTCATAATTTTCAGAAAAATATTTTTAAATTTTAAGAGATTTTTCTTTAAATTTACTGTATTAAATACTTTAAACTCTTTTAAGATGGTAAGTTGTGAAGAATTCAGTGTGCTACTTTTCATATAGTTATATGACAAAATATATTTCAGATGAAAAGCATTTATCAGGTTTCAGAAGTTAAATCAGTTTATCCTCAGATCTGAAACTACACTTATCTTTTAGCCAGAACTTCTATTTGAATAAATTTTAAGTCTCCACTACTCCACTATACAAAAATAAAAGAAAACACAAATACTGCAGAGACTACTGAAAGATGTTTAAAATAAATGACAAAGCACCAAAAGCAATTTCGTTCTCCATGCCGAAATGATATATTTTATGATAAGTTTCTAAAAATCATAGGCGTTGGCAACTGGAGGCAAATGTTACAAGGCAATTCATTCTTCGAGAAAACTGAGAATTGCTCAGCAGTATTTTTAACAGTTATTCTGAGATTTACTCAACAGAATTTTAACACTGGGTATAACAGAGCCTCAACAATTAATCTGGAAGCATTTGCTGTCTGTGGAGCAACTCAGAACACCTGTGAGACAAAACCGACAGGCGGGTCTTCTGGGCAGCCCACAGGAAAACTCCTACGGAGGGGGCTGGAAAAAGAGACTAAGTGAGGCAATCTCAACTTCCAGAACATCCAGTTGTTCTGCTAATTTTGTTGTTAAAACTTAATTGTCCATGTGCAGGCACACATGGAGAACCTTTGTCGTACTGCTTAGCTGAGCAGAGCTGTTTCCTGCAGTGTCCGTACACAATTCAGGGGTACTAAGATTACAGTGGCGAGCACAGCAAATCCTTTAATTGTATAAGAGCATCAGATTAAGCAGTAACGTCCATGCAGTTGATTCTGCTAGTTAGTCATCTCTGCTCAGAAACAAACGTTTACTAAGTACACGGAAGGTGCCCTCCTTTCTCTGCTCTGCACCACACAAGCAAACACATGCACACACACATACACAAAAGCAAAGAAAAGAGGTGGAGGGGGATGGGAGTCACAGGAAAAAAAACAAACCGCACTCTGTCCACCAAAAGGACTAAAAGAACTTTGCTCTATTCTATCTGAACAAAACGTTGACTCAAAAGAAATAGCTGTAAGACCAACCAAGTTAACTTCCAGGTGAGATCTGAGACAATTTTATGCCAGGCTTCCCTAAACGTAAGTTGAGAACCTTAACTTCTATTTGGCAACATATTTCAAAAGTTCAAATTCTGCAGCTCCAATGCAAAAGAGCAATTTCATTTTTCTACATCAGTTTCACACTGGAAATAATGGGGAAAAACCTGAAGAGGGAATACTTAAAAGTCAATCAAAAAAAAAGAAAAAAGAAAAGTCAATCGATCTTTTAATTCAAACCCAGAAATGGCAATTAGATTTTCTTTTTCTTTCATAGAAACATTTGACTGATTATACTAACCATCAGACATCTAAAATTTATCTTTTATCAACTATACTTTGGTAGTCAGTTAATGGCTCAAACAAGATGAACTCTCACAAAAATAAATCTGTGTGGGGCCAAAAGTCACATGTATTTAGAGACACCATAGATCTAGAAATTAAATGCAAATTGAAATAAAAATGGCTTCACTGGAAATGGTCATTTTTCTATTGAAATTGAAGTCCTGTAATTGCTACATTGGTTTTTGTTTTTTTAATTCTTCTATGGGGCATAATGTGACCTGTTTTGACCTCCCAAACAAAAGAGGCAAGCTAGCCGCCTGTCTGATGGTTAAAAAGGAAATTTTAAAAAGCCTGATAAAGCTTAGAGTTTGGGGGAGATCTGGGGCTGAAGAGAAGCATGATGAATTAGAGAAGTGTTAACTGGAAGGGTCTCTGGCAATTGTGGCTTAAAAGCATCTTTGAGAATGGCCAAGAGATGAGGATACAGCTAGGAGATTACTGCAAATCACACCAATTACAACGGAAACTGGGTTCTCCCCTGTGAAACAAGGTTTTAGATATAACTGGATGAAATGAAAAATCATCCGTGAGATAGATCACTTTGTTTAATTGTAACTGTCAGGAGGATATTCACCTTTCTAAAAGTAATTAATAGAAAAAGTGAACATAGATGAATAAAGCTCAGTACAGACAAGTAAGGCCACTTCTAAGATGAGACTGTTCAGAGATAAAAAGTCAAGATGGCGAAAACACAAGAAACTCCTGGGCCTCTGCCTGATTGTCCTGCAGAACTCTCGTAAGATCTGCTTACTTCTTTCTCCATGCTGCAGGCCCATTTGTCATGCCTTTCTTTATAACTACCCATCTTTCTATACGTAAGACATGTCCTAAAATATGATGACCAAGGGACACTACAGCCCAAACTCAAAGGAGCTAACGGGGAACTGACCAAAGGTAGAGCTGACTGACAGAGGTACAGCATGAAGTGGCTACACCAATGAAATTTATTTGGGGCTATAGAACATATGCTTTGAAAAAACATTATTCACAGTGATTCATCTTTATATTATCACATTATCATTTAGTAAAACATCTTTCTAATCCAATGGTTACAGTCAGATACATTCAAGGTACTTGGCTTCTGGGAATGAACTAATCTTCAGCATGCTTGAAATGTCAATAAATTAAAAAATTCGTAAATGAAACTTGGGCTTCCCTAATGGCTCAGTGATAAAGAGTCCTCCTGCCAGTGCAGGAGAATCAGGTTCAATCTCTGGGTCAGGAAGATCCCCTGGAGGAGGAAATGGTAATCTACTCCAGTATTCTTATAGCCCAGAAAATCCCATGGTCGGAGGAGCCTGGTGGGTTACAGTTCATGGGGTCACGAAAGACTTGGACACAACTTAGGGACTAAACAACAACAAATGAAATTTATGCCAAAGACTAAAGGAGCTAAGGCTGGTATTCTAATGTATTAATTTCCAAAGTTTACTTGTGAAGCATGCTCCTTTACTGGACATTTGACATGAAAAACATTAAAACAATTTCTTTCAAAATTCCTTTCCAGCTACTCTTTCAAGTCTTCGTGCTAATTCAGATGGAATCTGCTTTTCAGAATTCTTGGTTTTACTGGGTAACATTTTCTTCCCATGGCAAAAGATATTTTAACTGTTTAGGTTAGCCTTAGGAAGAGGAACGATAAAAGAGATTACACCATCTAAGAGTATGCAGAGTCAGAGGAGCAGGATGAGAATAACATAGGTCAAATGAACTACATTGCTTCCTATAGGGGAAACCTTATAGTCATTTTCTTCGCTTCCATTCCTAGAGCTCTAAATACACTCAATGAATATGCTGTCATTCAAAAGCATGGGCTTTGAAGTTAGAATGAAAAAGGTTCAAATAAAATCTGACCCAACTATCGAGTAGGAATAGATTTTGGGCAAATTGTTTATGTCACTAGATCTCAGTTTTCTCATCTGTAAAATGGAGATAATGTCCAATCTGTACCTTTGGGAGAATCAAAGTAACACATGAAACTACTGGCTTAATAAATGTTAGTGAAACATTAGTAACAGCAACAAAACATCACAGAAGCAAATTCCAAAACTCTGAACCTCCAAATTGTAAACTAGCGCCATTATTCACAGCCTCCATTGGATATCTTACGCTGCACTAAGTTGCTTCAGTTGTGTCTGACTCTCTCCAACCCTGTGTACTGAAGCCCATCAGGATCCTCTGTCTATGGGATTCTTCAGGCAAGAATACTGGAGTGGCTTATCATGCCCTCCTCCAGGGGACCTTCCCCACACAGGGATTGAACCCACGTCTCTTATGTGTCCTGCATTGGCAGGTGGGTTCCTCACCACTAGTGCTACCTGGAAAAGTCCATCAGACATCTTGCCTATAGCAATTCAAGCACATTTCCTCTCAGGAGAATGTTGCTATAATATGGATACATATTAATATATATTGATGAAGAGTAATAGAAAACATTAACTTAAAAACAGGTGAAACATACAATGGAAGGTTATAAGCTTTCATTCCCAAATGTTTTCCCAATTCACTTCACTTATATCAATCAAGAACATCAGGCTTTCCCATTCTGTTGATAATAGAGCTAACACATCTCATGGGATAAAATGGAAGACAACTTTACCCATACTTAGGTACTGTACTGCATTTTCTTACTTATTGCTCAATTTATGTTTGCTACTGAAATATTAATTTCCTAGCTACCCTTTAATCAATGCCCCAGAATATGTAAATTTGGAACCAGTCAACCTAACTGGAGTTAAAGAAACACGCTTTGATTTGCCTGTATTGCACAGTACTTTTCTGTACATGTGGTTGGATGTCATGGGTCTGAGTCACATTTTATTTAAATGCATTTGTAATGGTGGAAAACTGATGGCTATTTCCAAACATTGAATCAGCTTGCAAAAGCCAAGTCATTTGGGAACATGTTGAACATACAGTGGTGGTTAAAATGGATCATATAGTTTCTTGACCAAAATGAACACTGACACTAATTCTCTTACAGGACTCGCTGAGTGGCTCCAAAGCACTCTACTTCTCATCTACTTTTTCCACTCCAAATTAAATGGATAGGAAAGACCTTCCAATTTACTTCCTCTGTGGTCAGATATCTCTAATCCAAGTAGGTCTAAAAGCATTTGGAGCAATAGTGACAGAGTTGAAATGAGTATCCTGGCCTTGAAGGATAACAATAATTTCAATTTGGATTTGTAAGTTCCCCTGATATAGTTTGAAAATTAAAATTTTTCAAGAAATTATTTTACATTTCTAGGTTTGTGTGTATTTTCTGTAAATCTACGCTTAGAGACATATTAGGAGTAGAAAATATGTGCTTAACTCTTTTCTTAACTGCAAACATTATTATCAAGCAACCACATTTGTGAGGGATTATTGGGGTAGATGGGAAAACAGTGGAAACAGTGTCAGACTTTATTTTTGGGGGCTCCAAAATCACTGCAGATGGTGATTGCAGCCATGAATTTAAAAGACGCTGACTCCTTGGAAGGAAAGTTATGACCAACCTAGATAGTATATTAAAAAGCAGAGATATTACTTTGCCAACAAAGGTCCGTCTAGTCAAGGCTATGGTTTTTCCAGTGGTCATGTATGGATGTGAGAGTTGGACTGTGAAGAAAGCTGAGCGCTGAAGAATTGATGCTTTTGAACTGTGGTGCTGGAGAAGACTCTTGAGAGTCCCTTGGACTGCAAGGAGATCCAGTCAGTCCATTCTAAAGGAGATCAATCCTGGGTGTTCACTGGAAGGACTGATGCTAAAGCTGAAACTGCAATACTTTGGCCACCTCATGCAACGAGTTGACTCATTGGAAAAGACTCTGATGCTGGGAAGGATTGGGGGCGGGAGGAGAAGGGGACGACGGAGAATGAGATGGCTGGATGGTATCACCGACTCGATGGACATGCGTTTGAGTGAACTCCGGGAGTTGGTGATGGACAGGGAGGCCTGGCGTGCTGTGATTCATGGGGTCGCAAAGAGTCAGACACGACTGAGCGACTAAACTGAACTGATTGGGGTTCTCTGGTGACTAAGATGGTAAAGAATCTGTCTGCACTGCAGGAGACCCAGGTTCAATCCCTGGGTCTGGAAGATCCCCTAGAGAAGGGAATGGTTACCCACTCCAGTATTCTTTCCTGGAGAATACCATGGACAGAGGAGCCTGGTGGGCTACATACAGTCCATGGGGTCGTGAAGAATCAAACATGACTGAGTGATGAACACTTTCACTCATTGGGGTTCAAGATCTGAAAGAGAATCTAGAGAGTACCTCAACTATTTGCCTCAATTTTAAACAAGAAAAACAAAAACAAAACAGAATAAAAGTTACATGATTTCCCCAAGGAAACCTGGCCCAGTCAATAACCCAGGTGTTCAGTATCTCAGCTTTCAACTCTAACTTTTGTCTCTGATCATCCAGTAATGGCCCAGCATTATAATTAAGATAGAAAAGGAATTTGTTGAAATACTTTTCATTATTATTTAATTTACATGACAACCCTGCAAGGTTACCCTCATCATCCACGAGAGGAACCAGTCACTGGTTAAATAATTTGCCTGAGGCCATAAAGATAATATAGCTAGCAAACCCAAGATATCATTGTAGAGCTGGCATTCTGGAAATAATTCGAAGCTACTTGCCATCCTGAGCATATGTGGGAAAACACTGGTTTATACACCTGACCACACTGTGCTTCCCTGTTACTCCTCGCCCACTCTGCAGGCTTTTACTGATGAAAATACAACTCATTCTTGTTTGTGTGACCCTGTACAACACTCAGTTTATTTCCAGGTACTGTGTCTGTCAAAAAGTAATCAAAGTTATCTTTTTAAAATTCTGTCATTTGGAATTTTCCCTATTTTATACTGACCAACATGGCCACTGATTAGCTTGAATCAATGAGTCTTACTCTATTTTAAATCGGTCAGTTTACTCTGGATCAGCTGCACAGAGCACGAGAGCAAAAATAAAGCTTGTACTCTTCATTTGCTTGGCCAGCTCTTTACCCCTCATAGTATAAAGGGAGATTATAAACATAATTCCTGTCTGAACAATTACTAATCAGAATTAATGAAATTCAAATTCACTGTTAGATTTAAGATATTATTACCAGATAGTATATGCTTATTGGGCTTCCCAGGTGGTGCTAGTGGTAAAGAACCTGCCTGCCAATGCAGGAAACATTTCGGGTTTGATCCCTGGGTCAGGCAGATTCCCTGGAAGAGGACATGGCAACCCACTCCAGTATTCTTGCCTGGAGAATCTCATGGACAGAGGAGCCTAGAGGGCTACAGTCCACAGTGTGACAAAGAGCTGGACACGACTGAAGCGACTTGGCACACACACACATTTATTAGAAATAATTAAGAGGACACAGATATTCCTAAAGTTATTATTAAAGGAGAAATAGAAACAGTTACATTTCTCCAAGTCCCGGTTATCTTCTTTTTCATTTTTCTTCAGAAAAACAAACAAAAAACCTTGCTTGCTCAGGCTGGTGACAAGAATGCTAATTAATTCTTACAACGAAGTATCAAAGGTATCTCTGGCCATTTCCTAAGTCCCTAAGAAATAAACCCATGTATCTCTGTCTCTATAATTTACCAAACAGGACTTACTCAGTTATTTGGAATCAGTTCAGTTCAGTCGCTCAGTCGTGTCCGACTCTCCACGACCCCATGAATCACAGCACTCCAGACCTCCCTGTCCATCACCAACTCCCGGAGTTCACTCAAACTCATGTCCACAGAGTCGGTGATGCCATCCAGCCATCTCATTCTCGGTCATCCCCCTCTCCTCCCGCCCCCAATCCCTCCCAGCATCAGAGTCCTTTCCAGTGAGTCAACTCGTCGCATGAGGTGGAAAGTATTGCAGTTTCAGCTTTAGCATACACACACATAATTTTAAGGATTTATTAAAAGGAAAATAAACTTTCTGGGAAGAGCTTGATGCTATTTAATTTTCTGAATAAGTGAAGATCTTATGCAGAAAACATCTATGTTTCTTCCTTCACTTTAAAAGGTTTCTTAGTAGTTAGCAAACTTTCCTGTCCACTTGAGGCCAAGCAAATGAGCACAGGTGAAACATTCTTTTACAACTGGGCATTCTGCGGTCTCTGGTCACTCTATCTTGTGTAGCTACAAAGATGCAGAAGACATGCAAAACTGAGCTCAACGTAAATTACTCCGGGGCATTTTTAAAAGGTTTAATAAACCAAATAAGCAACCAAACAAACCAAAATATCTAATATTTGGGTACACATATATCTGTATATGTGTGACTGTTGAATAATGCGGTAATGTAGGTTAACTGAGTTGATATTCTGTTTCACTAATAAAAAAGTGTATTCATTCATTCATTTAGTCAGTAAGTACTTCCTGAGAGGCTACCATAAGGCAGGAGTTTCTTCAGGTGTTTGAGATATAGGAGTAACAAAAAATTTCCTATTCTCATGAAGTTTACATTCTAGGAGGAGAAGAGAAAAAAAGGATATATATATATATATAAACAAAGTATATACTATGTTAAAGGTAACAGTTATGGGGAAAATGGATTAGGATAAGGGTTTTAAACTACAAGTAAGAATTGCAGTTTAGAGGAGCTGAGCTATAGTTTTAAA